>NC_138534.1:13541164-14161038 GCF_964234715.1 Podarcis melisellensis | reverse complement strand
GTGCCCTTGCTTCCGAAAGCAGAAATTGAAAGCCTGTGCAGTCATTTTACAAAATGTAAACAAGGAGGTTTTCTTTTTCATTCGTGCTCTGTGGAATTTCCTCCTCCTCCTTTCCCCGCTCCCTCTAACTTGACAGCAGCTCAGTTTCTGTGAAATAACACAAGTTAATTCCATAGAAGACCAAAAAAAGTGCATTGCCAAATCACAGCTTCTCTAGGAGATCACAGATGTGTGACCATATTCTGCTCCAGACGGCAAAGAATTCTTTCCCTTGCTCCCCGAAGATGAAAAATTAAACCCAGACACAGTGTAATCCACAAATGACATTTTTTTAAAGGGGGTAAGATATAAACAAAGCAGTAAATGTATGACACACAGCCTTTCTTGTAGGGAGAGAAGGGGCCTTTCCGGAATCAGATCATGGAAAATCAAGGCCAGCCCAATAAATTTTGGTGCCTGAGGCAGATAGTCCAAATAGTTCTTGGGTGGCTTTAAAAGAGGATTAAACAAATTTAGGGAGAAAATTTGGCTATCAGTGGCTGCTAGCCGTAATGGCTGTGTTCCACCTTCACTGTTGAAGGCAATGTGCGTCTGCATGCCATTTTCTGGAAATTAAAAGTGGTGAGGATGCTGCTGCTTGTTAATTTCACAGAATCATAGAGTTGGAAGGGACCAGGGTAAAAGGTAAAGGTAAAGGACCCCTGGATGGTTAAGCCCAGTCAAAGGCGACTATGGGGTTGCTGTGCTCATCTCGCTTTCAGGCCAAGGGAGCTGGTGTTTGTCCACAGACCGCTTTCCAGGTTTTGTGGCCAGCAGGACTAAACCGCTTCTGGCGCAATGAGACACCATGACGAAAACCAGAGCGCATGGAAACGCTGTTTACCTTCCTGCTGCAGCGGTATCTATTTATCTACTTGCACTGGTGCGCTTTTGAACTGCTAGGTTGGCAGGAGCTGGAACAGAGCAACGGGAGCTCACCCCATTGTGGGGATTTGAACCACCGACCTTCTGATCAGCAAGCCCAAGAGGCTCAGTGGTTTAGACCACAGCACCACCTGCATCCTAAAGGGGCCATGAGAATCTTCTAGCCCAATGCTCTGCAATGCAGGAACCATTTGGTTGGTAACTGTAAGAACAGCCTGCTGCAATAGATGACTCAATGTGTTCATTCCTAGGAATGCTGAAAAACTCACGCGGCCTTCATGACCTCATATTATCTCTAAGAACAGTGTTTTCTCCTCCAGGTTCAGCAAAAGGAGACTTGCTCTTATTGGAGGGGGAAAGAGATTTTCTGACCCACCCCTTTCTTTCTTTACCCTCCCATACTCTTAGCAGCCTTCCCCAAGAGAGTGCCCTTGAGGTGCTTTCATCTACAACTCCCATAAGCTAGCACAGCCATCCTGACCGGGGCTCACAGGAGTTGTAGTTTCAGATCTCCGGAGGGCATCAGGTTAGCAAAGGCTGCTCTGAGCATCTTTATCTACTTGGCTTCAACCAAGACAATAGGACGCAACCCACACTAGGACACTGGGTACAAGAATTATCATCATCATCATCTAGAGCAGCGGTTCTCAACCTGTGGGTCCCCAGATGTTGTTGAACTACAACTCCCGTCATCCCTGAGCTCTGGCCTTGCTAGCTAGGGGTGATGGGAGTTGTAGTTCAACAACATCTGAGGACCCACAGGTTGAGAAAGGCTGATCTAAAGGAAGGCACTGGGTGGAGAAGCTGCACCAGATTTTGCTGTATCCTGAACTGAATCGGACCACTTTGAGGGGGATCCAGGCTTGGGCAGATTGGATCAAGATAGACCTGGTGTGACTGCAGGTTGTCAGGGGTGGGTGCATTGGGTGGGAAGGCTGCAGGGCTATGCTCTGCTGGCACGTTTCCTGCAAGGAATGACAGCTTTTCGGGTCATGTGGCCAGCGTAACTAAACCGCTTCTGGTGCAACAGAACACCACGACGGAAGCCAGAGCGCACAGAAACGCCGTTTGGTACCTTCCCGCTGCAGTGATACCTATTTATCTACTTGTTCTGGTGTGGTTTTGAACTGCCAGGTTGGCAGGAGCTGGGACAGAGCAACGGGAGCTCACCCCATCATGGGAATTCGAACTGCTGACCTTCTGTGCCCAAGAGGCTCAGTGGTTTAGACCACAGTGCCACCCGCACACATAGCAGAACTGGACCCTCCTGCTCAGGGCTGGATCCAGGGCTGGTTCCTGAGTTTCCTGGGTTGGCCCAGGGCAGCTTGGAGTGGAAGACAGTCCATAACTCCACTAAGCACTTCTATGCTCCATTTATTTCAGTGGGAGAGTTAACAAAGCCCCTGTTGTGAAGTTCTGGTTTCACACGGTCAGTCATTGTTAATATTGTCAATGCTTATTAAAATACAGATGTTCATTAAAATGTAGTTAAGGAAGCCACTGGTTGTTCCCTGCTATGCATTACAGAGGTCGCCGCTGCAGAGAGCCTCCACGAGGGACAGCCTCCTCACCATGAAGATGATGAGACGAGGACTTCCGGGTTAGCGCCATCGGCTAATGGCGGATTTCCTCCGAGCTCCGGAGGGAATCGGCTCTGTAGGATTTGGGTCTAGCCGCTGCGGTGACGCGGGGACCCTCAAAAATCACAGGCGGTGAGCCTGTGAACCTGGTGACTCGGCGGGCACCTTTTGCGCCCCCCGACCTGCGAAGGAGCCTTTTTACAGGCTTCGGAACGGGGGACGGGGTGAGTGGCTGCTTCTCCTATGGAGTGAAGCCGCATGCCATGGTCAGAGAGCGCTGACTTCTTCTTGTGAACAATTGGACTCTAAAGCAATAACCCGTGAGTACTACGGAAATTGGATTTCTAAAGGAAAACTTTTTTTTGAATTAGGCACGATCGGGGAAGGCGCAAACAGGAAGTCCGTCTCCCCGTCTTATAAATAATCTAAAGCAAGGACCAGCTAACTAAGGTGGAGAGAATTTTTTCCTTTTTATTGGGTAAAAGACATTAATTTCACGACTTGACAGTATAAGTAATCTTTCTGGAGGATAAGAGTCAATTTTGGGAGCTGAAGTGCCACCCCCCCGGCCCCGGGAGTGATCCGTGAGAGAGCCTGTTGAAGAGATACTAAAGAGTTTGACAGCTGTCAAATTAGCTGTCAAGACGGGAAAAGAGAACTTTGTTTCTGCTGTTTCTGCTGGTTATATCTGTTACAATTTTGTTACAATTTGTTGAAAACAAGGAAGAATTGATACAAACTAACTTGATTTTTGGATTTGAACTGGAAGGAATACTAAGTAACCAAAAGCCCTCTAGAGGGGTTTTTGGGACATTACAGGAATGGCTGAAGGAGGGGAAATTCAAGCTAAACTGGACAGAGTTTTTCTTCTCTTGGGAAAGTTACAAGGCCAAATTGATGTTTTGGCTACTAATATGGTAACTCTGGACTTAACAGTAAACAAATTCATTGAATTTGATAAGGACTTGACTCAGGAAGTTCATGCAGCTGGACAAGAGGAGAAACTTGAGAGCTTTGAGAGTGTGGAGAAAGAGATATATGTTGTTTCTGAGGGAAAGGAAGGAGGAGACGTAATGCCGCAGATGACAAAGGAGAGCCAGAGGCCTGACATGATGGCTACAAAGGAAAATAAGAACTTGATGACGAAAATCAGGTTTGAATTGGAGATTGAAGAATGGAGAGATTTCATTAAGTGGAGATTTGAAGACCTAAGGATTACAAAATTGATCAAGGTGGAAGTCGGAGATTTGGGGACATTTGGATTTGAAAGGAGCAAGAAACAAGATTTGGGCTCTACTTTTAAGTATGGATGTCTGGCTGGAAGAAACTTGGACCATATAGGGCCAGAGCTTCTCCGAGATTTGGCGCTTAATACTAAGGACTATAAAAAAAAACCGGCAGAGAGGAATTGAAAGAGAATTAAGGGCCTTGGACGTGAGATCTCCAGGCTGATAGTAGACCAAAACTGATGGACATTTGTTGGGGATTGAAACCGGGAAAGGGGAAGGGTGGGGTTTGGGAATCCAAAGGGTGTATAATTATAATACGTTCTTTCTTTTTAATTTCGTCATGTTATTAGCATGAAAAATTGGGGAATTCGTGGAAGGGAATTTGGGTCGACTTTAGAAAAAAGCTTTAAGATTGAGAATTAAGAATTGATGTACAAATATTGATGCTTATAAGGTAAAATGGGTTTTTTAAAATGAACTAAATATAAAAAGGTTAAGAACTGGGGATAAGAACTTGTTGAATTAACAAATTTGAATTGGAATATAAGAAGGGGAGGTGTGGGGAAGTCAGGGAAATATGTTATAGAAAAATAAGGATTGTAAATTGTATGTGTTTTTAATTTTCTCTTTTTTGTCTTTTTGTGTTTTGTTTTTGTTTTACGATTTTTTAATGTATTAAAGTGGAAAATTTCAATAAATATATTTTAAAAAAGAAGAAGAAGATGACGAGACTCCTGCATTTGAAGGGGGTTGGACTAGATTGCCCTTGGGAATCTCTTCCAACTGTGCAGTTCTGTGCTTCTTTAAAATGCTCTGTTCTATATCTCCAACACAGGGTTCGTGGACCTCCAGATATTGTTGGGCTCCAATTCCCATCAGCTCCAGTCAGCCTGGCAAGTGGTCGAAGATTATGGGATTTGTCGTCCAAAAACATCTGAAGGCTCCCAGTTTAGCTCTAATGGCGTTGACATTGCACAGGCTCTCCATATGCTACTATAACCCTAAATTCTGCTGAAACCAAAGGTACCAAAATGGATAGCGATGTGCTAAATGGTGCTATGCACTCTATGTGGAGCTACCTTTGAAGGTGACCCGGAAACTACAACTAATCCAGAGTGCGGCAGCCAGACTGGTGACTGGGCGCGGCCGCCAAGACCACATAACACCGGTCCTAAAAGACCTACATTGGCTCCCAGTACGTTTCTGAGCACAATTCAAAGTGTTGGTGCTGACCTTTAAAGCCCTAAACAGCCTTGATCCAGTATATCTAAAGGAGCGTCTCCACCCTATCGTTCTACCTGGACCAGTCCAGTGCTGATGGCCTTCTGGCGGTTCCTTCCCTGCAAGAGGTGAGGTTACAGGGAACCAGGCAGAGGGCCTTCTCGGTGGTGGCGCCTGTCCTGTGGAACGCCCTTCCAGCAGATGTCAAAGAAATAAACAACTATCTTACTTTTAGAAGACATCTGAAGGCAGCCCTGTTTAGGGAAGTTTTTAATGTGTGACATTTTAATGTATTTTTAATCTTTGTTGGAAGCCGCCCAGAGTAGCAGGGAAGACCCAGCCAGATGGGCAGGGCACAAATAAATTATTGTTGTTGTTGTTGTTGTTGTTGTTGTTGTTGTTGTTGTTGTTATGTTGTTGTTGTTGTTGTTGTTGTTGTTGTTGTTGTTGTTGTTGTTGTTGTTGTTGTTATATCCTATACAAGAAGTCCTACATGGTGCAGTGGCTGGAGTCACTGCCAAGTAAGAAGACCTAAGATCTCATTTGCTGCCTTGGGACTAAGATCCACTGAATCCAGGGCAACTTGCCGCTGTTTTTGTGGCTGCTGTTGTTTGCTGGATTGCACCCGACCAGTTCTCTGCCTTTCCAGTCGTGACTGAGCAGCAGGAGGGGTGTTAACTGGAAACATAAGCTTTTCTAATTTCTCTTTCACTAAAGAGGAAGGGTATATTCCTAAAATTCTTCTGAAAGGTCAGAACTCGTTCAGTCTTGTGGAATGTTGATCCTATCGCCCATCCTGAGTGTTCTAACAAACATGAACTTTACCCCGCAAATTCTTATTCCATTGAATGATTTGGCTTGTTGGTCTCTAGCCAGTATTTCAAAAGGTGGATTTGCCCAGTGGCTTACACGGGAGTAGCATGCTGGTATATATGCCGAGAGTGTGCATGATATTTGTCTAGTTTGTCATTCTTTTCAAAATATGCTTAGGCCTCTTTTTCTGCTAACCGGTGTTCAAATAGTCGCCCTACTGAATGATTTGGTAGAGTGGGAAAGCTGGGTTCAAATCTCTACTCAGCCAAGATTTAGGACCACGGGTGACCTTAGGTCAGCCCCCAGTTCTGGATTCTATCTAGAGTTGCTGTTCCATTCCTGCAACAGACTTCGGCTTGTGCTGTGGAAGTAACCTCTCTGCTCACCTGCAGAGCAGATTTTGGGGGCATGCAAGGAATGGAAAGGGAAATCCTCTTGCATGTGTGGAGCTCTGCTTCCACCAGGTTTGAATATAACCCTCTCTGTGATGCCCACATCACAGGTTGCTGTGAAGATAAAACAGAAGGAGGACCATGTACCTCACCTTCTGCTCCTAAGAGGAAAGGTGGTATATGCAGATAATAACCAAATCTCTGAAGTTGGCCACCTTGACCAGGACTGGCTCCATGTTTCTGGGGACCCTTGGGCACAGGATATCAACTGCCCCTTTTCCTCCTCAAACCACAGGCCTCCCTCCTGACCCCACCCATTTAAACTAAAACAAATTATGACAAATATTGCTCAAGAAAACACAAACTTTACTATTTTGCTTGTTTGAATTTTTTGTCAACTGTAAAATTTGAAGGTAAACACAAGGAGCACATACGATCTCTCTCTCTCTCTCTCTCTCTCTCTCTCTCTCTCTCTCTCTCTCTCTCTCTCTCTCTCTCTCTCTCTCTCTCTCTCTCCCTCTCTCCCACACACCTGCACTACTTCCCTCTTTCCCTTTCTCTCTTTCATACACATAGACCACACGCCTACCTTACTTCGCAAGGTTAGCAAATGTTCCAATTTGAGAATGGAATTTCTTGTAGGATTTAAACCCCCTAAACTGATGGCGATCCAAGTATTGACCCTTGACTCCTTTCATGCGATTATTAATTATGTGGTACCTGCAAAAGCCTCGGGAGAAAATGGTCTTCTGCAATGCTGAGCCGGATATGCAGAAGTTCCAGGATAGACGAAGATTGGCAAACCCGCATCACGAGCCCAATGGAATAGAAAGTATCTGCAACCGAATCTTCACCCCACAGGAAGCAAGAGAAAACATTGGATTATCATTCTATTGCAGCCTCTTCATACTGGGCTCTCCCACTCCCATTTATCATTAAGAGATCAGGGATTTAAAACGGCCGCTGTTTCCTGGCACTAACTGTGTTCAGTGGCATGGTACATTTTGCCAGAAGACACTGGCATCTTGACTGTGAGTCCTGGAGGACCTTTTCCCTGACTTGCAGATCTTTTCCCACCTGGACGGTAGGACCTGACTGACTCCAGCTACAAAAGCTGAGGCTGCTGAACAGACTCTTGGGCTGGGAGAGTTGTTGTTGTTTCTGTCATTGATATTAATTTTTATATCTTTATTTTGGATCTTATTGTGATTTATGTGGACAATGTGGTTGTGTACATTTCCATGTTTTATTTATTGTCATGATTACTTTTGTTATGTTTGTGTTTATGTATTTATTTTTCCATGTTGTAAGCAGCATAGAGCACGATTTTGGCAATGGAAAGGCAGCATACATGTGTTGCATACAATAAAATGTTGTGTGTGTGCATTCTGAACATGCTCCAACCACAACTGAGTGGCACAGTTACTATTTATAACAAAGAACATTGTGCAAGATCTTTTGCAAACTTTCTGAAGGGAAATGGGCTGTATTTAGGCAGTGACCCTTGTTTCCATGGAACAGTATTTGGGCGTTTTAATTTGCAAAAGGTGCAGAAAATTAGCACAGAGACAACCTAGAATCAGCGTTGCCTTATGTGTTTTGACTAAATCTCCAGACAATTCTAGACCAAAGACTAGACTCAAATAAATGTTCCCTTTGGATTTGCAAACTCTTTCTCTCTCCTGATGTCTTTCTTGTTTGGTAAACATCAGGTCACCGCTATGAAGACAGCATGTTTTGCGGAAACATGTGTAGATATGTGTGAGATCACATGTGGTCCAAGTAATGAGGTTGACTCCCCCCCCCCGTCTCTTTTTGTTATAAAATTTTGTTAAGACTTTCTCCAATACAATAAAGAACAAACTAAACTAAACCAAAAATAATAAAAAAGAAAGAAGAAAATAAAACAGAGAGAAGAATACAGCCTGTCTTCAGAGACACCACTAATTATCTTCTCCTACTCCATGCCCCTACAGGGGACAAGGGTAGTGCTGTGGTCTAAACCACAGAGCCTAGGGCTTGCCGATCAGAAGGTTGGCGGTTCAAATCCCCGCAATGGAGTGAGCTCCCATTGCTCGGTCCCTGCTCCTGCCAACCTAGCAGTTCAAAAGCACGTCCAAGTGCAAGTAAATAAATAGGTACTGCTCTGGCGGGAAGGTAAATGGCGTTTCCGTGTGCTGCTCTGGTTCGCCAGAAGCGGCTTAGTCATGCTGGCCACATGACCCGGAAGCTCCCTTGGCCAGTAAAACGAGATGAGCGCCGCAACCCCAGAGTCGGTCATGACTGGACCTAATGATCAGGGGTCCCTTTACCTTTTAAGAGGAAGAGGCAAGAAGGAAGGCCCCCGCCCCCAGCCACACAGCAGTTTAAATAGCATAGGGGAGAGTCAAGCATTTTCATATAACATCATTGGGGATAGCTCAGTCGGTAGACCATTAGACCCTAAATCTCAGTGTGATGGCCTGGGTATCTGATTCAGAGGCTGAACCGGAGGAATCCCAGCCTGCACAGGAGTCCCCGCCTCCAGGGCTGGCTGAACTGGGGCAGGGCCTTGGATCTGAAGAGCCTGCACCTGTGCCGGATCCTCAGCAGCAGGCACCAGGTGATTCCACTCTAGCTCCAGAGGTGATTAAGGACACAGTGCCTACAGGTGTGCCTCTCCCGGCCCTGCCAGAGGAAGGAGAGTCTCCCCCTGGGTCCAGTAACTCCCCAGCCTCTCCTGAACTGCAGAGGCTTAGGGCAGAGAGGCGGAGGGAACTGGTTTCTCCCAGGAGGAGTGCTCGCCTTAAGGCCAGGAGAGGCGGGTCTCCTGGGGGCCGGGAACGCCCCTGGCCTCAGAGAAGATAAAGGCCAGTCAGCCCGGTCCCAGGTTGTGGGAGCAACGTCGTTGAGTACCTGCTCCTGCCCGGACCCAGACCTGACCCTCCAGTGTTCCTGTCCCTGCCCGGCTTCCTGCTTCGGACCTCGCCCCGCTCCTTGTGAACTGTTTCCAGGCTAGTGATCCAGGACCGGACTTTGACTACGCCAACGGTAACCTTCCCCCCGGGACCAGCACACTCAGGGTTGTAGGTTGTGGGTTCAAGATTCCTGCATTGCAGGGAGTTGGACAAGATGACCCTCGTGGTCATTTTACAGTTCTATGATTCTATGAAATATCTAAACTTTTATATTTTTCAATGCAGCTGAAGACTGCTTATGTCTATAGCATACTGCACAATGTATTTAGATCATTAATTTCCACATTTCACAGAAGGGAACTGAAAGCTGACAGGCCTCGGTTTTTCTCAAGCCATTGGTGGATTCCAACCCAGCCCTCTAGCACTAGTCCTTCACTGTGGTTCCAGTTCACCTTACGCTTGTGCAGAAGAAATCCCATTTGTGGCCCATGTGTGTTGCTGCTGGCTACTCTCTGTCAGACCCCATTTCCATGGAAAGGCTGCTATTTGATCGATCAAATGGCAAAACAGCATAGACTTACCTTCCCCAAAAATCAGGAACCTGATGATCATATTGATAAATATCCAGGAATGTCCGCAGAACTGGATTAAATAATAGCAGAAGATGTAGGGGTTCATTGTGCAGCTGTAAAAGCAAGAACAGGGAATTCAAATACCAAAGCCTAACTGGAATGACAGGTAAAAAGGTAAAGGGACCCCTGACCATTAGGTCCAGTCGTGACTGACTCTGGGGTTGCGGCGCTCATCTCGCTTTATTGGCCAAGGGAGCAGGCGTACAACTTCCGGGTCATGTGGCCAGCATGACTAAGCCGCTTCTGGTGAATCAGAGCAGCACACGGAAATGCCATTTACCTTCCCACTGGAGTGGTACCTATTTATCTACTTGCACTTTGACATGTTTTCGAACTGCTAGGTGGGCAGGAGCAGGGACCGAGCAATGGGAGCTCATCCCATCGCGGTGATTCGAACTGCCGACCTTCTGATTGGCAAGTCCTAGGCTCTGTGTTTTAACCCACAGCGCCACCCGCGTCCCTGGAATGACAGGAGCAATGGGCATTTTGCTACTAGACCATATTTAGAGCTCTCTGTTGGCCAGACAAGATACACCTAGGAAGAAGATAGAAAAGGGATCGCATTGTTGGCATCGCATTTCAGAACCTTGGAGCAATCTCTGTAAAAGGGAATCGAGCACTGATGGGACCCACTCTGCTTTGTTCAACTACCACTTTGCTTGGTGGCCATGATCCAGAGAGCCTTGCATGCAGAGTAATCCCCTTGCCTGCTCCTCATCACAGAGGGAGGCAGGTCAGCGCAAGAGGATGCCAAGGTCGTTTTCTACCACTCTGTACCCTTTTAGAGCACCCATGAATGCAAGCAGCCATAGGCCACTTTATTGCCACTGGTGCGCTCTGTGGAACTGAGCCGGCCAAAACAGTGGTGTTATCACTGCCCTTCATATGTGGGCCTTTTCCCGTCACGGTGGTGGGAGCAGCACATAAAACAAACCTAAAAATGACTGTACAAAGCTACCCATTCGGCCATTACAGTGGTACCTCTGGTTAAGAACTTAATTCGCTGTGGAGGTCTGTTCTTAACCTGAAACTGTTCTTAACCTGAAGCACCACTTTAGCTAATGGGGCCTCCCGCTGCTGCTGCGCAGCCGGAGCACGATTTCTGTTCTCATCCTGAAGCAAAGTTCTTAACCCAAGGTACTATTTCTGGGTTAGCGGAGTCTGTGACCTGAAGCGTCTGTAACCCGATGTACCACTGTATAGGCCAATGAAAATGGCATTTAACATTTCAGTTTTTACCAGGTGGAGGCAAAGCAATAAGGAGGAGGGCAAGATTCGCTCCCAACATCAAAGGTCTGCCCCCAGATATAGTCAAGATTAAACAACATTTTAAGAGGGCTTCTTGCCATTATTTTCTTTTTATGCTCCATGACAGAACAACATTATAAACAGTGTCAAACAGTCATTTTCTATTTCCCCTCTTTAAGCAAAGAGATTTGCTTGGCATGGTTTCTATTTTTTATTATTATATTCATTGCAAATATTTAGATACTATTTAATGCCAAGACAGTATATAAGTGGTTTAAGAAAACATGACAGAAAGATAGAGATAGAATATGATATGACATGATGATGTGAGATACATCTATATCGATATGCAACAATGAAACTGAAAAACTGCAATACCAAATAAATCAATAGAAATCTCCCCAAAGCCAAAACAAGGCAATGCCAAGCGAACTAACTGAGGTTGACCTGTTTGTTGAATTTGCTATGGCATTTTCTTTCTTTCCTTTGAATAAATTGTATTAGATTTTATAAAGAGAGAAACAAAGATTATCTCTTTAAATCCAAACCAAGATGTTTATCTAGGTAAAATAAAAATATAGATCCAGAGGAAAAGAAGGGAAAGAAAGAAAGAAAGAAAGAAAGAAAGAAAGAAAGAAAGAAAGAAAGAAAGAAAGAAAGAAAACTCATCCATTCCAATATAACACCCAGCCTGACTGCTTTCAATATGTTTGCAACAGAAGCAGGAAACTTGATTTTAAGAAATTGTATTAAGTTAAAGTAACTTGGTTGGATTTGTAATAATTAGGAAAATTTGGAAAATTAATAAAAATAATAAGAAAGAAAGAAAGAAAGAAAGAAAGAAAGAAAGAAAGAAAGAAAGAAAGAGAACTTCCAAGTCTTCGTCTGACAGCTATATAAACATCATTGAACTCACCCACTCCAATATAACACCCAACATGACTACTTTCAATAAACCAACAATATCTTCAGGAGTTTGTTATGGCATTTTTTCTTTCTTTTTTAATTCAAAATTATAACAAGACATATTATCCAAAAACATATCATAGTTGTTTCCCACCCCCCATTTTTCCTCCCTCCCCCTCCCACACAAAACCC
Organism: Podarcis melisellensis; assembly: GCF_964234715.1. Classification (NCBI taxonomy): domain Eukaryota; kingdom Metazoa; phylum Chordata; class Lepidosauria; order Squamata; family Lacertidae; genus Podarcis; species Podarcis melisellensis. The sequence goes on along the minus strand of NC_138534.1, from coordinate 14,149,004 downwards.
ACCCACTGCCCGACTTCCCTCAGTTCCAGTCTTTGGTTTCTCTAAAAATGCTGTTTTCTGCATGTTACAAAGTTGTATAGATCCTCAAACTATTTAGCTGATTATTATCAATAAAAAGTTTTTGAATGTTTATTCAAAACCTGCCAAGGAGTCCAGTTCGCTTTGTTGTGTCTTCAGATACTTTGTAAAGGGTTCCCATTCATCCTTAAAGTCACAGTTATCCTTGTCTCGTAGCTTATATGTTGTTATGGCATTTTCAAGTGGCTTCACTTACTTTCTGATAAAAACATAAGATGGTCAGTGATGGGTCGGGTCAGTGACCCATCTGCCCCAGGGTCCTGTTCTCACAGTGGTCAACTAGATGGTCATGGGAAGTTTCCCAGCAACTGGCGTTCAGAGGCTGATTGCCTCCGATAGTGGAAGCCGTTCTACATACAGCCAAAGAACTTACAAAGGGGTCTTCACACATCTCTCGTGGCAAAGAAAAAGATGTCGTGGCTTCTCTGCAGCACACTAAAGGTAAAAGGTCAAGGACCCCTGGACAGTTAAGTCCAGTCAAAGGCAACTATGGAGTTGCAGCACTCATTTCACTTTCAGGCCGAGGGAGCTGGCATTTGTCCACAGACAGCTTTCCAGGTCATGTGGCCAACAGGACTAAACCACTTCTGGTGCAATGGGACACCGTCACAGAAACCAGAGCGCACAGAAACACAGTTTACCTTCCTGCCACAGCAGTACCTATTTATCTACTTGCACTGGCATGCTTTCGAACTGCTAGGTTGGCAGGAGCTGGGTCAGAGTGTCAGGAGTGTGTGCAGGAGCCAGGCCCTGTGACCAGTAGGACTTCGCAGGACTGGAGCCTTCCTAATTTTGTTCTGAGGAGGCAAGGCGTGGCCGCACAGGTGAGGCAAATTCACAGCACCTGGTGGCAGGAGCCGGGAAGGGATATAAGGTCAGTATTTCCCTTTGGCTCTTTGCCACAGCAACACGTTTCCTGCCTTGGGCTTCTTGCTTCCTGATCCTCAGACCTTGGCTTCTTGACTCCTTGCTTCCTGACCCTCAGACCCTTGACTTCTTGACTCCTTGCTTCTTGATCCTCGGACCCCTGACTTTGTGACTCCTTGCTTCCTGACCCTTGGACTCTTGGCTTCCTGATTCCTGGTTTCTGGACCCCCGTTCCTGCTCCCACCCCACCATCTTGCCCCCGGTCCTGACGTCCCCTGCCGGGACTTCGATCACCCATGAACCGGACCATGACACAGAGCAATGGGAACTCACCCTGTCACGGGGATTTGAACTACCAACCTTCTGATTGTCAAGCCCAAGAGGCTCAGTGGTTTAGACCACAGTGTATCACTGGCTTAAGAAAGATGCACAAGGACTTCTGACAATTGTAAGATACCACACCAAGGTCTTCATAATCTGGGATAGTAGACAGTTCGCAATGGTCTGAGACATGTTGCTACCCAAAGCAGGAAACTGCCTCGTTCCCTCCTACATAGGACGAATACTTTGAAAAGTCTTGCTGCCCCATTTAGTTATCTATTCATGCTTTTATCTATGGCCTCATCCCCATCTTGTAATGGTTATAGGGGTTGCTTGTGCGTAAGTTGCCGCCACTCCTGGCTAGGTAGCCTGGTTAAACCTTTCCTGGCTGGACAGCCCTTCACTTCGTGGCTGTTTCAGTCGCTAGCAGAATCCGTCAGTGGGCGTTTCTTGAACCTCTTCCAGCAAAGAAGTTCTTTGACACCAAGTCTCCGCCTACTCTCCCTGCGCGGATGGGTGGGTGTGGTGGGTGTGGGCAGTGGAGGACCCATGCTCTCCCCGCTGGTCTCCGGCGAGGAGTCCTGGAGCCCCCTCGCCGATTCCCCCATCTGCCCCCCCTTTATCCCTGGTGTTACGCTGATTTCCTTCCCCAGCCGATGAGCTGCCTCTCATTGCTGTTCACCCCCCAGTTTGTCCCAGCTCCGATGGCAGTTCCCTGACACCTCTGAAGCAGCTTCCTTCACTTTGCTTCCTGGTGGGGAGAGCTGGTTCCAAGTGGAGACTTCTCTGAGGTCCTCTCTTTCAGACTAACTCACCTCCCATGGTGGTTGCAAGGATAAAACAGGGCTTTGCCCACATGTCCTGGCCTGAGCTTATAGTCGGATGTGTTGCACTCCACAGGAGATCTCAACACCCCCACCAGAAAGCAACGCTTGCTGTCCTCCTGAGCCCCTGAGATCAGGTTCCTCGGTCCTTTTCCTTGATCTCGGTGCCAAAATGCAGATGAAGCAACTCTCCACTGAAACCAGAAAAGAGGAACTGCCCTTCCTGTTCAAGGCGAGCTTATTGGAATGAAAGCCTCTGTCTGGTACATTGGACAGCCTCTGCCTTCCCCACGGCAGCAAGAGGACGCTGAGGAGATTCCTGCCTAGAAGACAGCTGGCTCCCAGCATGTCATTGCTTCTACCATCCTGGCCTTACCTTGGTTCAGTTGCCCCTGCTCCAGCTGCTCAAGCGAGCCGAGATCTTCTGAGCTGTCTGTGTGTGTTCCTCTTCCTCACAGCTGCAACAGCTGGGCTGAGCCCAGAGAGATCTCCCCTCCTCTTTGCCTTCCCTTCTTCACCACGTCAGGCCAGCATTGCAACACACACACACACACACACACACAGAGAGAGAGAGAGAGAGAGAGAGAGAGAGAGATACTTTCTGAAACAGCAACCAAGTTCAGCAGCGAAAAAGGTTTGTCCTGTTCCAAAAGGCACGTTCCAGAGTTGCCAGGAAGTTGCTGATAATGATGGAATTCAAGAGTCCTTCGTGGAAATACGTCCCTGGAATTGTGAAAATCTGCCCAACAGATAGGCTGCTTAGAAGTCAGGGCTGGTCTTTGGCATTCCCTTTCCATTCTGCTCACCTTTTAAATACCTTGGGGTTTTCCTTTCGTTTTAAACTGCGCTTGGAGCCCAGTTCACAATTTGCATATGTGGCGTCCCTGTGATTTAAGCTATTTCAAATTTTAAAAATAGTGTGCATGCCTCAGACACATATCATGCCCTCCCACATTTCTCCGATGAAAATAGGGAGTCCTATTTAATAATAATAATAATAATAATAATAATAATAATAATAATAATAATATTGATACCCCACCCCTCTGACTGGGTTGCCCCAGCCACTTTAGGCAGCTTCCAACATATATACAAACATAATTAAACATTTTAAAAACTTCCCTATACAGGGCTGCCTTCAGATGTCTTCTAAATGTTGTGTAGTTACTTATCTCCTTGGCTCAGGATGGAAGTCACATAACTCCATACCCACCAACATTTCTCTGATTAAAACAGGGATATCCTGTTCCGGGATCAACTCAGAAACCAGGATGGCATCTGTAAATCTGGGGCTGTCCCTGGAAAATAGGGACTCTTGAAGGGTCTGACATATATTAATGCAGCACCAGAGTACAGGTTCATGTCACCACTTTTACAAGTGAAAATGAACTCCTTGTGCTATTTGTCTCAGCTGTTGTATGGCTGCTCCTTGGGAGGACTTTGGTGTAGCCCTCCAAGCCTAATACCCCATGCGATCCCCTCAAATGCCTGCCCCAAACCCAGACCGAAAAGGCAGCAAATGGTTAATATTCTTGTATTTTTACTACTATGATGAGATAGCGAAGCAGCCGTGAGTTGTTGTTGTCGTTATTATTATTGCTTTTTTGCAGCTGGGATTCACCTGAACTCAGTTCTGGCACATCTCAGGTGGGTGCCATCGCCATTTTAAGAACACAAGGGAGGAATCCATTGTGGGTTCCAGCACCTCTTATTGTAGAACAATAGCACTCCTCCTTCTCCTCCTTCTCCACCTCCTTCTCCTTCTTCTTCTTTATTAGATTTATGTATTGCCCTTCATCATAAGACCTCAGGATAAAAATAAGTAAATACTGTAGTCTTATCCTATTTTTAGCTTTTTATTGTATCCCTTGTAAACTGCTTAGAGACCGTTGTAATTAAGCAATTGTTTAAATAAATAATTTAATTTCTATGTGCCAGATGAGCTCATTTCCACCAGCAAGCATACCGCTGTCCTGTGTCGGCTATTGGCGAGGACAGTAAATAGCTATTGTGTCCACTTGATGATTGCTTGGACTGGAGAATTGAGAAGATGTGCTCTCTTTTTGTGTGTGTGCAATTGGAAGAACGTTGCGAGCGCTTAGGTTCCATTCAACTCAACAGCTGGATTCCCACTAGTGTTTCCAGGTCTCCTATCTTCAAGAAGGAACTCTCTTGGTGAGTGCCAACAGGTTGTTGTTGTTTAGTTGTTTAGTCATGTCCGACTCTTCGTGACCCCATGGACCAGAGCACGCCAGGCACTCCTGTCTTCCACTGCCTCCTGCAGTTTAGTCAAACTCATGCTGGTAGCTTCGAGAACACTGTCCAACCATCTCGTCCTCTGTCGTCCCCTTCTCCTTCTGCCCTCCATCTTTCCCAACATCAGGGTCTTTTCCAGGGAGCCTTCTCTTCTCATGAGGTGGCCAAAGTCTTGGAGCTCAGCTTCAGGATCTGTCCTTCCAGTGAGCACTCAGGGCTGATTTCCTTCAGAATGGATAGGTTTGATCTTATTGCAGTCCATGGGACTCTCAAGAGTCTCCTCCAGCACCATAATTCAAAAGCATCAATTCTTCGGTGAACAGCCTTCTGAGTGCCAACCGGACTGTAGCCCAAACAGGGCCACTGAAAAACAAGAAATGCAAGGAGAGTTTTTTGGGGGGATCCCGCAGAGGGCATTCCCCCTCCAGTGCTGCAAAGCACACCAGGGGATTCTGGACAGGCTCAGTGACCACAGAAGGTGGCGTGTCTGTCTGGGATGGGGGAAAGAGATTAGAAAATTGGTAATGGGCAGTAGAATGGAATAGCCTGGCACAGACCATGGCTAGCTGGCTTGAACCCTGAACAGCAGCATCCCACACAACCACATTCTGTTACAGGTCCCACTTGTCCTTTCAAATTTGTTCATGCTAGGATACAAATTTTCAGCAAGAGCAGCTGTAGTCTCATGTTGCCCTCTAGCGTCCTGTATAGGAATACAGTGGAATATTGTAGAAAATTGCAAGCAAGATCTACAACCCATTGGGAAAGGACTTCTTTAGCACCGAAAATAACTGTCCTAGAAGTGAAGCAATAAAAAAAAACATCAAAGAAACCCTACCATTTGACTAACAATAACTGTTTTAATTGACTGCATGTTCTGGCGATAGAGCATGAAGACTGTTTCACTCTCGTTTTCGGAGATTGCATCTCTTACTATAGACTTGTAACAACACTGGATCAGTGTTGCCTTCCTTCCATAAGCGCAGGAGCAAAGCTTCAAGGTTTTGCCCATCCCCAAGTGGGGCCTTGGCAGCAAATGCTGGTCCTAGTAAGCTGGTTCATTTCTGCTCGTTTGGGGACATTGGTATATCTCCCAGTTGAAGTAAGAAGCTTTGGTGGTCTACACCAGGAGTGGGGAACCTCCAGATTCTGCTGAAGCCCATCTCCCATCATCCTGACCATTGGTTAAACTGACCATTGGAGTCCAACAGGATAGGAAGGGCCAGAGGTTCCCCACCTTTGAGCTTGTTGTTGTTGTTTAGTCATTTAGTCGTGTCCGACTCTTCGTGACCCCATGGACTAGAGCACGCCAGGCACTCCTGTCTTCCACTGCCTCCTGCAATTTGGTCAAACTCATGTTAGTAGCTTCGAGAACACTATCCAACCATCTCATCCTCTGTCGTCCCCTTCTCCTTGTACCCTCCATCTTTCCCAACATCAGGGTCTTTCCCAGAAAGTCTTCTCTTCTCATGAGGTGGCCAAAGTATTGGAGCCTCAGTTTCAGGATCTGTCCTTCCAGTGAGCACTCAGGGCTGATTTCCTTCAGAATGGATAGGTTTGATCTTCTTGCAGTCCATGGGACTCTCAAGAGTCTCCTCCAGCACCATAATTCAAAAGCATCAATTCTTCTTTATGGTCCAGCTTTCACTTCCACCTTTGAGCTACACGGTCTATATTAGTCCGTAAAGGTCTGATCCACACATGATTGCTTGCATCTATCAAGGGCCCTTTATGGATAACATCTGAATAGCCTCTGCCCATAGAAGCTGATTCCTAGGGCCTGAATGGACTAAATATATTAGGGTGCCACCTCCTCCAAGTTAATGGGCATTGCCATTCAAATGGTGTTTGTGTACCCCGTCTTGTGATCAATTATGTGGAGCAAGGCTTATCTGGGGGCCACCCCAGTATTTTATTCAAGTTGTCATCTCTGCTTCTGTTGTTTCAACTGCATACATTCATGACAGTGGGATGTGGAAGATGAAGAGACCCTCCAAGTGTTCCTATTTTCCAGGGACAGTCCCAGATTTACAGAAGCAGTTCTGGTTTCTGATTTGATCTCGGAATGTCCTGGTTTTTCATAGGATGTCCCTATTTTCATCGGAGAAATCTTGGACAGTATGGAGTTATGCGTCCCCCGAGCCAAGGAGATAAGTAACTAGACAACCTTTAGAAGACATCTGAAGGCAGCCCTGGATAGGGAAGTAGTTTAGTCACTCTGGGTGACTGGGGCAACTCAGTCAGATGGATGGGGTATTATTATTATTATTATTATTATTATTATTATTATTATTATTATTAAAATATCTCTATTTTCATTGAGAAAAGTTGGAGGGTATGGGATATGGGACACACGGAAGGAAGGAAGGAAGGAAGGAAGGAAGGAAGGAAGGAAGGAAGGTGTAGCTTGCTTGTCAATAAAATATTTCTGAGACTGGGAAGAGTATTACCAATAAAATAATAATAAGGCAACAAAACTAAAAATAAGGATCAGGTGAACTATCAAAGAACAATTTCCAATGAGAGAAAAAGATCAATCGGAGCTCTCTCTAGAGCACCCAGAAGCTACAAAATTCAACCAGGGGGAAATTGGGATTCATAGGAAAACATTTATTGCACACAAACATATAGAAAAATAAAGGCATTTGAGGAGTTAAAGCTATAACATCCATATAAATAATACCTGAATATTAAATGCCTGTTTAATAAATACATTTTAACCAAAATATAATTTAAACAAATAAATAGGGGCGGTGACAAATATTTTTTAAAAAATATATAGCAAAAGTCAGGTAACAGTTAAATATCAAGTAGCATTTTTCTCAAAGGTAACTTGAATCTTGTATTAAGCTGGCTTGCACCCCAATGGATCCTTAGAGCCAGAAATAGTGGTTGTGTCTGCTTGTATTGAACAGGAGGCTGTGAAGACATCTCTTCTAGAGCGCTCTCTTTGGACAGAATCTATTGTATGGCAGCCTCAAAGTTGTCTGGTGGGCTTCAAAATTTTCCATCTGGGAAAGGTCCTCCCCACCCTCATCTTGCTAGGCAAATCATTCCCCCAGGTCCAAGTCCACCTTGGACATAAAACTGATTCATATCGATGGAACTTGTGTGAGAGATCGTCTTTCCAGTCAGAAGCATTTGAGATTTGACATTCGACCGGGGATGGAGTTGCTCTTCTATGAAAAAGGTGGGTTTTCCAGTGGCCTTCCATGCTTCTCTGTTCTGTGACTTGATGAGATGCTGCATTCAGTCAGTTCTAGAATCTCCATTTGGACTTTCCGGTTTCTGAATTTGTGAAAGCAATCGTAGAATGTGTGTAGATAACAGGAATGTTTCCAATGAGATAAAAAGTGCAAATTTCAAGTTCAAGTTTTTCCTCCTTATCCACTTCTTTCTTTTGCTAGAATAAGCAGGGGGTGAGATGAATACTTTCCATAGACGAAACAGTGCATTTTGAGCAGCTCAAAGACCTCTTTGAACCACTGCCTGCAATGCAAAAGAAAATGGGACATTTTATCATGCTTGATGGACATGTAAAAAAGCATTCATTGATTGATTGGATACAAATACATACACTAATACAGAGAATTTTTAAGATTACCTTTCAACTGAAACCAGAATGGATATACAATTAGAAAATGACTATGGAACTTGGTTTCAATATATGATTACGGCAGCAAGACAATTATATGCACAAAGATGGAAATTATATGCACAAAGATTCATCGTTACCAACAATGGAAGAATGGTTGTTAAAATTAACAGACTTATCTGGGATTGCAAAATTGACATGTGTTGTCCTTGTCAACATTGATTAAAGAAAGGAAAACTCTCAGACTTTTTGGATGAAAAAGAAAAAGAAATAAAGACACTTGGATTTGGGGGTTGAACGTAATGTTTGTTTATAGAAAATGGTTTTGTTAGGTGTTATATTGGAGTGAATGAAGTGAATATTGTTTTTTATATATGAACAGATGAAGAACCAGTAGTTCTTTAGTTTCTGAACTTTATCTTTTCTATGTTCCCTTTTAAACTTTTTCTGTCTCCTTCTTATATCTCTCTTTCCTTTTCCTTTTTTGCTGTTTCCCTTTTAAGCTTTTTCTATCTCTTCCTTCGTACCTCTCTCTTTCCTTTTCCCTTTTTGCTATGTTTTTATCTTATTTAGACTAATGTTGCATAAAAAATTGATGTTAAGTTTTTATTTTTATCTAGATACTCGTAACAAAAATTATTTAAAAAGAAAGAAAATGAAACTTTTAAGACCATTGTCTGTAGAGTAATGATTTTCTTCCCTGAGGTGAGGACACATTGTACAGCTCTGAGCTCTTTTACTGATCGTATTTCAAAAGTTACAAGACAACTCTGAACTCACAGGCTAAGGAAGCAATAGCCTGTTGTCTATGGAATGGTCTACCTGGGGAGATGATGGGCTCTGCATTACTGAAGGTATTTAAGCAGAGACTTTAAGGCCATCTGTCAAGGATGCTGAAATTGCAAGATTCCCAGACTCAGTGGGGTTTGGACCAGATGACCTCCAACCCCAACCATACAATTCTATTATTTAGGAGGTACTGGGAACAAAGAACACGAAGCTATCTCCATCAGAGCCTGCCCACCCATGATGTAGATTGAAGCTCCTGCCTCAGGCAACAGAAATGCAAGAGACGGTACTCCAACCAACTACCCCACCACATATGCCACTGAGCAGCGGTGCAAGCTTTGCTCCCACTGAGTTTAGTGGGGGCAGTGGGGCATGGCAGGGGGGGCCAGGGGGCATCAATTCCTGTTGCAGCAATGGGGGGTGAGGCGTGGAGGCTGAGCACCCACAGAAAAAAAAATGTGGGTGCCCGGGCCCCCAGTTCCCCTTAGAGTTGGTGCCCCTGTGCAAAGCTAACAGGAATTAAACCCCATCTGAAAAGAGTGAGAGAGAAGTTTCCAACTGGGGCATTAATAAATGCCTTGCATCAGGCAATGAATTTAAGACAACTTGCAGAGAAATGGTTTGCCTGTGTTGTACAGACCATGTTAGTTGCCTTCAAGCCTTCCTCACCTGGTGCCTTCCAGCTGCTTCAGACGACAACTTCCACAAGCCCTAGTCATGGTGACTGAGGCTGATGGGAGTTGGAGTCCAAAAAGATTTAGAGGATAATTATGTTGAATTGATGCTTTTCAATTATGGTGCTGGAGGAGACTCTTGAGAGTCCCATGGACTGCAAGAAGATCAAACGTATCCATTCTTAAGGAAATCAGCCCTGAGTGCTCATTGGAAGGACAGATCCTGAAGCTGAGGCTCCAATACTTTGGCCACCTCATGAGAAGAGAAGACTCCTTGGAAAAGACCCTGATATGGAGGGCACAAGGAGAAGGGGACGACAGAGGATGAGATGGTTGGATAGTGTTCTCGAAGCTACCAGCATGAGTTTTGACCAAACTGCGGGAGGCAGTGGAAGACAGGAGTGCCTGGCGTGCTCTGGTCCATGGGGTCACGAAGAGTCAGACACGAATAAACAACAAACAACAATCATTGAAAAGACTAGATGGTTAAATGACCCAAAATACAGGCTAATCTAAACAAATTACATGCACCTGTGGCATTGCTTTTTCCACGACGTGTATCCTTTTTGTATATAAAGTGCCTAACTTACCTTAGTTGGAGAGAGATTTGAGCAGTTGATCAAGAAGAATCAAGTTGTCCACCGAAATAGTCTTTCGCACAGCCTCCCATGCACAAAGGCTGTATTGTTTGTCTCTCAGGAACGTTTGGAGTTTCCTGAAGTATATCATCAGGTTTAGTTTTACACGAAGATCTTTCAGTCTTGCCTCTCTCCCAGTGTGTGCGACAGAACACCTCTCCCACCATTGACTTTGTTGGTGGAGCTCCATTTGGAAAAGTTCTGTGACCGTTGTGTTCCAGTTGGCTTGGGTGAAATTCAGCTGAAAGACACGGAGGGTCTCCTTGAAGATCAGCCCTATCGCCATCCTTGCATCCTCTTTGCTGGGTCTCGAGGTGCTTCTTATGGGGGAGCCAAAGTCTGGCATACCTGTAATTGGGCACTCTGGGGGAGATGCTGGTCCTCCACTCATTGCTTCCAGAAGCTCTTTGGTCTTCCTTAGCTCACCTTTTTGATGTTGCACAATTTCATCACAGTTCAGAGTTACAACTCCAGAGGCAAGCAGAATCAAGAGGCCAACTTGTTGCAGACCCATGGTGGCCATTGGTGGGCTGTATGGAGAGGCTGGAGGGCTAGTGGTTCTTCAAGACCTTCTTGAGATTATTGTGCTGTAGAGCCATGCCTGTGAATTTATGTATTGGGCTGCAGGACAGTTTCTCTACCTCATTTCCTGAAACTTTCATTTTCATTTTGTATTGAAAAAGTATCTGGTACTTTTTGGGCACTTTGGGGCACCATTACATACATAGATACATACAGTGTTTGTTTCCCCCCCCTTAAAAATGTTTAGGGGTACTACTCAGATTGAAATACTGCCCCAATCTTGAGGCCAATCTTAGATTCAGAAAAAGTTTTGGGGTATGTGTCGCCCCAGAAAAAAACCACTGGATACATACATACATAATTTTATTTGAACGCTTCCTTTCCACACGTCAAACCGTGCTCAAGGTGGCTCACAACATGAAAAAATATATAACTGCAACTTAACAAAAGTAGTCATAAACAATAAATAAAGACTATATGTCCAAACTGAACAATTTCTACATAAATCACAAGATCTAAACTAAAGACAAAAAACCAACAGCAACAGCCCCCTTTCAAAAAAATTGCACTGGGCATCAGTGTGCTTAAAAATTGTTTAATTGGGCAGGGGTGTGTGTGTGTGTGTGTGTTTGTGTACATCATCAGTGCTATTTTTCTAGAAAAAAAAAGAGGTGCTGGAACTCGCCATGAATGCACCTCCCTTGTTCTCTCACAAACTAATCCAACTAGTTTAACATGCTCTGCTTGCTGTAGTTAACTTTCCTTTTATAATCCTGCAACAAGGCTTTGCAGGGTGGTCTGCATCACTTTAAAAATTGTATTTGTGTAACATTTGAAAACCAGGAACGTTTAACTGTAACGGTGCCAGGAAAATCAGAAGAGTAGAAGAAAAGATTTTCTCTTTCAATTAGGAATGGTAAATTCCCACTATGCTCAACAGAATAAATTGGGATTTGGCAATGGCAAATTAAAATACAACACACCGCAGAGAAAATCCGATAAACAGGGTGTGCATATACTGTGGCTTAGAAAAAAATAATGAAAATGTTTTGCGGTGCTTTATCAATGCTAGATATTTATTAGTTTTTCTGTCTGCACCATTTCGGCAAAATTATTAGACAATCCATCCAGGGAGTCGTGTGCCCACATGTGTGTGGTTGGGAGCTGTGGTTTAAAGAGTTTCTTCCGCACGTGTTTCAGATGATGACTCATGGAATGTGTTTTCAGAATAAAAGCATTTGTAATCTGGTGGAGTGAGATGTCATCATTTCTGTTTTCTGCTTGTCAGTTTTGGTTTTTCTCACTGTTTCCATCCATATGCTTGTTGACTGTGCTTAATTTCTCTCTGGTCAAATTTCACTTTTAGTTTGTCAGATGCTGAGTTTGGGGAGGCCTTGTGGAATTTCCACAGCTTGAGAGAATTGATCTGCCTCAAGCAGCAAAATGTCTTCGGTCAATAAAATAAAATAAAAAACCCTACTATTGCTGATGGTAGAGGAAAGGTAAAGCAAAGAATGAAATGGGAACTGCACCAGTTCAGAAGATGTTGGTTACCCCAACTGAGCATGGGAAAGTGTACCTCCTCAGCTGTAGCTTGCTTTTATTTTCAGAAAGGCAACCAATTTATACCAGCTGCCGTTCAGATTTTTCAAGCTAAAGTGTTGTCTTTTTGGGATCCCAATATGGATACATGCATATAATAGTGATTTGTATAAGATACATTCAAGTTTCTTGAGACATATCCTTGGGCTCCCAAATTCAATCAAGTATGAGAAAATGTGTGCACAATTCGGTATACACATGGTGGTATATTGGACATGGACTAGCACTATAAAATACAGGCTGTGTTGCTCTTTTCGTTCCCACCCTTCAAGTCTGCTTTCCGATTTACTTAAGGACTCCTATAAATCCAGATGGCTCCAGCTCATAAACAGAAAAAAATGGATCTATTGGTATTGACTTGGAATTAATCTGCTCCCCCAAGTTCTATGGTTTTCATACAAATGATAACAGGATCACTTATATCTCAGAGTTTATAATTCCAGCCGAACGCAGGACATTTATGTCAGCCAGACTGAATGTTTTCCCCTCAGGTTTTGTTAAGGGCAGATATTTAAACATTCCTAGAAATGACGGACATTGCAGATGTTATTTGAGTGTGCTGGACATGGTGGAACATATTCTTTTCTGCTGTCCACTCTACAACCAGCTACGTAAATGTGTGTTATTCCCTTTTTGGGGTAGTTTAACATCATGGCACTAAGAAAGGTTTAAAGAAAGAAAGGGGAAAGGAAAGGAAAGGAAAGGGGGAAGGGGGAAGGGGGAAGGAGGAAAGGGGAAGGTGAAAGGGAAAGGGAAAGGGAAAGGAAAGAAAAGGAAAGGAAAAGGGGGAAAGGGGAAAGGGGAAGGTGAAAGGGAAGGGGAAGGGGAAGGGGAAGGAGAAGGAGAAGGAGAAGGAGAAGGAGAAGGAGAAGGGGAAGGGGAGGGAAAAGGGAAAAGGGAAAAGGGAAAAGGGAAAAGGGGAAAGGGGAAAGGGGAAAGGGGAAAGGGGAAAGAAAGGAAATAGGAAAGGAAAAAGGAAAGGGAAAGGGAAAAGGAAAGGGAAAAGAAGAAGGGAAAGGGAAGTGGAAGTGGAAGGGGAAGGGGGAAGGGGGAAGGGGGAAGGAAGGAAGGAAGGAAGGAAGGAAGGAAGGAAGGAAGGAAGGAAGGAAGGAAGGTTGTTTCAAGAAGCATGAAATGAAAAAAAACAGAGGTGGTAGCAGAGGCTGGTGAGAGCCGGCTAAGCCATACCAACACTGGCAACTTGAGCTCAGGGCTCATGTTAACTCTTTCATGCACACAAGGGTGAGTCAATAACTGTATAGTACAACAGACTGGCCAATCAGCAGCCATCAGGTGGGAGCCAGGAACCAAGAATCAGTCTTAGGATGAGTGGAATTGAGTCAGGAAACTATCCAGGGGTCAGGATTTGCCAGTGGCAAAAGGAAGTGCTATTGCCGTGGCCAAGAACTCCAGACTGTTATAAACCTTCCTGTTGGGTCAAGCCAACAGTGAGCCTGGGCAAGTATCTGGTAAGAGGAAAAGAGACTCTTCTTCCCAGGTTTTCATTTAGACCAGAGTCTTCTGCAGGCATTCAAAGTAAAGGCAGGAAGAGGGCAGTGGGGTCATGTGCACAAACACCACCCTCAACCTCCCTGCTTCCACACTGATTGCAAAGATTGGAAGTGGAAGGTTCCTAACTCATACCTGTGCTCTTTTGAGCACTGTGCTCTGTTTGTGACATGGCAAGCTTTCCTTCCAGTCTGAACAGCAGGTTTGGGTAGGTGATCTAGATGGAACCAAATTGGGAGGGCAAAGACTTAAATGCCCTCTGCTGCTACCAAGTTCCCTATATGGATTGGTGTCCTGCAATTAACTATTCAAACTCAAAAACCATTCATACAAGGGTTAGTTGCATGAATGGTGGCATGTTTAGTTGGGCCCCCAAATGCTTGAGGTATCTAATTTTGGCAGAAGAGGCAACCTCTCTTGACCATCTGGTGACCATACCATGAAGAATAGTTAAGAGCTGCATTTTGCAACATTCCATAGGCTGTTCTTGTTAGTTTTCAGGTGCTAGGGGTGTGGTAAGCTAGTTCAGAGATTGTTGAATTAGTTGGTAAAGTTAATAGCCAGTGTGGTGTAGTGGTTAAGAGCAGTAGACTCGTAATCTGGGGAACTGGGTTCGCGTCGCCGCTCCTCCACATGCAGCTGCTGGGTGACCTTGGGCCAGTCACACTTCTTTGAAGTCTCTCAGCCCCACTCACCTCACAGAGTGTTTGTTGTGGGGAAGGAAGGGGAAAAAGGAAATTGTTAGCTGCTTTGAGACACCTTCGGGTAGTGATAAAGCGGGATATCAAATGCAAACTCTTCTTCTTTTTCTAATAGCTCAGAAGAGAGCAGACCTGTGCGCAGAGCAGAACTACTGAAATTAATGGGCACAACTAACTTAATTTAGTGTGTTTGCTGAAAGTTTTAAGCAGCTGGAAACAACTGATTATATGTGATGTAAGTGAAAATTGATGGGTCTGTTGGGAATGATTGTTGTTTTTAGCTCTTTGCAAGTATCTTTTATTTTGCTCCTTTATCTCTTAAGTATGGCTTTATTGTCACATTGCATCTTATAATTTTTAACTTTCTGAGACAATTCAGAAACAAATGAAGAAGAATAGGAAACAGCAGCTGTTTCACTTTCTGGAGAAGGTCCTACAGATTCATTCAGCTGCTTTCCTTGCATCACTGATTGCAAGTTGAGCTGAAGGAAAAGAAATAATTAACATTCAATATTTATTTTGAAATATTTATCTTTTGAAATCACTCCAATATGTGGTTTGTTGGTTTGCTTTTTTAAAAAAACAGAGCACCCAAGCTAACAGGACCAGTGGTCAGGGATGCTGGGAACTGTATTCTCAAAACATCTGAAGGGCCGAGTTTGTCTATGCCTAAGACTTTTGATATAGACACCACAGAAAATTGAAGCCTATTTTTCTACACAGCTTTCTGGTGATTTGATTAGAATAACTGACTTTGTTTAGGGGTTGCAATGAGAGTTATCAGCATGTTGCATTTGCTAAACTATGTATCCTCAATAGTGTTCAATAGTGTTTGATTTGCATTGAATTGTGTCCAAACAACAACAACATAATATATAAATATAATAATTTATTAAATAAAGGCAATAAATAAATGCATATATCAAAGTTGACCAGCAACATGACTACAATATAAAAAATGGGCGATCAAAAATGGACAGTGGGGGGGAAGAAGCTTACTGGGCTTTGGGAAGAAGGTGCCAGGCTTCTGACAGGACCTTGGAGCCCTGCTCCTTCCTTCCCAAAGCAGGGCAGACTTTGGGAAGGTGAAGGACACTGTTGGAGCATGCTCTCAATGCAGCATAAGAGCAGTGAGAGATACTGAGGAAAGTGGTTCAGAGAAACTTCAGGCGTGACAATTTCTTCCCTATTTCTCCAATTCCATTCTTCTCATTCTATGTTAGGCTTCAATGTGGGGCTGAATATTTCAAAATTCCATCTCATCGTTTTCTGCTAGTTTCAGGGATACAGTTAGTAACAGATGACGTAGAGCAGGAAACAGCAGATGTTGGGCTTTCTAGCAATGTTTCGCTGCGGCAATAGAGGGAAAGTGGAATCTTCTGGTCACGCTCTTCAGCTTGCCGTTTCCTTCTGCTATTTTTGTTGCCTCACCAATGGCAGGTTAAGCTGAAAGGAAGAAGGGAAGATATTAACATTCCTCACGCATCTAAAACGTTTCTGTGCTCAGCTGCTTATGACAAGAAGGGAACATTATAAACCGAAACCCAGATGATTCAGAACATTGACCCATAGTTTCCTTAAAAGGTATTGACTGGCTTCTGAAAGATACATGTGGAAAATGTGAGAGTCTGGATTAAAGATTGGTCAACCAATCCCTCTGCAATGAATCTTCTTTTGCTAGATGTGCTCCCCTGTTGCTGGTCTTGCATGAGAATACAGTACTGTGGACCAAACAGGTGGAACCTCCATGATGCTACGAGGAGATGGGTAGTATGTAAAAACCCACACAATCTGCCCCACCCACGTTGGTCTTTCATGCAGAGTGTTCCCATTCACATAGCATCACCTTGCAGATAAAGTATATTTCTTGCAACAACAAGGAAGAAAGCCTAAATCACCAGAATTCTGAGGAAATCCACAACTTCTTCAAGAAGAATTATGAACGTTTCTTAGTAGTAAGTGAGTGCAGGTTAGACATCCTGAAAAGGTTGCTGAGAAACTAGCTGTTTTTCTCACCTAGTTCTAATCAAGTCTTATGTATTTTTAAAAAACGTGTACAGTACCTTCATTAGAGATTCTTTTGATGAGTTGATCTGTCAGCACAAAAGATTGCCTGATCTGGATCTGGACAGTCAACCAAGCACACAGGCTGTACTCTTTATCTTTCAGGAGATCGTGGAGTATTTGGAAGTATCTTTTCACTCTCAGTCTGGTGAGCAGAGTTTTCTGACCTCTTGTAGATGTGGAGCCACGCTCCAACTCTGCACTCCAACATCTTTCCAGCTTCTGAATTTGCTGATCCAGTTTGGTCTGGAAAGCGGTTGTGGAATTGCCATCCCAACCCATTTCAGTATGGTTTTGTCTGAAGAGGTGCAGAGTCTGTTGGAGGATCTCTTGTATAGCTGCCTTGGCATTCTCCACCTGGACTTCATTGATGTTCGTTAAGATTTCCTGATTCGCTGAGACATCCATTTCCTCTCCTATGCATTGAATAGGAATGGTTGTTCCCATTTTGTTCTTCAGAAGCTCCAAGTTGGCCTTGTTGGCTTCATGTAGCCAGCTGTGGAACTGGTTACAGTCCAGAGATGAGATTTTGGAGACAAAAAGCATCATTAGGCCTACATGCAGCAACCATCCCTTGGTGATCATGGTGGAGATGAAGGAATGTGGTCTTTGGTAGAGCGCTGAATCTGGAAGACTGTGTCCTGAGGAAGATGTTCTGAAGTCTGTTCCATCTTTGAACCATGTATTTAAATGGCTGGGGAATGCAGTTTTCTTTTGTGCTTTCTAATTCCTTGTGGTTTTCTACCTCTTCTGAAAATACCCTACTTTCACTTTCCAAGTACAATTTACAATTATGCAGACAGGACCAGAAATCCTGCTTTCTGTTGGGATGTCAGTATTTGGAAAACTGACTTTTATTTTCATCTATTCAGACCTAGAATGGATAATAATTTATGATGTTAATGAAAAATCAAATTTTCTTGCCTGTTGACTCTGTTCTTTTCAAATTCATTTCATCAGTTTCATCAGTTTGTATTAGAAATTGCAAACTACTTGAATTTTGCATATCATCACTGTGATGGGACGATGAGCTGCTTGTGCGTAAAATGCAAGTCCCTCAGAGTTTGATCAGGCTTTCAAACCTCTGCCTGTGACGGAGCCCCTCCAGCATGGCTGCGTCAATCACTAGTAGAATCCGAAAGTGGCTGCTTTCGGAAACGTTTCCAACATAAAAGCTCCTTAACGGAAACACGTCGTCTGGCCTCTCGGCGTGACAGTTTCCGTCGAGGTGTGGGTGTCCCTATAGGAGGTCCTGAGACCTCCCCACTGGTTTCGCTTGAAGCGTCTCTGAGCCATCCCTCCGACTCACTTTCCCTTGGAGTTCTTGCTCGCCCTCTACTGGTTCCCTCTTCCGCTGCTACTGCTCTCTCACCCTCAGTGAGCCTTTGCGCCTCCGGCGCTTTAGATGTCAGTTCCCTGACATCCACCTCCCCTCCAGGGCCCCCTTCACCCCCTCCCGTCTCCTCTCCTACTGGCGGTGAGGAGGTAAAACCCTTGAAAGAACCTCCCTCATCTTCCGACGTCGCGAACACTTCCTTCCACTTGTTGCTGTTCCTACTCTCTAGGTACTCTTCGTCATCAGAGTCCACTCCCTCTTCCAACTCCGACTCCGCGAACCCTTCCATTTCCTCTTCCTCATCGGTGGTGCCGAAATACTCCCTCCTAAACCTTGCTATCGGCTGAGGTTTCCTCGGGAACCTTTGATGGAACGTTTCTGTTAAAACCTCGTCATTGACTTCCTGCGCACTTACCCAGGTGTTTTCTGACTCCGGTTCCCCTTCCCACGCCACTAAATACTCCACCTGATTTCCCTTCCACCTGGAATCGAGGATTTCCGCTACATGGTTGCGGCGTTCCCTCTCTTCCAAGGCTGGTCCCCTGACGTGCTCCCCTTCACCTCCTCCCCTGTATGGTGACAGTAACGACCTGTGGAACACTGGGTGCAATTTCATGTGATTGGGTAATCGGAGTTTGAAAGCTACCGGGTTGACCTGCTGAATCACCTCAAAGGGTCCCAATCTTCTGGGCCTCAGTTTCTTACAACCCCCTTTGAACGGCAACCCTTGGGTTGACAACCACACTTGATCCCCCACCCTTATGGTTTCACCTTCCCTTCTGTTCTTGTCTGCCTGCTTCTTATATTGTGCCTTAGCCCTTTCTAAGTTGAGCTGGAGCTGCTGATGGATGGCTTCCATCTCTTCTACAAAATGTTCAGTCGCTGGGACGCTCCATCTCTCCCCTCCTTCCCCTGGAAATGCCCTGGGGTGACACCCGTAATTAGCCAAAAAGGGACTCATCCCTGTGGACACATTCTCCGCATTATTGTAGGCAAATTCTGCCAACGCCAACTTTTCGACCCAATCGTTCTCTCTGTCATTGACATAACACCTAAGATATTGTTGAAGAATGCCATTTGCCCTTTCCGCCTGCCCGTTGGTTTCAGGGTGCCGGGCAGTTGAAAAATTGACTTCCACGTGTAACAAGCTCATGAGCTTCCTCCAGAACCTGGAAGTAAATTGTTTGCCTCGATCTGAGATCACCCTCGAGGGAGCCCCGTGCAACCTAAAGATATGTTCCACAAACAACTTCGCCGTTTCTTCCGCTGTGACTGCATGTGAGCATGCTACAAAGTGGCACATCTTAGTTAACAGGTCTACTACTACCATGATGGCTGTTTTCCCCTTGGACCTTGGCAGATCCGTCATAAAATCTATTGATATCGCTTCCCAAGGCCGTTCTGGTGTGGGTAAAGGTTCTAATAACCCTGCCGGCGCCCTTCTTTCCCCTTTGGCTCGCTGACATTGGTCACACCCTCTTACATACTCCCTTACATCTTCCCTCACCTTAGGCCACCAAAATTCCCTGGTAACCAACCACATGGTCTTGTGTTGCCCAAAATGTCCCGCCGTGGGGCTATCATGCAACTGCTTGAGTACTCTCCCCCTCAATTCACCTTCGGGTATATACAGTGCCCCTTTGTAATACAATGCCCCATTTCTTTCCTCAAAACCTCCGGGGCTCTCGCCCTCCCCCCTGAGACCTCTGAGCTTATCCTGGGCATATTCATCATTTTCCGTTTCCTCCACCAGTTCTCGTTGCCCCACCATCGCCGCCCCACACACCCAGCGGTCCTCCGGGATGACATGTCTCTCTTCGATCACCCCCTCCCCTTCCCAATATTCTGGTTTGCGTGAGAGCGCGTCCGCCCTGACGTTTTCTGGGCCTGGCACATAACAAATCTCAAAGTTAAATTTGGAGAATTCCTGTGCCCATCTCACTTGTCGTTGGTTGAGCACTCGAGCTGTTCTCCAATACTCTAAATTTTTGTGGTCGGTGCACACTTGCACCTTGTGTTGTGCCCCAATTAATAAATGTCTCCACCTCCGGAATGCTTCGTGAATGGCAAGTAGTTCCCTGTCATACACCGTGTAATTCCTCTCGGACTTATTCAGCTTCCGCGAGAAGAAGGCACACGGTCTCCACTCCGACGCACTCCTCCCCGGTTGAAGAAGGACCGCCCCTACCGCCCGGTCGGATGCATCTGTTTCCACTCTCATGGGTTTTCGTAAATCCACATGCAGAAGTTGTTCTTCCGAGGCGAAAGCCCTTTTCAGTTCTTCAAAGGCTCGATCCGCCTCTACCGTCCAAACAAATTTCTTCTTGCTGCTGAGGCAGTCGGTGATGGGCGCCGTCAAGTGGGCAAAGTTCTTGATGAACTTCCGATAAAAGTTCCCAAATCCCAAGAATCTTTGCACGTCCTTCTTGGTCTTCGGTGTCTTCCATTCCAGTACCGCTTGGACCTTGCCTGGATCCATGGCCAATCCCTTGTCTGACAAGCGGTACCCCAGGAATTCCACCTCCTTGGTATGAAACTGGCACTTCTCCAGTTTCACCCACAGCTGGTTGGCTTGCAGCCTGCCCAACACTTCTCGAACGTCCCTCACATGCTGTTCCTCATTTTCCGAATACACCAACACGTCGTCTAAAAAGGCCACACAATTCTTGTAGAGCAAAGGTCCCAGAACGTGGTTTATAAAAGCTTGAAAACACGCGGAGCCCCCTTGTAGACCGAAGGGCATAACGAGGTATTCAAAGGCTCCCAACGGGGTAAACATGGTGGTCTTCCATTCATCTCCCTTCCTTATGCGTATCAGATTGTACGCCCCCCGCAGGTCCAGTTTTGTAAAAATCTTTCCCTTCCTTACTCTGGTCAAAATGTCATCAATTCGGGGCATAGGGAAAGCCAGGGGCTCCGACACTGCATTGAGGGCCCTGAAGTCACACACCAGTCTCGGTTTGTCTGTGTTCTTTTTGTCCACAAAGAACACTGGGCTGCCCCCCACCGCTCGGGACTCTCTGATGAAACCTCGCTTCAAGTTTTTGTCAATGAACTCCCTCAGCTCCTGCATCTCCCTGTCTGACATGGCGTACAGCTTGCCTACTGGGAGTTGGGCCCCTGGGAGTAGGTTGATTTGACAGTCAAAGGGTCTATGCGGTGGCAGTTTGTCTGCTTCCCTTTCGCTGAATACGTTGCTCAGATCTGCGTATTGCGGGGGCACCTTCCCTTTGTCCATCACTTCCATCCCCGCTAGGGTGACTCTGTCTCCTCCCGAAACCTTCCCCTCCTTGCAGTGTTCTAGGCAATGCGCTGACCCAAAGGAGACCACCCTCTGATGCCAGCCCACTAGCGGATCGTGTAGCGCCAGCCAGCTCATCCCCAAAATGATGGGCGCTCCTCCCAGGATGGCCACATTAAACGCTATCTGTTCGGTGTGCCTTGCCACTCTCATTATCATCGGGACAGTCTGTTGGCTAACTTCTCCCCCCAACAGCTCTCTGCCGTCAATCGTAGTCACCTGCAAGGGGTTACTTAAAGGGATAGTCTGTATCTGGTGCTCAGCTGCAAACTCCTTACTCATGAAATTACAGGAGCTGCCTGAATCCAAAAGCGCCTTGACCTTTAGTGGGTGTCCGTTTGGCAGTTCTAGTAACACCTCTATCACTAAAGCGGGTCTGGGGGGTTCTGGCATGGGCACTTTCATTGCTCTTTGGCCTGGCTGCTGTGCCCCAACGGTGGCAGCCAGGCGTTGGCTTTTACTTGCTCCTTGCCTTCCTCTTCCTTTCCCCCAACAGCTCCTGCCATCCCTTGCCATTCCTTTCTTTGTGGGCAAACTCTGGCAAAGTGCCCTGGCTGTTGGCAGAGATAACATCTCTTGGCGCTCTTTCCCTCCTTTTTCCGCCCTTCACTGGGATTTGAAACTGCGCGCGCCCGCGCTGTTCCAACTTCCATCGGCTCTGCCGGCGGGAAAGGTGGCTCTGGAATGTCTGGAATGCGGAACTCCCTCCAACGGTCTCCTTTCCCTTCCCGCTTTTCCATAGCCCTCGCCTCCTGGCGCGCTCCTATGGCCAGCGCAGATTTGGTTAACTGGTCCATAGACTCCGCCCTGGGGCCCCGGGAAAGCTCATCTTTGACGGTTGAAGAAAGCCCCTCTTCGAAAAGCATTTGGATGGGCTCCGCCGATAGGTCCCACCCCAATTTGTGAATCAACATGGTAAATTCAGTCCAGTACTCACGGACAGATCTGCTTCCTTGCTGGCAAGCCATTAACTGCCTTCGCACCACCCCCTGCTCAATATCGCTGGAAAACATCAGGTCCATGGCACGAAAAAACTTCCTCGTGTCCTTTAAGATCTCATTATTCGCTGCCATCAGGGGTCTAACCCAATCTTTCGCCCCGGATTCGAGATGGCCAATCACATACGCCACTCGCGATTCCTCATCGGGGAAGTCATCAAACTGCAAGTTTAGAGCGTATTGCATCTCTGTTCTAAAGGCATGATAGTTCCTGGGATCACCCCCGAATTTCTGCACCAATCCTGGCACCTTTCTGGCGAGCGGGGTGGTTTTCTCCTTTCCCTTTTCTGCATCCTGAGCCCTCCTCTCCTCAAGCCTCGCCGTTTGCAGCGCCAACTGGATCTCCAACGCCCTGTACCTTTCTTCCAGGCTTGGACCTCCTCCAGCTGCTCCTGCTTCCCCGGTTCCGGCTGGATTGCTCATGATGCTTCTCCCTGCACAAGCTGGCTTTCGGAGACTTTCGGATTGCTGTGATGGGACGATGAGCTGCTTGTGCGTAAAATGCAAGTCCCTCAGAGTTTGATCAGGCTTTCAAACCTCTGCCTGTGACGGAGCCCCTCCAGCATGGCTGCGTCAATCACTAGTAGAATCCGAAAGTGGCTGCTTTCGGAAACGTTTCCAACATAAAAGCTCCTTAACGGAAACACGTCGTCTGGCCTCTCGGCGTGACAGTTTCCGTCGAGGTGTGGGTGTCCCTATAGGAGGTCCTGAGACCTCCCCACTGGTTTCGCTTGAAGCGTCTCTGAGCCATCCCTCCGACTCACTTTCCCTTGGAGTTCTTGCTCGCCCTCTACTGGTTCCCTCTTCCGCTGCTACTGCTCTCTCACCCTCAGTGAGCCTTTGCGCCTCCGGCGCTTTAGATGTCAGTTCCCTGACAATCACATTGGCTACCCATGTGGAAGAACGTGATCACACACTGCTCCCAGAAATGCTTGTTGTTGTTTAGTCGTTTAGTCGTGTCCGACTCTTTGTGGACCAGAGCCCGCCAGGCACTCCTGTCTTCCACTGCCTCCCGCAGTTTGGTCAAACTCATGTTCATAGCTTCGAGAACACTGTCCAACCATATCTTCTGTCTTCCCCTTCTCCTTGTGCCCTCCATCTTTCCCAACATCAGGGTCTTTTCCAGGGAGTCTTCTCTTCTCATGAGGTGGCCAAAGTCTTGGAGCCTCAGCTTCATGATCTGCCCTTCTAGTGAGCACTCAGGGCTGATTTCCTTAAGAATGGGTCGGTTTGATCTTCTTGCAGTCCATGGGACTCTCAGGAGTCTCCTCCAACACCATAATTCAAAAGCATCAATTCTTCATCGATCAGCCTTCTTTATGGTCCAGCTCTCACTTCCATACATCACTAATGTTTACAGCTTACAGCTGTTAAAACATACATGAGTATCATTTGGTTCATCACTTGGCTGAAAGTGTGGACCCACTCTATTGTTTTTGTATTTGAAGTGATATGAATACCCTGTCTATGGTATTTGATCTATGATGTCCCGTTTTTACATCACTACAGCACCCATACCATAAGCAGTTGTTACCCTAGGCAGACATTTAAACTGCTTACAATGTATGCAAGATGGCTGGGGACTGGGCCACACTCAGTTGAGCCTTTCCATAAAACTTGCATTCTTTATGGATGTAGGGTTCTCTGCATACCTTTGGAAATCCTAGAAAAGCAGAGCCTATGGCCATGATACCTGAGCCCATTGCACATACCGCTGAATTATTGGGGAGTCTTTATGGATCATTAATTCTAGCCAAAACACCACCATAATCTATCAATTGCCTTCTAAACAACCATCTCAAGGCTATTTAGGCATAAGATTATACAAAAATAGTTAAAAACACATGCAAAAGCAAATACATTTAAAACATGACTAAAACTGAAACCAATGTTAATTGGGTCCTCTAATCAGAGTTCAGATTTACTCATTAGGAATCCAGCATGACTGGGAGACAAGCCTAGCCAGTGAAAAAGATCATACTCAAGATTGTAGTTGAAAGGTTTCATTCAGTTTGTTGATGCGTTAAGGCATATTGTTCTCTTCCTATAGAAGGTGATATTATGAAAGTTGAAGAAAATAAAGCAACTTAAACA
Organism: Podarcis melisellensis; assembly: GCF_964234715.1. NCBI lineage: Eukaryota > Metazoa > Chordata > Lepidosauria > Squamata > Lacertidae > Podarcis > Podarcis melisellensis. The sequence goes on along the minus strand of NC_138534.1, from coordinate 14,124,835 downwards.
GTGTAATGTGCGATGAAATGCCTCAAGGGAAGTGATCAATTAATTAATAGATCATATATTTCCTTTAGAAATATTGTGTTTAAATGGCATAAGAACAGCAGAGAGAGAGAGAGAAATTGAACACATTTTATAAGGATCAGGAACTGAATAGCAAAGGTTGAATTTGACATCAATTTCAATATTCATGGGGGTGAGCATATACAAGATACAAACCATGGATTGAAAATAATCTATCCTTTCCACTCTTCAAATGATTACTGAGAGAGGGAGTGATCTACACAACGTTTAGGGCACTGGGTTTTGTCCAACCCTAGTTCTGAGTCTACTATAATGTGCCCCATTTATTTTGCCTCAATCAACAAAAACGAGAAGACACTTGACATAGAGAGTCCAAAATGGCAGCTATGAGTCAAGGGTCAAACTAAACATTAGCTACCCATCTGTGCCTTGTAGTGCAGGGTGCCTTCGTAAATTGCACGCATGGGTCCCCCTTCTCCAGATCACAATCAGTGGTTGGGGGGTTGTAACAATTCTCTATGCCAGAATCCTAATCATTTTCACATCATGAGACATTTCAACTCTATCAATTTGATGCAATAGATACTGACAGTGTAAAGGTCCAAGAAGAATATAGTTAACCTTAATTTAAGTTCCTTTTCAACAACAAAACACCTGTTTTCCAAATCTTCAAGATCACTTTTGGTCCTGTGTGATTTAAAAATCCAAAGGGAAGGAAAAAAACCTGAAACTAGAGTATTTTCAAAAGGAGGAAGCCCATCTCCACCAAAACTGAAAATGACAAAAGAAAACTTCAGCCACTGAGCATTTAAATACAGGGACATGGCTGAAAGATGGAACAGACTCCAGAGCATCTCCCTCAAAACGAAATCCCTCAGCACTCCAGCAAGGACCACGTTCCTTCATCTCCACCATGATCTCAAAGGGGTGGCTTCTCTGTTCTGGCCTAGTGATGATGCTCTGCTTCACTGAAATCTCATCTCAGGACTGCAGCCAACTTCGCAGCTGGCTAAATAAAGACAACTTGAAGCTTCTCAACAGCAAGATGGGATCCACAATTCCCCTACAATGCATCGGCCATGTGGCCAATTTCTCCAACAACGAAGGAATCCACAGCCACGAAATCCAGGGGGAGGATGCCAAAGCAGCCACACAAGAAATCCTCCAGCAGACCCTCCACATCTTCAGGCAAAACCACAGCGAAATGGACTGGGGTGAGACTTCCATAGCTGGTTTCCAGGCTGGGCTGCACCAGGACATTGAGAAGCTGGGACGGTGCTTGGGTGCAGAGAAGGGCAACAGCATCCGACAGCGGGTGAAAAGCTACTTCAGAAGAATTAACGACTACCTGAAAGATGATGGGTACAGCCTGTGTGCCTGGGAGATTGTCCAGATGGAGGTCCGGCAATGTTTTCTGCTGATCGACCAACTCCTCAAAAGGACGGGAAATGCAGGTACTTTCAGAAAATACTTTATTATATTTAGGAACAAATATGAGAATTTGTAGATTTCAGAGTCATGCCCAGGAGTATCCATTGGTACTGGGATTGGTTGGAATTGTAGTTTTCAAAGGCTTCCAGTTAAATGAATGAGGCATTCAACAATGCAATTCCTGTGCATCCAAGCAATGATTGGATTCAGGAGCATTGTCAGGGAACTGCCATCGGAGCCAGAGGGAGAGGGAGGGCTCCAGAGGGGTTCCAGAGAGCGTCCCGGGAGGGAGAGAAGCAGCCCATCTTCTGGGGAAGGAAATCAGTGTAGCACCAGTGGAGAAGGGGGGCAGATGGGGGAATCGGCGAGGTGGCTCCATGTCTCCTCGCCGGGGACCAGCGGGGAGAGCACGGGTCCTCCGCTGCCCACACCCTCCTTGCGCAGAAGGCTTCTGCGCAGGGAGAGTAGGAGGAGACTAGGCGTCAAAGAGCTTCTTTGCTGGAAGAAATTCAAGAAACGCCCACTGACGGATTCTGCCAGCGATTGAGACAGCCACGGGCGAGTGGCTGTCCGGACAGAAAGGGTTCATTCAGGCAACCCAGCCAGGTGTGGCGCCGATTTACACACGAGCAACCCCTAGAACCATTACAAGCATGTAGAATGAGGACCTCTTCTCTTCCTGGTCACGTTCTCCCCACTGCTTGAGTTGTGTCCCCCTTTGCAAGGGTTTCTCTGTTAGTTTCTTGAAAACATTTATTCCACCCAGAATAGGTTGTCTTGCTAGCTGAAAAGACATTTGGTTGGAAAAGGGCACCCCTGGTTTTTTTGAATCAGAGAGCATGGAAAAAGAAAGTTTTATTACAAGTTGCTAGGACAGAACATTAATTGCTGAGTTACAGATATCATCCATGGGACAGCTTAGCTCAAAATCTTCATGTAACATTTGATCTGGTCTTGCATAAAGGTATGCAGCACAATCCTGACGCATTGCATCCATTTCTGTTAGGCGCAATTCAATATCCAGTCTTAATACTATCTAAATCAAGTTGGAGAGTTGCATCAATTTCATAGGGACCAGAGGAATATTTTCTCCTTTAAATTGTCACCAGGATCAATCGTTAAAGGCTTTGCAGAGTACCATCATTCTGTTTTCTGAATGTTCTGAGAAGTCAGTATTCAAAAATCTAGTTTCTTGTGGTTCAGAATGTTCCATATTTGAAATAAAGGCTTTTTCAGGGAAACTATCACAAACTGAACAGGGGATGTTCAATTAATCACTTCTCTACTTTTTTTCCAGCTTAACCTGCCATCAGTGATGCAATGAAAGCAGCCGAATGAAACTGCAACTTGAAGAGGGAATCCAGATATTTCAGCTTTCACTCTCTTTCATCATCAACGCATTCCTCAAAAGCAAAAGAGCTGCTTCCTGTTCTTCTTCGTCATCTCTTCAGCATTGTTTCACTACTTTTACAATGTGGTTTTTAAATATGCAGGGCTACTACGAAGCCTTGCAGAGTAGATAACGGTTAAAAAGTAGGAGAAAGCCCCAGAAATTGTGCAGCTGGAAGAGTCTCTGACACAGTCTCTCCTCGTATTGCAGCTCCTCTCAAGTATCATTAGATGGATGCATCAATTTCTTCAAGTCATATTTGCCCATTTCCCACTTGTCAGCTCCTATCCTGCTCTGGAGGGGCATTTGAGATTTGTGAGTGGGGCAGAGGAAGAGGAAATGTGTGAAAATCACTTTCCAGGCCCCCTCTAAGAGTTGGAGTTTCCATCAGCAGAACTCGGCTCACAGTCTAGGAAACAATTCCATAATTTGACATACCTTGTAATAGCAAAAAGTCCACGATTTGTTACTGAAGAAGGCTTCATGTGATGACAGAGTTTCCAAATCTGAGGGTGGAGAAAGGAATAGCATTAAGCTGCAACATTCCAACTCACATTATTACTTTGGATGTCTACAAATGGATGCTAGCTTTTAAATTATTTCATATCTTACAATGCTGTGAAGATATTTATATTTTAGAAGTGTTGTTACTTTTAATTTTTATTTATTATATTTATCAGTGCCACCATTTAATGTTGTTTATTGTATACATTGGCTGACCATTGTTATTATTATTACCATTCATTTATTTGTTTATGTTTATTACTAATGTTTTTATTAAAGACTACAACTCCTGCCCACATGGTTCGTTTGAATGATTTGGCAAAGTATGGGAGACATTCTAATAGAGAGTTATTCTGTGAATTATGGCAACATAAGATGTCGAATTACACAGAAGGTAGACAGAAGAAACATGACCCATTCATGAATGAGGTTTTGGGCTTCTGTAAGATGGAAAGTCTGCACCTCCTATATCAGACATGTGGAACTTTTTTTGAGCCCAAAGACCACATTCCATTGTGGGCAACTTTCTGGGGGCCAGGTGTTGGTGTGGGCAGGGCCAAAGGTCTTATTGAGGGAGCATGCTGTGGGGTGTCTCATTGCGCCCCCTCAAAACTGTGTGTTTGGGGCCATGGCGCCTCTGCCCCCCCCACCTCCACCCCACTATGCCTCTGCTGTCTAAGGACCTTTCAATTCTACAACTCTATGGTTCTGTGATTTTATGATTCATGCCACCACAACACAACCATCGAACCAGGATATTCGCTTCCTCAAATGCTAATGAGCAGGAGACCCAAATCCAATAGATCTGCCAAAGGCTCCCTCCTGAAGCCAAGAGCAACAGATCATCACCAGGTAAAACAAATCTGGGATTGATGGAAAAGCAAAACAGACATTCCACTATGATGACAGAACCAAAATGTTGTCAATGGGGCACATAGTCATATGTGGTGGGAATGTCCAACAGTTTAACAAATACAGCTTGAGATATCTCTAGAAATTTAAACATTTTAAATTAAAGACAGTATTCAGTTCTCTCCAAAACTTGATTTACTTTTGATATTTGTGGGAATGAGTGAGAACATTAAATCCAAAGAGCTGCTTACCTTCCTGATTCTCACAGCAAGACCACCTATAACTCAACAATGTAAGTTGTTTTCTGATATCGGCATTACAAATTGATGGAATAAGGTTTGGAACTTTGCTCTTCAAGAAAAAAACTTAAATGGCATAGATAAAGGTAAAGAAACCCCTGACCATAAGGTCCAGTAGTGGCCAGCTCTGGGGTTGCGACGCTCATCTTGCTTTACTGGCCGAGGGAGCCGGTGTACAGCTTCCGGGTCATGTGGCCAGTGTGACTCAGCTGCTTCTGGTGAACCAGAGCAGCGCACGGAAACACCTTTTACCTTCCCACCAGAGTGGTACCTATTTATCCACTTGCACTGTGTGCTTTCGAACTGCTAGGTTGGCAGGAGCAGAGACCGAGTAATGGGAGCTCACCCTGTCACGGGGATTCAAACCACCGACCTTCTCATCAGCAAGCCCTAGGCTCTGTGGTTTAACCCACAGCGCCACCCACGTGGATTGGTGGAATAAGGTTTGGAACTTTGCTCTTCAAGAAAAAACTTACATGGCATAGCAGATCCCTAAATGGAAAGGCAAAGCCAGGTTCTGAATGGCAGCCTGGTGAGAATTTTTAGATCTCATTAAAAACCAACAAATACATCCACTTCTTCCTCCAACAGCTATGGACATCTGGGACAAGTAACTTGTTCTATACTTACCTCAGCCAGAAAGAAACACAGCCATAAACTTCCTCCATATTTGACCCTCAACTTCTTACATGTCAGCTTCATCATACTGATTATCAACAACGGTCATTACCCTATGCCTTACATTGTTTTTTCTGTTAATGTATTTACAAAATATTTGTTCTGAAACTCCCAATAAAAATACAAAAAAGAGAGACAAAATGCTAACTGTTCCCCAGAATTTCAAATTTAATGAAAAAAGCCATGACGGGCAATTGCACTGTATAACTGTTACAGAGATTTTAGGCTATCCCAGGTTGTAAAGACTACAAAGAGAAAGTGGGCAGTCACAAAGGCCAAATCATAAAGGCTCGCTCCTAGACTCACTCCTGCAGCTGAGAGGAATGAGACCATAACCAACTTGGACAGCCAACAACGTCATCCAATAGCCATGGAGATGTGATGGCAGAAGAGCCACAGCTGGAAGAACAGTCATCAGCTGACTCTCCAGTGTGGGATGCAAAACACAAGAGCAATCAAGTACAACATTCCTAGAGTGAACATGTTTTCACATGGGGAGGAATGCTTGTCCAGCCAGCAGGTAAACTTCCTGCTTCCTTCTAGGCGGGGACAGACTTCCTCTGCATGTGACTAGAGGTGGGCGTGGCCTCACCTGTGCAGGTAACAACAAAAGCACAGGGCAAGACAGCCATCTCTCTCTCTTTGACTACATGCATCGAAGAAGCAACATCTGCTTAGCTAAAGATGCTCTCTTGGCAAGAGATGACAAAGGGACTGTCTCCTTCTGAGATAGTTTCCAGGTGTATGTTACTTTTCTAAGCTAAGTCTGCCTGCTGGGATCCGATTGTGAACAGAATGTGAGTAATCTCTTTTTATACTTTTATAGAAGACTGTATCGTGTCTTATCTTTTATGTGGGAATAAGGGGGAAATACCAGAACAGTTATTATAGAGGCTTTAAGGAGCCTGAGCAAACGCATCCGCTGCAAGTTTAAAAGGGGAATGTTACTCTGCTAAAATTGTGAACTTGTTAACACAAGTTGGAAAGGCTATAATCAAACAATATATCATTTCCTGCATCCCTGAACATTCCGACATCAAGAAGCACCAGGAGCAACACGCTCTCAAGGTATGGAAGAAACCTCAACCCCAAAGAGTGGATATAGAGCATGTCACACCGTAGAAGCAAGTATTTTGCCCTCTAAACCTGCCTCCCCACTGGAAAAACATCTAGAGATATTTCCATGTTATGTTTTATTGGGGAGGGGGAAGAAATGTAATGTAGGCATTATTGACTGAGTAAAAAAAAGGGTAAGGGACCCCTGGACGGTTAAGCCCAGTCAAAGGTGACTATGGGGTTGCTGTGCTCATCTCGCTTTCAGGCCAAGGGAGCCGGCATTTGTCCACCAACAGCTTTCCAGGTCATGTGACCAGAAGGACTAAACCACTTCTGACACAGCGGAACACTGTGACAGAAACCAGAGCCCACGGAAAGGTCGTTTACCTACCCACTGCTGCAGTTCCTATTTATCTACTTGCACTGGTGTGCTTTTGAACTGCTAGATTGGCAGGAGCTGGGACAGAGCAACGGGAGCTCACACCACCCTAGGGATTTGAACCGCTGACCTTCTGATCGGCAAGCCCAAGAGGCTCAGTGGTTTAGACCACAATACCACCCACGTACCATATTTCCCCCATACTTCATATCATTGAAATAGGCAAAATCACCCAAATGACCCAAATTGCTGAGATGTGCATTTTTAATAGGAAGACTGTTGAAATGGTCAGTCATTGAAAGGATACAATAAATATCATTAAATAAAGGAACTTAATAAATATAATAAATACAAATAAATATAAAGAGCAAAAAGCATCTTCGCGATATAAATAATATCATCGTCAACATGGATTCTTTTTTCCTTTGCATCTCTAACTTCTGCGTAAGACTTCATGCTAGCATGGCATTTCTTGGTTACAGAAGAAGAGGGACAGGAAAGGGCAGCTGTTTCGATTTCTAGAAATCTGTCTGAGGAATCAAGCGAAAATTGAATTGATTGTAGTTGTAGCTTCATTCTCCTCTTTCCAGTGCAACTTAAGCTGAAAGGAAGATGAAAAGTGGTTAAAATCCTGCATTCATTTTGAAATACCTTGCTTCTCATTTCAAAATATGAAAAATTATGAATCATAAGCTCTAATATTTTTAATACGGGCTATTCAGAAGAATCAGAAAATGGAAAGGTAAGTTTTCTGCAAGCTTCTCAGACCTGATTAAAGTAGCAGGAACTCAGTGGGAAGAAACATCTACAATCTGTTCCATCCACGTTGGTCTTTCATGCAGAGTGTTCCCATTCACATAGCATCACCTTTCGGATTAAGTATACAGTGGTACCTCGGGTTACATACGCTTCAGGTTACAGACTCCGCTAACCCAGAAATAGTGCTTCAGGTTAAGAACTTTGCTTTAGGATGAGAACAGAAATCGTGCTCCGGTGGCGCGGCAGCAGCAGGAGGCCCCATTAGCTAAAGTGGTGCTTCATGTTAAGAACAATTTCAGGTTAAGTATGGACGTCCGGAAAGAATTAAGTACTTAACCTGAGATACCACTGTATTTCTTGCATCAACAAAGAAGAAAGCCTAAATCACCAGAATTCTGAGGAAATCAACAAGTTCTTCAAGAAGAATTATGAACCTTTCTTAGTGGCAAGTGAGTGCAGGTTAGACATCCTGAAAAGGTAGCTAAGAAACTAGCTGTTTTTGTCACCTAGTTCTAATCAAGTCTGATGTATTTTTTTAAAAAGTGTACAATACCTTCATTAGAGATCCTTTTGATGAGTTGATCCATCAGCACAAAACATTGCCTGATCTGGATCTGGACAGTCACCCAAGAACACAGGCTGTACTCTTTATCTTTCAGGAGATCATGGAGTATTTGGAAGTATCTTTTCACTCTCAGTCTGGTGAGCAGAGTTTTCTGACCTCTTGTAGATGTGGGGCCACGCTCCAGCTCTGCACTCCAACATGTTTCCAGCTTCTGAATTTGCTGGTCCAGTTTGGTCTGGAAAGCGGTTGTGGAATTGCCATCCCAACCCATTTCAGTATGGTTTTGTCTGAAGAGGTGCAGAGTCTGTTGGAGGATCTCTTGTATAGCTGCCTTGGCATTCTCCATCTGGACTTCATTGATGTTCGTGAAGATTTCCTGATTTGTTGAGACGTCCATTTCCTCTGCTATGCATTGAATAGGAATGGTTGTTCCCATTTTGTTCTTGAGGAGCTCCAAGTTGGCCTTGTTGGCTTCATGTAGCCAGCTGTGAAACTGGTTACAGTCCAGAGATGAGATTTTGGAGACAAAAAGCATCATTAGGCCTACATGCAGCAACCATCCCTTGGTGATCATGGTGGAGATGAAGGAATGTGGTCTTTGGTAGAGCGCTGAATCTGGAAGACTGTGTCTTGAGGAAGATGTTCTGAAGTCTGTTCCATCTTTGAACCTTGGCCTTGCATTTAAACATGTAGTCGCAGAAGTTTTCCTTTGTCTTTTTCTGTTTATGTGGGATTCCCCTTTCTGAAAATACTCTTCTTTCACTTTCTCCCCTTTGTATGATTTGTAAAATCACAAAAGACCAAAAATGCTATTTTCAGTTGGGATATGCATATTTAGAAAACTTACTTTTACGTTTCATTTTTGACCAAAAACACCATTAAATTAAGGTGAAAATGTTTTTTTTTAATAGTGAAAACCAAAATCCATTGTTATGTTGACTTTTTCTCAAATTCATTTTATCAGTTTAAATGTCAAACTGCAGGAATTTCTGATGATGTAACATAGACTGGCCAGCAATATCAGTCTATGGCTGCTCCATGCGGAATAATTTTAAAAAGGTATGGAGTGGTCCCAGCGATGCAGTGTTTAGGGCTGGTTCCCACCTGCATGGACATCATTTGTTTACTCTTCCTTTGGTGAGCAAGAGCTGAATGTGTGAACCCGCCCTGTTGTTTTTTAATTGAAATGATTTGAACATCATGTCTGCAGTCTTTGATCTAAGATGCCTCATTCTTACAGCAACTGTGTACTAAGCAGTAGCAGTCATTCATATACAAACATTTAAGCTGCTTACAGATCATGAACAGGGAGGTTTGTGAAATTCCTTGCAGGCATTTAATGGTATGTGTTTATTAGCTATTAGCTGCCGTTCACATAAAGGTCTCAGGACAGCACACCACACAATAAAATGCAATTTGTTCACAAGTGCACAGTTAAAACACAATCATATACAGAGACCAACAACCAGAGCAACTCTCCCCTTCTCTGGTTTCCAGCAACTGGTATTCGGAAGTGTGGGTAAAAGCATAAACCATTACACACCAGATGGGACTAGGAATACTCCAGAAACAGAGGATTTGGGGGCTACCACCAAGAAGGTCCTCATATGCTGCTGCTCCCAACCTTTTGCCTACCAATCTTAAGTCCTGGGCCGATCTGTAATGGAGAAAGTGATCTTTCATGTATTCTGGACCCCAGATCCAATCTGTCAACAGTTAGACTGTATATTTGTCTTGGGTGGGAATAAGCAACCAGTGCAATTTTCACAGAACTAGTGTAAAATTTGACCTCCTGGCTGCCCTGATCAATAGTCCAACTGCTTCATTTTGCAGTAACTACAGTTTCTGATGCCTCTTCCAAGAGGCAAGGCACAAGCATCCAATCTGGAGTTTGCCAGAGCACAGACGGTACCTTGATCACAACTGGATCACAGAATCTAGAACATCCATGAAGGACCATGGCTGGCAGGGTCTTGGCCAGTGAGCCCCAAGTAGCAATGCTGTATCAGAGAACACCCTTACACTTTGGACCTGATTTCTCCATTGGGGGGCAACCCTGTCCTTGACAGACCTCCACACCACTGACTTGGCATACATAATATCTCCATCTAATCTGGACTCAACTTCAGTTTGTCTGCCCTTATCCAGTCCTGTACATCCTCTCCTGATTCTGATGGAGTGGGGAGATTGAGCTCAGTGCCATGTGCATACTGATGACACCCCACTCCGCCAGCTTCAAATATAAGGTGAATAACAGGGAATACAAAATGGAACCCTGCGTAATATCACAATGGGGCACATCCCATGGTGTTCAGCAGTTGCCCCCACCCTCATATCATGCACTGCGCTGAAGCTGAACTTAATTTTTGCATTCATGGGAGTTCCTTTTCAACAATGAAACACCTGTTTTCCAAATCTTCAAGATCACTTTTGGTCCTGTGTGATTTAAAAATCCAAAGGGAAAGAAAAAACATGAAACTAGAGTATTTTCAAAAGGAGGAAGCCCATCCCCACCAAAACTGAAAATGACAAAAGAAAACTTCAGCCACTGAGCATTTAAATACAGGGACATGGCTGAAAGATGGAACAGACTCCAGAGCATCTCCCTCAAAACGAAATCCCTCAGCACTCCAGCAAGGACCACGTTCCTTCATCTCCACCATGATCTCAAAGGGGTGGCTTCTCTGTTCTGGCCTAGTGATGATGCTCTGCTTCACTGAAATCTCATCTCAGGACTGCAGCCAACTTCGCAGCTGGCTAAATAAAGACAACTTGAAGCTTCTCAACAGCAAGATGGGATCCACAATTCCCCTACAATGCATCGGCCATGTGGCCAATTTCTCCAACAACGAAGGAATCCACAGCCACGAAATCCAGGGGGAGGATGCCAAAGCAGCCACACAAGAAATCCTCCAGCAGACCCTCCACATCTTCAGGCAAAACCACAGCCAAATGGACTGGGGTGAGACTTCCATATCTGGTTTCCAGGCTGGGCTGCACCAGGACATTGAGAAGCTGGGACGGTGCTTGGGTGCAGAGAAGGGCAACAGCATCCGACAGCGGGTGAAAAGCTACTTCAGAAGAATTAACGACTACCTGAAAGATGACGGGTACAGCCTGTGTGCCTGGGAGATTGTCCAGATGGAGGTCCGGCAATGTTTTCTGTTGATCGACCAACTCCTCAAAAGGATGGGAAATGCAGGTACTTGTATGCTTTTAAAAATAATGTTTGTAGTTAGAATTAAAGAAATAGAAATTCCAGGGCAGCCACTCAGCTTAGCAGATACTACTTGCTACAAACAGGAAAGACTAAGGTTCCAACTAGTTCCCAGTTAACTGAGGAGGAAACCACACCCAGAGAAGACAGGTGTGTCTCTTAAAAAGAAAGGCCACGTCTCCTACAGGGAAAGCATTTCAAACTGGATAATTAATGTTATTTACTGAGTTGAATAGGATCCAAAATGCAGCAGTCTGATTCGTCCTAGAACCATAGGATCCAAAATGCAGCAGTCTGATTGGTCCTAGAACAATAGGATTCAGAATGCAGCAGTCTGATTCGTCCTAGAACAATGCAGCAGTATGACTGGTCTGCAGGAGCCACCCAATCCAGCTCCAGATGGAAGTGAATCCACAAACTGATTGGCCAACAGGAGAATTCCAGAATTAGCCAATCACGTGCAGCCCGTTGTGTAAATAATGTATATAAAGCAGATACTTTGAGGGGACTTTTATTCCTCCTCACCACTATGAACTGAATAAATGAAATTCACTCTCGACTCTGAGTGTATTTCAATTAATCTATTCTCTTCTTCATTCCAGCTTAACCTTCAGTCGGTGCTGCAACGAAAAAAATGGGATGAAACAGCAGAATGGAATTGTGGCTTGAAGAGGGCTTCCCAGTTACTCAGCTTTCATTAGATTCCTCCAGCCACGCATTCCTGAAAAGCAAAACAGCTGCTTCCTGTTCTTCTGCACCTGCTACTGTTTGCCAGATGCAAAGTGGTGTCTCTAGGACGGAAGTCTGGGTTTTCCTCGGCATCAAGAGAGTTTCTCTTCGTGAAGAAAAAGCACTCCGTTGCTCCAGCAATGTGTTTCTCAAAAGCTAAACAGCTGCTTCCTCTTCTGTTTCATCTGCTACTACATTGTTTTGTTAAGTTAAAGATTGTGAAGTGTGATTTTGAAAGGTGAAAATGCTACAGGGAAGCCTTACATGGAAGATAAAGGTTCAAAAGGGGGGGGGGGACAAGAAGATTATCCTGTACTGTTTTTGCAGCCTCCACAATCTTCTCTTGACCTGCGGGAGGGATATAGTTTATATTTCCTTAGACTGATTTTCCCTTGCAATGTGTTCTGGGTAGTATTCTCTGTTCACACGGGGTGCTAGGACAGGCATGGCCAATGCTACAAAAAGACCAAAGATTTGCCCCAGAATCTTCACAAACATACTGAGCTTCTAAGAATAAGGATCAGTGATTTTTATAAAATTAATATTCTGTCAAGGAACACCTATACTTCTTAGGTGTTCCTTGACAGAATATTAATTTTATAAAAATCACTGATCCTTATTCTTAAACATCTGTGTTTGGAAGGGCTAGTGAACCAGTGGAGGCTGCCAATCACAGTAACTGGTCAAAACAGATTGGGGGGGGGAGCACAGGAAACGACACAGTGATGGGGGGGAATTGGGGGGATATAACATTTTACCCCTTCCATAAATGAGAGTTTCCATGCAACAACACCACTCATGGTGTTGTCCAATGTACTCATAATTTAATGCATTCTACAAAAGCAATAAGTTCATGATTAGGTTGGAAAGGCTACATACAAGCCCAGATTTTCCAAACAAAATTCGTAGTAATAATTTATTTGCTAAAGGAACTCCATGATTTATGCAAGTCAAGCAGTCAGAGATGCAAGCATCTTAAGCGGGCCAATTCTTCTTCTAAGAAGTGTGCCAAATGAAATGCACTATAGACGTACGCGATTTCTGTTATTTAAAAAAATATTTCTTTTATTTATATTACGTGTGTGCTACTTTTTTTATATATTTATATCTTTTATACTTATACTTTTTTATTTATTTATACTTTTAAAATATATTTATATATATCTTTTCTTCACCAACTGGAAATATCAAATGTTCTTCCTATTAAAAGCTGCAACGTGGGTCAATGAAATGATTTTGCGTGTTTGAAGGGCATGATGTGCGGGAGCCATGAGAGTTTGGCTGCACATGATGGGGACCTCATAAGTCACGTTGCACAGAAGATGGGCAGAGGAAGCATGACTGATCTGTAGGTGAGGCTTGGTGCTTCCATCATGTAGGGTCTAAGGAGAAAACTCTGTGCCTCCCTCAACAGTGAAGTGGGTGACCTGGTAATGAAGGCGCACCTTGCACAAATTCCTTTCAGATTCCTGTTTTAAGCATTACAGAGGCAAGACAATATCCTTGTTCTTTGTCTCCCTTTCCCCATGTTTGTAGCCATTCACAGTACAGTGCTACCTTGGGTTACATACGCTTCAGGTTACATAAGCTTCAGGTTACACACTCCACTAACCCAGAAATAGTGCTTCAGGTTAAGAACTTTGCTTCAGGATAAGAACAGAAATCGGGCTCCGGCGGTGCGACGGCAGCAGGAGGCCCCATTAGCTAAAGTGGTGCTTCAGGTTAAGAACAGTTTCAGGTTAAGAACGGACCTCCGGAATGAATTAAGTACTTAACTCGAGGTACCACTGTACACTTAAAATGGATACGGCTGCAATCTCAGTCCCATAGACCCAGGAGTAAGCCCAATAGAATTCAGTAAGACTTATTTGTAAGTGGACATGGTTAGGATTCCTGCTGCAGTGTTTTAAAATATCTTTTAAAACACATTGATATTATTTTAAAAACTACTACAGATAAATTGGGGGGGGTGAAACAGGATGAATGTGTCATATTCTTTAATTTTCAAGATTTTATCATGAAGTTAAAATAACAACCCAGTAAGAAACATGGGACGCGGGTGGCACTGTGGGTTAAACCACAGAGCCTAGGACTTGCTGATCAGAAGGTCAGCAGTTCGAATCCCCGCGACAGGGTGAGCTCCCGTTGCTCAGTCCCAGCTCCTGCCCACCTAGCAGTTCGAAAGCACGTCAAAGTGCAAGTAGATAAATAGGTACCACTCCGGCGGGAAGGTAAACGGCATTTCCATGCGCTGCTCTGGTTCGCCAGAAGCGGCTTAGTCATGCTGGCCACATGACCCAGAAGCTGTATGCCAGCTCCGTTGGCCAATAAGGCGAGATGAGCACCACAACTCCAGAGTCGGTCACGACTGGACCTAATGGTCAAGGGTCCCTTCACCTTTACCTTTTACTACAGATAAATTGGGGGGGGGGGTAAAACAGGATGAATGTGACATTTTCTTTAAGTTAAAATAACAATCCAGTAAGAAACATGAAATAAAATGGAGAAGAAGAGAAACAGAGACAAAACACTATTTTAAACAGCCAAGGCTGGGGTCCTGAGGGTTGCTACGGAACCCCTGTTTCTCTCAGAGAACTACAGAATTGACCAATCCATCCCTGATTTCATTTATAATGCAAATTTAGTAGGGGGAAAACGTTGACCAGGTGGTCCGTGTGCTTGAAGGAAAAATCCATTGGCCCCTGCTCTTAAGAGCTTTAGCCCCTTAAAGCAGACAGCCCTTCAAATATAGACTGTGCCTTTAAAACAGGAATATGACCCCCACAACAGGAAAAAGTTCCTCATCCCTCTTTGACAGCAATGCCACACCATGAGGTTTTTCCGCAATAAATGACGCAGTGCCTGTTTCCGCCACCAGATGGCTGCACCCCTACATCCCCACCCACCCCAAAAGTTATGCTTAAAGTTTTATAGGCTGGAGGGAGAAAGCAGGGCTCATGGAGTCCTCCCGGATCCTAGCGCCCCTTTCTAAGCCCGGGGTTTCTGGCCCCGTCTTCAGACGACCAGGTGTGCGAGATGGGAAGCGAGTCGACAGCCCAGGTGATCCCGGATGCGGCAGGAGCTCGTCTGAACGCCTCCAATAGAAGGAGAAGGAGAAGGGGAAGGGGAAGGGGAAGGGGAAGGGGAAGGGGAAGGGGAAGGGGAAGGGGAAGGGGAAGGGGAAGGGGAAGGGGAAGGGGAAGGGGAAGGGGAAGGGGAAGGGGAAGGGGAAGGGGAAGGGGAAGGGGAAGGGGAAGGGGAAGGGAGGGAGGGAGGAAGGAAGGAAGGAAGGAAGGAAGGAAGGAAGGAAGGAAGGAAGGAAGGAAGGAAGGAAGGAAGAAAGAAAGAAAGAAAGAAAGAAAGAAAGAAAGAAAGAAAGAAAGAAAGAAAGAAAGAAAGAAAGAAAGAAAGAAAGAAAGAAAGAAAGAAAGAACCCAAACCCAGGAGGACTGGACAAAAATCGGGAGGATGCAATAGTATCTCGCACATTTAAAATAAAAAAAATCTTTCCAATAGCACCTTAGAGACCAACTAAGTTTGTTTTTGGTATGAGCGTTCGTGTGCATGCACGCTTCTTCAGATACCATGCACACGAAAGCTTATACCCAGAACAAACTTAGTTGGTCTCTAAGGTGCTACTGGAAAGATTTTTTTTACCGTATTTTGTTTTGATACGGCAGACCAACACGGCTACCTACCTGTAACTCGCACATTTAAAAAAGTGGGTGGGTGGGGACTTAAAGCGAAGGGGGCGTGGCAAGGAAAGAGCCATTAAAAAAAAAATGGTTTCCCAGTTATCCTGGCCTGTTGCTAGGGGACTTACTTCCATCCAAACCTAAATTCCACCAGATGCAGCAGCGTTGGCTCAACATCGCTGGGGCGAGAAGTCGTTGCGCCCCAGGCGCATCTCCGGGTTGCTGAGGCTCCGTGGATGATTCTGCTACATGGATTCTGGCTGCTGAAGGGACCCATCCGGGTAGACTGTTCTGATGCAGGTAATACTCTGCATTTTATTTTTCCATATTTTCCCCTCCCCTTTTAATTCTCTTAACCATGTTAACTTAGATAGCCGTCCACCCATTTCTCCCAATCTCCTTGACTTATTGTGCGATAGTCCTTGGGTGGAGCAGACATCCCGCGTGCCAAGGGTTTTTTAAAAGAGGACAGCAGCGTCCAGATCTGTTTATAATTCCTGGGCAGAGCTTTCCTCTTCCCTACGGAGACACTGAAAGGTACACACGTTTAAAGCGCGCGTGCACACACACACACACACACACACAAAAAAAATCCTGGGAACTCTAGATTATTAAGGGTGCTGGGAATTGTAGCTCTCTGAATTCTCTGAGCTGAGCTGTGCTTTAAAAGAGTATGATGAATTCCCTCATGTTTAAGAAAGACTCAGTATCCAGTGAGTTCTTGAGCCTGGCATGGGGGAGTGACGCACCCCTTCTTGTCCTTCAGCAAAATGCCTTGGGTTGGTCCTGGTTCTGACACCCTTTATATTTTGCTTTCTCTGCTCCTTGATCAGAAGGGCTGCTGAAGCAGGACAGACCACCCAACTATTGTACAGTGGTATCTCGGGTTAAGTACTTAATTAATTCCGGAGGTCTGTTCTTAACCTGAAACTGTTCTTAACCTGAAGCACCACTTTAGCTAATGGAGCCTCCTGCTGCAGCTACGCTGCCGGAGCCCGATTTCTGTTCTTATCCTAAAGCAAAGTTCTTAATCTGAAGCACTGTTTCTGGGTTACTGGAGTGTGTAACCTGAAGCATATGTAACTTGAAGCGTATGTAACCCGAGGTACCACTGTATTATTATTTTTTGCATCTGCTAAAACCTTTTCATTAGGCAAGCCTACCTAGACATGCACACCCTGCATGTATTTTGACATGTAATTATATACTGTAATGTGTGATTTTTTAAGCTGCTGCTTTTATATTTCTGAAAAAAAATTAGATCAACTTGTGTTTTAACCTGCTTTTGTCCGCATCTGTCTTGTTTGTTTTTATCTTGTGTAAACTACTTACACGATTAAGTGCTATCTAGGTAAGGTAAAGGGACCCTGACTGTTAGGTCCAGTTGTGGACGACTCTGGAATTGTGGCGCTCATCTCACTTTACCGGCTTACAGCTTCCAAGCCATGTGGCCAGCATGACTAAGCCGCTTCTGGTGAACCAGAGCAGTGCACGGAAATGCCGTTTACCTTCCCGCTATCTACTTGCACTTTGACGTGCTTCCAAACTGCTAGGTTGGCAGGAGCAGGGACCGAGCAACGGGAGCTCACCCCGTCTCGGGGATTCGAACTGCCGACCTTCTGATCAGCAAGTCCTAGGCTCTGTGGTTTAACCCACAGCGCCACCCGCACCCCTAAGTGCTATCTAAATCCTATTAAATAAAGGCCAGAGGTTGGAATTGAACACTTGCAGTGTGGCAGATGAGTGTGGTTTGGGAAAAGCAGGCCTGTGGGACAATTGGGGATCTATTTAAACCTGCGGACTAGAGCGCTCCCACTGCTGCTCTAGGGTTGCAGCTGCTGGAATCTCTTCAGGTAGCATTCATTCAGCTCAAGGTGCCAGGTGAGATTTCCCTTTTTGATGTAGCACTAGATTCGCTTGCTTGCACTATAAGGCAACCAGTGGGTATTCGCTGAATTAATTGAAGCCTTTATTGTGTGCTGATGGTGCAAAGTTTATTTTCTAAACCTGAATCTTCTCTTCACGATGCAGACAGAAAACTGTCATGCTTTTCTGGGTGCAGAAAACACTGGCAAAGTCTCAGGAAGAGTGGATTAAATTTAATGATTATATAGTTAAATATGTTAAGTTAAATTAACTGAAAACAGCTTGCAGATACTTAATTGGCTTCGGATTTTATTTATGTTAAGTGATGAATTAATATGTTTAATTTCAGAATGTGAAGATCTAAGGATGTTAATGTTTAAGTTAAATTTTATAAGAACTGTGATTTGGAAAACCGTTAAAAGGATATGCAATGAAATTCAACCAAGGGGAAGCGAGGAAGTCACTTAACAATGTTAATAAGAGTAATTTTCAATAAAGCTATGATTTATGTTTGTTTGTCTTATGTGTTTGTTTATAATGTTGTGAAAACCAAAATAATTTTTTTTGGGGAAAAACACTGGCAAAGTCAGAAGTTTTATCAACTGAAACACCTTCTCTATATTACATCAAGGGGCTTCACATATTGCTGCTCTCTCCCATGCATTCATTGAACACGGGGGCGGGGGGTGCCCACCCACTCACTATATTCATTCATTTGGTATTAGAGTTAAAGGGGGCTTGAATATGTGCAGCTGCATAGGGATGATGATGATGATGATGATGATGATGATGACAATGATTATATTTCCATGCCTACGAGGCGGGTGGCACTGTGGTCTAAAGCACTGAGCCTCTTGGGCTTGCTGATCAGGAGGTCGGTGGTTCGAATCCCCGCAACGGGGTGAGCTCCCGTTGCTCTGTCCCAGTTCCTGCCAACCTAGCAGTTCAAAAGCATGCCAGTGAAAGCAGATAAACAGGTATCGCTGCAGCAGGAAGGTAAATGGCATTTCCATGCGCTCTGGTTTCTGTCACGGTGTTCCGTTGCACCAGAAGCTGCTTAGTCATGCTGGCCACATGACCCGGAAAACTGTCTGTGGACAAACACTTTCCCTTGGCCTGAAAGTGAGATGAGCGCCGCAACCCCATAGTCACCTTTGACTGGACTTAACTGCCCAGGGACCCTTTACCTTTTTTTAACCTTTATTTCTATGACACCCATCTGACCTATTTGCCCTAGCAACTCTGGGTGGCTTCCAACAAATTAAAACACAGCAAGGCACCAACCATTAAAAGCTTCCCTGAACAGGGCTGCCTTCAGATGTCATCTAAAAGTGAGATAGTTGTCTATAATATTACATAGTATTACATAGTAATACATAGGGTGCACCTGCCTGATTGGGAACTAATTGCCAATTAGTTGCTACTACTGAACTAATTTTTGGATTCTGTGATTCAAAAAAACTTTATATCCCCCTTCTCCTTGCCAGTTTCTCCTCCCTGCCCACCATTTTGCTACTTTCCCTCATGAAATGTTCCAATGGAAAGCCACAGAATGAAAGTGAAGCTGGATGTGTTCTTCAGCTTTGAGGCTAATGCAGAAAGATGACCAGCTGTGGGGGAATTCAGAAATGACTTGTGAAAAATAAGTAGAGAAATCTAAATGAGGAAATGTAATGTAAATTAATACGCACACACCCCTAGCTCAGTAATGCATCACTCTGTGATACTTCTTTGCCACATTTTACTCCGAGTAAATGATCTGAGGGATCATTCAGTGTGCAACTTAAGGGTTTAATTCTGCTAGTGTTTATGTCAACTTGCCAAGAGGGTAATAGGAGGAGTTGCTTCACCACCAGTCAGAGAGCAACATGCTATTTGCTGAGTTAGCACATGTTCTGATTGGCTGTGTAGTTCTAAGGGAGTTTCCCTCCGTATGTTTGGTTTTATATCTTGCCGCTTGGTTTTATATCTTGCCGCTACGCACAGGGCCTGAAAGAAAGACAAAACCTCTTCGTCTGTTTCTCTTCAAATCATGCCCTGCTTTGTTCAATTTTGTCCGTAAAATGGTATCTCTGGACTCCATCTGTGTTATTTAAGCAACTTTGCTAACAAAAGCTCTGTTCCCTTGCTTTACCTTCCTGCAAATAGAAACTGTAACTGCAGAAACATCCGTTTACCAAAGGCTGGCACTGAGCAACACAGACATCTTTGTTAGACTGTCTTTTTTCTGCTACAAAAATGGGCAGCTTTGGGTTTTCACGCACCCCCACACCAGGAGAAGCCTATATTCTAGGAGTATATAATAATGGCATCACATCCCTGAAACTCAATCTGTTTTTTTGTTTTTTAAAAAATCTACTCTATTAAATATTAAATCGGGAAGACCTTTGTGCCATTTAAAGTGCTTAACATTCCCCACACCCACCCGCCTTGCCTCTCCTGGAAGCAATTAACAAATGACAAAGTTGAGCCAAATCAATACTAAAGCCTTTTGTAAATGACTTGAAATCAGATAGAAGAGATAGGTGCCCAATGTGGGCCAGAGAGCAATGAGGTTGCTGAAGATATAATAGCATGTCATTGGCACAGTTCTAGAAGCTATGAGGACAGGTGTCTCGTTACCTCAAAGCGCCCCAATCTGTGCAAATCACCGCTATGGAAAGTACATTTAGACTACAGTTTTGGACTACTGCAATGCGCTCCACGTGGGGCTACCTTTGAAGGTAACCTGGAAACTACAACTAATCCAGAATACGACAGCTAGAGTGGTGACTGGGAGCGGCCGCTGAGACCATATAACACTGGTCCTGAAAGATCTACGTTGGCTCCCAGGACATTTCCGGGCATAATTCAAAGTGTTGGTGCTGACCTTGAAAGCCCTAAATGACCTTGGCTCAGTAGACCTGAAGGAGCATCTCCACCCCCAGCATCCAGCCTGGACACTGAGGTCCAGCTCCGAGGGCCTTCTGGCGGTTCCCTCCCTGCAAGAAATGAGGTTATAGGGAACCAGGGAGAGGGCCTTCTCGGTAGTGGCACCCGCCCTGTGGAATGCCCTCCCTTCAGAAGTCAAGGAAATAAACACCTGGCTTTTAGAAGACATCTGAAGGCAGCCCTGTATAGGGAAGTTTTTAATGTTTGATGATGTTTTTAATATTCTCTTGGGAGCCGCCCAGAATGGCTGGGGAAACCCAGCCAGATGGGCGAGGTATAGATTACTACTACTACTACTACTACTACTACTACTACTACTACAGAGGGCCTTCTCGGTAGTGGCGCCCGCCCTGTGGAGCGCCCTCCCATCAGATGTCAAAGCGATAAACATCTACCTGACATTCAGAAGACATCTGAAGGCAGCCCTGTTCAGGGAAGTTTTTAATATGTGACATTTTAATGTATCTTTCATCTTTGTTGGAAGCCGCCCAGAGTGGCTGGGGAAACCCAGCCAGATGGGCGGGGTGCAAATAAATTATTATTATTATTATTATTATTATTATTATTATTATTATTATTATTATTTTGTGCACCATTAGAAGCCTCAGATCCTGCCCAGGGTGAGAGCCTGTTGGTGAAACCTGCCCCCTGGGTGAGAGTGTGAGGTGAGTTTGTGTACCCTTGGTGAGAGAAGGGGGTGGCTTTGAACTGCAATTGGTTGTGGGAAAGGTGATGAATATTGCTATACCTTTGTGACTTTCGAGCTGCAAATGATCGCTACCTGATTTTGCCAAAATGAAACCCAACTTTGAATGCATAGGATAGATGGAACATCTGTTGCAATCTTGAGAGAAGTTATTATTATTATTATTATTATTATTATTATTATTATTATTATTATTATTAAAAACAACAACCAGAAGGCTGAAAAACTGTTAGTCTTGGTTTGATACCACCTTTCTCTCTGCCGGGGGGGGGGGGTGTTGCTGGGGCAATTGACCCAGGAGGAGGAGTTTGGATTTGATATCCCGCTTTATCACTACCCGAAGGAGTCTCAAAGCGGCTAACATTCTCCTTTCCCTTCCTCCCCCACAACAAACACTCTGTGAGGTGAGTGGGGCTGAGAGACTTCACAGAAGTGTGACTAGCCCAAGGTCACCCAGCAGCTGCATGTGGAGGAGAGGGGAATCGAACCCGGTTCACCAGATTACGAGTCCACCGCTCTTAACCACTACACCACACTGGCTCTCAGGTGCATGGGGGGGGGGGTTTGCTGGTCATGCCACCCTACACATTTCCCTAGTAAGGTCCATAAAGCACCAGACTATGTTTCAGTCCGTGAGTTAAGGCTGCCATCGTTGATTCATTATGTAGGAGAGTGAACTGTACCTGTAAAAAGTCTTGCACAGCCTTATCTTGTGTCCTTTTGGAGTCAGGCCAGGCTAGTTCAATACCAATGTAAAAAAAGGATACACATTTCTGCAGTTTACTACTTACCTGCCAGGGCTGAATGGCATATTTTGAATTACATCACCTTTTAAAAGCACTTATTATTGAACCATGGGCTTTGAGTGCCTCCTCAATCCCCTGTATCACTGGAGGAAATATAGCAATGTCACCTTTTCAGAAATCTAAACCTGTAACAGTTGTCACCCAGACATTGCCACAAATGCTTATTGTAAAGCTGTGAAGTGGATGCTCATGACCTCAGAGATGAATGGAAGAGTGTGTTTCATGAAGCTCAGTCAATGGAGAGAGGCTTTAGAATCCATGAGTAGTGTTTCTTTAAATTAACAATTGAGATTGTACCTTGCAGCACGTTTATAGGATCTGACTAGTTCAGATGGGTGTTGCTGGTGTGACGCTAAAAACGCCTCTTTGAAACATCGGGTCCTGTGGAATCTTCTTTCTGGTCAGAAATTATTTGTATTAACTTTGTTTTGGGCAAATCCTTGATATCTGTGGATGTTCAGTCTTATATCACTGTGGTTATAGATGGAACAGCAGAAGTGGGTTTTGCATGCCTTTGTAGTGTGGTGGTGGTTGTTTACTGAATTTATATACCGCCCTATGCCTGGAGGTCTCAGGGCGGTTCACAGAATAAAATCAAGATAAAAAACCACAAAATACATAATAAAAACAACAATCCAATAGCCCCCTGGTGCCAAAAATACCACACATTTTAAAAGGGTGCATAATGCTTAAGAGACTTACCTTGAAAGGACAAACATTAATTCACTGCCCTTTCTACATTTGAACACAGAGCATATCATGATTAGTCTTGTTTAGATGCCTGTTTGGATGCCTGGAGTGCCTCTATTAATTCTGATGTTTAAATCAGCATTGATGGAATATCCTTATTGTTACAGTCAGCTGGCAATTCCTTTTGTGTTTTCTCGCTTTCTGCTGTAGATCCACCACATTTAGAGCATGGTGCTGATGATGCCAAGGTTGCACGGGACAGCTGCCTATTCCTGCATGGCAGAGGGGTGGACTGGATGATCCTCAGGATCCCTTCCAAGTCTACAATTCTGTGATCCTCTTCGCCCAGGCCTTAGGCTAATTAAACCCCCTACGGCCTTTTTAAACTGTGTGGGGAAGTATTGCTTTTGTTCATTATCATGTTGTGCATTTATGGGAATTCTATTTTGCAACCCACCCTGTGATCCTCAGAGGAAGGGCGGTATAGCAATTTAATAAAGAATTATAATAATAAATGATACATGCACATAAAAATGGGAAAGAAACAGCAGGAACGCAAGTTTGTCTGTGGGTGTATAATGCCAACTACATAAATCTACAGTGGTACCTCAGGTTACATACGCTTCAGGTTACATATGCTTCAGGTTACACACTCTGCTAACCCAAAAATAGTGCTTCAGGTTAAGAACTTTGCTTCAGGATGAGAACAGAAATCTTGCTCCGGCGGCGTGGCAGCAGCAGGAGGCCCCATTAGTTAAAGTGGTGCTTCAGGTTAAGAACAGTTTCAGGTTAAGTATGGACCTCCGGAACAAATTAAGTGCTTAACCCGAGGTACCACTGTAGATAAATCTATATGTAAAACTTGACTCGCTAAGGCTGAAATCCAAAACACACTTACTTGGTGGGGGGTAAGCCTTGTTGAAAACTGTGGGGCTGCCCTGCAAACATGCACAGGAATTCTTCTGTTATGAATGGCAGAGCTCCATCTTGGCTTCCGAAAGCCAATGCAACAAAACGTAATCATCCCTAAAGCGTGTTCGTCTTTTGATTCACTATAGCAGTACGTAAGTATCTGGAACAGATTGTACCACCAGCCTCTGTAAGGAATACAATATTACACGTCCGTAATCTCTTTACGGTGCCCCTGGTGAGAAGTCCAGCAAGGGAACAGAGTTACACAAAACCAGAGGGAGCTGCCGTGTAAAGTGGTACTTCGGGTTACATACGCTTCAGGTTACATACGCTTCAGGTTACAGCCTCCGCTAACCCAGAAATAGTGCTTCAGCTTAAGAACTTTGCTTCAGGATGAGAACAGAAATTGTGCTCTGGCGGTGCGGCGGCAGTGGGAGTCCCCATTAGCTAAAGTGGTGCTTCAGGTTAAGAACAGTTTCAGGTAAAGTACGGACCTCCAGAATGAATTAAGTACTTAACCTGAGGTACCACTGTACTGTTGTTCCATCTAGCCCAGTAATTGTGTATTTGCCATCACCAGCATAAGTGATTCGCTGAGTTCAGGCGCCAACCAAGCATTCTGGCTGTGGCGCAGACTCTTCCACCATCGGTGCAGATCCTGGTTAATCGGAAAGTTGGTCATACACATAATATCATGCAATGATATTGGGGGTGGGCATGCAGTGAGCAGGTTTGTACATATGCCGCACTGAGCCTCTACGGCTTGTCAGGAGGTACACCTGCCTTCGCTCGTCTGGCAGAGACAAAAACACACAGGTAAATGTGCAGGTGAACCTGGGACTGTGGCAGATCTGCAGGGCACTCTTCTTCATGTTTACCTGGAAGCAAGTGTACCTAGCTCACTCACAGGCAAGTGTGGAGAGCAGAGAAAGGGATCCTGCTCTTGGGGTCAAGCTCCCATGAGCCTCAGAGAGCATAGCCTAAGGGTCAGGGACAGTGATATAAATTGTACTCTGCTTACAATTTATATCATTGTCCCTGACCCTTAGGTGATGCCTGTGAGAGGCCCTGGTGTATGGTATAACATCCACGAAGCCCTCCGTGAAAGGAAGATGAGGAACAGGTAGCTCATACCATCAGCTCTCGAGCGGGAAGCTCACACTCTGAGACAATGTTGTGATTTGCTATGGCATCCCTTTATTATTTTAGTATATATTTTATTTTGAAATAATTTTTATTAAAGATTTACATGAACTACAGTGGACGCTGCGGGTTGCGAACGTGATCCATGTGGGAAGCACGTTCGCAACCCGCAGCGTCCGCAACCTGCAGTGTCACGGGTCGCGATTCAGCGCTTCTGCGCAATTTAGCACTTCTGCGCATGTGCAAGCGCCGAAACCCGGAAGTAAACCGTTCTGGTACTTCCAGGTTTGGTGCGGTGCACAACCTGAAATTACGCAACCCAAAGCGTCTGTAACCCGAGGTATGACTGTACAAAGAACGTGCAACGTCTCTCACTTTTTTCTTTCTTGATCAGATTATAAAGTCTTTTGGTTACGTTCAATGCAAAATGTATGATATCCAAAGGTAGGGGAAAGAGGTTAAACTTACACACTATCTCATCGTTTTTGTCAACTTGGTACATACATGAGGTTTTCATGTCAGTGCCAATTGAGTAGGTTTTCTTTATATTTATTGGTTTACATTGATGTTGAGAGAAGATTGGGAGCCAGGGTGTTTTTATTTGCCTTTTATTGCCTCTGATGAACTGTAGTGAGCTTTGCTTGCGGTTGCAGAAAGAGCGGTATGAAATATTAGGTCAAGTTAGCCATATTGATCTGTATGCTGTTGGTAGATTCCTGCTATCACTGTTGTCAATTTGAGCTGTGTGTGAAATAAAAGGGAGCCATATTGAGGTGAAGGTGTTCTCTTTCTTTTGTCCTTGTGTCAGTTTGTTTGTTGGTTAACTTTTGAAATAAGGCCATTTCCCATACAATTTGGTACCAATAGACTGTACTTACTCCAGACAAGTCTCTCCAATGTCTGTCTATGACGTTTCTGGCTGTTGAGAGTAGGTGTAAGTCTTGGAAAATATTTAACAGGGTCAATTCTGGAGTGGGTTCCAATACCTGCTTAGTTGTGTTACATATTTTTTGTAGAACTGCTGTCCCAAAGGGTTGGATTTGAGGACATTCCCATCACATGTGAAGGTATGTGCCTGTGGAGGAACAGCTTCTCCAGCATTTTGGTAAGGTTCCTGGATGCATTGACGCCAATTTCTTCAGTGTCAGCTGCCATCTATAGATACCATATTTTCCCGTGTATAAGACGCCCCCATGTATAAGACGCCCCCTATTTTTTGAGCCCAAAATTAAGAAATAATTAATTGCAACATTACGTGTACAAGACAACCCCCCCCCATTTTAAACTTTAAAAATTTGGAAAAAATATAGTCTTATACACGGGAAAATACAGTAAGTTTCAAAGGGAGCTTCCCTTCCTTTGGCTGAGATGGATTTAGAGGAAGGTTTGGACCAAATTGTGGTCCACTGGGTAGTTTCTTTCATAACCTTAATTTTAATGGTGGCATGCAACAAAAGGAAGTTAGTGCAACAGGTTGCCCATCTCTGCAGTGTAGAGAAGTAGTCACATTGCTGCAGATGACCCCTTCCTTCCTCCTTGAAAACATATTCTACAAACACCAATGAAGTAGTTTCAGAAACAAGCCGAACAAAGCCAGCCATCATCATCTACCACCCCAGCTGCAAAACAGTCCATCAAGTCTTTATTATGTGAAGAACAGGCTTAGTGGGCACCATCATTGCATCATCTATGGTCAGTATTTTTACTGGCACCAGAAGTAACTTTATTTATTAAATGTATTTGTGTACCATTCTTCAACCAAAGGATTCCATGAACAACATAAATACATAATTAAATTATACTGTTAACAATGGGCAAGTCATTAAAAACATGCAGCCAACTAAAGCATTACAGAAATTAAAATGCCTGGGGTTTAAGCTAGCGTGGGGGAGGGGGACGTAATGAAGGTGCCAGGACCATCTAAGCCCAGTTTTTAATCATTTGCAGCCAATGGACATTGCTATATATCTTACAAAATTCATGACAGATAAACCAAGAGTAAGCAAAACAGATAACACATTTTCACTTCTTTAGGGAGGGTATTGCATAATTGGGGTGCCACTATCAAAGATGGTCCATCTACAAACAATTAAGAAGAGATTTACACATTCACAGAATGCAGGTGTTTGGAAATACAGGCTGCCAGATTCTGGAAATGATAAACGTGTCATGACTTAGGTTTTGGCAATTCTGTGAGCACAGCTACAAGCAGAGAAAATGAGCCTGTCGATTCCAACTACCAGCATCCCTGAACATTGGCCACACTGGCTGGGGCTGATGGGAATTGGTGTCCAACAAAATGGGGAGGCCCACAGGTACCTCATGCTTGACTTATAAAGGTAAAGGTAAAGGGACCCCTGACCATTAGGTCCAGTCATGGCCGACTCTGGGGTTGCGGCGCTCATCTCGCTACATTGGCCGAGGGAGCCGGTGTACAGCTTCCGGGTCATGTAAGCATGACGAAGCCGCTTCTGGCAAACCAGAGGAGCGCACAGAAATGCTGTTTACCTTCCTGCCGGAACGGTACCTATTTATCTACTTGCACTTGGATGTGCTTTCAAACTGCTAGGTTGGCAGGAGCAGGGACCGAGCAATGGGAGCTCACCCCGTCGTGGGGATTCGAACCACCAACCTTCTGATTGGCAAGTCCTAGGCTCTGTGGTTTAACCCACAGTGCCAAACAGTGCTGAGGAGTATTTTTAAAAAATAATCAGGAAAACTGCACAGGCGTGCCTTTGATTTTCTGGCAATTGCCCTGAAACCGAAGCTCAACCTAGCCCCATTTTTTCTGGTCTGCTGACAACCCTAGAAAACAGTGTCTTTCAGAGGAAAGGCAAAGATTAGCGGCTGTCCTTCATTTTAAACTCTCCCCCCCCCCACACACACCTGAAGCATAGTAAGCAGATTACAGGTACACCAGCATCTATCATGTTGCAGCCTTGGGCTCCTTTGGTTAGAAGGGCAGGATGGAAAGCTTAATAAATAAAATAAAAATGGATCAGGAAATTCCCAAGCAACTTACACTGACTTCGCTGTAGGCAGGAAAATCTGATTTGGTAAATCCATTCTTTGTTGCAGAGCACCTGGAGAATTCACCTCCCCTTTACTTATTGTGTAGAACAACAGCATCTAATAAGATGATCACCGTGTGCCATTTTCGAAGTCTCGCACTCGTACACAGATAGGCTTTTGGAAAGCACCTAATCCCCTTGGAAGCTTTTGCAGCAAGCAGACAGGAAAGAGGGCAATATGTTGGCATAGCAGGTTCTTAACTCATCAGCTATGCCAACATCTTGCCTCCCCTCCAGCTCTGAACAAAGGAAATCCTTGTGAAATGGCTACCGCACGAACACACAATCCTTTACTGAAGGTTGCTTGGCCTAGAAAGAGAAAGAAGATACATTTACCATACGACAGCAAGCCAACAAACCTGTAAGCATTAAGTACAGACACAGAGACAAACCTAGTTTATAGCCAAATGGCGTTAATGGGACCAATTATGTATCTGACAAGGCTTAATCATTAACTGTTAATGGGATGCTTTCTAAGGTTCTGATGCAGGAACTGCAGTTCCGACTTTGAACTGAGAGCCTGATAACAGTTCCTTGCCAAACAGGTCTATGCCACAAGGTCCAGTACTAAGTTGAGGTTATAAATTTATAAGATTAAGTTTCAGAACTCAAGTTTGGCTTTTTCTGTCCTGCTTCACCAATAGGCACAGATGTCGGGAGGCAGCAAAGCGAGATTAAGACTGGATTGCAGAGCAACTATGAAAATAACATGAGGCAGCAAACTCTGCTTTCTAAGGCTAATACAGTGTGACACATATCTGCTCTTATCCATTTCCGGTCGATAAATTCCTTTCCCCACCTATGAGGAAATCAATAAGTCCCCTTCCCTGTCCACCTCATTTTCAGAAACATTGTTTATATAAGTCAGGGAGAAAAATAGCATTTATCTAAAATATTTAAAGTCTCTAGGGGGTAGGGAAAAAACGCCTGATAGAAGAAAAAGATAATCATATAAACAGATTTTAAACCCAAAGAGAAATCAAGTCACAATAGGGTCCAAACCTACATGAGAGCTGGGGGTGGGAGATATGTTTTTGTAAGATATATGAAGCAACTGATTGATGATGCTCCATGTATTTACTGAGGAAGTTTCAGGAAGGGAAGTAATGGCCTTATTTAACCAAGTAATGATACACCATATTTTTGTGATTTTCACATAAGACATCTCTGCTACATATTGAGGAAGCAGCCCTAAACTCCACTAAATTGTATAGGATTTACCTCTGAGTAGACATGGTTAATGGGACGTGGGTGGCGCGGTGGGTTAAACCACAGAGCCTAGGACTTGCCGATCAGAAGGCCGGCGGTTCGAATCCCTGTGATGGGGTGAGCTCCTGTTGCTCGGTCCCAGCTCCTGCCCACCTAGCAGTTCGAAAGCACATCAAAGTGCAAGTAGATAAATAGGTACTGCTCCGGCGGGAAGGTAAATGGCGTTTCCGAGCGCTGCTCTGGTTCGCCAGAAGTGGCTTAGTCATGCTGGCCACATGACCCGGAAACTATACGCCGCCTCCCTCGGCCAATAAAGCGAGATGAGCGCCGCAACCCCAGAGTCAGTCACGACTGGACCTAAAGGTCAGGGGTCCCTTTACATGGTTAGGATTCCAGTGTTAGCCAAGTAAAACCAAACACACACGGCAGCCAATCATCAATTCAGTATACCTTCTGTATTTAAAACTGCCAAAATATTTTGTGTGCACTGAAAAGAATTAATGAACATATGGAAGTATCTGGTGTCAACTCTGATTATTAGTGGGGAGGAAATAGATTTCTCTTCTTTTCCAACATCTGCACATTTCCCAGAGAAGTGCATTGCTTTAATTATTCTTATCAAGAGAAGAAGTGTTTTGAGTGAAAGCCCTTCCACCTGCATGGGTTTGAACGAAGGGAGGGTGACAGTACAGAACAGCATTTTGCAGGGGAAAATATTTTCTGGCTTCTCTTTTGCTGTGACTTGAGGTGCCCCATTCATTTCCACCTGCCTGCTTCCCGAACACCGTGCACCCTCAGGATGTGTGTTGGCTGCATTAAATTACAAACTATTAAAAATCAGATTTAATTAAACTACAGATATGCAACAGCTTCTGAAGTTTCAGGGCAGCCCCAAAACCAGAGATGATTCCACGTGTATAGATTCCACGTGTATAGACTGGTGATATCCTCAAAAAAAATTTTTTTTAAAAATGCCAGAGGTGTGTTTGTTGGTTTGATTTTTGCTTTCTAAATGTGAAAATTCTTCGGGGGCTGTCCTATCTCAGCGGTTAGCACAGAGTGTGCATATTCAGACGTTTTATAGTAGAGCAGGGCTTGTATAATTATTGTGGCAAACCATTTCCCTAAGGCTGTGTCTGCACCCAGATTGGCTCTCCGGGAAAAGTTTTCCCACTGTCAAACACACACACACAAACCATCTTAATTCTAGAAATGGCATCAGTCGTGGGAGCCCTCGCATTCTGCTACCGGCATTCCTTTGGCGCCATAGTCTAAACCTGCTTAGAACAGATTTATACAACAATGGGATGGTCAGAAAAGTGGAAAGGGGGAAGAGAGAAATTAATTTTCTATACAGTGGTACCTCAGGTTACATACGCTTCAGGTTACATACGCCTCAGGTTACAGACTCCACTAACCCAGAAATATTACCTTGGGTTAAGAACTTTGCTTCAGGAGGAGAACAGAAATTGGGCTCCGGCGGCGCGGCAGCAGCAGGAGGCCCCATTAGCTAAAGTGGTGCTTCAGGTTAAGAACAGTTTCAGGTTAAGAACGGACCTCCGGAACGAATTAAGTACTTAACCCAAGGTACCACTGTACAGCGAAATAACTCAGAACTGCAAGTTGCTGGAACACGCTACCAGTGTAATAATGAAGGTTCTATGCTTGAGGAAGTGGTCAGAATTCAAATGCCTCCTTCATCAGAATCCACTGGCTGAGATTCTAAGAACACTTATTATGGAGCATGTCCCACAGAACACACTAGAGCTTGGATCTGAGTAAAACAGAACACTGAACACAGTAGGATTTGTTTCTTAGAGGGGTTTTTCTTCAACACCCCCCCAATTAATTCATTTATATCCCACCTTTAAAAATTACCTCACCAAGCAGCTATATCAGTAAAAATATCAAACACAGTAAATAATGTGCTGAATATGCCATTTATGTTCCAACTGTGGGAATATTCAGGGTGGCAGGGGAGGATATATTGTTTATTAATAACCTTCCTAACTTGTGCTAGCAAGTTCCTTTACTTAGCACAGTTTACTTAGCACACCCTTTTCATGCACAACGGATAGCTGGTTGCAGGCTTGTGCGAGCCTCTCACTATTATACAATTCAGTCTGTCTCTAAATGAATTGTATAGTTCCTGGTAAATTCCCTTTAATCTCTCTCAAAAGAATAAAGACACAACAATCTTATTTAAAGTCAATAAAAGAAGTTTACTCACATCAATTCACAGTTGGATTCCTGAAGGCAGACTTGGTTACAAATATTTACATGTGGATCTACCCCATATGGAGGTATAATCCCAGAGCTTCTGCTAGCTGAGAGCTAGCAGAGCAGTCCTAGCTAAAAAGCTGGTCCAACGAAGAAGGAAGTCAAAGAGAGAGAGACTGCTGTGTGACTTGTCCTTTTTGTTACCTGGATAGGTAAGGTCACACCCACCTCTAGTCACATGCAAAAGGAAGGATGCTCCAGCCAGGAGGAACAGGAAGTTTCAACTGGCTGGACCAACATCTCCTTACATGTCCCCTCTAGGAAAACAAGGAATGTTGTATTTGACTGCACTCAATGGATTACATCCCACACCAACTCCCTAAAAGGCTGGATTCCAGGAACATAAAATGTTCAACAAATGCTTATCCAATGCAGATTCAGATCAACAGCTGAGATTGCAGGCCAATTTGTTGTTTTAAGGGAACGGTTGGGCATGAAGACCCCTCATTTGAATGCTCCACTGTGCTACAGTCATTTGGGAAATTCAATGGGCTTGGAAGATCTAAGAGGCAGTAAACTCAGATCTTGATTCATGGCTCTAGTGAGGCAGAGCCCAGAAAAACGAGCCTTAAAAAATAAATTTTGGTTGTCGGTATCCACCCTTAATCTTGAAGGACAGTCTAGATCATGGTTGGGCAGAAGGGAAACCAGAATCTACTGGTGGGTCTCTGGATCATTTGCAGTAGATTGCCAAGGATTCCCAATTATTTAACAACATTACACATGCTGCACATATATCTAACTTAGGTTCTGAAATGGAAAGAGCTGGGGGTGACCAGTTCTTTTTCTTCCTGCATGGAAGGTCTGTGATCTCAGTTAATTTCTGATATAAAGATCCCTGTGCTCAGTAGCTGCCATGCCATGGGTGAAGTACCGGTAATGGCTAGACCACCTCTTTCTAAACTCTAGAAAAAGGAGCTCCACGTCTTAGCAAGTACCTGGAACTCGCAAAACTGACAGATATAATAAGGAGAAAATCCGAAACTATGGTTATAAAGCAATGGGAGTTCTTAAATGATTATTTACAAAACCAGGGCTCGACTACAAAAATCTGGTTGTGTTTAGAATAATCTTGTGCGTAATATAAAAAATACAAAGTGAGACATTAAGGAAATCCAAAGGGAAAATATGAAGAACAGAGGATCTGAGGGATGGGTTATTAAAAACGCGTGAGGCAAATGGTGGAAGTCATTTTTTTTTTAAAAAACCCCCACTTTATTTAAGGTAGATAAGGACAAGATGATTATACAATTGAATATAAATATAGATGGGAAACAGCTATGTATAGAGAATACTTATCTACTTTAAAAAAAATTCACCCATGATTTTTTTCTTTTACTTCTTTATTTTTTCTTTGTTCTTTTTTCTCTTTTTTTCTGATATCTTATCTTTCATTTCACTCCTTTATTGTGAATAGCATTTTATAGAGGTATAAATAACTGTATATATGAAAAGAGACAAAGTATTCTCTAATTTTTTTCCTTGGTTATATATATTTTCTTTTTCTTTTGTTGTAAATATATAAGTTTTCTAATTTGTACTTAAATTTTTTTTAAAAGGAGCTCCACGGTTTCCCCAGGCATTTGGCCTTCTTGCCATACCTTTGCATGCCTTAGTAGCTACCAAAACTGTGTCTTACTGGAGAAGTAATTGTACTGTTTCTGGACTCCGTGGGTCTTTTTTTTTTTTTAAGGAACATTTGGGATGTTTAAATTACAAGTGTCCCTAATCAACAGTTCTTGTATAGATGGCCATGGAATGCCAGAGCACATTGTCACAAATTGATCTGAAGATGCTGTTTGTATTGGAATGTCATTTTTACCCAGCCCCAAGTAACTTAACTCCAAGGAGGAAATGGGTGTACGTGAATATTTCTTAATTATCCAAGGGCTCATTTTCTTTCACTCACCACCCCCAGTCATTGATCTTACTGGTTGACAGGCAACAGATAATTAAATGAATTAGAGGGAGCTGCAATTCTGGTACCAAAGACTGTGGGGTGGAAAATCTTCCACTTCGTAAGTTCATTAGTAACAATAAATTGATGTCAAATGAAAATACAACAATAGGCAACCTTGGCAGTTTCAAAGTTTTTAAGATTTGCGTCCTGGAATAAGAGTAAAATAAGCATGCTAAATTCAATTACTCTGTAAAAAAAATTCCACTAAGACGAAAAATCTGGTGTATGTTACCCTAATCTGCATAGGATTTTTTTCCAAAACAATGTGTTCTGGAAAACCCATTAAGCCACACACTCAAAAACTATTGGGGTGCTGATTTTCATTCCCAGTAGGAAGCAAACAATAAACTAAGAATTGATAATTTTGAGCAGTCTTCTCTTCAGAGCTTACATGGAGCAAAGCCATTGAGTGTGATGATCAACCCAAGAATGCTGTTTTGATTGCTTTGCCATTTTAACTGTATTGTTATATTGTATATGTTAATTGTGTATATTTATATTTTAACATTTCTGTAATTGGTTTTTATACTTTGCAAAGTACAGTGGTACCTCGGGTTACATACACTTCAGGTTACATAAGCTTCAGGTTACACACTCCACTAACCCAAAAATAGTGCTTCAGGTTAAGAACTTTGCTTCAGGATGAGAACAGAAATCGTGCTCCGGTGGCGCAGCAGCAGCAGCAGGAGGCCCCATTAGCTAAAGTGGTGCTTCAGATTAAGAACAGTTTCAGGTTAAGAACGGACCTCCGGAACAAATTAAGTACTTAACCTGAGATACCACTGTACCTGGAAGTCTATTTTGCCATTAATGGGTGTGTGTATATAATGCAATTGCTGATCATTATGTGTAAGCCATGGAAAACACTGTCTTCCCAGTGCTAGAAATTCAGATATTTAAGGTAGGTGCCAAACGGCTCCTTAAACCAAGGTTATGGTTGCCAAAACAGAATGCCTAGTTGCCATTCTGGGGACCAGACGGCTCGAAGGTCATAGAGTTCCATGCGACTTTTTAGTTCCTGAAATTCATTCTGATTGTGCAGATAAAATATCATGGGGGAAATTCTACAGGATGCGTTGTTAGTGTGTGAAAGCAGGCAAGATCCAAGAATCCGCAGGCTTGCACCTCCAGAAATGAGAGTCGTCAGGCAATAGCCAGGGGCAAAACGCGCCTGGTGAATTTCGAACGTTGCATCTCCCTACAACTAAATTGCACAATGTAAATTCTACCCCACTTTCATGCCCTCTTCCCAACTTATATATCTGATTCTAAGTTGATGGAGGAGGTGGAAATATGGCAACTGTTATGTACTGAAGTTCTCACCCTGGGCCAGCAGGGGGATACTGTAGATAGTTCAGGTCCACATATGCAAATAAGGGATCGAAAGTGACGATCAGTGATTGGATAGTTACAGAAAATGGATACTGTTGCATTCTAGTGGAGCGCTATATAAGCAGGCTGGCTGAACCCTTCAGTTCAGTTCTGTTCAGTTCTGTTCTGGTCTGTTTGAAGAATCGCTGTGTCGTCTGATATGTTCACCCACAACTTAACAGCAACCTACTAAAGAAATCCTCCACAACCTTACCAATGGGCTTGCGAAAGCCTTTTGATTCTTGCCCCACATAACAGCTCCATCATATCACAAGCTTACGCATGTCTTGCCATGAAGTTGGTGAGTGCTAGATGGGAAAATGGGATGTTGTTTGGGAAAACAAGGTCAAGAGCCCTGATCATCGTGAAAAACAAGTTTCACGGCACTCTTGATATTACCCCTAATGCAATGCACAGGACAGGTGTTGTTGCCCAATTCTACACATTCAAAAGAGACTTTGAAACTACTTCCTGAAAGTATTTGATGGGTTGCAGCAATATTGCTCCATCATACATTTTACAAAAGATATCCAGTTTCCTAAAGAGTCCTCCCACCGCACCCGGGAAGAATCAGTTGTGCTTTCCCCACATTCATAGTAAGATGGCCTTATGGCTTGGTTGGTCCAGCAGCTTTCTACATATTGTAGCATTTTGCAGGAATTGCAAAACCAGAACTCACATCACTTTCTAAGTTGGTAAACAGGCGGTGCAGACTACGTGGCCAAGGCCAGCAAGAAACCAAAAATTATTATTATTTATTAAATTGTATACCACCCTTCAACTGTAGATCTCGGGGGGCTCACAACATAAAAATACAATGTAAAACCACAAAATACGTAATAAAAGCAAGAACAAAAAAAGCCCCAAACAAACCAATAAGCACATTAAAAAAACCTAAATGACACTCCAAGGACCAGCCTCCCAAACCAGATAATGTAGGACTCCAACTCCCACCAGCCCCAGCGAGCATGGCCAACAGCCAAGGATTATGGGAAGTGTAGTTCAAAGTGTGTGAAGGTTGGGGAATGACTGTCAAAAGAGGAGGGAAACAAGATCGCCTTCACGTTATGCAGAAAAATCAAATGCTTTTCTGAACATGGCATGATTTCCATGCAAAGCTTCACCGTTCTGATCTAAGCACTTTGCAGAGCAGGCAGACAGACATGCTACCAGCCCAAGAGACTATCCTCCTTTAGGGAGAGGAAGGATGCTATTTTCACCACCAACCACATGCGTATCATCATGTTATGTTCCAGTCTATCATTATGGACTGGTTCACATATCACACGGAGCCAAACCATGGCTTAGCATGAACTTGTTAGTCCCGGGAGAGGAGATAACAGTAACTGTGGTCCTTCCTGGTCCTGCTTCTGCACTCAGCAATGGTTTGGGATGTTATCAGAATCATGGCCCTGCTCTCTCCAAACCAACCATGAATGTCTTATGGTTTGTCCAGGAGTACCTAAAGGTGACCCCAGGTTTGGACAACATGCTATAAGGATCATCTCAGCACAGCAGTAAGATGATGGGGAATCATAGAATTGTAGAAAGATTTGCCCAATGGGGGGCTCAAACCCACAACTCTGAGATTAAGAGTCTCATGCTCTATTGAGGGAGCAATTCAGGAATATTCTCTTCTGGAGCCCATGAACTCATGCGTTCCTTTCTAAAACATGGTTTCGCTTAGCATAATGTGGAAACCTGAGCAATCTGAAAGACCACCTCCTTCCTAACAGATCATTTCAGGTCCTAAAATTAGAGGGCCCTCTTAGTTGTTCCACCACCCTCAGGAACTCGGAGTGTGGGTGACCCAGAAGAAGGCGCAATCTGTGGCAGCCCCCAGATTGCGGTACTCAGAGATGTTATTTGGTACCTTCATTATAAAGCTTTCTGTGAAAGCTGAAGTTGCACCTCTTTACCCCATCCTTTGATACCTGAGGGGTATATTCTTAAGGAGGGGGTGCGGATGGCGCTGTGGTCTAAACCACTGAACCTCTTGGGCTTGCCGATCAGAAGGTCGGCAGTTCGAATCCCCACTGCAGAGTGAGCTCCCATTGCTCTGTCCCAGCTCCTGCCAACCTAGCAGTTCGAAAGCACGCCAAAAAGTGCAAGTAGATAAATAGGCGGGAAAGTAAACAGCGTTTCTGTGCACTCTGGTTTCCGTCATGGTGTCCCGTTTTGCCAGAAGCAGTTTAGTCCTGCTGGCCACATGACCCAGAAAGCTGTCTGTGGACAAACGGCGGCTCCCTCGACCTGAAAGTGAGATGAGCTCTGCAACCCTCTAGTCGCCTTTGACTGGACTTAACCGTCCAGGGGTCCTTTCCCTATATTTTCAGGACCCAGTTTATTTACATTAATTTTAAGTTGTTTAATTGTTGATACCTGCTCTGGGACCTTGGGGTAAAGGGCAGCTAATGGATTGTAATAAATAATAATAATAATAATAATAATAATAATAATAATAATAATAGTACCTAGCTCAAGTGAGGCAGAGCAATCTACATTCTCTTGCATTGGTCTTCATAGAATCATAGAGTTCGAAGGGACCCCAAGGGTCATTCAGTCTGCAAAGCAGAAGAGTGAGGGAACTGGATTGATTGGATATGCCTCTCTACTCTGCCCTACTGGTCTCCAGTGGCCTGTAGGATGATGCCAGCATCACTACAGTGGTGGAAAGAAGAAGAAGAAGAAGAAGAAGAAGAAGAAGAAGAAGAAGAAGAAGAAGAAGAAGAAGAAGAAGAAGAGGAGGAGTAGTAGTAGTAGTAGTAGTAGTTTCAACTTGATATCCTGCTTTATAACTACCCTAAGGAGTCTCAAAGCGGCTAACATTCTCCTTTCCCTCCCTCCCCCACAACAAACACTCTGTGAGGTGAGTGAGGCTGAGAGACTTCAGAGAAGTGTGACTGGCCCAAGGTAACCCAGCAGCTGCATGTGGAGGAGCAGGGAAGAGAACCCGGTTCACCAGATTACGAGTCCACCGCTCTTAACCACTACACCACACTGGCTCTCCCTCCCTCTTCCACTTTCCTAATATGCAGAGGACATCTCCCTCAGTGGCAAGCCCTGAAACGGGGTGTTTGGAAGGCAAGGAAGGGATGGGCTGGACCAGGATCCATTGGGTGCCTAGCCAATCCCACTGCCTGACATTGGGCTCAGGTTGCATGTGATCACTGCAGCTGCAGCAGGGTGGCATGCCGTCTGCCTGCTCCTAACTTTCCATCCTGGCTGCTATGTGAATCAGGAATGGGGTGGGGGGGGCTCCCACCAGGCAGCAACCTGAGTTGCAAATGCTCTTTTCAACTCAGTGGAATCTTTCCCCCAACGTATCTTAAGAAGAAGAAGAGAAGAGTTTGGATTTGATATCCCGCCTTTCACTCCCCTTCAGGAGTCTCAAAGCAGCTCACATTCTCCTTTCCCTTCCTCCCCCACAACAAACACTCTGAGGTGAGTGGGGATGAGAGACTTCAGAGAAGTGTGACTGGCCCAAGGTCACCCAGCAGCTGCATGTGGAGGAGCCGGGAAGCGAACCCGGTTCATCAGATTACGAGACTACCGCTCTTAACCACTACACCACACTGGCTCTCATATCCAAGGACAAAGTTTTCAGCCCTGCCCTCTCCCTCCTCCCCACGAAATAATGTTCCTGATGCCAAGTATTCCTAGGACTGCAGTCCCTGAAGAATCCTAATGAACGGTGTGCTTTTTAAAAGAATAACCAACTAAATAAATAAGTGCTACTCTTGAGGAAAAGAGACTGGCGTATAAAAATAATCACTGAAGTGCCTGTATGGATTAACAGGGTTAACTACCACTTGAACTCAAAACACTTTTTGACTTCCCTGAGTTGTTGATGCCATTCTAAGAGTTATTCCAGGCCAGCACTTTTTTAAAAAAAATTCTTCTTCTTCTTGTAATGAGTTTATGAACATATGTATGCAAAAATGGTAGGAAAAGCCATGGAATTGAAACAACTAGAATGATGCTGGAGTACTTTTGCTTGCCGTATGTACTTCCAGCTACAATTATGTGTGATTTTTCTCTTTAAAATTATTAATTAATTACTATTATTATCAACAACTGTGTGAAGAATAAGAGTCAGTCATTAACTACACTGTGATCACACGACTGGTTTCGAAGTCAAGAAACAGGCCTAATATATAGCTTGCTACACTGTGGGTTAAACCACAGAGCCTAGGACTTGCCGATCAGAAGGTGGGCAGTTCGAATCCCTGCGATGGGGTGAGCTCCCGTTGCTCGGTCCCAGCTCCTGCCAACCTAGCAGTTCGAAAGCATGTCAAAGTGCAAGTAGATAAATAGGTACCACTCTAGCAGGAAGGTAAACGGCGTTTCTGTGCGCTGCTCTGGTTTGCCAGAAGTGGCTTAGTCATGCTGGCCACATGACCCGGAAGCTGTACGCCGGCTCCCTCGGCCAATAAAGTGAGATGAGCGCCGCAACCCCAGAGTCGGTCATGACTGGACCCAATGGTCAGGGGTCCCTTTACTATTGTTTGCTGATTGTTACATTGTAGTGGGTTGGACTAGATGACCCCTGGGTTCCCTTCCATGCCACGATTCTATGATCAATTCAAATAAAAGCTGCAATTAAAACACGCCTGAATCTTGCTCACTTGAAAATCTCTCACCCCGGACTCTGCATTTATCCTCTGAGGTCTTTCTGTATGTGCCTCCTGCACAAGAGGTCCAAAAGGTGGCAATACAAAAATGGGTCTTTAGTAGTGGGGACCGCGGGTGGCACTGTGGGTTAAACCACAGAGCCTAGGACTTGCTGATCAGAAGGTCAGCGATTTGAATCTCCACAACGGAGTGAGCTCCCGTTGCTCGGTCCCTGCTCCTGCCAACCTAGCAGTTCGAAAGCACTTCAAAGTGCAAGTAGATAAATAGGTACCGCTCCAGCAGGAAGGTAAACGGTGTTTCCGTGCGCTGCTCTGGTTCGCCAGAAGCGGCTTAGTCATGCTGGCCACATGACCCAGAAGCTGTACGCCAGTTCCCTCGGCCAATAAAGCGAGATGAGCGCTGCAACCCCAGAGTCGGTCATGACTGGGCCCAATGGTCAGGGGTCCCTTTACCTTTACCATTGTTTGCTGATTATTACATTGCAGTGGGTTGAACTAGATGACCCCTGGGTTCCCTTCCAAGCCACGATTCTATGATCAATTCAAATAAAAGCTGCAATTAAAACACGCCTGAATCTTGCTCACTTGAAAATCTCTCACTTGTCAAGATAATTTGCCACATTTTGCATGAGGAGTTCACAGGGCTACCGCACCACCAGGCAAATGCCTACGAGAAGCATTTTTTGTATCAAGCCCACCAGGTTTTTTAATCACTTAATTAGGAAATCAAGGCTGCATTTTTGAGCATGCTTACTTGGAAGTAAGTACAACAGAAAGACTTCCTTCAGAGTAACCATGGAGATTTTGAGCCTAGTGTTAACCAACTTTGCTCACTGTTAAGATGTTACCCTGCACTCATTTCAGAGTAACAGATTGCCAGGGTAGCAAGAATATCAGTTTTAAAGGGACCAGACATGCAAATTTCCCCACAAAAGACATACCGTATTTTTCGCTCTATAAGACGCACTTTTCCCCTCCTAAAAAGTAAGGGGAAATGTGTGTGCATCTTATGGAGCGAATGCAGGTTCCATGGCTTCAGCGAAAGCAACGCGAAGCCTCCGGAGTGCAGCGGGAGTGTTCCTGACCCCTATGCAAACCGACTGCACACCGACCCCTCTTGCTCTCCTGGCTTCAGGGATAGTCGCCTGAAGCCTCTGGAGCACAGCGCAGTGCACAGCTATCCCAGAAGCCAGGACAGCCAGCGGGATCGCAGCGCTCCAATCCCGCTGGCTGTCCTGGCTTCTGGGATTCAGAATATATTTTTTCTTGTTTTCATCTTCCAAAAACTAGGTGCGTCTTATGGTCTGGTGTGTCTTATAGAGCGAAAAATACTGTAGATATCACCAGTGCTCTTTTTTTCTGGGGTACTCAAGAGTACACAGTACTGGTACCATATTCCCCCCCCCCAAAAAAATGTGAAAGGTATGGAACTTGCTGAAACAACTTCATAGTGAGTACTGGCCCCCTTTTTTCAAAAAAGCGCTGGATATAACAAAAGAGATAAGAGAAGGACTGGAATTTTGATTCCCCCCCCCAACTCTTCACGTGGGCTTTGGCTCACGTAGGAATGCAACGGAACTTACTTCCAAGTAAAAGGTAAAGGACCCCTGGACAATTAAGTCTAGACAAAGGCGACTATGGGGTTGCAGCGCTCATCTCAGGCCGAGGGAGCCAGCCTTTGTCCACATGCATCGGATTAGGCACTCAAACAGATTCATTTTCAAAACAAGGTACTAGCAGCCGAACAAAAGTACGTCTAGCTTGTCCGCCGTTGTGACTGTTCCATCAACAAAACAGATGGAATTTTGCTGTGTGGTTTATTTCTATATACACTGCTTAGAAATGCTAATGATTAAATGATATATAAACAAAATAGCTAAATAAATACAGTGGTACCTTGGTTCTCAAACACCTTGGTTCCCAAATGCCGAAAACTCAGAAGTAAGTGTTCTGGTTTTTGAACATTTTTCGGAAGCCAAATGTCTGATGCGGTTGTCAGCTATTGTTTCCAGGGCGCCTGCACCAATCAGAAGCTGCGCCTCAGTTTTTGAATATTTCGGGAGTCAAACAGACTTCTGGAACAGATTAAGCTTTTTTTTTTTTTTGCTATTTATTTTGCATTTTTATTTTTGAGGCTTTTTGGGTTCATATGTTGGGTTCATATGTTTTTGTGACTGTGTGGAACCCACTTCAGAACTGATTGTGTGACTGCGGATAAAAGCCCCCCATCCAAACAATGACTATCATCAGTGCAGGTAAGAAAAAGAATTCATTTTAATTTTTATCATCTGCAACACTGTCTTATTTATTTTATAGTACAGTGCATTGATGATTCCTTTCATTTTATGGATCAATGGTCTTGTTAGATAGTAAAATTCATGTTAAATTGCTGTTTTAGGGGTTGTTTTTAAAAGTCTTGAACGGATTAATCCATTTTACATTACTTTCTATGGAAAAGCGTGTCTTGGTTTTGGAACAGACTTCGGAAACGGATTTAGTTTGAGAACCAAGGTGCCACTGTATGTTGGAACGAATACATCCTAAGGGTCTGTGCGACTGCCATAAAACGTAGGGAACAAGCTGTACTACCAAAATGCTTAAGGTTTTAAATGACAATTTTGGGTTATATTTTAGTGATTAAGATTTAACTTATATATTTTTAACTGCTGCTATATCTGTATTGTCCCTGCCATACCCAATTGCAATTGCAATTGTGTTTTATTATTTTTCTGATATTGTAAGTGAGCTGGAACGAGTCTGTGACTGTAATAATAAATTCATTCGTTCATCCTAAGGGTGACTCTTGACCAGCATTTTTTCACTTAACCTGCTACTGATTTTCAAGAAAATAGACTGAATCCAGTGGTTTGCTACCTTCCATTCAGGGAGAGCCTCAATTATCTGTGTGGGGTGCAGAACTTCTGTTGCATATTGTGCTGAGGACCCCTAAAGGGCAAAGTAAGACCTTGGGACTTTATACGTATGTTTGAACTCCCTGCCTGGTATTAACAGTGGCTGGTGTGAGGGGGTCATTTTCTATTGTCAAATTTCTCTATACAGTCATGTAAGTAAGCAACTGGTAGCTTGGAGAATAATGTGAAATACGCTTGCCACTCTGTGAGCTGGAAGACATCGGCAACTGTGGCTGCACTTTTTCAGCAGCTACAATCATTAAAACAGCTGCCGTTGTGTGAAAGTCCTGGTGCAGGCAAATTTCCTCCCCATATGCGTGGAAATAATCTAGCCACTTTGATTGATTTATTTTACTTTATTTACATATTTGATTTATATACTGCCCTTCCTCGTCAGAGCTTAGGGCAGTTCACAGAATAAAATAAAGGATAAAAGCAAGGAAATAAATCAAATCAAAATGGCAAAAGAAGAACCCTTGCTTCCCAGGCTGGAGAATATTCATCAGCCAAAGGTCTGGTTGGAGAGGAAATTTTTTGCTTGGGTCCTAAATATATATAACGAAGGCGCCAGGTGAGTTTCCCTGGGGAGAGTATTCCACAAACGGGGTAAAGGTAAAGGGACCCCTGACCATTAGGTCCAGTCGTGACCGACTCTGGGGTTGCGGCGCTTATCTCGCTTTATTGGCCGAGGGAGCCGGCGTACAGCTTCCGGGTCATGTGGCCAGCATGACAAAGCCACTTCTGGCGAACCAGAGCAGCGCACGGAAACACCGTTTACCTTCCCGCCGGAGCGGTACCTACTTATCTACTTGCACTTTGACATGCTTTCGAACTGCTAGGTTGGCAGGAGCAGGGACCGAGCAACGGGAGCTCACTCCGTCGTGGGGATTCAAATCGCTGACCTTCTGATCAGCAAGTCCTAGGCTCTGTGGTTTAACCCACAAATGGGGAGCCACTACTAAAAAGACCCGTTTTTGTATTGCCACCTTTTGGACCTCTTGTGGAGGAGGCACACACAGAAAGACCTCAGAGGATGAATGCCGAGTCCGGGACGGTTTATATGGAAAGAGGTGCTCCTTCACGTATTTATGGCTTCCAGGTTTGGTCCCCAGTAATTATCTGACAGCATAGAAAGTATTACATTCAGGCAGAAGAGACATTTTTTGAAAAGAAATTGTATGATGGACACCTTGAAAGTCCCTGAAACTGGACTGTGGGATGGGAAAATATTTGCCATTTAGTCTGCAGGACGCACACATAATATAAATTAGTACAGAAAATTCAAGGTGGCATAGGGATGGACAATGCCAATTTGTTTCTAATTCCTGCCCCGCAACATTCCCATATCGGTTTGCATTTTCTAAAAAAGGTCTTCACAAAAATTCACCAGCATTTTAAAAGACATATAATTGTATGTAATATCATATCATTGTATGTAATTGTGCCTAATATACACATTTTTTTGCAATGCAATTTTCTCTAATATAATGCATTTTTAGGTTATTTTCACTAATAGGCATTTTAATGCATATTTCACTCAAGTATGCGCCTTTCCGTACACAGTACTTGTCTGGAGAACTGCGCCACAGAATCTGGATAAGTGTGAATTTCAAAGGATAGTTGTGTTTCAGTTGTTACATTGTTTCAGAAAATGTGAATTAAGTAAGTTTGCCTTTAAATGAAAACTGAATTGAATCCCCCCCCCCATCCCTATTCA
Organism: Podarcis melisellensis; assembly: GCF_964234715.1. NCBI lineage: Eukaryota > Metazoa > Chordata > Lepidosauria > Squamata > Lacertidae > Podarcis > Podarcis melisellensis. The sequence continues at coordinate 14,081,055 of NC_138534.1, read as the reverse complement.
GAAATCTCTAAGGGGCTTTCTTTTCAAGCTGTTTTTTCTTCCACTGTCCCCTCGTAGAGTATAAATGTGTGGTTTGAGCCGTATCTACCATAAAGCAGCATTATGAACTAGGCTTTTCCTGCCTCAAATGTCTTCATCTAAGCAAAAGCTCCAATCTACCATATTCTTGCACCTGAAGCTAATAGTTAAAATTTCTAAAGCCAGCAGTGGTCCGGACAAACATCACGGGAAAGCAAAACATGCACCAGTAACACTAACACACACCCCAAAAGTCAAAGATTTGGAACATGAGCATAATTTGGCTTACAAATTCATTTCTTTGAATACGCACTAATCCTGGAGAAATCAGTCTTGTAGCTTTTGCATTTTTTTGTCAACGGTCAGTGGCTACAGATTCTCTTCAACTGCTTTGTGACTGATAGCATGAAATTCTAGTATTCCCTTCCATGTTCTGGCAAAGCTGACAGATTATTGTTTGCCAACGTGAATTCAGATTCCAATCTCTCTATTTGTCGTTCCCGCACTTGGAATCTAAACCACCTCACAGGGCTGTTGTCGGATCATAACATTGCTCTATAGTCCTTAGAAGAAGGGTTGAATCGAACCCATCCACACAATGAGACCTCTTAATAGGATATCACATATCTAACTTTGAAAAAATAACCACAGTTTGCCCAAAATACAATCATTAGTGATTTCAATGGGAAAATTCCATAGTTTAGACAGCTACGATTTAGCAAATCACTGAAAGTTAATTTTGTTTTAAAAACTGCTCCTGTTTCAGAGAAGTCGCCCATCCCATGCCTTTGAAACAAAGTGTAACACAACCATTTATGATGCACATTTAAAGAGTGCTGTATTGGTTCAAATGATTCCAAACCTTTATTGTAAAACAAACTTCCCTCCAACTTTGTGTAACTGTTTAGCAAAAAGCACTTCCAACCAATTCAATCTAGATCTTTCCAAACACACACATGATTTTCAAACTTACAAGTATTCTACAGGCTGACATCATCTGTAGGCAACCAGATGATTATGTTTCAATATTTCAATACTCTTCTTATATGATACCTGTTAGCATTATCAGATATCATAAAGCTGGCATTTTTAAAATAGGAAAAGCGGCCAACTCACATTGCAATATCGCAAGGTTTTGCATGTAAACTAAATGACCATTTTAAAATTAATTCTTCATATACCAAAGGAAACGTTAAAACCTTTACTGTTGCATTGCTGCTAATCTCATAAAGAACTGTTTCCACAAATGACAGATCTCCTTCACTTGAAAGTAAACACAACAGAGAATGATGTGGCACTTTGAAAAAGACTAACAGATTTATTACACAAGTTCTTATAAAGGTTATGCCAAAATAATTTTTTGCAGTCCTTAAGATTCACAGGACTCCCATTTCTCAAACAAGCATGGCCACACGTATTCTCAAAAGACAGAATTACTTAGTATAAAATACTTTTATTTTCCAACAGAAAACTCCATTAGAACTGCAACTGAATTAAGATTTATTTTTTTAAAAAAGACGATTAAACTGTTTGTGTATGTAACGACAGCATCTAGGATTCTTTATGCACAAAAATGGAAGAAAGAAGAAGCTCTCACCACAAAAGAATGGATATGCAAGGTGGTGGACTTTGCAGAATTGGCAAAGCTTAAGAGCCAAAATAAGAGAACCTAATGATGACTGTTTTATGGAGGAACAGAAACCTTTTCCAGGTTACTTAAAGAAATATTATAGAATGATGAAGTCACGATCAGAATTTGAACTACGAGCAACAGAAGGAATTGGAGATTATTGTATTGTTGTTATGGTATAAGAGATAGAAGGCAGGGTGCAGTAGAAGGGGAGGAATAGAAACACCATGGAAAATGGGGTGGGAAGCCGACAAAATAAAATAAAAATTTACTATCTATTGGAGTACATATGGGTTCTTTTGTTTTTTGAAAATTTAATGAAATATTTTAAAAAGAGATATTTATAAATATTTCCCTGTGTATCTCAAGAATGCCATTTCAGTTGTGATATGAATATGAAGGAGAAAGAAACAGAAAGTGCTTATTTAAAACATAAATAAATATGGAGAAAATTGAAGTTGTCAAAATGGGACATGAAAATTCCTTTTAAATGCAGTCATGGTTATTGATACATCACTGGATAAACCTGCACAGGAAAAGCTCTTATTTTAAAATAAGAATTGATCAGGCCCTTCACCTTCAAAAATAAATCAAAATCAAATCTTTCCCTCTTTAAAAGAAATGTTCAGACATGCTTTAACGAAAACAAAAGGTCAAAGGTTCTTTCCCCAGGCATACTGATTCTAAAAACTGTATTTTTAGAATTGTAACTGTTCCACCTGAGCTACAAAGCGAACGAATACCCCAAACTTGAAACTTTAAATCCTGAACACTGAAGACATGATGTTTTTGAAATTAATGGGCATCTAAGTCCTATTGCATTCAATGGAAGAATTAGGCACGTGTGCCAAGCTGCAAAATCGCTCTTTTAGAAATTAGTTTCATAGTTTCAGTGACGGTAAGTCACCTAAGTTAACTTTTTCACCTATGTCTCTTTGACAAAGGGTGTGAAACTGAGATATAAATTCAATTAATAATGATAACAATAACAACAACAACTCAGTTTTAAAATTACTTGATTAAACCCAAAGCCCGAAGTTCTGAATTTAAACCTCTCCTTTAGGGGAGCTCAAACATTCTTCTTTTTAACTTGCATGTTTTGACAGCGTAATTTTCCAAATCAAATTAGTTTTGAGTTTTAACCCGAGGGGGTGGGGAATAAATGAAAACTTTAATTTTCTTGTTAGCTGTGATAACCTCAATCTTTCATTTGGAAACAACAGTGGATTTGAAGTTTGCATTTAAAAATGCACTCAGGATTGGACTGTGCCAACAAGAGTCCACTTGCCTGGCTGTGTCATCAGTTTGGAAAATGAGATGATACTTTCACGGCCAATTTTGAATGAGAGAGTTAAAGATCTGTATATGTACGGGATCCGGACATAGCTGCCTGATAGCCAGAAATGCAGGCTTCAAATCCATCTTTGCAGGATGAACTGTATAGCTCTTGCAGGCCTAGAATCAAATTAATCTGGCTACATTTGTTCTGACCAGATCATTACCAGCTTCTATTTTATTATAAGAATATTCCTGAGATATACATCTCTTAAAAATGCACTTTTGCGACATGAATGTATACCACGCTCAATCCCGCCTCAAGAAGAGAAGTTTGCCAGCCATAGGAAAACTTAATACCCAACTATGCACGTCCCAAAGAACCCTTTTTGGCCAGAGGCGTTGGTAAGGTCAAGCAAAAGAGAAAACAGAGACCATTATTCCACATTACGAAGGAAAGGGGAAGAAGAAGTAGAAGAGGAAGAAGAAGAAAAGACATGATTGGCATTAGGATTAAAATGTAAGGTGTAAGGTTGCTGTGCCCTGAAAGGAAAGGTTTCAATATGAACAATTTGGAGATGGCGTCTCCAAATCCTAAGGAGAAAAGCATTGTACCCGCATGTCCGAAGATGAAAGTCACGCCCGCGCTTTCCCCATATTAAAAAGAGCGAAGATCATTAAACTTGCATTTAGGCACAGAGAGAAGGACGCGAACTTCGCGTTTTCTGGCATACCAGGACATTGGCTCGGCCTCATATGGTAGCCTGGTCATCTATCTAGCCCGCGCTCAGCCGATTCTGGCGCGCAACGACCCCTAACAGCCAGATCCTACAGCGCAGCTGCAATCCTATATACAGAGTTAGGCCGGGAGCGAAGGAGAGCGGGTCCCCTTCAGCTCGGCGGGACTTAACTTCTGGGCAAGTCGGAACGGCGCTGCAAACGAAGGGAAACCCGCGAAGTTCCTCCGGCAAAACAAAAAGCACTTGAGACAATTTGTACACCGCCTTCCCATACCGCTGGCACGCGAGGCGGTTGACAAGCTCCGTCGGCTCCAGCGAGACACGGATCCCGCTCCACTCGAGGGGCCAGAGCAGCTCGGGCGAAGGATCGGGCGCGCCGAGTTGCCATCCCGAGACATCGGAAGAGGAGGGGGGAGGGTGAAAGGCGGCCATTCGAGGACGCTCGCCCGGCCAGGTGGTGATGCCTGCGTGCGCGCGCGCGCGTTTCGCACCCAGCGATTTACATAAGCGACGAGAGCGCAAGAGCTGGAGCTCCGCCGAAGTCGTGGGGTGGGGAGACGAGGGAGTGGAAAGAGCCCGGACTTCTCCCTCCCTCCCTCTCTCTCCAGGTGCGAGATCGGTTTCCCTTACCTGCTGCAACACTTCTCTCGCTCCGAAAGGCGACCGCCTCTTGCGGAACCACCAGGTCGGCGAGGCGAAGGAGGACACCCTTTCCTTCTTGGGGGGCTACTTCCACCCCACCCCCGTTCACCTGCACGAAGCTGGTCCCCCCAGTCCCTGACACCCCCCCCCCCCCGCCTGTCCTGTCTCCCCTCCATCCTGGTGCAGAGCGAGAAAATGCGCCAGGCAGGGCACCCTCCTCCTCGGTGCCTCTCCGCCAGGCGGGATGGGGGGTCGTGCGCTCCGGCAGCCTCACCGGCACCCCTCTCCTTTCGGCCGGGCGATCGGAGTGTCCCAGGCGGACCTGGGGCTCTGGAGGCTTCCGGCGGGCCGGAGAGCGCGACCCCTTCCCCGTCCCCATCGCGGGGCTCCGCAGGGAGGGCGCAGCGAGCGCGCAGGGAAGCCGCGCTCTGCCTCCCTCGCCACCTGCTGCTCTACTGCAGCAGGTCGGCCAAAGGGGAGGACTCTTCAGCGCGCCGAGGCCAATCGGCGGAGAGGCTCCTGGACTGGACCCCCCCCCGCCCCATTCCCGGTGTGGCCCCGCCCACCCCAGCGAAGGCCCCGCCCCGAGAGAGGCAGGCGAGCGCGACGCGCGCAGGAAGAAGCTGCGTCCTGCTTGCGCAAAGCGGGGCCGGAGGAGGAGCGGAGGCTCCGCGTTGTCCCAGCGAAGCAGCGAGGGCGAGGCTGGTTCGGGGCGGCCGAGATGCATCTGCGCATCCTTCTCCGGGGAGAGCCACTCACCGTTTGCAAGCTCTGGCGCCGAGTAGCGGGGGGGGGGGCAGAGAGGAAAGCGCCCCGCGGGGAGGACAAATGCCCAGCCCGAAGGGGTGCCAACGTGCATCAAATTTTGGGGGGCCCCAGGTAAGTTCTTCCATGGGCGTAGCGCAGGGGGGTGGGGGCGGGGGGAAAGCTGCCCCCATCAATACAAATCAATACAGACCTGAGGTTCTGGCCCCCCCCATATCAAAAGTCTGCTGCCCCAACAATAATCCTGGCTACGCCCATGAATCCCACCTCGCAGAATCGATCACACATTTCAGCACACAATTGAATGGCAATGGCCAGCCCCCTCAAATTTTTAATTTTTTATTTTTTTCAAATATCTGTATTGAAACTTAACATATATGCATAATAACCAAAATACCCAATGATTCCCTCACATAAAGTATAATATCTAAATTACAATAGTTGCTTAATTATAAAACCCACCACCCACCCTCTACTTCCCTCCACAGCAATTCGGCTTCTTTATATTTCTTTCTACCTTTTCCCCCTTGCATTCTATAATAAATTACTTTTGTTAAATTTTGATTTTTACTTCTTTGTTTTGTTATTGCTTACATTTTTTATTCTAATCCTATTAACATGTCATTTTTAGAACAATATTTTGACATAAAATCTTTGAAATACTTCCACTCCATTCTTAACTTTTGATTTGATTGATATCTTATAATTGAAGTTAATTTTGCCAATTCTATATACTCACTTAATTTGCAAATCCACTCTTCCTTTGTTGGTATGTCCTGAGATTTCCATTTTGTGGCAATCACTACCCTGGCAGCTGTTGTTACATATAAAAATATTTTTTTCCCCATATGTGGTATGTCTTTGCCCACCAACCCTAACAGATAAGCTTCATGATTTTTTTATCAAGTTTTTTTTTTAGCATTTTCTTAAGTTCCTCTTGTATTATAGTGGGGGAGGCAAAGGGACCTCACTCCCCAGATGTTGGCTATTATGCCAGCCCACTCTCCACAGGCACCCCTGGCACAGAAAGTCCCTTGGAGGATGCCCAGGGCTTCTGCCCTCGAGACCTCCTTGTCTGCACAGCTGCCACAGCAGAAGGCTTTATCTGAAACATAGGACCCAACTCCGAGGGGCCTAAGGAGTTCTTACTGCCCCCCCCAAATTGTTTTGAAGGGGCCTCCTCCCTCCCAAAGGTGATGAGCATTGCCATTCAAATGGTGTGTGTGCACTGTGTCTTGTGATGCAGGGAGGACTTACCTAACCCCCCAAAAACATTTTTTATTCAAGTTGGCACCCCTGATCTGAAGGAAGCAGTCTGAACTTGGACAGAAATCCCAAGGAGCTCTGTTTACTTCAGGCTGTTCTGCAAACAGGGCTGGGTTTGTGTGCATTTTTGGTAGGTGATCCCAGCTGAGGAAGGCAAGTGGATCATCGTATCCGTTACCCACCGGTCACTCCCTTTTACCTGGTTTTATTTGGGTCAGGCTAAAACTCGCCACAGATATAGAAGGCAAATTCTCCAGTTTTGTTTGTTGGCATGGAAGAGAGAAAGTGTAGAAGCCTCAGTTTTTGGCAGGTTGATCTCTGCTATCTTAAAAATGTATCTACATATAAGAGGCAAGATTTAGGTCTTCCTCAGTGTTCTCCCTTTCCCCATGTGTGTGTTTAAATTAACAGCGAAAAATAGTGATTTGATACTGGCTTTCATAATCATCTGTTTGGGGTTTAAAAGGTCCAATTGGAATCCTGGTGTTTTGTGAGGGTGGATGTTTTTTGACAACAAAATTGTTCTCAATAATTCCAGGTTGCCAAGATTTTTGGTTGGGATTCAGTCACAGGAAAATTCAGTTTTGCCTGTTAAGGTTGGTTTGGAGCTCTTACTACAAACCGATCTGAAAGCTGTTTGATTAGTAAGTTCACAAATTTATGTCCAAAATGCGAATAAGTAGACCAGGCATTGCTAATGTTGAACTACAGTTCCCATCTTCCTTGATCATTCATCATGCTGACTGCTGACTGCACACTTTTGGATCCCCCATGAGCAGTGCTGGATTTAAGTATAAACCAAGCAAGCTATAGCTTAGGGCCCCACTCCCCCCCAAAAAAAAATTAAAGGAAAATAATAATAATAATAGTAATAGTAATAGTAATTTATATCCCACCCTCCCCAGCTGAAGCTGGGTTCAGGGCGGCTAACAACAATAAAATAATACAACATTCTAAAGTCATTTCATTATAAAATGAAATAAAAATAAAATAAAAACCTGGATGTACATTGATAAAATACATATTTTGTTATGTGCAAATGGCTTTACATACCTATGAGGTCCATAAATTACCATATAGCATATATTCAACACAAAAAACAGTGACCATTTGGTTGTTGACTAACGACAGCTGGACATAGAAAGGGCCCCATTACCTTGGTAGCTTTGGGACTCATCCAACCTAAATCCGGCACTGCCCATGAACAGTGTTTTTCTCTAGAAAAATTGTACTGGTACTCCTCACACAAGGGAGAGTCCTGACACTCTGCCAGAACATCACTCTTCCCTCTTTAAGTCGGGCAGAAACTTCCTGGGCTTTGGGAAGGAGGTAAGAGGCTCTGATTTGGGGAGAAAAACGTGCCAGGACTGCACATACCAGGACGCAGGTGGCACTGTGGATTAAACCACAGATTAAACCACGGTTTGAATCCCCGAGATGGGGTGAGCTACCATTGCTGGGTCCCTGCTCCTGCCAACCTAGCAGTTCGAAAGTACATCAAAGTGCAAGTAGATAAATAGGTACCACTCTGGCGGGAAGGTAAATGGTGTTTCCGTGCGCTGCTCTGGTTCGCCAGAAGCGGCTTAGTCATGCTGGCCACATGACCAGGAAGCTGTACGCCGGCTCCCTCGGCCAATAAAGCGAGATGAGCGCTGCAACCCCAGAGTCGGTCACGTCTGGACCTAATGGTCAGGGGTCCCTTTACCTTTACTGCACATACCACCAGAAAAATAGCATCGCCCATTACCCAACATTCCACATACACGGTTTGGCAGGACGTTAAATTCAGAATGCTTTTCCTTTGTCAGGAAAGCAGCACTGGCTGCTGCTTGTGGATACTGTTGTACCCAAGTGGGCAAAAATACAGATGTGGCCCTTAAATTAGGTATGGGCTGAGGGTGCTCTGCTTTTCCAAAGATCCTAGTTCATAGTCATAGAAGCTCTGGCTCTCCATTTCTTATTGACCACACTGGATGGAGCTGAGAGGAGGTGGAGTCTGACAATCTCTGCCTGCTCTCGTTCAACAATACTGGCAAGCTGAGCAACTTTGAAATGGAAGAGTAATGAAATCCCCTCTATACAAGATTGGATCCAAAAGCTGACAGAATATGCCGAACTAGATGGTTTATCAGAAAAAATAAATAATAAATCAAAACAGGAATTTGTTTCAAAATGGGAGCTTTTCAGAGAATATCTGAAAAATAAATATAGTAGTTTAAATTCTGTTTCAGCATTCGAGGAACTTCAGTAATAGTTGCAAGGTAGATATAAGAAATTAGATTTATTAGGAATAAGTTTAATTATGATAAAAGTGTGTATTGGCAATAAGTAATATGAATTTGAAATATGGAATAGACGGGAAGTTGGGTCTTTAGTGTTAAGACCAATAGATGTTTTATTGTTTGCTAAGAAAATTATGTGTCTATGGTTATTCCTGTGTGTAATTTGGTATTTGTGTTTTTTTTTCTTTTTTTCTTGTTGTATCAATAAAAATATTTTAAAAAAATAAAAATGAAATGGGCAGTGGAAGGTGACCGTGAATTCAGTGAGGCATCACTGGACCTCAGACTTTGCCAGATTCAACATAAAAATTTTGCTCTGCCTCCTATTCACGTTCTGATTTTATATATATGGTATATATTCTTCATTGAAAGCTAAAAAGCAATATATAATTGTAAGTGCACAGGGTAAAAAAAAAATGTGAAAAGGTGGGGGGAGGAGAGAAAACAAGGACAAAGGAAAACAACAACTCCAACACAACCTTAATTCAGAGGGTGAATGTTGGAAGATGTGGCATCCCATAAATGGTTGCTGAGTTTTGACACGAAGTGGATCACTGTATTAATTTTGTGTTCATCCATATAACCGCCATTTAATAATTTTGCGCTGTGTTAAATTCTAGATATGAAATGCAATGGGTTCAATGGACTTCACTGGCAGCAAAAGCAATTCATGGTACAGCACTGGAAGGTTAACCACTCTCTTGCTACTAAGATACCGTATTTTTTGCTCTATAAGACTCACTTTTTCCCTCCTAAAAAGTAAGGGGAAATGTGTGTGCGTCTTATGGAGCGAATGCAGACTGCACAGCTATCACAGAAGCCATAACAGCAAGAGGGATTGATGCCTTCACTGCGTAGCGATCCCTCTTGCTCTTCTGGCTTCTGAGATTCAGAATATTTTTTTTCTTGTTTTCCTCCTCCAAAAACCAGGTGCGTCTTGTGGTCTGGTGCATCTTATAGAGCGAAAAATACAGTAGTTCTATTTGTATTTTAATCAATTGTTTTTATACCTGGTGTTAGCCGCCCTGAGCCCTGTCTTGGTTGGGGAGGGTAGGGTATAAATAAAATTTATTATTATTATTATTATTAACACACAGCCAAGCAGTTGGCAAAGGGAGTGCTGGAGCTCAGTCTGCCTTCTTGAAACACAAGAAATACTTCTGAGACTTCCATTTTTATTTGGCCCTCAATCAGCATAGATGGGCAGTGGTGGGGCTGCACCATTGTAAGAACCAACCAAACTGTCACAAATGTAGCAGGCTTTCAAATTCCCAAGAAATGTCCTTTTGGCAGAAATGTGTGGGTTTCTGCTGAATCTGCTGTTCTTCCATTTGTTCTGGAATGAGGTTTCTCTGGCTGCATACACAACACACATCGAAAGCCATAGCTGTCAACGTTTCCCTTTTTTTAAGGGAAATTCCCTTATTCCGAATAGGATTCCTTGCAAGAAAAGGGAACAGTTGACAGCTATGTTTAAAGCACACACACAGTCTCCAATTAATCCCAGGAACTGCAGTTTTCCTCTCACAGAGCTACAATTCCCAGACACCCTTTACAAAAAAAAATTACAGTTCTCAAGATTCTTTTTGGGGAGTGTTTTAAATGCCACCTCTCACTTGATAAAAAAAACATAGATTTTATCAAAGTTTTAAAAAGATATACAAAAGTTAATGTCAAATATCCAGTATCTTTTTGGAATATCAAAGCTAAAAGAAATTAATTGAAATAAAAACGCAAACCGAAAAGAGGAAAAGAAAAGAGAAAAGAAAAGAAAGGAGAAGAAGAAGAAAATAGATTCTCATCCAACATTTTCTATTTTCACACCCTGGGAGATTGCCCTTTCTTTATTTCCTTTTGTTACGTGCGAGTGTGGGTGCAATAGATTCTTGTTTGATTGTTCATATTGAGTCAGTTTGTAAAAAAAATAATGCAGTACAAAATCTGTAGACGAAAAGTAATTTTTTAAAAGCAAGCGTGGTATTCTTTAAAGTTCTAAACTTTGCACAGTTGCATAAGGCTTTGCAGCTCAATGAACATTAACAGATCACCTTAAAACTTATTATATAGAGTAAGTTTATGTCGTATATAAACTGTGCATGTCAGAGTAAAGCTGTGTTAACATTACCAGCTTAAAATGCACTAATTCTTTTTCGCTGTTTGAGCTGAAGCTGGTTTAGGGGGAAACGCATCAAAATGCAGCATTTCCTAAGAAACAGTATATTTGTATGCTTCCTGAATCAGTGCGGGGAGCACACTCGATGCATTAATGGCTGTGCATGCACAAGCTAAATCCCATTGAGTTCAATGAGCCTCACTCCCAGGTAAGCGTCATCCTAAATCCACCAAAAAATGAAACCAAAGTCTGCCCATTTGCACTTAGGGCATCATGAACATAAGACAACCTAAATATGTATTTAAGATAACAATTTTATTTAAGTTGTTTTGCCGTAAATAGGTCAAATCTTTATGTGGGTATTGGAATGGCTTATTTATATGTTTGGCAGGTGTAAAGAAGCCCATAAAACATTTTAAATCCAATTTGCCGTATTTTCCCGTGGATAAGACGCCCCCATGTATAAGACGACCCCTATTTTTTGAGCCCAAAATTAAGAAATAATTAATTGCAACATTCCATGTATAAGACGATCCCCAATTTTAAAATTAAGAAATAATTAATTGCAACATTCCATGTATAAGACGACCCACAATTTTAAAGTTTAAAAAAATGGGGGGGGGGGAATATAGTATGTCACTTGCTGGAAATCTGATCGAAATTAGTACTGCTAAAAAAGTGCTCAGTTGAAGCTGGCCTTACTTTTATATCATCTGATTTTATTAACACTGAACTGAACTTCAAACGGACCCCCTTCCCCAGTTATTTTCAAGACATATCATTTTGCTCACCTCTGGAAATTCCTGTATGCAGAAAACCAGGAAAAAAAAAATCGTTCTGTTTTGTTTTCTGACAACCATAAAAATGCAAACATTACATTCGTATGAGCAAACCTCTTAATTATATGGGATAACCCTTTGTAGTCTAGGTTCGAAGGAGAAAGGAAAGCACGCATGCACTTTAAGAGAGAGAAAAACCAGCTCTAAAAGAAAAGAAGAACTTTTGGTTCAAACCATCAGCTCTTCAAATGCTTCTCTCCTAGGAAACAAAAAAGTAAAGAACAGATTCCTTCTACAGGACCTCCATTAAACTAAGTTATAAGAAGACTGTATCACCTGTGCTTATTGCAGCCATCAGGATGTGATTCCTACAATTTTGAGATAAAGGGACACAAATATTTTTGTGTATGTGTTCAGACATTGGCTACCCGACAATGCATTGTAGAAAAGAATTTTCCTAATTTCTCCCTTCCCCCCTTTTGTTTGTTTGTATAATTTTTAAATTTATTTAACAAAGATTAAACAACTATGTACTGTCACCTCTGAATACAACACAGACCCTTGGTCAAAGTGTATCTGCTAAAATCATCACAATCGTAACAAACATACAATGATACACAATAACTTCCCTTGCTTGGACATGAAATGTAAAGATATATTGTATCTGCACCAGTCCTGGTCTGCAGGGTTGATACAAAGACCGGAGGAAAGAAGAAAAAATACTAATTTAAAAATGTGCTTAATGTCAAACTGTGCTGTAGAGCATAGGCTGTATGCCTCAATATTTGTATAATCTAAAGTCACCCTAGACTACGTAAAAATTAAATGATGATGATGATATAACTGACATGGAAATTGAAGGTAGCAAGAGGGGAAACAAGATTATATTTTTATTTTACCGTATTTTATATATATTTATGAGCATGGAATGAATTTTTCAATTAGAAAAAAAAATTCTTATACTGCTACAAACCAGCATGCTAATGCTATCAAAAAAATACCCCATTCTGTTTCCTTTGTGTCGTATGCTTTGTGCCTAACATAGTAAAAAGAGATTTTCGTTTAAGAGGAATTTCCCTAGGATTTATCATTCCTGACTTAAACTGATCCGACTTTTCTGCTGATTCCTTTCACAAGCTCACCAGAGATGGGTAAAAACATCTTGTCCCCGTTCTTTCAAAGAGCCCATTGGCAAAGTTTGTGGCAGAAACACTCCCCAAACACTTCTGGGCCACATGTCTAGGGCTGCCCACTCCCTTGACCCACCAGATATCAGCCATGACACAGAAGTCTGCGGAACCCACTTGGAGACTTGGAAAGAAGTGTAACTTCGTCTTTATGTGACTTCCAAGTTTTTTGCGCACCTGTGTGCCGAACTGCAAATCTGCTCTGCAGACACACTGCAGGGGCCAGTTCTTACATGCTTGCAACGTCACTGAATGACTCATCACTTGATGACTCAACACACGGTGACTCATAGATGGTATGTGAAGTGGCTCCATTGAAAAATCGCTGCCACAGAGGCGGCACAGAAGATTTATGTTTGGGCTTAGGGAGGTTTACAGCAACTTTGAGAACCTTTATTCCAGAATCCATGGCCTGCAGCAAGAAGCTTGTGAAAGCACGGAACCTCTTCCATCTCAACCAGGGTCACGTTATAAAGCTTACTGGGTGAGCGGCGGTCAGTTTCTTTTGCCAAGAGAATCTATGACGTATAAGGTGGTGTCATTAATATGCAGATCCACCCTCTCCCGTCTTGGATGGTTTTGCCTCTCATCAATTGAGCCAGGTATCGGTCCAGCAGTGCTTGGAAGGCAGGTGGGGCTGGCTGGGTTAGGAACATGCAAAGTCTGGTCCAAGGAATGAGCTGTCAGTAGCACCATCATGCCAGAAGCTGTCAACTTCTGCCCAAGGTTTCATAGAATGAAATTAATTACCATGCAGATCAGATGAGACCCGGCTTAGATCTTGCAGTAAGGGGGGGACTGAAGGGGGAGCCAAAGTGTTGTCCTCCAGATGTTGCTGGAATACAACTCCCATCCCCTTGGCTGGGGCTGATGAGAGTTGTAGTCTGACACCATCTGGAGGGCTCCATGTTGCTTACCCAGGAAGTATGGTGTTTGTTTAAAGCAGTGTTTCCCCAAAGTAGGCAATATCGTGGGGCGGGGGCGGGACTGGAATGATCATGGGGGGCGGTGGTAGCCTTGGGTGCAATTGGGAGGTGTTGAATAAAAATAAGGAGGCAGTGGAAGCGTAAAGAAAGAAGATAGGGCCTTCTCGGTAGTGGCACCCTCCCTGTGGAATGCCCTCCCACCAGATGTCAAAGAGAATAACAACTACCAGACTTTTAGAAGACATCTGAAAGTAGCCCTGTTTAGGGAAACTTTTAATATTTGATGTATTACAGTATTTTAATATTTTTTTGGGAAGCCGCCCAGAGTGGCTGGAGAAGCCCGGCCAGATGGATAGGGTATAAATAATAAAATATTATTATTGTAGATAAAGACATTGTGCAATGACGCTTTCCAATGTAACACAGAGTTAAAATTGTAGTGGTTATTTTCCAAATTGACACAGAAAATGTAAGTTATAACCAATCTGTGGTCAAGTCCGCTGACAGGTCTTAAGAATGTAGATTTCCAGGGGGGATCTGAGTAATTTCTTGAAAGCATGTGGTAGGCCAAATAAGTTTGGGAACCTCAGGTTTAAAGGGAGACCAACCCAGAGTTGGCACTGAGCAACCTTGGGCAGCTACTAGCACCCCAGCACCCCTCAGCCTGGCACACTGAGCAGCCTGTGCCATCTAGCCGTCCCATAACTTCCCAAAATTTCTCTCACCTACCATCACTACTAGGAATTGTTGGAAATTTAAAGTGTGGGTGGTGTTTGGAGAGCCACAACAGCAAGCTCAGTACACCAGCAGCCACTGAGAAGATGAAGACATTCACCAGAAGAATCTTTTCTGAAGGCCCTCTTAAACCTGGAGCTCACCTTGCTTAAATCCATCTATATTAGAAAATGCTAGATACGATAGATGATAGATGATAGATAGATAGATAGATAGATAGATAGATAGATGATAGATAGATAGATAGATAGATAGATAGATAGATAGATAGATGATAGATAGATAGATAGATAGATAGATAGATGATAGATAGATGATAGATAGATAGATAGATAGATAGATAGATAGATAGATGATAGATAGATAGATAGATAGATAGATAGATAGATAGATAGATAGATGGATAGATAGATAGATAGATAGATAGATAGATAGATGGATGATAGCTAGATAGATAGATATAGATAATGCTTCTGAAAGCAGTATGCTCACTAGCTGTTTCCAAAAGGTAGGAATTGCTTTGGCTTCATTCAGAAGTTCTAAGAAGCAGCAGAAAGCTTTTCTCACGAAAATCAATGGATTACGTATTATGCTAGCATGAAAATAATAACTACAAGAACAACAATAATAATCAGGAGCACTTAATGATTTCATAAGCAGCCATTTCCCTACATTAGTGTGGTTTTTTTAAAAAAGGGTAAAGGTAAAGGACCCCTGACAGTTAAGTCCAGTCACAGACAACTCTGGGATTGCGGCACTCATCTCGCTTTACTGGCCGAGGGAGCCGGCATTTGTCCGCAGACAGTTTTTCCGGGTCATGTGGCCAGCATGACTGAGCTGCTTCTGACGAAACCAGAGCAGCACATGGAAACGCTGTTTACCTTCCCACCAGAGTGGTACCTATTTATCTACTTGCACATGCTTTCGAACAGCTAGGTTGGCAGGAGCAGGGACCGAGCAACGGGAGCTCACCCCGTCGCGGGGATTCAAACCACTGACCTTCTGATCAGCAAGCCCAAGAGGTTCAGTGGTTTAGAGTAGACCACAGCACCACCCGCATCCCTATCCCTGCATTAGTATAATACCACTATTCAGTATACAAAAAAGATTTATAAAATGTGCATCATTTTATTGCAATCAAGCCTTATACGAATTTTGTGAAATATAGACCCACAAAGTTGGCCCGGGACTTTTTGTTGCCTGATATGTGCAATCTGAAAATATTGTACCCACATCTGCCCCTAAAAGCACAAGTTCATAGTACCCCTTGTTGGTCAGGTTGCTTTGGCATCCAAAGCAGAAGACCACAAATGTCTTTCTTTGAGAGTAACAATTTTCTCACCCTAGTTTGTTCATCTATATCAATTCAATAAGCTTATTAAGGGGTAACCAGCACATTGTGCTAAGTTGGCAGCTGGTTCTGTGAACTACCTACCTCTGGGCCTTCAATCAATATCAGCCGTTGATTGATTTTGTGTTTGATTTTGTATATTTCAGTCTCTCAACCTATAGCTGCCTGAGCAAGTGGCTGCATTGATCCTTCCTACCTATAGAAATCCTACAGGATTGCAACAAAGGGCTTTGATCATGCCGATCCCTGGATGACTCACTTTTTCTGAATGTTGGATTGCGCAATTATCCCTTCCGTCCATCCTCAGATTACTCTAGTATTAAGGTCGCTAGCCTGTCATTCAACCCTACAAATTCAGTACAAAGTCTGATGTACAAAATTGGAACAAATCATGACTTGTGTCAAAGGGAATTTGAGAGAAGTGGTTCATTAATTCACAGCTCCTTAAATAATAATAATAAAAAACATTTATCTAGTTCAGGGGTCAGCAACCTTTTTCAGCTGTGTGTCGATCCACCGTCCCTCAGACCATGTGGTGGGCCGGACTATTTTGAAGAGAAAAAAAACGAATTACTATGCCCCACAAATAACCCAGAGATGCATTTTAAATAAAAGAACACATTCTACTCATGTAAAAAACACCAGGCAGGCCCCACAAATAACCCAGAGATGCACTTTAAATAAAAGGGCACATTCTACTCATGTGAAAACACGCTGATTCCCAGACTGTCCGTGGGCCGGATTGAGAAAGCGATTGGGCCGCATCCGGCCCCCGGGCCTTAGGTTGCCTACCCCTGATCTAGTTTTTCCATTTTTTGCCCACATGCCAACCCTTCAGTCAAGGCCTAAAAACCACCACTAAAGGAAATCTGAAGTCTAGTTTTTGAGGAAAACCTAGAACATATGATTAAAATAAATGCATAAATTGAGCATATGGATTGTGTGATCCATGCTGTGTGTTGCCAATAAATAAATAAATAGAATATCAGAAAATTATATTACGGACCCACATGACAGTGAGTACAAACTCTAATTGTGCTGCCTCCTATGATACATATTTTTTTCCAAATCCTGAGCCTTCCTGGAAAAAAGGGAGGGAAGGAAGAAGGAAGCATGAGTCAATATATATATATCATTAAAAAGCAAAAAAAGAAACATTAAAAATTAACAGCACTAATACCAGCTGGTTAAATATAACTCATGTTTAAAGGTTAAAAGTACTTCACAAGGATTTTCCTTGCCATTAGCCTGTTGGGCATCAGATTTTATCAGCAATGATGCCCAAGGTGTTTTCCTTTAAGTCCAGCAGGAGTTGGAGGAGAACAGAAACTGGTTCGTGGACAACTCTCTTCAAGAGGGTGGAGGCTTTAATTTCAAAGGAGGAGGCAGCTGTGTTGAATGATTAATTTAGACTCTGTTTCGCTTCTACGTTGGCCAAGTAGCTACATTATGTTTCCAATTTTCTTGTTCTTTTTAAATTAAATTGCAGGAAATCGGCTGGCAGATTGCTTACATTATTAATTGCAGCCAGGAATCCTGTAGCACCTTTAAACCTAGTGTGGAGCTAGCTTTTGTGGGTTTGAATCCCCTGCATCAGATTCATGAAGTGCTGTCTTCAGCTGACGCCGTGTATAGGCACAGATCTGCAGGGAGGGGATATTAACCGTGGGTTCAAATGCTATGAAATGCAAAAGGTACACTTTTAAATTTTAAACGAGTGTAAAAATTAGCACCATGACCGTTCACGTCGACAGCAGAGCCATCTTAGCGCCACTAAGCTAACGAATAGTTCAGCGAGACAGGAAACCGTTGTCCTTATTCCTCCCCAAATGGATAAAATCAAATGTTCTAATAAATTACAATTTAGCAGTTTCTCTTTGCAATTCCTTTGTAGGAGATTTGTAACCTTGGGATCAAAACGGGGAGATCCCAATGCTCCCCTGTTGTTTTCTGAATGTTGCCATTGCCGATGTCAAATTTATGTTCATTAGGGGTTTTTCTTGCCCTATGTGGAACACAGAATGGCATTGCTGGAAGCAGACAGCATAGACACTGGAAGAGGACTAGGCAATCTCAACTGGGCACTACAGTTCTGGGTACCACAGCTCAAGAAGGACACTGACAAACTGGAACGTGTCCAGAGGAGAGCAACCAAAATGGTCAAAGGCCTGGAAACGATGCCTTATGAGGAACGGCTAAGGGAGCTGGGCATGTTTAGCCTGGAAAAGAGGAGGTTAAGGGGTGATATGATAGCCATGTTCAAATATATAAAAGGATGTCACATAGAGGAGGGAGAAAGGTTGTTTTCTGCTGCTCCAGAGAAGCGGACACGGAGCAATGGTTCCAAACTACAAGAAAGAAGATTCCACCTAAACATTAGGAAGAACTTCCTGACAGTAAGAGCTGTTCGACAGTGGAATTTGCTGCCAAGGAGTGTGGTGGAGTCTCCTTCTTTGGAGGTCTTTAAGCAGAGGCTTGACAACCATATGTCAGGAGTGCTCTGATGGTGTTTCCTGCTTGGCAGGGGGTTGGACTCGATGGCCCTTATGGTCTCTATGATTCTATGATTCTATAACTGAGTGGCTCTCAAGCCTTCTGGCATCCGTTCAGGAGAGCCACATGGACCACTTCCTATTGCACTTAAGCTGCACATTTGTTGCTGATGTATGTAAATGTTGGACTGGGAAGATGAAGACAGATACTCATAGACCAAGCTGGTGGAGTGGAAAAGCAAACAATGCTCATTTCAAGTCTCTCCCCAGCTGTGAACTCACTAGATGAAGGCCAACGCTGTATTCTCATCCTTATCCCCAGCCCATGCAATAACAATAACAATAATAATAATAATACATTTTTTATTTGTATCCCGCCCTCCCCGGCCAAAGCCGGGCTCAAAGCGGCTAACATCATATAAATCAGACATAAAATGCATAATACAATACACACTATGCAAATAAAATAACATTCCACATTCATTAAAATAATATAGTATATTAAATATGGTAAATCAAAATGGAGGATTTTGCAACACTGAACAAAATATATTTGATTTTATGGGTAAAGGAAGAAGAAAAAGGTTTTAAAGGATTTGAACAAGAATGAGCTTCTTTTTTTTAAAAAAAAAGTAATGAAAAATAATGGGAGATAATTTATAATGTTAACCATTTTTGGGGTCTCTAAGTATTGTAATTAAGAAAATTAGCAATAGGGGACTAATATCGACTTGCCTTACAGAGTCATTGGAAAAACAATTATTTATTAATGAAATGTTTTAAAGCCCTTTCAACAAAGGACTCTGTGTACCTAATTTGGATCTCCATCTTCCCCCATTTTCTCCTCACAATGACCCCATGAGGTGGTCTCAATTGGGAGAGAATGACTGACCCATGATTCATGGCCGAGCAAGGATTTGAACTCAAGTCTTCCTGGCACACTGACTTCAGTCTCACTGGCTCCTGTGTAAGATGGGGAGTACCTTGTACACTCTTCCATGTGACCTAACTGCTGAGGCATCTCTTAAAAGCTTTAAATTTCGACTGATTTCAATCTATACATATTCCTGCACAAACCCATGTGTTTTTATTGCATTTATCTGTGTTGCTTATCTATACCCTGCTTTCCTGTGGTGAAACATTCTCAAGGTCGCTGACAACCCCAAGGTTGCAGGTTTGATCCCCGTAAGGGACAACTGCAGAGCCCTATATAATCTCAGGGTCCCTTCCAATTCTTGGATTCCATGAAAATTATACCGAATCACATGCTTGCACCTTGACGTGATTCCCAGCATGCACGCCGTGTTTTGTCCTAAAGGGCCAGTCCTTGCATTCAGTGATTCAACACACCTGGACTCTATTGATTGCAAATGGGCCACACCCAGTCATATCAACAAGCTGTTTCGTTTCCGCAGCTAATGCAGTTTCCAAAGGTAATAGCCAAAATAAACACTCTCAGGGCCCACATTACCAAACGCAGTGATTGTATCTTTACAGCTGTAACCACTCCCTCGTTTGGAGACAGTGTCAGCTGATAACCTGTCCCACGTTCAGGTTATTTTAAATAATTAGAACAAAAAAATGAAATGAAATAACACAGCAATGTGCAGACATATGCCTGCAGCTGAATTAGGCGTCTCAGTCCCTGGTGTCTACGTGCCAGCCAGGTTACTTGCAAGTTGCATTTTATCAAGGTTGTGCTAAAATTGTGCACCGAGGCAACTCACATTCTGTGCAAGAAAATCCCAATTAAAAGCTTATTTCTGTAAATGATGACGATGATAATTTATTTATACCCCGCCCATATAAAAGTATATAAATCAAGCAAATGTATTGAATTTCTCTTATTTTGCATCATTCCTATGCCATGCTTCTATTTTCAATATTTTATTCTGGATTTGCTATTTCTGGGAAAGGGCAATTTGAGATTTCAGCAGACATTACCCATTGGCCCCAATACACCTCCAAGCACCTTCATTTTTTTTAATGAATATTTATTAGCATTTTCTATAATAAAACAAAAACAAAAATAAACAAAAAATAACAAACATACAAAAATACAAAACTTAAAAACAATTAAAAACACATAAAATTTCAATTGCTTATTTTCTTTTAACTTATTTCTCAGACCTCCTCACACCTCCCCTTCTTGTATTCCAATTCAAATTATTAGCTCAGCAAATCCTTATTACTTATTTCTCAACTTTAATTTAATAATTTATCTTAACATATTATTATTTTACTTTTTCTCCTTCATCCATTTCCTCAATTTATTTTTGCTAACCTTATTTTCATTTAATTTAATTCATTTTAAAATCCAAATTTACCTTATCCAAACTTAAACCTCAATACTTATACCTCGTTTCTCATTCTTAAAACATTTTTTCTAAGATCGACCCAAATTCCCTTCCACAAATTTCCCAATTTTCATACCAATAACAAATGAAATAAAAACAGAATAAATTGTAATTATGAACCCTTTGGATTCCCAAACTCCACCCCCCCTTTCCCGGTTTCAGCCCCCAATAAGTGTCCATCAGTCTTGATCTACTATCAGCCTGGAGATCCAAGCACCTTCATGATGTAAAGGGCTAGAAGCATGCTTCATTTTTAAAAAATCAGAAAGCCGGATTCTGTACATGATAAAGCAGTCTCTAGGCCTGCAGCATTCACAGACCTTTGCTCTTGGGAGCAGCGGCTCCCAAACCTTTTTCACCACAGACCACTTGAAAATTGCTGATGGTCTTAGTAGCCTACTTTAATGATTTTTCTGCCTGCTGTAGCAACTATAATGCACTGTACTGGATGGTTTCGAATTGCCTTTTTATTGCTTATTTTATTTCCTATATTGAAATTTTACCATTTTCATTCCACGGTCTTCAAACTGCAATACAATAAAATTCCATATAAGAAGTAAAAGGGGCAATAAAAGGACAATTAAAAATCAGGATGAATATTTAACGCAAACATGCTGCGGACCACCAAAAAGAAGCTCACATAGCACTAGTGGCCCAGGAATTATAGCTCAGGAACTGCTGTACTACAGGGCATTGTTGTGATTCGAGGACCTGATCCCCGCTTGGGGAATGAAAACACGTGGACACAGTATACTGTATTTTTCACTCTATAAGATGCACCAGACCACAAGACGCACCTAGTTTTTGGAGGAGGAAAACAAGAAAAAAATATTCTGAATCTCAGAAGCCAGAACAGCAAGAGGGATCGCTGCGCAGTGAAAGCAGCAATCCCTCTTGCTGTTCTGGCTTCTGGGATAGCTGCGCAGCCTGCATTCACTCCATAAGACGCACACACATTTCCCCTTACTTTTTAGGAGGGAAAAAGTCTTATAGAGCGAAAAATACGGTATTAGGTTAATGTGCAAGA
The DNA here is from genome assembly GCF_964234715.1 of Podarcis melisellensis. Taxonomy (NCBI): domain Eukaryota; kingdom Metazoa; phylum Chordata; class Lepidosauria; order Squamata; family Lacertidae; genus Podarcis; species Podarcis melisellensis. Next base: position 14,059,470 of record NC_138534.1, on the reverse strand, counting down.
AAAGGCCACAACTTTATTGATTACAGCATGTGAGAAGGTATTGGCCTAGGCATTGGACCACCGGAAATTTGTCTCCACCCACTTGGAGAGGGGTGAGTCTGTTGAGGGGTTAACCACCAGTAGGGGGAGCCTGTTGATACCAATACAACTGTAAGCTCTCCCCTGATGTCACTGGGGGTCGTGCCATGGCCCCCCGCCACTCAGGCATCGGACAGGATCCACGACCACCAGATTTCTTTAACGGAATACCCGTAAGTGAAGGGGTAGGCGATGGCCACACCTTGCCCTTCCATACACCATTAACACATTCCAATGCCTAACCGCCAAAAACCCAGAAAGTTGTGACGATTGCTATGAGGTAGGCGAAAAAAAACCAAGAGGGCGGTGCCAATTTGCCAACTGGAAAAAAATTCCTATCAGGCCCCCGGACAACCAGGGCAACCAACCATGGGTCCATAGCAAGGTCAATCAAGAAGCTACGTCCTAAAGGAGTGGTAGAAGGGTGACTCGAGGACGATCAGGAGCAATGGTAAGGAGAGCTGGCGTGGCTGCATTTGAGCAGCCAAGCCATGCCCCCCAGGTACCACCCGATTGGGTGGCAAAGAGGGAGGCGTGGCGCATCAGCGATGACGAGGGGCAGGGGGCTGAACGCCCCCTGCAAGACGTGGGAATCAACTCTCCTCCAGAAGGCGGAGAGGCTTTATGTAATTTGAGAAATGGAGGAATGAACTCAGCTGGTAGAGCACGAGGCTCTTAATCTCAGGGTTGTGAGTTTGAGCCCCATGTTGGCCAAAAGACTCCTGCATTTCAGGGGCTTGGAAACATCCTGGGAGCCAATGTAGGTCTATCAGAATCTCTTCCACTAGTGGAAGTGCAACCCTATCCAGTTCTGGCAACTGAGCAATTTCTTGGAAGTACACCAGTGGCCAAAATGGTGGAAACCTTTTGGGGAAAGTGTATTTCTGAGGTTTGATGGCTCATAACACCATTTTTTAAATTGAGCAATACCATAAAAATATATATCAATGGAAAGCTACTGCATATCAACCTAAGCAAGTTGTGCATCCTTTTTCTGGTTATTTTGCTATAATGTTTGATAGGGTACAGACAATTGAACGAACTTGGTTGCATTACATTCTTCATTAAATTATCTTTCCATTGATAATTATGATTATGGTGTTATGGGCCATCAAACTTCAGAAGTACACTTTTCCCAAAATGATTCCACAATTTTAGCCACTAGTGTAACTACAATGGCTGTATACCTGAAGGAGCATCTCCACCCCCATCATTCTACCTGGACACTGAGGTCCAGCTCCGAGGGCCTTCTGGTTGTTCTCTCCCTGCAAGAAGTGAGGTTACAGGGAACCAGGCAGAGGGCTTTCTCAGTAGTGGCACCCACCCTGTGGAATGCCCTCCTATCAGATGTCAAAGAAATAAACAACTATCTGACTTTTAGAAGACATCTGAAGGCAGCCCTGTTTAGGGAAGCTTTTACTATTTGATGAATTATTGTATTTTAGTATTTTGCTGGAAGCCGCCCAGAGTGGCTGGGGAGGTCCAGCCAGATGGGTGGGGTATAAATAATAAATTTGTTGTTGTTGTTGTTGTTACAGAGGCTCTGCCTTGGCCTTTGCTCACCAAGATGTGAGAGCTAAGTGTCATCAGCCTACTGACAGCATCTTATCCCCAAATCTCATATCCACATACTACACCACAAAACACACACACACACACAGAGAGAGAATGTTTGTTTGTTTGTTTGTTTCACTAATATATTAACTGGAGGGAGATCATGGCTATGATCCTGTGCATACTTACCTAACAGGAAGACCCTAAGACAGACCTTTTGGTACATCCATCTCGGTACACTGGCTGGAGCTTCACATAGGGGCAGAAGTGGTTCATTGTGTTCAGGGGAATCCACTATGCTAGCTTCCCAACCGGTGGCTCACTCTTGTTTACCAGGAGCGGCGATGCGATGGGGAGGTAGGTGTGATGCCAGCGCAACAGAAGGGTCTCCAGTTTGGCTCTGCCAGTGCGCTACACTGTGCCAAATCTCTGCTGCCTTGCTCCTCCATCTTTCCTGGTCAATGACAGTGACTCACCTGCTGTGAAGCTAGCGCAGGGTCTCCCTTCCACCAGGTGAGTTATTTCAGAACAGTGGTCCCTCCCTGCTTTTCCTGGAGATACTGGGGATGGACCTGGGAACTTCTGCGTTCAATGTAGATACTTTGCCACAGGCCTACAGCTCTTCCTCAGTTGAACTTTCTTCATAGTACACGTGTGCAGGATCAGGCTGCTTGATGAGGTGTGTTTTTTGCTTGTTGCATGAGAAGCATATGGTAGGGAAAGATCCTTAACAGCTACGCAGTGCCTCTCTGCAAACCAATGTTCTTGTATTTCATAATTTCTAAGGGCTGTTTCATAAATTACAAAAAAGTGAGAGAGTGTGAGTCATTTGAATGCAAGGTTTTCATTCACCTATGGATTATGCAGCTTTCAAATTTTTGTTACTTGAATATAATTTCCACCACATTTTGGTGGTGGTGGTGGGAATTAACCCAATATAAACAGATCCAATTATATTTTAATCTTCTACCAGCCCTCGGCTTAGCCACCGAATGTCAGAAACGTAAGCCTTTCAAGCCCTGCCGATATTCTTGAAAGAAATAGTCTGCACAAGCCTAAGCAGGTTGAGTCAAAAGTCAATCCCACCATTTCCAGTTAGGTTTACTCCCTGGTAGAAATGGTTAAGAATTCAGCCTTAAACTTTGTCACATCCTGTTACGATGCAGAAATTGTTTTCCTTCAGGCAAAAGTATAAAACGGACCCCAAGAATGAAATCCAAAAGTAAAATGGCAAATCAAAGATGATATAAAAATAAGTACAAAAATGTTTCAAGGTGATTTGCCGCTATGCTCTCAGGCGAAACCTTTAGAATTTGTTGCTCCATAAATGACATTGTACATAGAAAAATCACACATTCCCAGCTATGTTTTGAAGGGACGGACACATTTGCTTAGGGCATTGGTAGACAAAGTGGTGACAACGTAGTGTGTGCACACTAAGAGGATGACCTCCAAACCATCCTAAATATCTTCACAGAAGCTTACAGAAAGCTTGGCCTATTGCTTAACATCCAAAAAACCAAAGTGCTGCACCAATGAACACAAAACAACCCCTCCGCAGCGCCACAAATCCAACTTAATGGTGTAACGTTGGAAAATGTCAATCATTTTTCCTACCTAGGCTGTTATCTTTCCACAAGGCTCAACATTTAAGCTGAAATCCAGTATCACCTGAGCTCTGTGAGTGCAACTTTCTGTTCAAATGCCTGATTATTGTCATCCAAAGCAACTGCTCTATTCCCAACTTAAGAATGGAAAGCATAATATGCCGGTAGACAACAAAAGAGGTTTAAGGCAAATCTTTAGAAATGTAGTATAAACATCAACAACGGGGAAACACTGGCCTGCAAGTGCTTCAGCTGGAGAATAGCCTTTACCAAAGGTGTCATGGGTTCTGAAGACACTCAAACTCAGGATGAAAGGGAGAAACACACTAAGAGGAAGGTTTGGCAAATCCACACCGTGATCAACTCTTGCCCACAAACCTATGTCCTCACTGTGGAAGGACGTGTGGATCCAGAATTGGCCTCAACAGTCATTTATGGACAAATTGCTAAGACCGTATTCATGGAAGACAATCTTACTCAGCTACGAAAGATCACCAGAGAAGAAGAAGAAGCCAATGGCCATAATCTCTTTCCGCTAGCCATTTGCTGGGACTGCTGAGTGTGATAACCCAACAACATGTGCACCCCTTAGAGACCTCAGCAATGAAGCAGCGTGTAAAAGTCTTAAATAAGCAAACAACTGATACATCTGGAGGGCACTGTGTTGATTATCTTTGGCTTAGGACATATTTACATTATTAACTTGTATCTGTTTTATTCCAGTTTTATTGCTACCATTTGCGTGTCGAGGTCCCCAGGGCCACCCCAATAACTCACACACCGCTCAGAAATTTTTGTTTAAGGTTTTTGGCATAATTTTGGCCACAACTTTATTAAAATACAAAAATGTGAGTGGCTGCTTAGGCATTGGTTGCGACTATCTGCACCCCAGTGGGGGACAGACTGACATTCCACACGCCTGTGAAGTCAGAAAAGAGGAATACACTTGGGGGTGGTGACAGAGCAGGGAACCTGCCCTCAGCCCTCCCCAAAGGCAACCAGGAGCTCTTGCTATGGCCCGAGCCCCCTTGACAGGGTGGACAAGCAATAGTGAGCCTCTGCATTCCTTTAACGGAATCCCTTGCAGCAGCAGCATTAGAGGGGCAGGCACAGCCAATCCATGCCCCTCAACCAACCAAACCATAAACCAATGCCTAACCGCAACCTTACAAGTTGTGACAATTTGCTACGCAGCAAGCAAAAACCAAATGGCCCCAGCCAATCAGCCAGATGGACAAAATTCCTACCGGGCCCCTGCCCCAAAAGCAGATGACCCCATGACAGGCATAGCAAGGTCGAACACAACAGCCCTAAATTAGGGAGGGTGGGCAGGCGATCCGATGCACGGGGCGAAAAGAGGAAGCTCTACGCCTCGTGCAGGGAGTTTTAGCATTTCTGGCTGTCAATCAACAAATGGCAACATTAATTTCTTCCCAACAACAAGGGAAGCCCAATCGCATCAGTGGCCAACGATCAATTAGCCCGCCCCCACAACTTTGGAGTGTCCTGGCAGCCCCCACCACAACACGTGCTCTCCATGAAGGAGAACACGCTTTCTCACAAAGAATCCTGGACAGTGTTATCTGACGGCGGTTCTGAGGCTGTTGTACCCCTAAAACTACATATCCCAGAATTCTATAGAGATGCAAAAACTAAGAAGATAGTTTAAATCTATAAAGAGCATAAACACACACACCCCCTTGATGTCAGATTTTCTTTTTGTGACAATCTCCTGACAGAACTGGACTCCTGAGTAACAGTTCAGCAAAATGATCCACGCACGATATTTAATTATCTATTTATATATATAAAAAATACTTACATACTTCCAACTCATGAAAAATCTCAATGTGGTGTACAACAATATGGACAATAAAACATTAAACCCCACAAAATCAATAGAAAATAATCATTAAAATGGCTAGCTCGTGAAGAAAATTTAGACAGCCGCATAGGCTTGTTAGCATAAAATAGTTTTCAAGAGATAGCTGTACAGTGGTACCTCAGGTTAAGTACTTAATTCATTCCGGAGGTCCGTTTTTAACCTGAAACTGTTCTTAACCTGAAGCACCACTTTAGCTAATGTGGCCTCCTGCTGCTGCCACGGCGCTGGAGCACGATTTCTGTTCTCATCCTGAAGCAAAGTTTTAACCTGAAGCACTATTTCTGGGTTAGCGGAGTCTGTAACCTGAAGCGTATCTAACCTGAAGCGTATGTAACCCGAGGTACCACTGTAGTCAATAGTGAGGTTGCCTGCCAAATTTCTGCTGGAAGACTGTTCCACAACAATGCTAAGTGCTTAGCTTACAGTTGAAGCCAGTCCGGCCTCTGTAAAATAGGGAACAACTAACTGCTCCTCTGGGTCGTTTTATTGATCCAGCTGGGGTTTAACGGCTCAGTTGTTAAGATATCCCAGCCTCAAGTTGTTCAGAGCTTTGTATATTACCACAATATGATACCTCATCTGAATGTGGGAGAGGGGAGGAGAAGAAGGAGACGTCGAGGGGGAAAGTAGATTTTGGAAGGTCCATGATAATTCATTCTGGTTTTTTAGCAGGAAATTGAACTGATGTTGCCTCAAAGCAGGTGTTATCCCACACTTCCCGGTGCCTTTTCCCTGTCCCTTTCCTTCTCCCCAAAAGTTCAATATTTGAGGAGAATGGGTTTGTTGTGTAAGACCTGCTGATCAACTATAATTGCCTAACATGTATTTGCCGGTGTGTGATTAAATCCCACCTGAAAACAACAACAATATGGAAGTGCCCTGGGTGAAAATGGAGACTGTGCATAATCTCTCAGATTTAAAGGTTGTGGCACAATTGATGCTGTGTTACCCATTTAGTTCTATGTACAACAACTAGCCACAAAAGTGGCCGTTTACAGCTAGTCTCCGAAGGAGCTCCATTTTTTGTTTGGCTACCTTTCTAGTTCCTTTGTTTTTATACAAGTTTCCGTAACGGAAAGCCTTTATGGAGAGCTACTCTCAACTTGCACATAGGAATCACAGAAATCTCTTCCCAAATATTTTCGGTAACCTGTTGCTTAGTAAATGGATCTTTGGATTTAATGCAGTTAGAAAGGGACTGTAATTTAATTGAAGTCGAGATGCCTGGGCTTGTTTTAATTTCTACCCAGTGTTCCTGGGGATTCAGGTGATACGGTTTCTTTGTGTGCCCAGGCAAATGTTTTGATATGAATGCCAACTTTAATCACAGGTAAATGCAAAAGGTGCTCAGATTCGATTCTCCATTTAAACGGTTTACTGTATTCACACCTCATCCGTGATAAAAGCTTATTCTTACAACTTGGGCACTTCCAGATTGTCACTGGGAGATTGGCTCCCAGTACGTTTCCAAGCACAATTCAAAGTGTTGGTGCTGACCTTTAAAGCCCTAAACGGCCTCGGTCCAGTATACCCAAAGGAGCGTCTCCACCCCCATCCTTCTGCCTGGACACTGAGGTCCAGCTCCGAGGGCCTTCTGGCGGTTCCCTCATTGCGAGAAGTAAGGTTACAGGGAACCAGACAGAGGGCCTTCTCGGTAGTGGCGCCCGCCCTGTGGAACACCCTCCTTCAGATGTGAAGGAAATAAGTAGCTATCCTATCTTTAAAAGACATCTGAAGGCAGCCCTGTTCAGGGAAGTTTTTAATATTTAACGCTGTATTGTTTTTAATACTTGATTGGGAGCCACCCAGAGTGGCTGGGGAGACTCAGCCAGATGGGTGGGGTATAAATAATAAATTATTATTATTATTATTATTATTATTATTATTATTATTATTATTACTGTATTGCGAGTGGGATTCAATAATATGTTGCCATATCTGTGAATGCTTTAGTTGAGATTCCTTCATTGCGTGGGGTTGGACTAGATGACCCTCAAGGTCCCTTCCAATTCTATAATTTTATGAACTCAGGTTGTGCAGCTGAAGTGAATCTGGCACTCTCATGAAACAGACCCACTCCGTGCCATGCAAACCTGGACTTTTCTGTGATATGAAAAGTTTATATTAACTTTAAAATAAAAAAATGTTGTCTGTATGTACCCTGTCCTACCCCTATTTCTAGTGAATGTGCTTAAAGTTAACTAGGCTCTCAGATCAGCCTTAATATCTATGAAGACTGAAGAATTTCATTTATAAAAGCCCACTTTTAATCTTTCAGACCTATCAGGCTTTGGTACAAAAACATGCTAATACAGGAACAAAAATAAAGACATTCTGTGGACCAACCAGAACATAAGAAGCTCCATTAAATTAATTAATTCAGAATGTATAATTGGCTTTTTTAAAAAATGGATATGATGTTGCAAAATTTGATATGTTATCAATTGGAACGTTATTAAAGAAAAAATAATAATTTTTTTTTTAAAAAAACCACATGCTAATGAAATCTGCTATCTAGAATCTCTTCAGCTCTTCTCTTTAAATACTGGCCCCAGATTTCTGTTTCTTTCAAAATAAAGCATTGAAAGGGTTCTTTTTATCATATGTGGTGATATTGTAGTAAGGTTAAAGCTTACTGGGAAATGGTATAGAATGAATTGAAAAAGATGTTTAAAATAGTGTTTGTAAAAAAACAACCCAGAAGCTTTGCTTTTGGGAATTATAGGAACAGAACTACCCAAACTATATGGAAATTTATTCATGTATGCGACTACAGTGGCAAGAATGCTACTTGCCCAAAAATGGAAAGAAGAGGAAATCTCAGCAAAGGAAGAATGGATACAAAAACTTATGGAATATGCAGAAATGGCAAAACGTACCAGAAAAATAAGAAATCAAGATAATAAACTTTTTATAAAAGAATGGAAACGGTTTATGGAATATGTACAAATAAAGTGTAAACAGATAAGAACATTGGCAGGATTATTGTAATATAAAGTTTTATAATAGTATATATTTAAAACAGATCCATAAATGAGTAAATTAAGTTAATTTGGAATATACAGAAAATACTAAAAATAAATTTAAGAACCACAGAATGAGGGAGAAGGAAGTCGAGTTTTAAAATGTTTTTTAAAAAAAGATTTTTATTGATGCAGCAAGAAAAAAAAACCACAAATACCAAATTACACACAAGAATAACCATAGGCACATAATTTTCTTAGCAAACAATAAAACATATATTGGTCTTAACACTAAAGACTCTTTAGAGTTTTAAAATGTTAAAGTGATTGTAAAATTACTGAAATGTATAAAATTTAAAATCATAAATAATAATAAAAAATAAAGCATTGAAAGGGTTATTTTTGGCTGATAGTAATTTCAGCAAACATCCCTTGCCTGCTTTGCGGAGCTTTGGGTGAAATGGAGAAGCTGTGTTCTCCAGAATCTCATCTAATAATGCTTAAAATTGAAACTGATCCAAACTTGGGACCAACTGGGTTTTGTAGTGAGATAAAGCAAAAGTAGCCATCTTAGAGCATCACCCCAGGATCTTAGGATGATGGGTGAGTAAATGATCATCATCTTCATCATCATCATCGCTTCAAGACCTGCTTCTCAGGGTGCCTATAGACTCTTGCAGTGGGTTATGGTTTTCACAGTAGTGATGTATGGAAGTGAGAGTTGGACCATAAAGAAGGCTGATCGCCAAAGAATTGATGCTTTTAAATTATGGTGCTGGAGGAGACTCTTGAGAGTCCCATGGACTGCAAGAAGATCAAACCTATCCATTCTGAAGGAAATCAGCCCCGAGTGCTCACTGGAAGGACAGATCCTGAAGCTGAGGCTCCAATACTTTGGCCACCTCATGAGAAGAGAAGACTCCCTGGAAAAGACCATGATGTTGGGAAAGATGGAGGGCACAAGGAGAAGGGGATGACAGAGGACGAGATGGTTGGACAGTGTTCTCGAAGCTACCAGCATGTGTTTGACCAAACTGTGAGAGGCAATGGAAGATAGAAGTGCCTGCCATGCTCTGGTCCATGGGGTCACGAAGAGTCGGACACGAATAAACGACTAAACAACAACAAATTGTTTTGGAGTTCTTGTTGGGGCTGTTAATTTTGTTGTTATTGATATTAATTTTGTATCTTTGTTAGGGTTTGTATCTTTATTATATTATTATGACTTACTTGAGGATTGTACTTCAGTCATTGAGACAATTCCCTGGAAGTCTCCTTTCAATCAACTGAGTCAGAGTTCACACAGTCCATTTCAATGAATGTTTCTAAGATCGCAGCCTTCGTTTTGATATCGCAGGTTTATTCTACTTGGGGTACATTGAACAGTGGTGTGTATGCCTGCAGCCATCCTTGAGTGTCCTAACACATTATCCAAATCGGGATCTGAGTTTGCACATCGTTTTAATTGGTGTTATTTAAGGCTTTAGAGAGCAAACCATACATTCTGTCTGTTACGTTCGGGAAGGAACAGATCAATACGGTCCCTCTCATTAGCTCAATTTTAAAAAAGAGAGGGGGAAAGAGAGTTGCCAGTGTTGAGCCATTACGTCCACATTAAATCCTGAAAGGAAAAGATCGGGTTTCTTTCTTTTATGGCCACATAACAAAAAAGTTGGGGGGGGGGAGGACAGACAGGCTTGCTTTATGTAGCAATGTCTTTTGTGCAAACTCTGTGTGAGCAATTGTACAAGGTGAGGTCTTTGGGTGAAACAGGATAGTGCCTTGAAATTCAAAGCAAAAAATACTGAGCCACTGTCGCTTGGCACCGTAATTAAATGAGTCTCTCAGCTCAAGAGGAAAGCTGGCCTTTCAGCAACCCAATCTCCCGCATGATAGTTTTGGAGATATTTCTGGTACCCTAAACAGTGGCCGATCGGCAAGATTGTAATTTAGGTCACGTCTACCTGCACTACCAATTTGATCTAGTTTTCCAGTGGTTTAAGAAGAGGAACTTGCTGGAAGCAGACAAGAAAGGGGGTGGCGGTGGGGGAGAGAGATTTCCAGAGGATTGATAGTGGCGCAAAAGAATCATCACCGGTGTCTGCAGTACACATGCCTTTTCCCCACTCAGCTGCCATCTTTGATCAAAGAAATGTCACAGGTTGTTGCGCTCCTTGAAACCTATCTAACCAGAGATTATAGCAGCAGAGAAGGACAAAAGAAATCAGTATGTGTGGACCCCACAACGGCGACTCTATTAAACTGCATTCCGTTCTCAGGGACGGTAAGTATTGTCTGCCTCCTCCTCTATGGCCATCAAAACCAGTTTCCAACTAGTGTCCTTCAGCCATCATTGCAGATGCAAACTATAAGCTTTATCCTGTAGAACCTGATAAACCCAACCAAGCAGTATATGAATTTTGTGAAATAACAACAACAATATAATAATAATAATAATAATAATAATAATAATTATTATTATTATTATTATTATTATTATTATTATTATTATTTATTATTTATACACCACCCATCTGGTTGGGTATCCCCAGCCACTCTGGGCGGCTTCCAACAAAATATTAAAGATATAAGAAAATTAATATAATTATCATCAGATATACTCCTGATATTGAACACAATTATAAAATTTATAGAAAAGAAATTTAAAACTGACTTCCAATTAATCTCACTATACTTTGTCTATCCATTACTTTATACCGCACAGTTACATATTTCTTATATAATTTCTTTTTACCTCCCTACAAACTTATATTTATACAATACAGGGATTAGACTAATTCTGCCAAGATGTTTCCTTTTATTCCATAGTTTTCTAAATATTCTTTAAAGATTCTCCAGTCCTTATAGACTTTTTGTTTTGGTTGGCCTCTTCCTGCCACTTTCGCGACAGTAAAGTAAGCTATAAATATAGATTTTGGATATAGGGATATAGATATATAGATACTTCTGTATGTATATATATATATATATATATATATATATATATATTCAGAAACCCTGACTAACAGGAGCTCATTGCATCTTCAGTTTTGTACCACTTCCTCTGGGACGAATTAGTTCCATGCAGGGGTGGTTGCTGATTACAAAGCAAGCAAGTCTGCAGCTATCCCTTTGTGACGCTCTCACACATGACATTTAAAAGTAACATAGTCCAGCTGCTCTAGCACCATTTGCACATGTTGTTGATAATGATAGAGGACAGAAACTTGAATAGTTACATTTTCAAGGGACTTTACAGTCAAGAAAATGCAGGCACTACGTTCAACTTCCAGGCTCTGGAAAAGCAAATTAAGCATCTGTCACCTGCGCAGAACAGAAAGGTTCCAACAGGACAATAACCACATGTATTTATCTATGTGCGGTTCAGACCCACAACTGCACATATAATTATCAGTTGCCCCTCCAACGGCTGCTGTTTGAATTTTTTCTCACGTGTACATTCAGAGCAAAGGCACATGCAACTTTACACCGGAGGTGCCCCGCGGTGTTCAGGTGCATGCACTTACATGCACGAGCACTCAGCTCAAGATACATCTGCTTCCTTTCAAAAATTTCACATTTTTGTGCTCAGGGAGTGGGAGGTGCTAGCAACATTTTAAGGGGCCTTCCCAAAGATCTTCCCCAAAGCAAAGTCAGGGACAGGAGCCCCAAGCCTGGCAAATAGGCACATGTGCTTCTTTAGTCCATGAGTAGGCAAACTAAGACCCGGGGGCTGGATCCGGCCCAATCGCCTTCTAAATCCGGCCCACGGACAGTCCAGGAATCAGCGTGTTTTTATATGAGTAGAATGTGTCCTTTTATTTAAAATGCATCTCTGGGTTCTTTGTGGGGTATAGGAATTCGTTCATTTTTCCCCTTCAAAATATAGTCTGGCCCCCCACAAAGTCTGAGGGACAGTGGACCGGCCCCCTGCTGAAAAAGTTTGCTGGCCCCTGTCCTAAAGTCCTCTACTCCCCATTCCAAAGTCCCAATCTAGATCAGACCCTTTGCATTGCCTATTTGTGGAAGAAAATTCTGACACTCAAGAATAAACCAGGTGATCAAAGTAAGCCTGTATAGTTTGACCCTCATCCTCTTTTCTGAAGGGAAATTACGTGGAGCTAAATTGAGCACAGCCGTTTCTCCTTGGCATGGAAACCAAGGTGCAAGGAACAGACATACAGGTCAGGAAAAGCACCAGGAGAGGTCACTTCTATCTCTCAATAACAGACTCCTACCTCGACAGAGAAAGAACAGTTTAATTGTGCACCAGTAAAATGTGCACCACTAATATCCATTTTTAGAGGGACGCAGGTGGCGCTGTGGGTTAAATGGGGGTGAGCTCCTGTTGCTTGGTCCCTGCTCCTGCCCACCTAGCAGTTCGAAAGCACGTCAAAGTGCAAGTAGATAAATACCATAGGTACTGCTCCGGCGGGAAGGTAAACGGCATTTCTGTGCACTGCTCTGGTTCACCAGAAGCGGCTTAGTCATGCTGGTCACATGATCCGGAAGCTGTACCCCGGCTCCCTGGGCCAATAAAGCGAGATGAACGCCACAACCACAGAGTCGTCCGCGGCTGGACCTAACAGTCAGGGGTCCCTTTACCTTTAATATCCATTTCAAACAAACAATCTTTATTACGGTCCAGAGACCAACAAAACATTACAAATCAATACAGAGTTCATACAGCCTACCTCCAGGTTAATCAAGCACTTTGTTTGGAATATTGGGCTCATTTGTTCTTTCAACCACCGATAAAAACTTTGCCACTGCCAAAGTTCTAGCTTTTGTCCGGTCTTCCAGTAGGAACCTGACATAGTGAGCCTCTGACTTTCCCGGGAAAGGCACCAGCAAGGGTAGTATCAGTTCAGCCCTGGCCTGCTCATACTTCGCACAATGTAACAAAATATGATTTATGGACTCGATGTCTTGAGCACACGAGCAAAGTCTGTCCTGGTAGGGAACTCCATATCCATTTTTATCCCTGATTGGGCATCCTGAATGCCACTTTCACCCCTCCATGAGCAGAACAGAAGGATATACCAACTTGGCATCATAAGATCTGGGACACACAAAAGAACATTAGAAGAAAGATGCATAGCAGACTCTGCCCTTACCTTTGTGCTGTCCTTATCGTACCTCGAACTTCAAGTGAGCCTTATCAACACACCTGCATGTACACTGCCCTTCCTTCCCTCTCCCCTGCTCCCTAGCTTTCAAAGTGTTTTAAGAAGCCAAGTTCAGGTGAGTTGAGTAAATTTTAAATGTCAAGGAACAGGATCTCCCAGGGAGAAAAGTTATGGGGTTTCCCCCCCTGCAGGACACGCAATCTTTACTCAGTCCAAGTCATTGTCACCACACCCCCATTGGCAGTCAGTTTTGTGTTCTCTTTCTTACTAACCCCATTTTGTAGTTATTCTAAGCTAATTGGGGCAAGGCATAGAAATGGATGAGGGGAAAACCCAACCCTACGGGCATTCCTTTCCTTCCTTCTTTCTTCCCCCATTTCTCTCCCCTCACTCAACTTTCCGTCCATAGAAATATCTACGTAGGCAGAGCACAATGCAAAATACCACCTGAAGTGACTCATATCCTGGGTTGGTGGGGCACACCTCGCTTTACACCCACAGTCACGTTAATAATGTCAAATTCTGTGACAGGTTCCGGGCACTTTACACTTGAGAAGAAATTGGGGTGTTCTGTGCTACTGTGTAAATTGGCCAAGTGTTCTGAGAGAGGTTAGAGGGATTTGGTGTGTCAGGTTTCACCATGTCCATTTTCCTTTCCAGTTTAAAGTAGTTCCTCCACAGTCTTCCTTTGGGGTTCTTTTTTTAAAAAAGGAAAAGACAGATCCTAGATATCATTACAAGGATTTGTTCACATACCATGGGGGTGGTTCTGCTGAGCTCATGAACATTGTGTGCAGGACTTAGCATTCAGGTTTCACACCAAACATAACTGAGACCACATACGAGGGCTTAGGGCCCTCGTATTTATGGGACCGCCTCTCCTGCTCTGCCCCGCAGAGGACCTTAAGGTCCATGAATAACCATAGTTTAGAGGTCCTGGGCCCTAAGGAAGTCAGATTATCCTCCACCAGGGCCAGGGCCTTCTCAGTGATGGCTCCGACCAGGTGGAATGCTCTGTCCCATGAGACCAGGGCCCTGCAGGATTTCACTTCCTTCTGCAGGGCCTGCAAGACAGAGCTATTCTGCCTGGCTTTCAACTTGAACTTAGCCTGATCTTTTATTCCCCTTCCTTCCCTCCCCCTCCCCTTTTTATGAAGATCACTCACTCTGGTATCCCACAGCTTATTCTCCCCTGGTCTCCTCGCTGGCCCAAATAGGACTAATTTAGCCAGATAGCCCTGGTGATCATCTAAGGTTTATTAGATGGATTTTCCCGCTAAACTGATTTTTTAATTTTGAGTTTATTGTTATTCACGTTTTATACTGTATTTTATGCAGTTTTTTATTGCATCAAATAAGTGTTTTAAAATTGTTGTTAGCTGCCCTGAGCCCGGTTTTCTGAACCAGGAAGGGTGGTGTATAAATACAAATTTGTTATGATTTATTATAACACCAGTCCACATAGACCTACATTGGCTCCCAGGACTTTTCCGAGCACAAATCAAAGTGTTGGTGCTGACCTTTAAAGTCCTAAACAACCTCCGTCCAGTATACCTGAAGGAGCGTCTCCACCCCCATCGTTCACCCCAGACACTGAGATCCAGCTCCAAGGAACTTCTGGCAGTTCCCTTCCTGCGAGAAGTGAGGTTACAGGGAACCAGGTAGAGGGCCTTCTCAGTGGTGGCACTTGCCCTGTGGAATGTCTCCCATCAGATGTCAAGGAAATAAACAACTATCTGACTTTTAGAAGACATCTGAAGGTAGCCCTGTACAGGGAAGTTTTTAATGTTTGGTGTATTTATCGTGATTTTAATATTCTTTTGGGAGTCGCCCAGAGTGGTTGGGGAAACCCAGCTGGGTGGGGGGGTATGTATGTATGCATGTATGTATACATAAATAAATAAATATTAAGGCAGTCATGGGACACTTTTGGCCATCCAGGTTTTTGCTGAAACATGACCCCCGTCATCCCTGACCATTGGTCATGCTGGCTGAGTTGTGGATCAACCTGAATGAAACAGAAGTAAGCGCTCTTAGTTTGAAATCTGTCTCCCAAATAGGGGGAAAACTGGGCAACAGTTTCTGATAACGACTCTCTTCCTAATTTGGGGAGCCCGGCTTTTATAGACAATTGATAGCTATTTATATGCTGTTATTTTGAGACCTTAATTCATACCGAACCTCTAACAAGAAGGTTTAAGCCTCAGTCTACCGTCTAGACTTCCAAAATGATCTGTGGCTAAAGAAAATTGCATAAATATAAGATCTTAGATAGTAATTATTCTCTTTTTCCCTTTCCTTGGTCAGAAAGCAATTTCAGGATGGCAATTCTGATAAGTTATACTCACTCTCTTATAATAACACAACTCAAGGGTCTGTGGGATATAATGCTATGGTAAGTCACACAGTGTGGGGATGGCTTCACGTTACATAAATAAACAGGAAAAGTGAGTGATGTTCATGAGTTTTCTCAGGTCCCATTAAGAAAGGGCTTTCCCTCCTAAAGATGTAGTTGTGGCTTGCGCAGGTAAAACAGCACACAAATAAGTTTTTATGGCATATTGGACATTTAATGTAAAGGTGAGGTGTGAATGTTTTTTCTCCTACAGAGAAACAGCTCAAGGCATCTTGTAGCCTGAGGCAGAGTAGCAAAGCCAGCCAGGTTTGGGGGGCACTTGGGGCAGAAAATCCCACAAGCAGTAAAATATACATCAAGTAAAAACACAGTAAGCAGCTGTGGTTCAGTGCTGTAGCATCTGCCGCTGCCATCCAGGGTCTACAGTACTGAGCCAGAAGAATCAACCGTCAAACTCAGGATAAAGCGGTTTTCTATGTTTCCTGGCAACCCAAATGTGCTGCCTGGGGTGGCTGGCCTTTCACACACACACACACACACACACACACACACACACTTGCTATTCATCTGTGCTTCTGAACCTCACTGAGTAATTTATTTATACCTCCAGAGTTTATTCTGCAACCATACAATAGGCAGGTCCTTTAGATAGTTGTAACTACATAGCACCGTTGTGTTGGGCCTAGGAGTAGAAAAGTGTTATCGCCATACTAACGGTGATTCCCCTCTCCCCATTACATCCTATTAGGGACGCAGGTGGCGCTGAGGTCTAAACCACTGAGCCTCTTGGGCTTGCTGATCGGAGGGTCGGCGGTTCGAATCCCCGCGGTGGGGTGAGCTCCCGTTGCTCTTTCCCAGCTCCTGCCAACCTAGCAGTTCGAAATAATGCCAGGGCAAGTAGATAAATAGGTATCGCTGTGGCGGGAAGGTAAACGGCTTTGCTGTGCACCCTGGTTTCCGTCATGGTGTTTCATTGCGCCAGAATGAGTCATGCTGGCCACATGACTCAGAAAGCTTTCTGCGGACAAACGCCGGCTCGCTCAGCCTGAAAGCAAGATGAGCACCACAACCCCAGAGTTGAATTCGACTGGACGTAACCGTCCAGGAGTCCTTTACCTACATCCTATTATTCCCTAATATTCATTATGCCCTTTTGAAAGCAGCAATATAGTTCTGCCCCAACTGGGTGAAACATTCCACTTTGCAACTCTACCACCTCATTTTTCTGTATGTGTAAAGGTAAAGGGACCCCTGACTGTTAGGTCCAGTTGTGGCCGACTCTGGGGTTGTGGCGCTCATCTTGCTTTACTGGCCGAGGGAGCCGGCATACAGCTTCTGGGTCATGTGACCAGCATGACTAAGCCGCTTCTGGTGAACCAGAGCAGCGCACGGAAACACCGTTTACCTTCCCGCCAGAGCGGTACCTATTTATCTACTTGTACTTTGACGTGCTTTTGAACTGCTAGGTTGGCAGGAGCAGGAACCGAGCAACAGGAGCTCGCCCCATGGCGGGGATTCGAACCGCTGACCTTCTGATTGGCAAGTCCTAGGCTCTGTGGTTTAACGCACAGCGCCACCTGCGTCCCTTTTCTATGTATAGATCAGACCTAAATCTGCTTGGGATATTGGGGAACCCATAATGATATTTCCCTACATGCCAAGAGGTGTTTTTTGTTTTGTTTTTTAAAGAGCAAGAGAAGGATTCAAATGTGTTGTGCCCACCACACCAACACTCTGAAATGGTACACTCCTGGGAAGTCTTCCCTTCCCTAATTAGTGTGTGAGTAGATTTGACTAACAAATTGAACAGCACAAACCCTCTCCTTCTTCCTCTCTGCCTACGCCAAGTACAGGAGATACACCATCATATAAATCTCTCATCATCTGAAATGCTTTTCAAGTCTTCCCATTTGATGGGTGTTGTCATTTTATTCTGAACACTGTGAGCCTTAAGAGTTTGTATTAATTGTCTGAAAGGTAATGAGTGTGCCGTTTTACTGTTGGCATGACAGCTGACGAGGGAGACTTCATCAAGAGGGGTTGAGTCATTTTTTTTGGGGGGGGGAGTAGATTTACATTGAGCAATTAACTACTCTTTGACCCACTTTCTGATTTCTTAAGTGCTGGCGCTTGACTGCAGGGAGGTGAAAAAACAAAGAGATAAGGAAAGAGCCCCCACAGTGTGAGTAGGCTTCCAAAAAAAGAGAGCAGCAGCTTCTTTCTAAAAATGAAAAGGAAATTGTTTTGTTTAGTTTTGTCTCTGATGTTTTTGATCTGTTTTATATCCGTTTTATGGTTTTCTTTTGCAGGTCATCTTGGAAATCTAGATTAATAAAATTATTGGGGGTGGGGAGAGGAAATTTGGTTGTGGCTGGGTGGAGAGGAAAATGTATTTCATTACTGTTATGTACCGAAGTTCTCACCCTGGGCCAGCAGGGGGATACTGTAGATAGTTATGCAAATAAGGGATTGAAAGTGACTTTCAGTGATTGGATAGTTTTAGAAAATTGTTACAGTTACGTTGTACTGGAGTTCTATATAAGCAGGCTGACTGAACCCTTCAGTTCAGTTCAGTTCTGTTCTGGCCTGTGAATAAACAAGAGCTGTTTGAAGAATCGCTGTGTCGTCTGATATGTTCACCCACAACTTAACAATTACTCTTAGCATCCTGGCAGTATCCGTAGCAGGCAGGGAATACTACCCCCAAACAAGGTAGCAACAACCCAAGAAGGGAGTGTACAGGAATGACCTAAGGACTGGACTGCTACTAGGCCTCAGCATTATTTGCATGCATGTGTGAAGGGGAGTAGAGCTTTGGAGAAGCCTGCCAAGTAATCATAATCATAATAATTTTTTATTTGTATCCCGCCCTCCCTGGCCAAGGCCAGGCTCAGAGCGGCTAACATCATAAATGTGGCCCAGGACCCACGTACCCACGGAACCGCCTCTCCTGGTATGCCCAGCAAAGGACCTTATGTTTCCCTCTCCTTATGGTTTTGATCTATGTGCTATTTTTAAAATGAGGCTGTATTTTAAATTGTTTGTTCTCTCCAGACAAGATATCTACTATTTCTCTTTTTATGTCTACTCATCCTATAAATAGTTCCTGCATGAATAAAGCCTTTTAACTCTAGAAACTTTAAGTGATTGTTCCAATCTAATTCGCCCACACTGCAAGGTCTGCTAACACAAATAACCTTGAATGAGGGGACGCATGTGACACCCTGATAGCTTTAGTAACACATGTCATCCTGCAAGTGCATCTGGAGGAACCCTAAAGCTGTTGATGGTACTACAAGCAGGATCTTTGCAGCTTAAGGCACAGGTTGTTAGAGTGATAATAGAAAATGCAAGGTGAGCTTTTGTGATAAATCAAAAGTAGCTGAGTAAACTTCAGTGTTGGAACCTCTCCTCTCCTTCTCTCTCTCTCTCTTTCTCTCTCTCTCTCTCTCTCTCTCTCTCTCTCTCTCTCTCTCTCTCTTTCCTTCTTTCTTCCTTCCTTCCTTCCTTCCTTCCTTCCTTCCTTCCTTCCTTCCTTCCTTTCTTTCTTTCTTTCTTTCTTTCTTGAAATACATTACGTCCTGTTAACTATTTGGTTTTTAATCAAATCTACCATCATGCCATCTTAGACAGTGTTTTGCTTTTTGTGGTTTGGATTATGAAGGTAATAAATGTGAAGTGCTCTGCACATTTAAACATGTTGCTTAAATATTAAATATTATTATACACAGGTGAGCGGTTTCATGATTTCTGCCTAAATGTTAAAGATGGTATCTTTCACAGGATAACAATCAGGGAAATGAGCACGTTAGTATTATGCTTAAAAAATAGCTGGGTGTCAAAAGTGGAGTATCTTCTGTTTGTTGTGTCTCAATATAATTGAGAGCTACAGAGGAAGTAGAAAAGGGGAAAGAAAGATGCTAAAGACCTGGTCAATGATTTTATTCCTCCAACCCTGTCCCACAGCCAGAAAGCTGCGATGAGGTATTGGCCAAACACTACAAGACACCATTCACACAATCATGTTAATGGCTGTTAAGAAGCTAAATGCCCTGATCCAGACTGAGACCCTGTTAAGGTGACCATGTACTCCTTTGCCCTCCACTGTGGTCCTGATCCGGATCCAAGGCACTTGCTCCTTACTTTTCAATCACCTTTCTCACAATTGCCGATTTGATGAATGGAGCCTTGTTGAGTTGGGCCAGGGTGGCCATTTACGCATTGCCAAGAATCAGAAAATGTATCATCCTAAGAAAAGGGATGCAGATCTGCATACAATTTATGTATGCTCCTTATAGGTATAGGTGCCAATTTAGAAATGGCGTTGCTCTCACACATCTCACTATATACAGTAGAGAAGACTGTGAGTGGGTGATTCAAGTGCTGGCTGCTAAGGGGCAGCTTCATCAGCCTTCCTGCTCTCCTTTCATATCGTCCTTTAACCCAGACTTGACATGGACAGCTCTTTGAACAGAAGACAATTTGGGAAAGGCACACTTCCCTTATCAGAATAGGCTCGCTAAGGGCTGCATTGGCTGGCTGCCCCCCTCCCTGAGTGGGTGGGCAGGTGGAACAGCATAGGTGGAATCCTCCATGCCCTGCACCCACCTGGTGGCAGCAAGTGTTGGGCTGGTGCAGCAGGTTTTGTTCACCCCCAGTCCCTGGTTCTTCCTGGTGCATGCATGCTTGCATGCGCTCTGGGCACCAGCAAAGGACGCAACACCACTGCACGACACCACCTTCCCAGCAGGAGGGTCGCTGTTGCTTACCGAAAGTTGACAGGGAGAGGATCCAGGGAAGATGACGCAGTGCAGAAGCACCAAATTGGCTCCGCTACTGTGTTTGCACCAGGCTGACTACCCTGCCTGTCCCCCTTGACCCCTCAGGTAAGCCACAATGACCTACTTGCTGGGAAGGTAGCAGGGCGGCTCCATACCACCTGACAAGCTGTTTCTGGCTCTGTCTTAATTCCCCCTGCACAGTGTCAGCGGCGGAGCTAGCCACTCGAGCACCCAGAGCGGCATAAATGCCATGCACCCGGGGGTGGGGCGATCCACCCATGGGGAAAATCGCTGCGGTAGTGATCTGCCTGTCGGAACTCCGCTCGGCCAAGCCGATAAGGCCTCATCTTCCTCCGAGCTGAGCCTTTGAAATCGCCTCCGACGTGTTTAATGACCTCAGCCTTTGATAAGGCCTCAAGCACATTCTATCCAGCAGGGTTCCCAGCACAGGGAAGAGACGAGAGGTTTGGCTACATTGTAAAGAGTTTTATTTCTAAACTACACAGAACAGAAAAGACATCCTCTCTCTATGAAAGCAGAGAGCAACTGAAACAAAGGAAAAAAGGAACAAAGGAAACCACTAACGTCACATCCCGTCTACCTTCCCGTGAGACTTCCAAGAGTCTGGACTGTCTCTGGAATGTAAACAGAGTTCTGTGACTCCCAGCAGCTGCTCAATGAGAAACAGAAACTAACACTGCCCAAGGGGTAATCAACACAGTGGCGATCCACCCAGGGGGCATTTGGCATGGCGGCGAGCCACCCAGGGGGGGCGAGTGGTGTGGCGGCGATCTGCTCGAGGGGTGAAGGGCGCGGTGTCAATCCACCTGGGGGCCAATCGGTGCAGCAGCGATCTGCCCAGGGGGGATTTTGTCACACACACCCCTCTGGGATGATACCCATGGCAGACTGCCCCCACCGCCCCTCCTTCCTACTCCCCTTCCCAGTGTTGACTGAAGGTCATTGGGACTGTCGGTCAGAAAGCAGAGAGGGCAACAATAGGTGAAGCCATCAGCCTATATCAGGCTGAGCCAGCTGGTTCCAGTTTGGGCCCTATCCACTTCCCTGATGAGCTCTCCAAAGGCAACACAGAGACGAAGAAGAAGAAGAAGAAGAAGAAGAAGAAGAAGAAGAAGAAGAAGAAGAAGAAGAAGAAGAAGAAGAGGAGGAGGAGGAGGAGGAGGAGGAGGAGGAGGAGGAGGAGGAGGAGGAGGAGGAGGAGGAGGAGGAGGAGGAGTAGTAGTTTGGATTTGATATCCTGCTTTATCACTACCCAAAGAAGTCTCAAAGCGGCTAACATTCTCCTTTCCCTTCCTCCCCCACAACAAACACTCTGTGAGGTGAGTGGGGCTGAGAAACTTCAAAGAAGTGTGACTAGCCCAAGGTCACCCAGTAGCTGCATGTGGAGGAGCGAAGACGCGAACCCGGTTCACCAGATTACGAGACGACCGCTCTTAACCACTACACCACACTGGAGGAGAGAGCTGGCAGGGAAAAGGCAAATAGGTGGGGGCTGGCTGATGGCCACCTGGGGTTGGTGAGGCAGGGCCCCATATGCCATGATGCTTGAGCCTCTGTCCCCTTTACATCAGTGGAACTAGGTCATTACCTTTGATGGATTCAGGTTTTCTGCTATTTTCACCCTCTTCCTGCAAGGAATGGCAGTAGAGTTAAAGCAATGCCTTGGCACGTCCTTAAAAAATAACTCACAAAGAAATTTCCTACATGCGCAACAGCTCCTAAAAGTATTCATCTGGTTTTTTATTTTTTATTTTTTTGCTTCAGACAGCTGGCACAACTAAGCTTCCTTGAAAACCCTAAAAATTGTAGCTGCCTGAACCCCGGGTAAACTATTGAAACAGGGGCTGAAGAGGGGAAATCCCAGCAACTAAATTAAAAGGGATGAGTCAGAGAGACTGAAAGTTAAATGTAAGTGGGTGATTATAAAACAGAGGTAGGTTTTTGATTGAGATGGATATGTGAAAATGCATTTGCCCTCCCCATGGTGCATTGCAATGACATTTCAGCCTCATGAAAGGGTCTCAGAGTTGTTAATCGCCCAGAAGCATAGCTGGGAACTTGGTGCTGCAAATTCCTTAAAATGAAGAGCAGAAAATCTTCCATTTTCCTATCTTTACATGCTCCAAAAGTGCAATCCTATACAGAGATTGATTGTGGTGGATCATCTGACCTTGGCATTATCAACACCACACTCTAAACAACTGAACTAACCTGTCTACTCAGAAGTAATTCCTATTAGGTCCAGTGGGACTTATTCCCAGGTACACGAGTACAGGATTGCTGCCTCAATATGCTGCTAAAACTGAAATCTTATGCCCAAATAACTCAGAGTAAGCCCCATTGAACTCAATGGAATTTCTACCTGAACAGACATGTATAGGATCGCACTGCAATCTGCTTTCTGCTGATAAACTGTATTTCCCCTGGGGCTTAGTGTTGTGTGGTATTATTTCGTTTTTTACTTCCATACAATGCTAATCACTGGGAAAGGCTGAAAACAGGTTTAAAATTAGAGCAATCAGCCTAGTAAACGGCTTTTTGTAGTGCTCATTATCATCATGAGTGCAATTCTGCAATTTATACACCTTCTGGCAAAATATCTGTCCCTTTCTCCCCAAAATATACAAACCCACAATGAGCACTTTCACAAAATGCTTGTTTCAGGGATCACCGGTTCCCCACCCACCTCTGATCCTGAGAATGAAGATACTGTATTTTTCGCTCTATAACACGCACCCGATCATAACACGTACATAGTTTTTAGAGGAGGAAAATCTGTAGACATGCTACCCATAGGCATTACCTCCATAACACGCACAGACATTTCCCCTTTCTTTTTAGGAGGAAAAAAGTGAGTATTATGGTGCAAAAAATACGGTATATTAGTTTATCTCTATCTATAAACAGATAGGCATAATAAAGCGTTGCTGAAATAAAATACAATTCTGTGTGTGTGTGTGTGTGTGTGTGTGTGTGTGTGTGTGTGTAACTAAAAAGCATTGCTTACACAATTTGTATATAAATACGCATATGTATGCACATGGTGGGGAAATCTCGATGCATTTAATTCCAGGCTCCCAATTATCTTTGCAAATCAGATGTTAGGCTGAATCATAGATCAGCTCTGACTTCCCTTACTCTGGTAGGTTTTGTCCCCCCCCCCCCCTCTCCTGGAGCATGAACTAGCTTCTGGGCTCTTACAACATTTTCTTATGAGCTGAATTCTCAAGATGAGTGGATGATTTCCTTTTGGTTCCCACAATTTATCTCCTCTTCACATGGCTCCGGGATTTTTCGCTGAAGGTAGGTCTCAGTTGCCTTTGTGTTACTAATCTCTTAGAATATTATTGGTAGAGTCCTTCTCTTTCGCTCCTGGAGTTGAAAAGCCAGTGGGTGTTGCTATGCTTGTGGCTGGCACAGAGACGCTTAGGTTTTTCATTAGACTTTTACAGTGCAATTTGCCTTATATATGTTCGCTTGGAAGGTAACTCCACTGTGTCCAATAGCCTGTGTGTTGGGGATTGTCCCCTGAAGGATAAATAAGCTGACTCATTTAGAACGAAGTAATAAGATCAGGTGCACTCGCATTCTCCCTGCGTTGTTTTGTGTGTGCAATATTTAGTCTGGAAGGGATTGTATAATATAATATGTACTTAAAGACCTATTGCTTAATGAAATAGGCATACTAACTTTTGAATCTCAGAAAGAGATTAAAAAGATGCTATCCTGCCTTGATGAAGCATAGGCAAGGTGCATGTGTGCCGTTTAGACGTTTCGCAAGCTGCTGTTCCCTAAGGAATATTTGCAAGACATAATGGCCTCAATCTAGATAAAGATTAGCTGAGATGATGCTCCATTGAAAGCAATAGGATGTTCGTCATAACCTGTCTAACCCCCCATTGCATTCAATGGGACAGCCCAATCCCATGCCTGTTTGCTTGGATTGACATCTGACAGTGTTTCCTGCGACTTACTCTCAGGTTGAGTGTGTACAAGGTTGCAGTCTTCTTCTTTTTTAATATAATTTTTATTGATTTTTACATATTAGTTATCATTCATACAACAGAACTTCGCATCTTATACAATCTTTTTGGACTTCCATCAGCCCCTCTGATGGTCTTCCGTTCTTATCACTTATTCTGCATTTCTTAAATTCCTATTGCCTTTAATTATCTTAACTAACTGTCCCCCTTGTTACCTTTTTTTTTTGCAATGTTTCAAATAGTTCACCTTACAAAACTTCTCACAAATCCTACAAGCGTAATATGATCCTCACAATTACACTCCAAATAATTTTTAAATTTCTGCCAGTCTTCTGTGAATCTCTGGTCCCACAGTTTTTGAATTCGTCCTGTTAATTTATCTCGTTCTGCATAGTCCATCAGTTTCATCCTCCATTCTTCTTTTGTCGGTAATTCTTCTTGTTTCCAATTTTGTGCCAGTAATATTCTTGCTGCCATCATTGCATATAGAAATAATTTACAATCCTTTCTTTTTATATCATCTCCTACAAAGCCAAGTAAAAATGCTTCTGGTTTCTTAATAAATGTATATTTCAACATTTTTTTTTCATCTCATTATATATTATTTCCCAGAAGTTTTTCACTTTTTTACATTCCCACCACATATGGTAAAATGTTCCTTCTCCTTCTTTATTACTCACTTTATGCAACAAGGTTGCAGTCATAGTCACTACTTGCCGCAGCCAGATCAGAGCTGAAGAATTGGGTGAGAGTGTACAGAGAAGTTTAATCTGCACAGCTGATTTAGCCCTGGGAAAACTTGTTCAATCATTAACCATTTGTTTCATGATCTGAACATTAAGAGGAGCATGTGTAGGAAGAAAGTGCAATTCTCCCTCTCCTCTCTTACTTCCTTGAAAGTTTCAAGATCATTTGAATTCCCCCTGCCCTGGCCAGTCTGGATCCAAACGTTCAAATCAGCTGGTTGGAAGAAAAGCACTGGAGTGATTAATATTGTGTGTGTTTTAGACTACCCCACAATCTCACAAATATACATGGTTACAGAGCTGTAGTTGCTGCCACTAGGACTGGGAGAAAAATGTGGTACATTTCAAATTCAAATTCTAATATGAACCTATCCAATTCAGACTTTCCCAAATGATGTGTGAACCGACACAGAGCTATCCTTCAAAATCTGCATTTCTGTGAATCCTATCGTGGAGCACCCCAACTAAATGCATACAGCAAGAGGGAATTGTGCCTATGTTAGTGAAAACAACATTGGCGTGAATCAGGCAAATTTCCGTGGGAAAAGGTGCCTATTAGGAGAAATTTGCATTAAAATGTGAATTTTCGTGAGGACTTAAAAAAAAACCCAACAACTGCAATCTGAAGCAGAAATGTACAGAGCTGAACTGAAGGCTGCAAAAATGAGAAACTGAGATTGATAGATTTGCCTATCTACCTTAGCTCTCCCATGTCTGATTTTGACCCTTAAATTGGGGGGGGCGGGGGGCGGGAAACCACCACTAGAACTGAAGGCATCTTCTCCATATGGTAGCAACAGCAGCTGGTCCTTGTCTTCTGACATGACTCCTGCTTGTTTGCTCTCATCCCTACTCCTGTTTTGCCTCTTGGAAAGATATGGGGAGTGATAATTAAATTATTTATTAGTGAATAAGCAAATATATGCACTACAGAATCTCCCCTGGTTTTTCAGAAATTTAATTTTGTTTGGGAGGGTGTAAGGATGCACATAAATGTACAATCCCAATTAACCTTTTACTCTCTGTGTCTTCTTCTTCTTCTTCTTCTTCTTCTTCTTCTTCTTCTTCTTCTTCTTCTTCTTCTTCTTCTTCTTCCATAAATTTGCCTTTGGGGGGGGTGGCCTTTGAAAAATGCCACTGGGTTTGAGTTGCTAAGAGTTGCCATTCTTTTCTAGACTAGTGATTGGAAGACTTTGCATTGGGACGTTATTAAAGAGAAAGAAATGCACCTCGTTGCAACATTTTATTTTGTATAATTACTTTTCTGTCTTTTTCTCTTTTTAATCCAGGATGGATTAAAATGAAACTTGAGCGTGGCATGGGAATGTTTGCCTTTTCTCCCTTTCAACTCGAAACACATTTTCCACGTCCAACTTTTAATTTAGCAATGAGTTAATTGCAGGCTTTCGCTCATGCTGATCAGTTGATATTCTAACCTCCTTGGGAGAAACAGCTCTTTGTAGGTGGTACGATTTTTATCATTGTTCTTATTTGGGCAACTTAAATATATATATATTTATATTGTGGGAATAATTGGGTTGTATAATGTTAGTCATACTTAGAGTAGAATGGGCAGGACTATGGCTGCAGCCCTAAGCTCCTCGTTACCTGGGAGTAAGCCCCAGTTGGATTTACTTCTGTGCAGACATGGTTAGGATCGCATTATAACTTAGGTTCATTCATTTCAATGGGTATCATTTAGTTGGATGCAACGCATTATATTACAGCTAGCACAGTTTTATTTATTTTTTGTTCGTGTTTCCATCCCAACTTTTCCCCCAAGGCGGACATGGCCGTCCTCCTCCTTTAACCCCCACAACACACCTGTGAGGTAGATTAGGCTGAGACCAGGCCTAGTGGAGCTTCATGACCTAGTGGAGATTTGAACCCTGGTCTCCCAGGAATTAGTTCAACACACTAACCAATGTTCCACACTGGCACAGAAATGGGTACAGGGCCGGATTTAGGTTTGATGATGACCTAAGCTGCTGAAGGTAGTAATGGGGCCCTTGATATGTCCAGCTGTCCTCTGTCAACAACAATTTGTCACTGTTTTTTGTGTTGAATATATGCTATATGATAATTTATGGACCTCATAGGTATCTCTAGCCATTTGCACATGCAGAATGTAGGCACCCTATATATAGAAAGGAGTAAACCAGTGATATTTCAGGGAGCAGGCTAGCAGGCAGGAGCCAACACAACACAAAACACTGTTGCTGTATGTAGGTTTTGTTTTATTTGTTTTTTATCTTATATTTTGGAATTGTGCATCCAGGTTTTCTTCCTTTAATTTTTTGGGGGGAGGCTGGGGCCCTAAGCTATAGCTTGTTTAGCTTATACAGAAATCTGGCACTGCACAGGTAGCATGGTGTTTGCCATAACACTGAAAAAAGAAGAAGAGGAATTTGCTTGTTCTTGTTTGCCATGTGATTATTGCTAGGGTGTCCAGTTGCAAAGTCGAACAGGTTTCCTGCACTGCCGTACCTACTCAAATCCCCTTTTCTACAGAACTACTAACACCCAAAAAAAGGGGGGGATCCCTGTCTTCTTTTGCATTTGGAGACACTAATGGAAGCACATATTTTGGTCAGAGAACCACATTACAAAATTCGGAGAAGCACACATTGCAAAGGATAGCCATGTTTTGGTTGCAGTATAGATTTGAGACATGCAAATTAGGTAGGTTTGCATTAAAATGCAGACGGAACCAAATTGCATTCCCATCGCTAAAACGGATGGATTTATAAATTTGTAACATTTTTCTGCCTTGAGAACTGGAGAGAGAAGTGGCCAGAGAATACCTGAGGATGTTAACTAAAGCCCCAAAATTGAGAATAAGTATTTGGCAGTGGCCAAGATGTTGAATCCTTTGTTCAGATCCCATCCCCCCCCCCCAGACTCATTGGATGAGCCTTAGACAAACCACTTCCTCATAGCCTTAGCAACTCATCCATTATTGGGGAATAATAACACTGGCCTCCCTTGCAAGAGTGTTGTTCAGATTCCTAAAGTAATGTACATGAAGTGTTTAAAATGTGTTATATAAACAGCAGTTACTGGTATATGTTGGAAGAGTCAGATAACAAATATGAGAAACGGATCCTGCAAAGCCTCTGAGCTTTTCCCAAGACATTTCCTGCTTCTCAAGTTGAAAAAAATACATATATTAGCATCCAGTTTTCTGACGTCTTCACATATGTGATCTCCTACAATTGCTATCTTAGGATAATTCAAGACATGACTCAGGTCCAAATCCAGCACCATGACTTCTAAGAGCTTATCCCATTGTTCTTTTCCTACCCACAGCAATTTTTGCAACTTTTCCAGTCATGCAATATCTATTTTCTTAATACCTAGAGAGGCTACTGATGTTTCCCCTTATCATTTTGATCAGTTTTCAGCTGAACTTTATTGTGTCCTTGATACATTTCCTTAATATTGGAAATGGACCTGATGTCTTTCCTGTTGTTGTTGTTGTTTAGTCGTTTAGTCATGTCCGACTCTTCATGACCCCATGGACCAGAGCACGCCAGGCACTCCTGTCTTCCACTGCCTCCCGCAGTTTGGTCAAACTCATGCTGGTAGCTTCGAGAACACTGTCCAACCATCTCGTCCTCTGTCGTCCTCTTCTCCTTGTGCCCTCCATCTTTCCCAACATCAGGGTCTTTTCCAGGGAGTCTTCTCTTCTCATGAGGTGGCCAAAGTCTTGGAGCCTCAGCTTCACGATCTGTCCTTCCAGTGAGCACTCAGGGCTGATTTCCTTAAGAATGGAGAGGTTTGATCTTCTTGCAGTCCATGGGACTCTCAAGAGTCTCCTCCAGCACCAGAATTTAAAAGCATCAATTCTTCGATGATCAGCCTTCTTTATGGTCCAGCTCTCACTTCCAGCTCTCACTTCCTTTCCTAGCATGTGCTAAATTTGGAGATTCTTATAATACTGGAAGTGAAGTCTATGGTCTGGCTTTACAAAATCAACTATGCGCACTTTGTATGTTTTACGCTGTATACTGCTTCTGCACTTTAGGTATGCTGCTGGGGATTTTGAATCTTTTTTTATATATAGCTGCTATTGTTAAATATGCATTATGTAGTCTAGCTGCACCTGAGGTAAGCAGATAATAATTTATTTTATCAGACTCTCAGGGGTTGAGTGGTGGTGTTTATTAATGGGCTGACTTTGTGAATAATTTGCTACTGGTCCTTATTATGAATTGGTTATTCTGACTAGTATTTATATACTTGTTTTGTTTTATTTTATTTGTTTATTGTTATTTTATGGCTATTATGTCACCTGTGTACGTTGTTGTTTATTATGTCACTAAACCGCCCCATGGTCTTCTGACTAAGGGCAGCATGTAAATTTCTTAAAATAATAATAATAATAATAATAATAATAATAATAATAATAATAATAAAGCAGTATCTGACCTGTAAAGAAATATATATTCTGAAGTCAGTATTTCCAAACATCTTTGGTAAGGTATAATTCCTGATATCATAGAAATGGGGGTGCGTGTTATTGAGTTGTTGTTGTTTTTATTTTGATCATGTATTTTGTGGTTTTATATTCTGATTTTATTCTGTGAACCACCCTGAGACCTGGGGGTATAGGGCAGTGTATAAATTCAATAAATAAAAATAAAATACAGTTTGCCTTGTTTACCACATGCCCACCCTGGTCATGCAACAAGTATATTAATTGGCATCTATGTCAAATATTGGCAACTATGCATTTCAGCTCCGTTCAAATGAATATATCATTTGCCATTGACCTCAATGGGATTCAGACTGTGTACCAGACATGCATGGGTTTTTCTTCCTCTCATATATCAACAGGGCCAGATTTAGGTTTGAGGAGACCCTCAGCTCCTGAAGGTAATGGGGCCCTTTATGTGTCCAGCTGTCCTTTGTCAACAACAAATTGTCCCTGTTTTTTGCGTTGAATATATGCTATATGGTAATTTATGGACCTCATAGGTATCTCAAGCCATTTGCACATAACAAAATATGTAGTTTATCAAAATAATTGTTAAAAGGTCCATGCGGAATGTAGGCACCCTATATATAGAAAGGAGCATACCAGTGATATTTTAGCGAGCAGGTGAGCAGGTGGGGCCCATGACTTACATCATAGTGAGCTACACAACACAAAACACTGTTGCTGTATGTAGGTTTTATTTTATTTGTTTTTTATCTTTTATTTTGGAAATGTACATCCAGGTTTCTTTTCCTTTAATTTTTTTGGGGCCCCCCAAGAGAGTGGGGCCATAAGCTGTAGCTTGTTTAGCTTATACGTAAATCCAGCAATCTGTTGAAGCAAGCACACAGTTTATCACCAGTGCCTTCTACAGCCCTGTATCAACTGTAACCCACCCTTTGCTAGATTCTTTACAGTCCTTCCAAACAACCATTATGAGCCACATTATAAGTCTGGCTGACACTCTTTGACTCGGTCGGTCAAAAGTGGTGCAGGCCTGATATAACACAGGAGTCTGAAATTACCAAAAGACAACACTGTATGAAAACGATCGCTTCGTAATGGCAATGACATTATTCGTTACTCTAAATATAATAGTTTTTGGGAATTTTTGAAGATCAGCAAGTTAAAGAGTTCTTTCAAAATGTAATCACGGCCCCAGATTGACAATATCTTGCTTTGAATCAAGCAAGAGTCTTTCTTCTCAACCCTCGGGTAATGAACGCTGTGCATTATGATGGATGTTCTGTCTGCAAAGCTTCTGCTAAGCTTCTGCTCACGGTATTCTTCTTACAAATCAGTTTCTCTGTCAGCTAATCTTGCCCAGAGGCCACCATCTCCTGAGATAATCTCTTGCAGATGAAGCCCCCATTGCTAGGAATGGAAGCTGTAGCAGTTGAAGTCCCATTCATTTAAACAAAGCTACCACAAATGACTGTCACGGAGGATGGTGCCAGTCTAAAATCCAGACATGTACCATCGTGTGGAAGAGTATCGGTCAATTTATTCTTTTTTTAAAAAAAAAATCAATAGCAAATAGTGACAATACTTAAATTTCTGGACAGCTGTGCCAAATATGGGGAAAGCCAAATATAAAATTATTGTATTAACAGTGTTTATAGTCTTATTACCCTGTAATTATATTACATCTGTGGCTGTTTTTTCTTTCCTTTTCATGCCTCCTCTAGCATACTGCTGCCTGAACTTGTTTGAGAAACGCAAAGTAGGTGAAATGATCTCTTTTTATTGGCCAAGCTTGTATTTAAAGATTTGGGAACCTTTGGGATCTTGCAGGGTTCTTTCTTAGACCAGGAGGTTCAGAGAAAAGCATTATAGGGCATTATCTGGTCCCAAGTTTAATAGTTTTAAGTCCTGTTGACCCCACTGGGGGACCAGAGCTCATGCTAACATTTTCCCCATGGAAATCAGAGTGAGTTGAAAAATCTCTTAATCTCTGGTCCCATCATTCAAGTTCCCAACTTTCTTCAAAGGCAGGAAAAGATCAACAACAAATCCCATAACATTCACTTAAACTGGGGGACAAATTCTAGTACACCATAATCCACCCAGTTCCAGTGTGGATCTTTCCACAGATGGTTGGATGGTTAGATAAATGTCCCGCCTCTCATGGTCACATGACTCTCAGGAGGGCTTCCTGTCACAGGCTTCCTTTTTCTTCCTGAATTTGAGTTCCCATCAAAGGCTGCAATCCTAACCCCAGTTACCTGGGAGTAATCCCTGTTGAATTCAATACGACTAAGCAGACACAGAATTGTGTCGTAGAAAGAGAATTCACCACTATAGAAGGTGGTTTTAATGTCTACCTTTGCAGAAGTGCATCAAGAGATGTTTTATCTGGTCTAGAGATGGGAAGGCTTGGGGGGGGACCAAAAAAATGGGGAGGACGGACCAGGTTTTTTTCCGTTTTCCCCCAAAGCCATTTTTTTCACCAGGAAAATTGAAAAAAAAGAGAAGTGTGTGCAATATTCAAACTATATCAAACTGGTTGGGTTTTTTTTCAAAATTTCCAGAAAAAAACGGCCTTGAAAAAAATGGGGGGGACCCTGGTTTCCCCCCCAATATTTCTGGGTTTTTTCCAGGCCTTTCCATCTCTAATCTGGTCCAGTGTAGAACTCCGGGTAGCAGAAACATCTGCAGTGGAAATCCTTTCAAACAATGTGGTGATTTGGACGAGTATCCCATTTCTCATTTTAACTTGCATTCTGGGACAGCCTTCTTTGCAGTGCAATCTGATGAATATCTCTTCAAAGGTAAGTCCCAATGGGTTCAATGGGACTGACTCCCAGGTAAGGACCGTGGAGTTAATTAAGTAGATTTCAATGGGTTTCCGTCAAATGTTTGTGTTGTGTTGAATCCTTACGAATAGGTCTGCAGTCTGCGTTCTCCAGGAACATGCATGCAGGAAGCGAGGGCAAAGTTCTTCAAGAATGATAACCACACAGCGCATATGATATTAGACAAGGGATCTGTGCCAGTTTCCTGTCTGGGCATATTCAGTGTGTGAGTCACTCGGAATACTTTGCGCCTGTAGTCAGATTGTGACTGAGAACATAGGAATGTTCAGCCCACCTCACCCTGTGTCCTGTCAACCTCTTCAAGCTTCATTCAGGTGGAAGATAGTCTTTCATAAGGGAAGCCACAGGGAACCCCCACTTGGGTTGAGGCTGCCATGTGAGGGGAAAGTGGGATCCGACACCTTTTTTCCTCCCACAAAGCCAACCCATGGATTACCGTATCTCTCCAGAGCTGCGATGAACCACAAAAGGGGAAACTTGCAATCTTATAAGTGCAAGCTCCCAAGTTTCTCCCTAGATAAAAGGTAAAGGGACCCCTGACCATTAGGTCCAGTCGTGGCTCACTCTGGGGTTGTGGCGCTCATCTCGCTTTATTGGCCGAGGGAGACGGCATACAGCTTCCGGGTCATGTGGCCAGCATGACTAAGCCGCTTCTGGCAAACCAGAGCAGCGCATGGAAACTCCATTTACTTTCCGCTGGAGTGGTACTTATTTATCTACTTGGACTTTGACATGCTTTCGAACTGCTAGGTTGGCAGGAGCTGGGACCGAGCAATGGGAGCTCACTCCGTCGTGGGGATTCGAACTGGCGACCTTCTGATTGGCAAGTTCTAGGCTCTGTGGTTTAACCCACAGCGCCACCCACGTCCCTCTCCCTAGATAGCTAGCAACAGTTTAGGAGCACAGTGGTACCTCAGGTTACAGATGCTTCAGGTTACAGACTCCACTAACCCAGAAATAGTACCTCAGGTTAAGAACTTTGCTTAAGGATGAAAACAGAAATCGCGCGGCAACAGCGGGAGGCCCAATTAGCTAAAGTGGTACCTCAGGTTAAGAACAGTTTCAGGTTAAAAACGAATTAAGTTCTTAACCCGAGGTACCACTGTACTATCAGACCCATTACCTAGGGTGAAAAAATAGGCTCTCCTATGAAATAGTCCTCCCCATTGCCATGACTCTAATCCAAAATGGGGTTGTGCTGATTTTTCAAAAATAAGATTAGTTTGGAAGTTCCAAACCTGGAGCTCCAATGTGATATAGCTGAACTATATATAAGCTCCTCAAAGCAGAGAACTGCCTTATTTATCTTGTTTCTCAATTATGCTGGTACACTAATGGTGTTAAGGAGCTTACAAATAAGGTTAAGCCAGGCTTCTTCAACTGCGGCCCTCCAGATGTTTTTGGCCTACAACTCCCATGATCCCTAGCTAGCAGGACCAGTGCCCAGGGATGATGGGAATTGTAGTCTCAAAACATCTGGAGGGCCGAGGTTTAGGAAGCCTGGGTTAAACTGAGTGCATAGGATTGCAGCAGTTCGCATTCAGCGTCTTACATGATTTGTAAATTCATTCTCAATTAATAATTGACCTTAAGGGTCAAAGTACATCTTTTAATACAACATCAATATGCAAAAGCAAGAAAATGCAATACAAGCCAGAAAAGACCTGTAGTGGTTATTATACAGCCATGATTTTATTTGTGGCAATGATATGATTGATTGATTGATTGATTGATTGATTGGCTGGTTGCTTGGTTGCTTGGTTGCTTGGTTG
Organism: Podarcis melisellensis; assembly: GCF_964234715.1. Classification (NCBI taxonomy): domain Eukaryota; kingdom Metazoa; phylum Chordata; class Lepidosauria; order Squamata; family Lacertidae; genus Podarcis; species Podarcis melisellensis. The sequence continues at coordinate 14,025,299 of NC_138534.1, read as the reverse complement.
CTTGGTTGCTTGGTTGCTTGGTTGCTTGGTTGCTTGGTTGCTTGGTTGCTTGGTTGGTTGCTTGGTTGGTTGGTTGCTTGGTTGGTTGCTTGGTTGGTTGCTTGGTTGGTTGCTTGGTTGGTTGCTTGGTTGGTTGGAGCACTCATAACAATGCCACAGAACCCACTTTACAAATGTGTAACAAACAAAATAGAGAATATTGTTGAATATGCTGGCTGATCATCCTTTTACAGATAGGTAGCCATGTTGGTCTGCCATAGTCAAAACAAAAAAAAAATCCTTCCAGTAGCACTGTATCTGAAGAAGTGTGCATGCACACGAAAGCTCATACCAAGAACTAACTTAGTTGGTCTTTAAGGTGCTACTGGAAGGAATTTTTTTTGTTTTGACTATGGCAGACCAACACGGCTACCTATCTGTAACTGGAACTATGGAAGGCACCACATTGAGCCGCATGAAATGGAAGTCCATCAACCTCACCTGTGTATCTGAAGAAGTGTGCATGCACACGAAAGCTCATACCAAGAACTAACTTAGTTGGTCTTTAAGGTGCTACTGGAAGGAATTTTTTTTTGTTTTGATCATCCTTTGTTAGGCTAGTTCAAGATGATTAGCTCGATGTGAGTTAATTGTGTATTATTCCTGACAGCTTTATCTCTAGCTTTTGGGATGCAGTACCCATCAGCACCTAAAGGAGAAGCAGAAAAACGATTACTTTTACATTTCAGTTTGGGCAGAGATCGCTGCAAATAACCTGATGCTGAAACATCTGGGCTGGGATGGCTTTTTCCTGTGGGCCAGAAAAGGTTTCCCATCCTGACCCATTTGCTTCCAGCATTCCCTGCTTCCATATTTGTGGATCAAGCAAATATGACAAAGATAGCATAATTATCAAGTACTGTATTTCCCCCGTGTATAAGACTATACCCCCCCAATTTTTTAAAGTTTAAAATTGGGGGGTCATCTTATACATGGAATGTTGCAATGAAATATATAAATAAATTTATTTCTTAATTTTGGACTCAAAAATTAGGGGTCGTCTTATACATGGGGCGTCTTATACATGGAAAAATACAGTAAAGATACTGAAAGTGTTTAGGGGTGGAATTTGAGGCAGTCCAATATTAAATCAGATTCAAAAGGGATCCTGGCAGGACCGAAAAGTCAAAGTTCATGAATACTGCAGAATGGGAGAGTCAGTTTGTAGCTGAGCCTCTTCTCTCTCAACCTCAGTTCTGTCTCTTTTTCTTTTCTACACATTAACTGCCAACTCTGTTGCTCTCCTCTCTGCAGACTGCAAAGCTCTGCTCCCATGAAAATGAAAGAAAGAAATTGTGGCTGAATTTAGAAAACTACCACTACTTTCCTGTTACCATTTGATTACAAAAGCAGTCTTTCTCTCTCTCCTAATCAGGGCCGGATTTAGGTTTACCTTTAAGCTCCTGAAGGTACTGGGGCCCTTTATAGGTCCAGCTGTCCTTTGTCAACAACCAATTGTCACTGTTTTTTGTGTTGAATATATGCTATATGGTAATTTATGGACCTCATGGGTATCTCAAGCCATTTGCACATGCTGCCATGCAACCAGTCCATGCAGAATGTAGGCACCCTATATATAGAAAGGAGCAAACCAGTGATATCAAAAGTAATTATCAAAGTAATTGTTGATCCCTTATTTTGGCTGCTGATCCCTTATTTTCAAGGCTGCTGGTCCCTTATTTCCAAATCTGTAAGTTGACAGCTATGCTCAGGTCTTTGTAGAGAGTGCAAGACTCCTATCCAGACATTTCAATGCTACCATCTCCACAGGGCAGACGTTTCTCAGGCGGGATCTTTTGGAATCTCCAAAGAGTTCTTTCCCCAAACCCGGATCTTGGCATCCAGGGAAATTCTGCATATATTGCACCAAAATTCCCGGCCTGCCTCCTGAAATTGTTCCGTCCCTGCAGGACTGAAAGATGCATTTTCAAGTGATTTGACCATGGCTGGGAATCTGTACGTGCAAAAGCAAAGGGGAAGGAAGTTGCTACAGAAAAGCAAAATGTATTCCACCACCCAAAGTGGTTTGCTGCAGTCGTACGTACCTGTGACTTCCAAACTCTATTGGCTTCTTAAACATTGGTGAAATATTAAGAAGAAAGATACGTAAGAATCAAAGAAATCTCAACAAAGATTTTTATGACTCTTGCGCTGTTTCTGTGATAAAAGGTTGTTTGCACTGAATCATGGAAACCACAAACAGTTCTGACATGCGCCCAGAAACGTCTCAAGACCTTTGTTCTAATTTCATACATTCTTCGAAACAATGGCTCAGTCCCTGCTGAGGAGAAAAAAATGCCGCACTGTCAGTTTACTTGTTTTATTTTCCTCACAACCGGCTTTGATCACATTCTGATTTTACTTTCCATAGGGAAATATTCCTCTTCATTACTTAATTCAGCTCTCCTTAATCATCAGTAGCTAAAATGGCACTGTTAAATAAGAGGCATTAATAAATGCAAATTTATGAATCATCCATGACATTACATTGCTATTTTTTTAATGGCAACCATGACTTTTTCTATGGCTTCATACCAAATTGATAGAACCCGTAACTTCAAATCGAAGCAACGCTTGATCATGTTAATGAATAATTTCTAATTATAGATTCATTTCTCCAATATCCCCCCCCCCACTGCCACACCATATGAACACTGTTCCAACATTACAAAAGCTATTGTTACAATGAGAATCCTAAGTATAAAACATATTCTGGAAGTACATGTGTTTTGGGGGTTCAAAGAAGCCTGGGTTGCTTACCCTGTAAAGTCTCAATTTCAGGTGTTTTACTAAAGTGACTTATACTATATGAAGCTGCCTTATGCTGTGATGGGGGACAAATTCACTTGGCTGACATTTTATTGCACATCTGCCTAATTCACACTTGCTGAACCAGTATGTCAAGTGAAGTACAGTATTCCTTCAAAATGTGTACTGGGGGAGACCCAGTACAGCATTCAGAAACCCAAAGGGAAATATTTTAGCAACTCTGTTACTGATTTAAAGGGCCATTTGTGAACATATGGTGTGAAATTGCTATATTGAAACTTGTCAAAGAGGTTCAATTCTATCACTGGTGGCCTATATAGGAATAACAGGGTGTTTTGTGTAATCAAGACTGCTTTGCAAAGGGTCGATACAATTTTCACAGCCTGTATTTTATTGCATTGCGTTTTGTTTGCTTCTCACATTCGCTCCCCAACTTAGGATAACACTTCGTTCATCTGATGAAGTGGATTCTAGTCCATTGACGTTTACTCCTTAGTTAATTTGCTACAGGTTTTAAGGCATGGGTAGGCAAACTAAGGCCCGGGCGGGGGCCGGATCCAGCCCAATCGGCTTCTAAATCCGGCCCACGGACTGTCTGGGAATCAGCGTGTTTTTACATGAGTAAAATGTGTCATTTTATTTAAAATGCATCTCTGGGTTATTTGTGGGGCACCCCTCCAAAAAAATATAGTCCGGCCCCCCACAAGGTCTGAGGAACAGTGGACTGGCCCCCTGCTGAAAAAAAGTTTGCTGACCCCTGCTTTAAGGTATTTAAAGTTTCACAAAGACTCACTGATGTTTTTGCGGCGGCTGCTCTTGTTTATTATTAATATCATGCCTGCCGTGCAGGACGCAGTGACTAGTCGCTTCTGCTTAAAAAGGAAATATTACTGACAACACTTTAAGAAATCAGAAAATCTGATTTGTATAGAGATCGTGACAAATGTCCACAAAACCAAGTAAAATAATAATAATGTGAAATATTCTTCTTTTATTTGATGTGAGAGGAAGATAAATTTAAAACCATGCATCTGAGCTCCATTTACTTCGGCAGATCCTTCCAGTGGGTGTTTTAACTTGTCTGTGCGCAAGTTTGCATTCTTGAGAGTTTGTTACTATTTCTCCTGGGCCAAATTGCATGTGATGGCAGGCGACTGATGGCTTTAAACGGGACGGCCTCAATTATGTATTTAAAGCAGGAGTACAGTATGTGATTAAGGCTGCAGTTTCCCCCACTTACCTAGGAGTAACAATGTCACTCAAGGCATGTCTACTTTCACTACAGCTCAGTCGGTAGAGCATGAGACTCTCCATTTCAGGGTTGTGGGTTCAGGGCCAGATTTAGGTTGGATGCGGCCCTCAGCTACTGAAGCATAGCTGTCAATTTTTCCCCTTTCTTGTGAGGAATCCTATTCGGAATAAGGGAATTTCCCTTAAAATAGGGAAAATGTTGACAGCTATGTGAAGGTAATGGGGCCCTTTCTATGTCCTTTGTCAACAACAAACTGTTGCTGTTTTTTTTGTGTTGAATATATGCTACATGGTAATTTATGGACCTCATAGGTATCTCAAGCCATTTGCACAGAACAAAATATGTATTTTATCAGAGTAATTGTTGAACTGAAATACAATTAAGAAGTATATTAATAGTGAAATACCGTTAAGAAGTATAGAAGTATAATAGTGAAATAATTGCTAAGCTTGGTTTTGGAACGCTTTGGTTTTAGAACAGACTTCTGGAACGGATTACTGGTAGGTTTGAGAACCAAGGTACCACTGTATATAGAAAGGAGCAAACCAGCGATATTTGAGGGAGCAGGCGAGCAGGCAGGGCCCCTTCCTTACATCATAGCTAAATAAGCATAGCTAAATCTGCCACTGCTTGTGTTCAAGCCCCACACTGGGCCAAAAAGATCCCTGTGGTCCCTTCCACCTTGTATGATGCTATGATTCTACTTATTTCATAAGGCTCATTGAGTCGATAGGACTTTCCCATAACATTTTATTAATTTTCCAACATGAACAAAAATCCGGCACTGGTTCCATGGTAAAGCCAAAGCAAATATCACATTTGTCCCTTTGTCCGCAGTACTTAGAAACCTCAATTTTCTCCCCCCCCCCTTTAATTTTTTTTTTATTCAAAATTAAAACAAGACATATTATCCAAAAAAACATATCCTTGTTTCCCCCCCCCCATTTTTCCTCCCCACCCCCCAAAACCCCCCAACTTCCCTCAGTTCCAGTCTTTGGTTTCTCTGAGACTGCTGTTTTCTGCATGTTACCAAGCTGTATAGATCCTCAAAATATTTAGCTGATTATTACCAATAAAAAGTATGTGAATGTTTATTCAAAACCTGCCAAGGAGTCCAGTTCACTTGGTTGCATCTTCAGATACTTTGTAAAGGGTTCCCATTCATCCTTAAAGTCACAGTTATCCTTTGTCCCATAGCTTATATGTCAGTTTTGCCAGTTCTGCATAGTCTGTCAATTTTTCTTGCCATGATTCTTTAGTTGGGGTTTCTTCAGTCTTCCATCCTTGTGCTACCAGAACTCTCGCGGCTGTTGTTGCATACATGAAGATGTTTTTCAGCTTTTTTGGCAGGTCTTTCCCTACATCCCCCCAAAAAAATGCCTCGGGTTTTTTAACAAATGTTAAATGGAACATTTTCTTCAATTCATTGTATAGCATTTCCCAACCTTTTTTTATTACATTACAATCCCACCACATATGATAAAATGTCCCTTCCTTTAGAAACCTCGATTTCCAATCCCAACGCCCAACATTTTGTTCAATCGTCTGGAAGAGGATGCTATTAATGTACACTTGTTTTTTCTCATCCACTGAGGAGTCAAGGTTCCGACACGTGTTCTAGAACCTCCCGTTTTATTATGAGTCAGTCTCTTTGTGGCAGAGGCCATGTGAATTGGTGGACACCTTCAGGTTTGAGCCTGTTCCCCAGCCCAGCCTTTATATATGTTGGCAGAGCTTGCTGGCCCGCAAGGCAGGCTCATCATCCCCTTTTGGCAAGGGGACCAAGGCTAATGACTAGCAAATGGGAACGGTGAGTAATCCATCAAGGAGCCAAGACGTCCAGCCCATAGGATCATTCATTTCCACAATGAAAATTCAGCATCCGTTTTGGTGACTTATGGTCTTGAACTCGCAAGTGGGTCAAGGTGGGAGATTCTCTTGAGAGTTCCTGGAAATAATAAAAAAGTCAACGTGAATTTGAATATTTTTTATGTTCTTTGGAAAGTCACACATATAAAATAACAAAGTAACCTGCAAACAAACATTCTTGAGGGAAATGTCCAATTTCAGTGTTTTAAAATTGTCTGGTTGGTTGTTCATTATTGTAGGGTTTAAGAATGTGGAATTTCCCTAGCGTTTTTGTGTGTTGTTTTCATTTATGATTTTTTTTTAGTTAAATTGCAAACTGCTTAGAGATTTCCCCCTGAAATACACAGAGTATATAAACTGTCCAAAAATTAAAAGAAACTCCCTAGTCTTTTCTCTAATACAGGAAGCCTGTGTGTGCTTATTCTTTGAAGATACCATCTGAACAAAAAGAATAAATATGGCAATATATAAGCCTACACAGAAAAAGCAGTGACCAAATCGAAGTGGGAGCAGATGGGAGCAGATTGACAGCCAAAGGGCTCTCAAAGGGGCTTTGAAAACATTCTTGCATTCAAATCTGGCATCAGAAACAGAAATAAGTTGTTTTCCCTATCATGCTAGAATTATCTTGATGGCATTTCTTGCCTGGGACCCCAGTCACCCCTGGCGTTACCCTTCAGCCTCTCCCTTCTAGGCAGCAGAGCCTCTTGGGATCCATTAATGAATGAATGAATGAATGAATGAATTAATTAATTAATTAATTAATTAATATACTGCCCTTCATCTGTAGCTCTCAGAGCGGTTTTCTCTGATTCCAGAGAGTAGGGTGGATTGTGTTCATTCCAGGCACGAGCCCACTGGAAAGAATGGGAGTTGCACAAAGGCAAAGCAGTACACATTTCAGAGGGTGGATTGGGCCCAAAGGAAATTACTCTAGAGTCAAGTGACATTCCAGTTACTTGTGTAATTACCCAGTTATCTCCTCTATCTTCACTAGTGTTAGTAAAATAATTTCTGAACCAAGCAATCCCTACATGACAATGTCTGTTTTTGCGGGAAATCTCCGTGGCTTAATTATCGTTGCAAAACAGATCGCCAGCATTGATTGTGTGGGAATGTTTTCTTACTAGGAAACCAGATTACTCCAACAAACCACAGAACGAGGAGATAAAAATGAAAATGAGCAGCCGTCCTTGCGCAGTTGTGATTTTTACAATGGTCTGTTAATGCAAAATCCTGTTTGCATTATCCCAGCATGGCAGTTGATCAGTAACTGTTGCTTGAGTCATCTTTTAATTCTACCAAATATGACATTGTACTGAAGATAAATGAAACTATTTTTTAACTATTCCTTTGTAATGTGTACTTCTTTTGTATTGCTATGGATACAAAAAATTATCCATACTGGATAATCTCAACGGATTGCATCTTCAAAGGAATTACAATTGGGCCTCTGAATGTGACTAACATGACTGGGGGAATAGCTGCAGTCATGTTGGCACCATTCAGGGGTGCCTCAACTCAATTGAGTCATAACACAGAAGGGCTATAACTCAGTAGCAGAGCTTCTACCAGAGCCAGTGTGGTGTAGTGGTTAAGAGCAGTAGACTCGTAATCTGGGGAACCGGGTTCGCGTCTCCGCTCCTCCACATGCAGCTGCTGGGTGACCTTGGGCCAGTCACACTTCTCTGAAGTCTCTCAGCCCCACTCACCTCACAGAGTGTTTGTTGTGGGGGAGGAAGGGAAAGGAGAATGTTAGCCACTTTGAGACTCCTTTGGGTAATGATAAAGCGGGATATCAAATCCAAACTCTTCTTCTTCTACCGTACATGCAGGTCTCAGGTTCGACCCTTTACATCACCAGAAAGGACTCCCTCCCTGAATCCTTGGAGATCCACTTCCAGTGGATCTGAACTATATAAACACATGATCTGACTCAGTAAATGGCCATATGTCTTTCCAAAGCAGAGAAGGGTTCCCTTCTGAATGAATTCCAACAGCCTTTAGTTTCCCTCAAAGAAAAAATGCAAAATATCTTCAATATGTCAGCCTCAGACTTATACATGGCATACAAACCACAGGGGCAGTGATTTGGAGAGATCAGAGGCAGTCTTCTTCCCATTTATGTGATTTTTTTAAAAGCAGGAACATCTACCTCTGTGGCTTACCCTGCACTTCCACACACTAAGAAGTTCTCACCATAAACAACTTGCAGCTTCATGTCCACTGCTGTTTGGGAAATCTAAGAAACCCAAAGAATTTGTGGTTCAAATCAGTACAGCATAGTTTTGAAAGGTTCAGTCTGCCGTGTTGATTCAAAATGGCATCCAATTGCATCCAAGTAGATTTCAGGAACCATCATGCAAAACTGGATTCTGCTTTCTTAACAGGTATCCAAATATATAGCAAACGACTTTCCCAAATATATAGGAGACCAAGAGAATGTGCCTGGCAAAATTGCTGAGATTTGCAAATTGACAATTCAATGTGTTCGTTTTAAGCACTCTACATGCCCCCCTCCTTCTGGCAACTCTTGCAACCAAGGTGTTGCCAAATGTACTGCTCTGCTTTCCTTGGGGGCCACATCAGTGAGTCCAAGAGGGGGTCTTATCAACTGGGCAGGTCAGATCTCCATACACACGGCACAGGCTTGTGCCCTGGGGAGGTCACTTTGGTGCTGCTAAAACGGGGGGAAACCAATGTGGGGTGCAGCAGTTCTAAATTAAAGTAAAGGTAAAGGGACCCCTGACCATTAGGTCCAGTCGTGGCCGACTCTGGGGTTGCGGCGCTCATCTCGCTTTATTGGCCGAGGGAGCTGGCGTACAGCTTCCGGGTCAGGTGGCCAGCATGAGTAAACTGCTTCTGGCGAACCAGAGCAGCACACGGAAACGCCGTTTACCTTCCCACCAGAAAGGTAGCTATTTATCTACTTGCACTTTGACATGCTTTCGAACTGCTAGGTTGGCAGGAGCAGGGACCGAGCAACGGGAGCTCACCCCGTCGCAGGGATTCGAACCGCCGACCTTCTGATCAGCAAGTCCTAGGCTCTGTGGTTTAACCCACAGCGCCACCCGTGTCCCAGTTCTAAATTACTGGCCTGTGATTCTCCAGTGGTTTGACTTCACCCATGGAGGCGCACTCCATTGTCTCTCAATAGACAGAAGCCAACAGCTTGCCTCCCTCTGACTATGGTTACCAGATTTTTTTCAATGAATCCGGGGACACTTTTTTTTTTTAAGCTGAGTAGCAACAGGGAATCAGTAGTGGGGCTGGAGAGGCAAAAGACCCTGGGCCCAAGCACACATGCATATCCCAAGCCTTCCCCGATGATCTGCCCCCTCCCCCCTTTGTTTTGACAGATCGGGGGAAGCTCGGAAGTTGCTGGTGGGTGGGTGTTGCCCAGGAGGGGTGCAAGGCGCATGGATTCTCTGCCAGGCAAGGTGCAAAGTCCTTCTTTCACACCCTGTGAAACATAAATGCGCAGGGTTTTTTTTAAAAAAAACCTGGGCAATGGCCAGCCGGCCATGACTCCCGAGCCTCCCCCGATCAGTCAAAACAAAGGGGGAAGGGGGAAGGAGATCTGTACTGTCGAACGTCCCCGGTTCGCCTTCGGCAGTGACGCCGGCAGCAGCAGTCAACAGCCTGGAGCCAGCCTGGTAGCACAGTTGGCTCTGGCTCTGGCTGGCTGCTGGCAGCTTGCTGGAAGTCCCCATATGATGTGTTGCACACAAGACACATCATATAGGGACATACGACAAAGAAAAATGGCGGGCGCCATGGCAGTGAGCAGCTCCTGAAGCCAGCCAGAGCCAACTGTGCTACCAGGCTGGCTCCGGGCTGCTGAGGCTGCCACTACCACATTTCCCAAGGACAGATTTGCAAATACAGGGACTGTCCCTGGGAACTGGGGACATCTGGTAACCCTAGGTTACACCCAAGCAGTACCTAGACCCAAATTGATTTGTGGGTGGGGCTCATGTTTAACTAGGGCTTCAGAAACCTGATACGGTTGGGAGGGATGGCAAAAGAAGAAGCTGAATCTCACCCCCATCATGCATCACCATGTTGGCCATAACTGACAGTGAGAGACCAACTGATCCCTGGCAGGGGATACTGAAGTGGCGGCTGGTTCTTCTGGCCTCTTCTCCTCCCACCCCAGTCCCAGGGTTAGGCCTTGTCTTTCCACCTTAGGCTGCCCCTTTTTCAAGCCTGCTGGGCTGTGCAACCCCAGTGCATTCTCTGCTGGGAACATGCTGGTGAAGCAGATCCTGCAGTGGGCAGGATTTCACTCTCTCCTCACCAGCTGGTATTATTTCATGCCACAAGACCTATGGGATAAGACAGGTGGCACACAGGCGCTCCTACATCTTCTCCCATTGTGAAAATACGGATAGCAGCATCAGGAGGCAGTTTCACATAAGGAATATGACACAGTTTAAGGCTCCTCCTTGAAATGACTGCTGGTTTCTTTTAACTTTTTTTTTAAAAAATAAAAATAATCACACAGAAGATCTGTTCCCTGGTATCATGTGAGTCTCCTAATTTGGCCCTTAAAGATAAAGGGTAAAGGGACCCCTGACCATTAGGTCCAATCGTGGCCGACTCTGGGGTTGCAGTGCTCATCTCGCTCTATAGGCTGAGGGAGCCAGCGTACAGCTTCTGGGTCATGTGGCCAGCATGACTAAGCTACTTCTGGTGAACCAGAGCAGTGCACAGAAATGCCGTTTACCTTCCCGCGGGAGCGGCACCTATTTATCTACTTGCACTTTGATGTGCTTTCGAACTGCTAGGTTGGCAAGAGCAGGGACCGAGCAACGGGAGCTCACCCCGTTGCGGGGATTCGAACCGCCGACCTTCTGATCTGCAAGTCCTAGGCTCTGTGGTTTAACCCACAGCGCCACCCGCATCCCTAATTTGGCCCTTAATCTTGAATAAATTCAAGAGCAGACTTTCAGACCTTGCTCTGAAACGCGTGTCCCCACCCTGCCTATCAATTCATTGCTTCCCTTTCTAAAATCGTTCAACCATCGACTCTAGTCTGGGAATTTGATTCACACCTAGTCGACGGGCAAACCACTTTTCCCTCCCATCTTCAGGAGTTCAACGTCAGTAGGAATACTCAGGTGCCAGTTAATTCAGACTCCCTGATCATTCATTCGCTTCCCAACTTGCCAAACTCTGTGGTTCTTTACTCTGTTGCCAAGAGCCTGAGTCATAGAGTTCTCCCCCCACCCCCACTCCGCTGCTTCAAAGTTTGCATATTCCCCCAGCTCCACCCCATGCTAACAAGGTGGAAAAATGAATGATTATTGTGTAGAGACCTCTCGGTATTGTATTCAGATGAGTAACGTGCAAGAGACCCAGAAAGAGCTGAGGCAAGTCTGTACGCCTTCCTTCTCCGACATGAAGTTAATTTGGCAGGGTTTTTCTTCCAAAGTATCTTGCAATCAGTGATGTGGGGGGGGGGGAGAGAGAAAGAGACAGAGAGAATGTTTTAATGTAATAAATATTTTGACACTTCACCCAGTGGCGTCCTGTAGCCACTTTCAGCACCCTTACCGATGCACAGCTGTTGCATTTTTGCAGGGCTTGCATAAATTTCATAGGCCCAAGGAAAGGAGCAGTTGCAAAATAAACACAGACACGCACCGTCTCATTAGTAGCTCCTTATGAAAGATTTCACCTTGGGTTAAATGACTAATGCCCTATTAAACCTTTACAGCCACAACAAATGTTGGGCTGCAATCAGTCAAGGAGAGCATGAGACTCTTAATCTTGGGTTCGAGCCCATATTGGGCAAAAGATTCTTGCATTGCATGAGTTCCAACCCTACAGTTCTAAGATTCTATAATTAAAGAAGAGAAAACACCTTTTCCAATGAACCATCAGCATGTGGCTTATTCTGAGAATAAGATGACCAATGACCAATGTGGTAGGAATTGGGTGTTTCAGCATCCCATCTTCATGTAACCACCTGACAAAGTCAATATCCCATCAGCCCCTTTCAGGTGTTCGCTGTGAATGCACAGAGTGGGAGTGATGTTGCAGTGGCACATGCACCCGCCATCTAGCTGTGCTCATAGGGCCATGGGTCCACCTAGCTCAGCACTGTTTGCGTTAGGGAGGGAAACACCTGGCCCACAGGTCACATGTGCGCCACCACTCAGTTTCATTTGCCCTGTGGCCCAAGCCAGCTCCACTCGCCACCTGTCACACTTCAAAGGAAAATTCGGGATGGGCTCAGAAATTCCAGAAGGGATGCAGGGATGCAGGAGAGAAAGGGGGGGTGAATAGCCTTGCATGTTCACCTTCCCACTACCACTGGGGCAAGCCCATTTTCATCTCATTCCCACATCTGTTGCCTTCACCAACCTAAAAATAACTTCTTTGGCAATCCCTCGTAGCCGAGCAAGATTGTCTTCCATAAATACGGTTTTAACCATGAGTCCATAAGTGACCGTGGAGGCCAGTTCTGGATCCACACGTCCTTCCACAGTGGGGACATAGGTTTCCGGGTGGGAGTTGATCATGGTGTGGATTTGCCAAGCATGCCTTCCTCTTAGCAAATTTCTCCCTTTCGTCCTGAGTTCAAGTGTCTTCAAAGTCCATGATTCCTTTGGTAAAGGCTGTTCTCCAATTGGAGCGCTTGCAGGCAAGTTGGCGTTTATACTGCATTTTTAAAAGATTTGCCTTAAGACAGCCTTTCAACCTCTTTTGTTGACCATCAGCATTACGCTTTCCATTTTTAAGCTCGGAATAGAGTACAGTGGTACCTCGGGTTACATACGCTTCAGGTTACATACGCTTCAGGTTACAGACTCCGCTGACCCAGAAATAGTGCTTCAGATAAAGACTTTGCTTCAGGATGAGAATAGAAATCGTGCTCCGGCTGCACGGCGGCAGTGGGAGGCCCCATAAGCTAAAGTGGTGTTTCAGGTTAAGAACAGTTTCAGGTTAAGTACGGACCTCCGGAACGAATTAAGTACTTAACCCGAGGTACCACTGTAGTTGCTTTGGAAGACGATCATCAGGCATCCACACAATATGACCAGTCTAATGAAGGTGATGTTGAAGAATCGTTGCTTCAACACTGGTGATCTTTATGGCATTAGTTATCTTCTAATGCTTATTTGCTAGGGACGCGGGTGGCGCTGTGGGTTAAACCACAGAGCCTAGGACTTGCTGATCAGAAGGTTGTTCGAATCCCCGCAACGGGGTGAGCTCCTGCCAACCTAGTGGTTCGAAAGCATGTCAAAGTACAAGTAGATAAATAGGTACCACTCTGGCAGGAAGGTAAACGGCGTTTCTGTGCGCTGCTCTGGTGCACCAGAAGCAGCTCAGTCATGTTGGCCACATGACCCGGAAGCTGTACGCCGGCTCCCTCGGCCAATAAAGTGAGATGAGCGCTGCAACCCCAGAGTCGGCCACGACTGGACCTAATGGTCAGGGGTCCCTTTACCTTTACCTTATGCTTCTTTGCTACGCTTTCTTCCTATACCTTCCTTCCCTTAACCTATGTCTCAGCATTTTGGAAGCTGCCTTACACCAAGTCAGATCGTTGGTGCATTTAGCTCAGTTCTTTTATGCTGATTGGCAGCTGCTCTCCAGCATTTCAGATGGGAAACGTTCCTAGCCCTTACCTAGAGGTACTGAAAATTGAACCGGGGACCTTTCTCCATGCAAGGGAGATGCTGCACCACCGAACTGTGGCCCTTCCCCTAATGTGGGAATCCCTAAACACATACACAGACGCCATTCATTTTCACTGTATCGGCCACGTTTGTTATTAACAAGCTATTGCCTATGTGTTATCAGGGCTGGCTCAAGAGCTTTCGTTACCCAAGACACCTTTCAGGCTTAGGGCACAATGTGGGCATAGTTGTGGGGAAATGGAAACACACTGCAGAAACAAATATATCATGGCTCAGCTTTCGTGGGCTACACAGACATGCTCTGTAGAGTTTGTGCTGGGCCCGGGGGTAACCCATGAAATGCGGTCCAGGTTCGGTCCAGAATCCGAAGGTTCCGCTGGGAGTCAGTCCGACAGGGTCAAGGCAGGAGACCAGGCAAGAAACCATGCAAGGAAAGGTAAAAGATCTCAGGCAGGATGTGGCATACAGCAATGTTGCTCCTGGGGTGGGGTTCGACAGCCTTTTATCTTTTTTTCCCCAAAATTTTTTTTTATTGGTTTTCACAATATTATAAACAAACAAACACACAAGACAAACAAACATAAATCATAGCCTTATTGAAAATTACACTTATTAACTTTAAGTGACTTCCTCGCTTCCCCTTGGTTGAATTTCATTGCATGTCCTTTTAACTGTTTTCCAAATCCCAATTCTTATGAAATTTAACTTATACATTAACATCCTTAGATCTTAACCTTATGGAATTAAACATATTAATTCATCATTTAACATAAATAAAATCCTAAGCCAATTAAGTATCTGCAAGCTGTTTTCAGTTAATTTAACTTAACAAATTTAACTAGATAATCATTAAATTTAATCCACTCTTCCTGATACTCCTCCTCCTTCTGGTCGCGGACTCTTCTGGTTAGGTCGGCTAGCCTTTTATCTTTGTTGGGGTAGCGGCTGGTCCTGATCCCCCGGCAACTCACCTCCCTGTTTTGCCCGAAGGCGAGCACTGCTCCTGCGAGTACTCAGATCTCTCCTTCTCTCAGACCTCAGTCTCTGCAGGTTGGGAGAAGTCGGTGGGTTACTAGACCCAGGGGCCACCTCAGCCTCCCCTGACCCAACCAGTAGTGGAGCAGCTGTAAGTGATGGCCCAGCTGAAGGCAACGAGGGAATCCCTGCATCTGGAGCCAGGGTAGGCTCAGGCCCCTGACTTGGCCCAGCTGGTGTTTGTTGCAGGGGGACCTGTGCAGACTGGGACTCTTCAGGATCAGGCCCCAGATTTGGTTCCAATGATTCCAGAGGCAAAGGATCCAGTGCAGACTGAGACTCCTCTGGTTCCGAGTCCGAGCCCGAGTCCCAGGCCATCACAGAGTTTCACAAATCATAGCAAAAGTCAAACAAAAACAACAACCCATTGCCACACTTGACAAACCAAAATAAAAATACTCTGAGCATGTGCAGTTTCACATTTTAAATTCATTTTCACTTGACCGACCATTGCTTTTACTGGCTTCCTTCCTGGGGCCAGCCACCAGCTCCCAGCTTTGCACGCAAGATGGGCTTTCTTTGGTTGCAGGGCCACAGCTGTGGAATGCCCTCCTGGCAGAAAGTGAATTTTGGTTCTCCTACCTTCGCTTTTTGATCTCTTGTTGCTGCTTCGTGACTCTTGCCTTTCTCCTCCGCCCCTCTGTTTAGGGTTTCACGCTGGAATGCGAGGCCTGTTTGTAGAACCAGAGCTTCCTTGCACGATCACTTCTTATAAGGGAGAAGAGGAAACTAATTTGCTCCGAGCTTGGAGTTGTTTATTTCAGATCAAGAGCCAGGACATTTTGAGATGTGTAGATAAAAGGCTGGGGAGGGAGAGAAAGAAAGGCGAGAATTTATATTGGGGGGGGGAATAGAAGTTAGAAGTGAGGTTAACCAATAGAAATGATAATATGTCACCAATATAGATGATCAGTTTTGATAAATCCATTTTCCCCATATTTGTGAGAGTCAGAGATGTCCTAATTTAATTGAAGAAAATTAAAATGTGTGTTACGGTGAAAATCAGATACCAATTTTAGTTTAGTACAATTTTAGAAACTCATTGCTTCGATTAATATCTTGTGTTATCTGTCAGTTAATTACACTATGGAAGGTGGTGAGCACTGGCGGAGGAACGGGGGTGGGGGGAGCGTACCACCCCTGGCACCATCAGGGGGGTATCATCGCGACTGCCCCCCCCGGACACGCACCGCACATCCCCCACCGCACCGGGGCCCACGCCCTTCCAGTCTTTCAGGTGCCTTCCAGCTCTTCAGTTCTATGGTTCTATGACTTTTCATTTTACTGATCCAGTTCACTCTGCTCCAAAATTCGGGGAAATGGTTTACAACAAACTTAAGAAAATGTTTAAATGCTCTTTCCCTAAAAAAGCCTGATGCCTTCCTGCTAGGAATTATGGGAAATGAAATTCCAAAAAAGTTCAGGATAGTCTTTATGTATGTTGCTGCCAGAATTTTAATCGCAAAAGGTTGTAAGGGAGAGACTATCCCATCCAAATCAGACTGGCAAAACAAATTAAGAGAGGACATTGAACTAGCGAGAATATCAGCAAGGTGAGGAGACGTTACAGATGAAAAATTTGCTAGAGAGTAGGACATATACAGAGTCTATGTAAAAGAACCTTGTCAAAATATCAATCTGTTGGCAGGTTTTGACTGAGTTTCTGTGCGTAAATAGAATAACTTTATAAAATTTAAAGTAAGTTAAGCAACGTGGAGAAAATAAAGTTAAGTGCATATTCAAGGAATCTAATTCAGGAACACAGTGGGAAGTTCAGGGGTCAGGTTAAATTTAATTACAAAATTATGTACAAAACAAGTATCAATTAAGGAATGGATGATTGTTTATTTTTATTTTGTCTTTGACATCTATTGACTATTTCTGTTGCAGTTTTAAAACCAATAAAGCATTCAAAAGAAAGAAAGAAGTACAGTAGGACTTATTACCAGCTAGGTGAACATAGGACTGAAGTCAGTCTCGATGTAACAGATGCACACAAGTCTCTGATATTACTGGAACCTATTTTCACATTTGTGTTTAGAATCCATGGGAGATGTGCAAACTTTTTTTTAGTAACCATGTCTAACCATGTCTACTCAGAAGGCAGTCTTGTTAAATGCAACGGGGCTTACTCCAGCTAAGGGGAGCCAGAACAATCTCTTTTATTTTATATACCGGTGAGTTCCTTAAGACCAATAGCATAGATAGACTGCTAAGCTGTATACAGCCAGGATGCTAAAGTCCCAATCAAGTCAATGGAACTAAGAGTGCGATCCTATACATCCCTAGTGTAAAGTCCCATTGAAGTGAATGGGACATAAGATAATATCCTAAGGCAGCAATTCGAAGCACTTTGCTTCTTTAAAGGTTCGCCTGTCCATGGACCTTTGAGCAAACATGCTTAGAACTGGATTGTATAGCAGCCTAACTGCCAAAATAATAATATTATAATATAAATATAATACTAGTCAAACTGATTCACAATAGTTGACTTTTTTTTATAAAAAAAAGGCTGAACAAGGAGCCAGATTTGTGAACTCTCTCGTTTTGTTTTTATTTGTTTTTATTTTATTTTTTAAAAATGATTCCATAATGTGATGTTTTCAAGATTAATCCCAAACTGTATGAGTAAAAAAAATATTTTTAAAAATTTTCCATTCGCTTTGTATCCCAGTCACTCCTTTTTCCCATTTCTTTTGTCTCTGGTCTGATTTCTCTGATTGTAACTTCCCGATAGACTGAGACACATTTATTTCGCAGTGTGGTAGAATTCATATATGCTGTGATGGTGCACTGTATCAAAAATCATTATTTAATTTTTTGATAACTGGGATCCTTTAATCTCTTTCATTAAATTCTCACTAAAAGAAGCTAGACCAGTTCTGGTTCCATATTTTATTTTATTTTATTATTTTATTTTATTTATATTTGAGAGAGAGAGAGAGAGAGAGAGAGAGAGAGAGAGAGAGATTGAGAGAGAGAGAGGCATGTTATTCTAAACTTTAGCTCTGGATAATTTTCTTTATTTCATATCACTGACTCTCTTCAAGGTTTAAAGAAGATCGTTGTTAACTTTCCAGGTCTGCTGCTGTAATCAGTCCAATCTGTTTGGCATTTAAATATCTTTTCTTTCCAGAGTGTCTAATAAGGACACACTGTTCACTTAGGTAATTTTCTTTTCTTTTCTCATCATAATCTTTGGAACGTTTGTTTTGTTTGATATCAGTCTGTTTGTAATTTTTAAAACCATTACTATTTCATTTAGGAATTATTTCTAATTAAATTTCCTGAATTATTTAGATTTGTAACAAAAATAACAGTTTTCAGGGGTAACCAAGAAAACAATTTTAGAACTAAAAATAAATAAATCACATGGCAACTCAAAGATGAACATTAGGGTTATAACTATTTTTTACAACCTTATGTTCCTGTAGTTTAGTTAGATGAACATTTGCCTCAAAACAAAGGAATGAATGGCCATTTCAAAATCT
The DNA here is from genome assembly GCF_964234715.1 of Podarcis melisellensis. Taxonomy (NCBI): domain Eukaryota; kingdom Metazoa; phylum Chordata; class Lepidosauria; order Squamata; family Lacertidae; genus Podarcis; species Podarcis melisellensis. The sequence goes on along the minus strand of NC_138534.1, from coordinate 14,007,192 downwards.
TTTGAGGGAAAAGTCACCTCGAAATCAATAAATCGATTGCTGTATACGCAACTGGATAATGTATGATGTAATATGCACAGCATGTATTATAATACAGGAAAAAGAGAGCTTGTAAATTTTATAATACTTGTACAATGTTTTGTACACTTCTTATTGTTTAGAATAAATTGAGTTTGCGGTTTGCCTTTGTTTCTGCTGCAAAGACCATTAAGTTCCCACATCACTTTGATTGCATGTTCTTTCTATATACCAATATTTGGATTCTTCTAAAAACATTCTAAGCAGTTTTAGGAATTTCATGACAGCTGTAAAACTTCTAAACAGTTCCATAAAGTTTTAAAAAGTGCTAATACTTATGAGTAGTAACGTTACATATACGGTGATTCCAACTTTTCCTTTCAGGGTGAACTTCTTTCACAATTGAGAAGAATTGGTCCCTTTTTCAGTGTTTCTAAGCAAAAGTTCATCCCTTTATGATACAGGAAATTATTATTATTTTTTAAAGGAAAAAAAAGTCAAAAGTTATAACCCAAATGACACACCCTCCAACATTTCTCTGATGAAAATTGGGATGCTCTATTCCATTATCATCATCATCATCATCATCATTCCCTGCCCATCTGATTGGGTTGCCCCAGCCACTCTGGGAAACATATAATGGCATGAGAAAACATTAAACTTCCTTTTTTCAAAAAAATAGTTCCCTGTACAGGGCTGCCTTCACCTCCAACATTTATCTGATGAATATAGGGACGTTCTAAGGAAAAGCGGGACATTCTGGGATCAAACAGAAACCAGGACGGCTTCTGTAAATCCGGGACTGTCCCTGGAAAACAGGGACGCTTGGACAGTCTGTAATGAACACCCTCTCAGTTTAAAAAATGATGATGATGAGGCTTTAAAGGCAAGGTGAGCAGCCCAGGGAACTGAGGGGAGCTGAACAATGAAGCATGGTGTCTTCTAAAGGATCACACAGCAGATGTGCAGGATTCCTGGCCAGGAGTTGTAGTCCTGAACAGTGCCGGATTTATGTATAAGCTAAAGAAGCTCTAGCTTAGGGCCCCACTCTCTTGGGGGCCCCAAAAATGTTAAAGGAAAATACCTGGGTGTATATTTCCAAAATATAAGATAAAAAACAAATAAAACAAAACCTACATCCAGGAACAGTGTTTTGTGTTGTGTAGGCTCCTATGATGTAAGTCAGGCATAGGCAAACTCGGCCCTCCAGGTGTTTTTTGGGACTACAACTCCCATCATCCCTAGCTAACAGGACCAGTGGTCATGGATGATGGGAGTTGTAGTCCAAAAAAATCTGGAGGGCTGTGTTTGCCTATGCCTGATGTAAGTAATGGGCCCCACCTGCTAGCCTACTCCCTAAAATATCACTGGTTTGCTCATTTCTATATACAGTGGTACCTTGGTTCTCAAACTTAATCCGTTAGGGGAAGCCTGTTCCAAAACCAAAGCATTCCAAAACCAAGGCACGCTTTCCCATAGAAATAAAACAAAACCTACATGCAGCAACAGTGTTTTGTGTTGTGTAGGCTCATCTGATGTAAGTCATTGGCCCTGCCTGCTAGCCTGCTCCCTCAAATATCACTGGTTTGCTCCTTTCTATATACAGGGTGCCTACATTCTGCATGGACTGGTTGCACAGCAACATGGGCAAATGGCTTGAGATACCTATGAGGTCCATAAATTACCATATAGCATATATTCAACACAAAAAACAGTGACCATTTGTTGTTTGTTGTTGACAAAGGACAGCTGGACATAGAAAGGGCCCCATTACCTTCAGGAACTGAGGGCCTCATCAAACCTAAATCCGGCCCTGGTCCTGAAACATCTGGAGGGCGTCAGGTTGTTGAAGGTTGCAATATGGAGAACATTCCCAAGAGATTAAGAAATGTGTGAGCCACTGACCTAGCAGTTAAAGAGAAAATGATGTTAGCCTACCAGTCAAGAAGAGGAGGAAGGCCGGTGGCTCAAGATAGGCATCCAAACCAAATGAAGATGAATGATGGAACATGCATTTTCAAACCACTAATGATTCTATGTCTCATCTGTCAAGGCCCATTTCAGCCTTCTGCAATCAGTGTTTCTATGCTGAATTGTGTCAGACCATTGCACTTTGGGAATCTAGGAGCGATGATGCACTTCTAAGCAGTATTCAGAGAACCAAAATTACTTGATGTGACCAAACTTGTTCTCCTATTGTAGCTCATGATTAAAGCATATTTTACCACATTTTTTTTTTAAAAAAAACCCTCAACACTAATCCCCTATCCGGCTGACTCATACCAGCTGCTGAATAACTAGATATTTAGGTAAAGCTGAACACCACCTATAAATCAAAACATGTAATATAAAATAACAAATCTCTCCCAGCACAAAATGCTGTAGCTACAATTGTTTGGTTTATGCTGACTGGGTTCTAGTAGATTCCTGAATGGCTTTATCATCATCACCACACACAAGGATCTTCACAATGGCTTTCCATGCTACAGAGATGGACTGGAATGTATGATCACAGGAGACAGTATGTTGGGGAAAGTCGTTTTCCTAAATGCAGAATTCTCCTTTTCTATGAAGCCAATAGCCCTATTCAGAAGCTACCCCCAACATATAGGGCACATTGATGGGCTGGGAGATCATACACACCTGGCCCTAACCCAATCTCAACGAGCCCACACTAGGGAGAAATTCTGTTTGGTCTGACTTTTCACATGGATCTACCTGATTCATGCTTTCTGAAACAATACATGTGGCTTAGGGCCCTCGTATCCATGGGACCGCCTCTACTGATATGCCCCACAGAGGACCTTAAGGTCCATGAACAACCATAGTTTAGAGGTCCCGGGCCCTAAGGAAGTCAGATTATCCTCCACCAGGGCCAGGGCCTTTTCAGTGGTGGCTCTGACATGGAGGAATGCTCTGTCCCATGAGACTAGGGCCCTTCAGGATTTAACCACTTTCTGTCGGGTCTGTAAGACAGAGCTATTCCGCCTGGCCTTTAATTTGAATTCAGCCTGATCTTTTATTCCCTTCCCTTCTCTTCCCTTCCCTCCCCCTCCACTTTTATGAAGATCAGCCGCTCTGAGACCCCACAGCTAATTCCCCCCAGGCCTCCTCACTGACCCAAGTAAGACCAATTCAGCCAGCTAGCCCTGGGGATTATTTAATGCTTATTTCCTCTAAATAGATTTTTGAATTTTACTGTTATTCATGTTTTTATACTGTATTTTATGCTGCTTTTATAATTAAGTGTTTTTAATTTGTTGTTAGCCACCCTGAGCCTGGTTTTTGAACCAGGAAGGGTGGGGTATAAATAAAAATTTCTTCTTATTATTATTAAACCAAAGCACAACACTCTTTCGAGAGTCCCACTTCTCTGAATTTTGTAATGCAGTTCTGGAACCAAATAATGCACACCAAACAAAAAACAAATAATGTGCATGTGTGAGGCAAAAGTATTCCTAAAAATGGACTGGAAGCTTGCCTGAAAAGAATAAGCTATTGCTGTTGGCTTAAAAGTGTAATTGTGTTTTATTGTCTTTTTTCGAAGCCTTTGCTATCGTGTTTGTTATTTTTCTGCAGAGAGGCTGTGTTCTGCTGTTTGTTTGTACACCTGGGGACAGATGTCTTATTCTGCGGGAGGAGGTGGAGTGTTACAAGTCTGGGGGAGGTAGGCTGGCTCTTGTTGTTGTTGTTTAGTCCTTTAGTTGTGTCCGACTCTTCGTGACCCCATGGACCAGAGCACGCCAGGCACTCCTGTCTTTCACTGCCTCCAGCAGCTTGGTCAAACTCATGCTGGTAGCTTCAAGAACACTGTCCAACCATCTCATCCCAACATCAGGGTCTTTTCCAGGGAGTCTTCTCTTCTCGTGAGGTGGCCAAAGTCTTGGAGCTTCAGCTTCAGGATCTGTCCTTCCAGTGAGCACTCAGGGCTGATTTCCTTCAGAATGGATAGCTTTGTTCTTCTTGCAGTCCATGGGGCTCTCAAGAGTCTCCTCCAGCACCAGAATTCAAAAGCATCGATTCTTCAGTGATCAGCCTTCTTTATGGTCCAGCTCTCACTACCATACATCACTGCTGGGAAAACCATAACTTTCACTATACGGACCTTTGTCAGCAAAGTGATGTCTCTGCTTTTTAAGATGCTGTCTAGGTTTGTCATTGCTTTTCTCCCAAGAAGCAGGTATCTTAATTTCGTGACTGCTGGCTCTCGAGCCCCCTTCTAATTCCTGCATCCAAAGTGGATTCAATTCCAGTAATAGCTTCCTGATGAGGTAATGGGCTATTTAGGTAATAAAGGAAATGGCTTGGTGCCAGAGGGCAAATGGGTGCATATAGGGGGCAAATGGGTGCATTTATTGGTGAGCCATATGTCATAAAGACACCCCAATCTCCAAGCCGTGCATGATTCCAGAACCCAGAGTTCATGTTTCCTTTTGAATGAGGTACAGCAGAGGCATTGGTATCTTGCTGATATATGATTTACACATATATGCAACCTGAGCCTACGATGGAGGGGTTCACAGCATTAACACCCCAAGAGAGTCCTGCTTCTCCCATAGCTACAGTCTTGGATTTGAGCAGAAATCAGTTGTGGCTTTGTCTCCCAATTGCCCAGCCTACATTCTTGCTTCTAGCTTCTAACTATGTGGACAAACGCCAGCTCCCTCGGCCTGAAAGCTAGATGAGTGCCGCACCCCATATTTGCCTTTGACTGAACTTAACCGTCCGGGGGTCATTTAATGGTTTTGATTGGAAAGGATACTTGCAGGTTGAAGGGCAGCATTGCTTGGTCTTGGAGATGGATGCTTGTTGTTGTTGTTTAGTCGTTTAGTCATGTCCGACTCTTCATGACCCCATGGACCAGAGCACGCCAGGCACTCCTGTCTTCCACTGCCTCCCGCAGTTTGGTCAAACTCATGTTGGTAGCTTCGCGAACACTATCCAACCACCTCGTCCTCTGTCATCCCCTTCTCCGAGAGCCCTCCATCTTTCCCAACATCAGGGTCTTTTCCAGGGAGTCTTCTCTTTTCATGAGGTGGCCAAAGTATTGGAGCCTCAGCTTCAGGATCTGTCCTTCCAGTGAGCACTCAGGGCTGATTTCCTTCAGAATGGAGAGGTTTGATCTTCTTGCAGTCCATGGGACTCCCAAGAGTCTCCTCCAGCACAATAATTCAAAAGCATCAATTCTTCGGTGATCAGCCTTCTTTATGGTCCAGCTTTCACTTCCATACATCACTACTGGGAAAACCATAGCTTTTACTATATGGACCTTTGTTGGCAAGGTGATGTCTCTACTTTTTAAGATGCTGTCTAGGTTTGTCATTGCTTTTCTCACACAACGCCTTTGTCAGATAGTCACTGATTTGGGCAGGCTGTCCTGCAAGCCCCACTGTGACGAATGGCATTTGTGGAGGTGTGTTGTCTTTTCATTTTGTAATCCTTTCTGGAAAGGCTTTGCTGTTTACCTTCCTAAACTGTTTCTGAAGCGCATGGTTTTGCATATTCTTCTTTGGGTCACCTGAGGCGATTTTGGAGAAGCCAAATTGCATCTGAAAATTGTCTTTCCATTTTAGGAAATACGTCACTCCAGGTGCTGAAATTTTAATTTTCAGTTTCCCCGAGGGACAGGTGGAGACAGCAGCATCAGATTTTTTTTTTCTTGTCTCCCAAGCTCTCCTGTCTCCCTGTTGCTGTTTCCTTGTTTAGTCCTGGAGATGCACCCATCCTGCGCTTTTCTTTAAAAAGGGACTATTCAGCATAAATCTTTAGAGGGCTTCATTGTGCATCTAAGATAGGCATGGCCAAACTTGGTCCTCCAGATGTTTTGGGACTACAACTCCCATCATCCCTGACCACTGGTCCTGTTAGCTAGGGATGATGGGAGTTGTAGCCCCAAAACATCTGGAGGGCAAAAGGCATGACTGGGGAACTTGTGATTCTTCAGATATTATTGGCCCAAGTAGTGAGGCCAATGGTCAGAGATGATAGAGGGTACCATGTTGGTTTTCCCAACTGTATAGATAGTCCCAGGCATCTGAACAAGTGAAGTTGTTTTCCATAGATGTTCTAAGAACCAGGGGTGCATGAGCATGCCAGTGTTTAGCCCCCGAAGAGATGAACCTTTGTAGGCACATGACTCAAGAGAGCCAGTTTGGTGTAGTGGTTAAGAGCTGTAGACTTGTAATCTGGTGAACCGGGTTCGCTTCCCCGCTCCTCCACATGCAGCTGCTGGGTGACCTTGGGCTAATCACACTTCTCTGAAGTCTCTCAGCCTCACTCACCTCACAGAGTGTTTGTTGTGGGGAAGGAAGGGAAAGGAGAATGTTAGCCCCTTTGAGACTCCTTAGAGTAGTGATAAAGCGGGATATCAAATCCAAACTACTACTACTACCCTTCTTCTTCTTCTTCTTCTTCTTCTTCTTCTTCTTCTTCTTCTTCTTCTTCTCCTTCTCCTTCTCCTTCTCCTTCTCCTCCTTCTTCTTCTTCCACTTATAAAAGCTTACAGGTGCTCACGGAGCCTGTCCTGACTAACTCCGCTGCCTTCCCCTGTGCCTTTGTGTGTTTTGCAAGTGTGTGCAAGTTTCCATGCAGATTTTCAGTCTGAATTCAGATTTTCATTATTGTAGCTGGTTGGAAGCGTTTGCTGGTGACCAGAATACTCAGCTTGTCTTTACTAATTCAGCCCTCCCAACCTGGTACCTTCCAGATGTTTTTGAACTACAACTCCCAACATACCTGATCATTAGACCTACTCTCTGTGGAAGATGGGAGGTGGAGTCCAGATCTTCTAGGACAGCACCAGTTTGGGGAAGGTGGCATTAAAGGTAAAGGTAAAGGTACCCCTGCCCGTACGGGCCAGTCTTGACAGACTCTGGGGTTGTGCGCCCATCTCACTTAAGAGGCCAGGGGCCAGCGCTGTCCGGAGACACTTCCGGGTCACGTGGCCAGCGTGACATCGCTGCTCTGGCGAGCCAGAGCCGCACACAGAAACGCCGTTTACCTTCCCGTTGGTAAGCGGTCCCTATTTATCTACTTGCACCCAGAGGTGCTTTCGAACTGCTAGGTTGGCAGGCGCTGGGACCGAGCAGCGGGAGCGCACCCCGCCGCAGGGATTCGAACCCCCGACCTTTCGATCGGCAAGTCCTAGGCGCTGAGGCTTTAACCCACAGCGCCACCTGCGTCCCTAGAAGGTGGCATTAGCACGATATAATCTTTCAGTCTAAAAAGCTAACCTCGGTCGGTACAAAATCTGTCAGTACACTGAATTTCTTGAAGTTCATTTTATAAGGCATGTTTCTTAACAAGACCATGTTCAAAAATCTGCAAGAAAAAAGCACCAAAAAGTCATCATGGCAGGCAAAGCCTGTATGAAACATGCAAAAATATCAGGTTGGGTATTCATGTCTGTTTCCTGCTTAGAGTAGACCAGGGCGTTTTTTCAGCCAGAACTCACCAGAGTTCACTCAGGTGGGTGCCACTGCCAGTATAAGAGAACAAAGGATGCATTTGTGGTGAGTTCCACCACCTATTTTTCTTTTTTGTGTAATAATTTTTATTACTTTTCAGTTACAATAACCCAATAAAAGCCTCATTGTCGATACCAAATTATCATACAATTAATAATGTCAATTGTTCAGATGCCAAATTATATAATTTTGATGGCCCCTGGAATGCTAGAATTGATGATTTGATAATTAACTCTGCATTCTAATAACTTACAAATTCCAATTACATGCCAGTCAGAATAACAACCAGACCTCTTTTTCTATAAAAATAGCACTGGAGTAGACTCACTGAAATCAATAGAACTAAAGTTAATCATGGGCTGAAATCTCACTAATTTCAATGGATCGCCTCTAAGCATTGAAACATTCACCTTTAAAAAGAATTTAACACTGAAACATTTTTTTGTGTTTCGTAACAATAACTTGGCAGCATGTAGAAGCTGAAGAGATAGCTTTAAGCTGCAGACAAAGCTTCTGAGCTGTGTTCCAAAGCTTAGGTCACTTACAACCCTCTAAGATTCTTTCTATAAATAGGAGGGGGAAGCTTTTTCCTTAGAATTTGGCCTTTGGAGACAAAGAGTTCTGTAATAGTCCCCTTATCGGAATTATAGAAACTGTTAAAAACCAAAAAAAGTACATAGCTTTCACGATCCTAATGTCCAAATGTGTGCACACTACCCAGATCTCACTATTTTAAATTGCACCAGTAAGTTTCCAGAGACTGTGAGTTTCATGGCTGAGTCGGCATTTGAACCCAGGTTTCTTAGTTCACTGCGGGGTGCGCTCCCGCTGCTCGGTCCCAGCGCCTGCCAACCTAGCAGTTCGAAAGCACCTCCGGGTGCAAGTAGATAAATAGGGACCGCTTACCAGCGGGAAGGTAAACAGCGTTTCCGTGTGCAGCTCTGGCTCGCCAGAGCAGCGATGTCACACTGCCCATGTGACCCAGAAGTGTCTCCGGACAGCGCTGGCCCCTGGCCTCTTAAGTGAGATGGGCGCACAACCCCAGAGTCTGTCAAGACTGGCCCGTACGGGCAGGGGTACCTTTACCTTTTACCTTCTTAGTTCAGGTCTCACTGTACCTTACTCGGCTCTCTTTTGTGATATATGCCACCCTGAGCTCCTTGGTGCCCTGTGTGCATAAAAGTGCCACAAACGAAATAAATAAATGCTTTCTAAATTGTATCCCAGTTAGAGACACTTTTATCACACTGCTATACAAAATAAAAAGCTCTAGCAGGTGACGCAGGTTTTCACCATTACCACTGCCCCAAGTTCCCCCACCCCACAGTTCGCAAACTGGTGCAGATCTTTTTCTTATTGTTATTTCTACCCACACACACACACACACACACACACAAACACAGAGTCACACATTTTATCTAAATTTGCTACTGCAACACATTCCATTTGCTTTGATCTATTGTTGCTTCCACTTAGCTACAGACCCCCATTTCTAAACAAGGTATCAATTCCACATCTAAAGCCCAGAGAGACAGAAAGTAGCTCTCTTGCATGTGTAACAAAAGGTATGGATCAGGCCAGATTAGGTAAACCGATTTGTTGAAAGAGCTGCCAGAGGGAAGAATTCTTCAGGTACACCTGAACGTCTCAGCGCACCAATCTGCCCAGTTTTTTTTTTACAAAGGCAAACCATTTGCCAAAGCAAAGATTGGATTACATAACGTGAAGCCGACGATACAATAGTAACAAAAGACAGGAAATGCAGATCAAGGTATCTAGTATTGCACGTCATCTGCCACGAATATTTAGGCTGCAATACCGAAGGCGTTTTCCAAAGAAGTACGTCCCATTAAACACAGCATGATTTTATTGCTGAGCATACAAGGAGAGGATTGCATAGTATTTCAAACCATATTAAGTCACTGCTCAGTTGTGCAAAAGCTTGGACCTTTCTCGCGACTGAAGTTTTGCACTGCCCATATTCCTTTATTGGTGGAAACTTTTCCTCCTTTAAATGCTGACTTTGCACCATTGAACTGGTGCTTGTGCCACCAAATTTCATTTGTGTGCTGGATGCTGTTGTAGTTAGAGCGTCGGACTAAGACCTGGGAGATCGGAGTTGAAATCCCCAGTCAGCAGTGGAGTTCACTGGGTGACCTGGAACCAGTTTCTCAGCTTCACCTACCCCTGTTGTGAAAGGGGGTCAGGAAGAACCATATAGGTCACTTTGAGCTCCCTGATATAATATTGAGATAAAGAATAAAATGTTTTAAGCAGAAGCCAGGCTTGGCAACTTCTTGGTTGTCCCTGAATCTTCTTCATCCTGCATGGCTCGATTTGAGAAACTGGGCCAAATCGTATTGTTAGTCTAGAAATGGAAGCAAGAAGAAATTCCAACAAAAGAAGAATGGCAGACAAAATTAATGGACTACGCAGAATTAGATAAAATGACAAGAAGGATTCGAAACCTGCGGGACCAGAGATTCACAGAAGATTGGAAGAAATATATGAATTATTCAAAGAGCAACTGTAATCAACAAATTACGCTAGCAGGACTACAAAAAGTTTTGTAAGGGGAAATATATGAAACATTGCAAAACAGAGAAAGATTAGAGATATTAGTTATGAGATTCAAATGTAATAGTGAAAGTAAGAATTAAGTGATTAGATTGGAAAAATTTCAGACGTGATTGATGGAAGTCAAAAAAATCGTATAAGATGTAAAAGTATGTTTAATTATTGTTGGAAATGATACGTTAAAAAACTAATAAAAATTTATTTAAAAAAGACAAACTGGGTCAAATCAGCAGAGGTTGAAAGAATTCAGGCCGTGATCCTGTACACACATAGCTAGTATAAAATCCCACCAAAGGCAGCAGGGCTTGCTTCTGAATCAGCATATATAGGATTGCACCGTTGTTGTTCGTTGTTGTTGTTAATGCTGTGTACAAACTTTAGAACCGGGACACCCAAGGACAAAATGCAAATCAGAGTTTTAATCTGCATATTATGTCAGGAATAGCAAAATTTAGGAAAGCAGGTTGTTGAGGAGCTTGGCATGACGAGAGACATGTGTGCACCAACGTTCATTGCCCCCTTCCTCCCCCAAAAAAGATATATCGGGGGCAACCTAGCACCTTTACATGGGCACAAACATTACCATCAGCTGCTAGTGTACACAGAACAATAGAAAAAAGACAATCACAGAACTGAGAAATTGCACGAAACAAATGAAATACAGTGAAAATCCCTGAAAGGAGAAGTAATCGACTAGAAATATTATCTTGTGGAAATAAACTAAATAATAAGAAAAATCAAAAAGCTTGATTAGAAAAAAAATTAACAGGAAGGCTTTGTTCAATTTTAGGTTTGTCTAATTTTTTCCTTAGGCTTCTTGATTTTTCTTATTATTTAGTTTACTTCCACAAGATAATATTTCTAGTCGATTACTTCTCGTTTCAGGGATTTTCACAGTATTTCATTTGTTTAGTGTATACAGAACAAGCTGCAGCTGCTGGCCCACAACCGAAGACTGGGGGAAAGGAAAAGGAAAGAGTATTAGTTTGAAAACTCTTTCCAAAAAGTAAAGGGTAACAACTTGGAGTTACAGCTGAAAGTTGGGACACGATCTTCCTCTGACCTGTTTATGGCTGCCCAACAGCTCAGTTCCGTCATGACTGTTTTGTATCCCTACCAAAACCTCTTCTTCATTTCAGGTACTTTTTTTAACAATCCCGATGAGTCAATGGGCTTTTTTGGTCAATTTCTGTACTCAGTGGCTGACCTAAATACCTGCAGAAAGCTAGCCTGTGAGAAAAGCCCACTGCAGGAGGGGAGATTAAGGACGGTTTGAATAAAGAGGACAGAGAGCAACCTCTCTTTATGCTCACAAGGTCTTTGCATTGTCTCTGGCAAAAAATGAAGTTTCTTTTTTTAGTTCCTCTCTGTATTTTCGGCTGCTGCTTCCTACTTGCAGCCTGTTACAGGCTTGCAAAGAGGTGTGCTTTCTCTGAGAATGTGTTGCAAACCATACGGCACAGAAATGCATTGCAAAGGGAATACAGGTGGATGTCCATTAATTTTAATGGGTCTACTCTGAGTAAGAGCTAGCACTGTATACAACCTAGTGTTTGCTTTGAAAAATGTATGTATACTATGTTTCTCTGAATACTAAAAGTAGAATAAACTAGATAGAGGAATGTTAGCCCGACAGGGGCACATCCAAACCTACCTATGTGTTATGTACTGAGTTGAATAGGATCCAAAAGGCAGCAGTCTGATTGGTCCTAGAACAATAGGATTCAGAATGCAGCAGTCTGATTGTCCCTAGAACAATAGGATCCAGAATGCAGCAATCTGATTGGTCCACAGGAGCCACCCAATCCAGGCGGAAGGGAATCCACAGCCTGATTGGCCTACAGGAGAATCCCAGAATTAGCTAATCACGTGGGGCCCATTGTGTAAATAATGTGTATAAAGCAGACATTCTGGGTGAACTTCCATTCCTCCTCACCACTATGAGCTTAATAAAGAGCATGAAATCCACTTTCACTATGGATGGGGCATTATGGGGTGGCAGGGCCACGGTCTTGTCCAGATCTCTGCCACAGCTAGGGGCTAGAACATGGGCTGGAGGACATTGGATGATTGCTGTCTTGTGAGGTCAGTCACTCCAGCTGAGGTCCCAGTGGATCTCATGCTAGAGTTGTTCAGCAGAATCCCTGATCTGGACCTAATGTAGAAATAAGTTAGCGTTCCACCCAAAGAATGGGTTCCACACCTTTACTGTAGAAAACCGAACGTGAAGAGAAGGGCCGGATTTAGGTTTGATGAGGCCCTAAGCTACTGAAGGTAATGGGGCCCTTTCTATGTTCAGCTGTCCTTTGTCAACAACAAATTGTCGCTGTTTTTGTGTTGAATATATGCTATGTGGTAATTTATGGACCTCATACGTATCTCAAGCCATTTGCGCATGTTGCCCTGCAACCAGTCCATGCAGAATGTAGGCACCCTATATATAGAAAGGGGCAAACCAGTGATATTTTAGGGAGCAGGCGAGCAGTCAGGGCCCATGACTTACATCATAGGAGCCGACACAACACAAAACACTGTTGCTGTATGTAGGTTTTATTTTATTTGTTTTTTATCTTATATTTTGGAAATGTACATCCAGGGTTTTTTCCCTTTAATTTTTTGGGGGACCTCCAAGACAGTGGGGCCCTAAGCTAGAGCTTGTTTAGCTTATATGTAAATCCTGGCAAAACGAGAAACTGAGAGAAGCAGAAATTGACGCATTCATCCATCGCTAGTCACAAAGGAAGATCGCAAGTTGAGTTTGGTCCTCGCATAGGAAAGTTAGATTCTCCCTTCCAGCCCTACACAAGGCTGGATTGTTTCCTGGCCAGGGCAGGGCAGGCAGGCAGGGCAGTGTGGGATCTTGGCTTCGAATCTCCTACCTGCTTCTGGCCAGCAGGACTGAGACAGCACGTAAGCGCGATGAACCTCAAAGCAAGGAAGAAAGTCATGACTCAGCAGGTTGGAGTTGGGTTTATTAAACTGCCTTGCAGGGTTCCTCTGGAGGAGATAATGGTTTTTCTCTTTTTCACCTCGTTCTTTGCTCAAGGTGGTGCTTGGCTTTGCTGGCTGGCTTTTAGCCTATTCAACAAACAAAAAGGATCATACGATTCAGAAACAATACTTTTATGCTAGCGGCATTAAGGACTGGCACTATTACAAGGGCCAAATAATATACACTCTGCACTTGAGAGAAACTGATCTTTTAGTGTGGCAGCATCTATTCTCTGCAACTTCCTGCGTGCTACTATTAGACAGGCGCCTTCTTTGTACTGCTTTTGATGCCTGCTGAAATCTTTTTGGTTTAGGCAAGCCGAAACGTGAAATTTTTATTATGCACATTAATTTTTTTTTAAAAAAGCTTGATTTTATCTATATTTTGATAATTCATTATGTCTATGCATCTTGAAGTCTATTTATTGCAACTCCAAGTAGAATTTTTGCACCATTTTATGTAAACTGCTTAAAGAGAGAGAGAGAAGTTTTATTGAGCAATATATAGATTTTGCTAAACAAAATAAATAAACATAGCCAATATCTGCTAGAACAAATGTCAGCAAACCTATGGATCTGCTGCCAGACCCTGAGCAATTTATTCTTCCTTGTCTCGTATGATAAGCACTTTGGTTGAACTGATGGTGTTATGAATCTTTGTGCTCCAATCATGGCTGGTTGAATTAGACACATCCATCAGTTCCTTGCTTGTAGAAATAAGATTAAAAATAATCAGGGGACTATTGTAAGGTTGTTGCTTATACGATCTTGTCAGGGCTTTTTTTCAGCCAGAGCTCACCAGAGCTCCTCTCCAGCTCCTCTCAAGTGGGCGCCGTTGCCGTTCTAAGAGATCAAAGGAGAAGTTCATGGTGAATTCCAGAACCTCTTTTTCTAGCAAAATAGTTATGGGTCCTATGCTGATTTATTAGAATGTGCATTTAGGACCACTGTTGGAATCAAAGCAATGTTTAAATGCACTTTTCAACAACAACAACAACAACAACAACAACAACAACAACACCAGTCCAGTTAGTTTTATTGTACATCGCCAAAGGCTGCCACAATGTACGCAGAATCATTCAACAATTAAAGGAAAATATACTGGATTGATACAAAAGACTTAAAACATTTATATTATCAAAACATTACGTACTCTAAACAGAGCTATAAAAGTACCCCAATATACAGATCAAGACATTAAACAATAAAATTCATAAGCTAAAATCATCACATCAACAACAACAACAACACAACCCAGAGCCCTTTCTGTTGGGGATAATTCAAATGGAAATTCCTAGGTGTCAAAAAAGATTATTTATGTATGTTACTACTGCGGCCCATGTTTTGTTAGCCCCAAAATGGAAAACTAGTGAGGTCCCAACCAAAGAAGAGTGGCAACTTAAGTTGATAGAATATGTGCAGCTTGCAGACTTAACATGTAGAATAAAAGAACATGTGGAACATACGTTTAGAGAAGGTTGGAAAACATTTATTGAATATATGAGAAATAACTGTGTACAGCTGAAGATGCTGGCAACATTAAGATAAATTCAACAGTGTAAATAAGTTTTGGTGGGTGTAATAATGGAATACTGAATGGTCTAGTTTATATAAAATCTGCAGGGATTTCTATTATGTAAAATGAACCACGGAAAGAGAAGAAGGGAAGTGACTGATATTTTAAGGTTGTTTAAATGAGTGTTTTAAATTGTAAAACAGAAAATTTAATAAAAATCATGTAAAAAAACAAGGAGTCAAAACAATTAATAGGATGATGCTTTTAATCTCACGCAGTAGCTTCCCTGAACTGCCTTGTTTTCAGTAGATTATCTGTTTCCTTTACTGTCTTCAACAAGCCAAGACCAACTGCTTGACCTGGTCTTCAGTGTATATAAGGGTTAGCTTCCTACATCCCCTGTGTTTATAGAGATTCAGCTAGCCTCCAGGCATATAGGTTTATCCAAATCCCAATCTGCGGATCCCCCTATCTCTTTCCCCCAGCGCCCCATGATTTAAAACTGAACCGGAACAAATGGCACCAGGTCTTCCTTGGATTGCCGTTTGTTCTGATTAACACTAAAGAGCTGGTTTTCCTGAGCAAAGTGGCCGGGCAAAGGCAAAACTGCTCAGCCCCGTGCCTAGAAGGCATGTGACAAGTGGAAAACCACTTGGGCCTGTGGTCTCTAGGCATGTGTCAAGGGTCTGTCAGGACGATCAGACCATTCACAGGTCAGAGAGAGATGCGAGGCGAACATGCAGTTAGTTTCTTTATTAAGGAAAGGGGGGAAATACAAGGAGGTTTGTTAAGGGCAAACCTTTATTTTGTTATCTGGATGTTTCTTTTTTGTAATTGTTTTAAAAATGCAATAAAGTAAACGAACAAACTCTTCCAGCAGAGATTTGGGATACATCTTCTCTTTTGACTTCCAGACATTTTCGTAAAGTACTTTTTATGTACACAGACTTCTGCAACTCTTTACCTTTTTTGATTGCCCTAGTCCTTTGAATTGCTTTTATTATTATTATTATATTTTATTGCAGATATACTGCCATGTTACATTCTATGAATGGAAGGTTGACTTCAATCCCAAAGACGCACTCCTCCATTTTCTCCCAAGATGGACGGGCGCCAACCAACCAAAGAACTGGAGCTATAGAAATACTTGTATTAATTTAAGTAGAGAGCAGAAAGAATTTTTCAACAGCCGCTACGCAGGGGAGCCGGTGAAGCTGGAAGCGGTGAGAACAAATGTTAAAGTCATTGTGGCTTTGGTTTGTCTCTCCTCACCTCTCATAAAATAAAAATTTTAATGTGTTCATTCTTGCTTTGAACTAACCCTCATGCAAGCATTCCACCGTGATGCTCAGTACAATTACATCTCCCCACTATCTTTTGATTTGGTTATGACAATAAATAATAATAATATTAATAATAATATATCTGGCTCTTTTCATCTTCAAAGAGTCTGAGGAACATCTGACTGGGTAATCCACATGCTTTTGAAATCTAGGAACACGCTGTTATTATCCTCATTGCTTTATGGAGAGGGAGACGGGCCCGCGAGGGATTTGCTTGCAGCCGTCGCGTCAACAAGAATCAGCATCAGCTGGAGGATGAGGGCCTCTGGGAGTTCTTGGAGATGTTCTTCAGCCAGTATTCTTGTGCTGATACTTTCTGGAGGCCAAGGCAGAGCCTGGTTTCATAGCCATGGGTATTCTAGAGCCGCTTTACTCCAGATTACTGCCCTCCAGGCATTTGGGGCTCCAACTTCCATCAGCTCCAGTCAGCATCAGGCCTCATGGGAGTAGCAAGGCAACAACATCCAGAGGGCACCAGGTTGGGGGAGGCTGCCTTAGAATCTCTACTAGAATCTGCTTCTGGGAAGCCTTCCATGGTCTATGCAAGATCACAAAAGTTGTGACCTATTGTCAAGGCTTCAGGGAATGCTATTCCTCCCACAGTGGCAACCAAGAAGAAGAGAAAACAAAGTGATTTATCAAGTGATTTATTCAATGTTCACAGAAAGAGAGAGGAAGGAATGCGGTGTCCCAAAGACAATGGCGTTGCTCCAAATAAAATCCCACCCCCTATGTCTCTCCTATTCTACGTCGCCCCTGTGTCGGCTAATCTGGGCTTTCTGCCTCTGAGCTTTCTGTTCTACTACCCTCAATGCTCGCCTGGTCCTGGGAGGGGGGGGGGTCAGGAATGCTTTCCAAAGACACTGAGTCTGTCGTCTGTCTCTCCCCTGGTGCTTCTTCTTCCTGCTGTTCCTCTTCCAATATTTCCCAGCTTCTCCCTTCTGCAGCCTCTGAACTATGCCCTTCTGCAAACCACTGTTCTAAATCTATACTGTCCTCCTGTTCTCAGGAAGATTCAGAAGAAGGGGAGGGTGACCCCCACCATCCAGCACTTGACATCTACTAAGCCAAGCACAGCTCAGCAGCCATCTTTTGTGTCTTGCCTGCGAGACTTGACAACCACTCAGCTCTGGCAGTCTCCCCAAAATAAGACAGTGACTGCATGTTGCCATGAATGGGTCACATTTGCCTTGGTGGAGCAGAAGTTGTGCAAACCTAGTGCAGAGACTGGGAAGGAGGTGGATGTGTCTCCTCAGTAGCAAGAGGAACCAGGAGCAGTCCAAGGCATTTTGCTGCTGACTGCTACCCGCCTCTAGATTTCACGTATAGTATCCAGCCCCACTGGCCGCTGTCTCTTACTTGAATACTCATGACAAGACAATGACCTCCACTATACCTGTGGGCAACGGGCTACAGTTGTGAATGAGGAGCAGGCAAGCAGATGTTGTCGGACTCCAAATCCCATCAGCCAGCCCAAGCTGGCATGGCCAATTTCCAGGGATGATGGAAGCTATAGTCCAGCAAATAGCTGGAGGGACAGAGGCTTCCAATTACTGCTTTAAATCAAAATAAATCAAAGAATTGTCCAGTAACACCTTAGAGACCAACTAAGTTTGTTCTAGGTACAGTGGTACCTTGGGTTAAGTACTTAATTCGTTCCAGAGGTTTGTTCTTAACCTGAAACTGTTCTTAACCTGAAGCACCACTTTAGCTAATGGGGGCCTCCTGCTGCCGCCGTGCCACTGGAGCACGATTTCTGTTCTCATCCTGAAGCAAAGTTCTTAACCTAGCACTATAAGTTCTTAACTTAGCACTATTTTTGGTTAGCAGAGTCTGTAACCTGAAGCGTATGTAGCCTGAAGCATATGTAACCTGAGGTACCACTGTATAAGCTTTTGTGTGCATGCACACTTCTTCAGATACTATGCACACGAAATCTTATACCCAGAACAAACTTAGTTGGTCTCTAAGGTGCTACTGGATAATTCTTTCATTTTTTAAAATTTATTTTGACTGTGTCAGACCAACACAGCCACCTACCTGATGCTTTAAATCAAGTTACAATTCTATTAGCATTCTCTCCAATATTTCTCCAATGGAAATAGGGACATCCCATTCCATAATACTAATCTTATTAATTATACCCTGCCTATCTGATAGAATAAAACACTAATAAATAATTTAATAAAACATTCAACTCTTTTTTTTAAAAAAAAAAAAAGCTCTCTGTACAGAGCTGCCTTTAAGATGTCTTATAAAGCTTGCATAGCTACTTATCTCCTTAACTTGGGGGTGGAATAACTCCATAACTCCATAATTCAAAAACTTAGCCCTGTACAGATATCCCCTTCAGATATCTGCTAAAGGTTGTATCTCCTTGGCTCAAGGAATGCATAACTCCATGACTGATGAAAATAGGGACATGCTAAGGAAAAGCAGGGCATTCTGGGATCAAATCAGAAACCAGGACAGCTTCTGTAAATCTGGGACTGTCCCTGGAAGATAGGGACACTTGGAGGGTCTGTGTTAGTAGTATTCAACTAAGCACTGGGGAGAATGTTCTGGAACAGAATGTTCTTCCCTTCTCCCCCTGAATGCCCCCTAAATATTTTTTATGGGTTTCCCCCGAACTCTCCAGAGCAGAATTGGGGACAGATTGGAATACATGCAAGAAGGAGAGAGACTGAAAGTCTTGCTGTGCTGGTGCTAATTCTTGCAGTTGTACAAATATCTAGTTGAATACCACCCCTAATATCCAGAATGGCAAATATCCAATAAGACATTTTCATCATCATCATCATCATCACCACTTTTAATTTGTATACCGTCTTTCTATCATACAATACCCATGGCGGTTTACAAGCTGAAGAAACAAAGAATGTACACCTTACAACAATCTAATGCAACAGAAAAACCTGATAATACAACATAGCTTTAAAATAAGCAACCTACATCAAATAAAGTAACATTTGACAACCATTAGAATAGTATACAGTGGTACCTCAGGTTAAGTACTTAATTCGTTCCGGAGGTCTGGTCTTACCCTGAAACTGTTCTTAACCTGAAGCACCACTTTAGCTAATGGGGCTTCCTGCTGCCGCCACGCCGCCAGAGAATGATTTCTGTTCTCATCCTGAAGCAAAGTTCTTAACCTGAAGCACTATTTCTAGGTTAGCGGAGTCTGTAACCTGAAGGATATGTAACCTGAAGCGTATGTAACCCGAGGTACCAGTGTATAGAATACCGTACATTCTGGCGTATAAGACGACTTTTTAACCCCGGAAAAGAGGTTAAAAAGTCGGGGGTCGTCTTATACACCGGGTATGGCTGCAGTGGACTCGGCTCCACGCCAGACGGAAGCTGCCCAGCAAAGCTGCCCAGTGATGCTAAGCCAGTTTCGCTGGGCGGCTTCCCCCTGGCGCAGAGCCTGCTGCCCATTGCCGCTGCCCAGCAAAGCTGCCAAAGCGTATAAGACGACCCCCCAAATTGGCAGCTGCCAGTCTAATACGCCCAGTCACCTAATACGCCAGAATCTACGGTAATAATATCAGCCTATAAAAATTAAATAGAAATCCACTCTTAACAATTACAATAAATAATTTCTAAACCTTGTAGCTGTTGTTTAGTCGTTTAGTCGTGTCCGACTCTTCGTGACCCCATGGACCAGAGCACGCCAGGCGCTTCTGTCTTCCACTGCCTCCCGCAGTTTGGTCAGACTCATGTTTATAGCTTCGAAGACACTATCCAACCATCTCATCCTCTGTCGTCCCCTTCTCCTTGGGCCCTCCATCTTTCCCAACATCAGGGTCTTTTCCAGGGAGTCTTCTTTTCTCATGAGGTGGCCAAAGTATTGGAGCCTCAGCTTTACGATCTGTCCTTCCAGTGAGCACTCAGGGCTGATTCCCTTCAGAATGGAGAGGTTTGATCTTCTTGCAGTCCATGGGACTCTCAAGAGTCTCCTCCAGCACCATAATTCAAAAGCATCAATTCTTCGGTGATCAGCCTTCTTTATGGTCCTGCTCTCACTTCCATACATCACTACTGGGAAAACCATAGCTTTTACTATACGGACCTTTGTTGGCAAGAATTTCTAAACTACAATCAACAAAACAACGGTGATCCACAGTGCATAAAAATAATATAATACAACCTGAGAAGCAGAAACTGGAGGGTGGGGCAAGGCAGGTGGAAGAAGGCCTGGCCTGGTGAAGTCTCTCCCCTCACAGTTCCTTTAACATCCCAGCACATTCACCAGAGAACAGACTTTACAAATTACAATCTACAATAAGATTTAACACTGGAAATGTGTTCATGGCACTGAATGGACTTCGCAGATATCGTTTATAAAAACTGGAATGCTATACAATGTTTGCCAGATCTAGGAATAATTTGTAGTTTTCTCTCTCGTTTTCTATAATATATATGTATTCTAACATTTAGCATGTGTTGTTGGTTTTCTTTAATTATTCTGATCAATGAATTTTGCACTCAGGTTCCAAGTACAAAGCATATGTCTTCTCTTTACGGGGCTTATGATATTATAAATCTACCAAAAAAAAAATTTAAAAGAAAAAGATTATCTCTGTTAATCTCATAACAAACTATCTGAGACTATATAGTCATCATCTGAGCAAATTCTGTTGCGTCAGTAGTTTTAACTGCCAATTTGCAGCTCATGTGAAATCCAGGTTGTGACAAAGTGCTGAGTAAAGCTACAAAATGCAACTGTCTTGGGGGGAAATTGAGCAACCGCAGTTCTGAAAGCTGAGATTGAAGTTCCTTATAAGCATTTGCTGAAGAACTAATCCATATTATGACCAGAATGCCAGTATGCCCATAGCATCATTTTTACATCACATGTATGTTATTCTTAAAGGTAAAGGGACCCCTGACCATTAGGTCCAGTCGTGGCCGACTCTGGGGTTGTGGTGCTCATCTCGCTTTATTGGCCAAGGGAGCTGGCATACAGCTTCCAAGTCATGTGGCCAGCATGACTAAGCCGCTTCTGGCGAACCAGAGTAGCAAACGGAAATGCCGTTTACCTTCCCTCCAGAGCGGTACCTATTTATCTACCTGCACTTTGACGAGCTTTCGAACTGCTAGGTGGGCAGGAGCTAAGACCAAACAACGGGAGCTCACCCAGTCGCGGGGATTCGAACCACCGACCTTCTGGTTGGCAAGCCCTAGGCTCTGTAGTTTAGACCACAGTGCCACCTGCGTCCCTATGTTATTCTTAGTTAATCTCAATTATCTGCCTAAGATAATTTCTGAATATTCACCCAAAAAATAGATTAAGTTTCCTGCCTCTTAGTGCACCTCTTCCATTCCACCCATATTTATTTACAGTGGTCCCTTGGTTCTCAAACTTAATCCTTTCCAGAAGTCTGTTCCAAAACCAAAGCGTTCCAAAACCAAGGTGCACTTTCCCATAGAAAGTAATGCAAAATGGATTAATCCGTTCCAGATTTTTAGAAACAACCCCTGAAACAGCAATTTAACATGAACTTTACTCTCTAATGAGACCACTGATCTATAAAATGAAAGCAATAAACAATGTACTGCGGTCACACAATCAATCAGTAGCTGAACTGGGTTCCACACAATCACAAAAACAAAACAAAAAAGAGCCACAAAAACCAAAACACAAAATAAATAGCAAAAACAGACAGACCTCAGCATAAGTCAAAACAGAAGCATGGCATTCAAAACGGAGCACGTTCGGCTTCCGAAAAATGTTTGCAAACCAGAACACTTACTTCCGGGTTTGCAGTGTTTGGGTTCCAAGTTGTTTGAGTACCAAGGCGTTTGAGAACCAAGAAACCACTGTACATAATTCATTATTGTCCTCTTCTTCCCATCCTCCATTCTGGAGCAGAGGATGGCTAATCATCAATGAAGCAAGAATACAAAACTGTGAGGGGAGGGACAGGATGGGAACACAGTTGAAATTACAAAAGTACAATAAAAATAAAGCGGTGATAAATACCTGTAGAACCACATTCAAAGCGCCCGCTCTAAGCTCAACGTCCCATTGGCACTGTTTAAGATATGCCCTCTCCCATATTAGCTCGGATAGAATCTCCCTTTTGCCACATTTTCCCCTGGTATAAATAAAGCACCTAGATTTTACTGAGATGAGTTTCCTCTCAGCTTAAACCTATGTGCGTTTACTCAGTCCTCCTGTCTTTAATTGTTCAAAGTAATTATTATTAGTAGTATTGGTAGTATTTATTCAATTTATACACTGGCCTATACCCGGAGGTCTCAGGGCGGTTCACAAACAAGATCACAACATATAAAATCAAACCAAAAACATTAACCCAATTAAAAACAAACAAAAAAGAAGCACATTCTTAAAAGGTGTTGGATGTTGATAAGATCAACCAAAGGCCTGGTTAAAAAGGAATGTTTTTGCCTGGTGCCTAAAGGTGTATAATGAAGGCGCCAGGCAAACTTCCCTGAGGAGAGCATTCCACAAACGGGGAGCCACCATAGAGAAGGCCCCGTTCTCGTGTTGCCAGACCTTCCGAATATCTCGAGGAGGAGGCGCACGAAGGAGGGCCTCAGAAGATCTCTGGGTCCAAGTAGGTTCATATGGGAAGAGGCTCTCCTTGAGGTAATGCAGTCCAGAGTTAAGTGTGGTGTGTACAGATTGCAACCATAGGTTCTGCCATGTCCAAGGGATCTTAATCCCCAGCTGTTGCACCTGGCAAACCTACCTGAAAAGGAGACAATGGAACTTACTTCAAAGCAATATGCACAGGGTCATTTAACACAAAATGTCATTTGAAAGGGGAGGAGGCTAGAAGTCTTGGCAGATATTATCCTACATCCTATAGCCATACAGAGGAAAGAGATTGAAAAAATAAAAAAGTACAGTGGTACCTCGGGTTACATACGCTTCAGGTTACATACGCTTCAGGTTACACACTCCGCTAACCCAGAAATAGTGCTTCAGGTTAAGAACTTTGCTTCAGAATGAGAACAAAAATTGTGCTCCGGCGGCGCGGCAGCAGCAGGAGGCCCCATTAGCTAAAGTGGTGCTTCGGGTTAAGAACAGTTTCAGGTTAAGAACGGACCTCCGGAACGAATTAAGTACTTAACCCAAAGTACCACTGTAGTTACATCTGGTTCATTAATATCAAAATATAAATCTTACATATCCCAAAAAATTATAGAGGAAACATTATAGCATTATAGATGCTGGGCAAAGATAGGATTTTTTAACAAGTTTTTTTTTATTTGGGGAGGAGATAGTATTGACTAATATGCAAGCTAAGATGCAGCTAACAAATTTTATGGCAAATAGTGGCTGGGCTTTCGTTTAGAAGCCTGGTAACATGTGAATGTGCTGCCACCCGCAGGATATTCATTTATAGCTGTTGTAAATAAAACTGAATGCTATTGAATCCCCACAACAGGGTGAGCTCCCGTTGCTCGGTCCCTGCTCCTGCCCACCTAGCAGTTCGAAAGCATGTCAAAGTGCAAGTAGATAAGTAGGTACCGCTCCGGCGGGAAGGTAAACGGCGTTACCGTGCGCTGCTCTGATTCGCCAGAAGCAGCTTAGTCATGCTGGCCACATGACCCGGAAGCTGTACGCCGGCTCCCTCGGCCAATAAAGCAAGATGAGCACCGCAACCCCAGAGTTGGCCACGACTGGACCTAATGGTCAGGGGTTCCTTTACCTTAAATAATATTGTGCCTCTCAACTTTCTGACTGGTCTGGAAGTACCTTAGTGATTGGGGGTGCATTTTGAGGCCCTTTTGAGGAAGAGGTGTTCAGATGGAATGCTATCTCCAATGCAAGCATCAACTGTCAGGGAAGCCTCTTAAACAATACTGAAACTAATGAGAGAGTTTGGCCCATCTCATTTGTATCTATAAATGTATCTATTTGAGGGAGCCCTAAACGGCCTCGGCCCAGTAGACCTGAAGGAGCGTCTCCATTCCCATTGTTCAGCTTGGACACTGAGGTCCAGCTCTGAGGGCCTTCTGGCAGTTCCCTCACTGCGAGAAGCCAAGTTACAGGGAACCAGGCAGAGGGCCTTCTTGGTGGTGGCACCCGCCCTGTGGAACGCCCTCCCACCAGATGTCAAAGAAATAAACAACTACCTGACATTTGGAAGACATCTGAAGCAGCCCTGTTTAGGGAAGTTTGATGTTTTATCATGTTTTTAATATTCTGTTGGGAGCCACCCAGAGTGGCTGGGGAAACCCAGCCAGGTGGACAGGGTGTAAATATATTATTATTACGATTATTATTTAGAGAGAGAGAGAGAGAGGAGGGGGTGCAAGTCCTTTATTCATTTGTACATGTCTTGCCAATCCTTGGCATGAGCTCAGCACACTAGACAGGGACTAATGTAAAATGAAGCATTAAGCCAAATGCAATTTTAGCTGAGAGTCCCAGGGGTAGCAGTGTATGTGTGCAAGCCCACAGGTTATTCGGGAACACGCAGCCCCCTCCTTCTAATGTGTTTGTATGTACAACAGGGGGCATGGCAACGCAACACATCTCCTAGTCTCCCAATGGCCTGGATGTGGCATTTAGGGTGTCCCAAAACTTAGGCCACAGCTTTGCCATATGTTTAAAGTACAGTGGTAAAATAAAGGTAAAGGGACCCCTGACCATTAGGTCCAGTCGTGACCGACTCTGGGGTTGCAGCGCTCATCTTGCTTTATTGGCCAAGGGAGCCGGCGTACAGTTTTCGGGTCATGTGGCCAGCATGACTAAGCCGCTTCTGACAAACCAGAGCAGTGCATGGAAACGCCATTTATCTTCCCGCTGGAGCAGTACCTATTTGTCTACTTGCACTTTGATGTGCTTTCAAACTGCTAGGTGGGCAGGAGCAGGGACTGAGCAACAGGAGCTCATCCCGTCGCGGGGATTCGAACTGCCGACCTTGTGAGTCCTAGGCTCTGTGGTTTAACCCACAGCGCCTCCCTCCAAAAAAGTACAATGGTACCTTGGTTTATAACCATAATCCGTTCCGGAGATCTGGTTGTAAACCAAAACAGGTTGTAACCCAAGGCGCGCTTTCGCCAATGGGGCCTCCAAAAACAAAAATGGGTTGTAATCCAAAATGGTTGCAAACCAAGGTACCACTGTACATTGCTTCTACGAAAGAATCCTCAGAACCGTAGTGTATTCTTCACAGAGCTACGACTCCCACCTACCAGGAACCAACTTTAGCCTTGTGCATTGTGTTTTTAAGCATTTGCACTGGACCCACACACTATTGCTATTACTACTCCTGAAAAGAATTACATGCAATCACAATTTGCTGCTGCTGCTGCTGTGAGTGCTGGAAGGAATCCCCTGCTCCCTGTTGCAATGCCCCTTTCCACCTGGCCTAGGGGGCAGGCCCACACTCACCCTGAACAGCTAAAAGGCACCTGGGAGGCCAGAGGGACATTGCTGAAACAACACTTGCAGTGGCGTAGCGTGGGGGGTGCAGGGGGGGCCGGCCGCACCGGGCGCAACATCTGGGGGTTAGGGTTAGGGGGCGCAAATCCACGGATTAGGGAGCACAAATTACTTGCCTTGCCCCGGATGCTGACAACCCACGCTACACCACTGAACACTTGGGTTGGGCCAACTGGCTAAAATGTTTTAAACGCTTCTAATTTTGGTTCCTCTGTTTTGTTTTTGTCAGGTTGGTGTTAGTTGAATGCTTAATTGGGGTTGGCAGTTATGTAAATTTCGGTATAACTGTAAACTGTTTATTATTGTCATTATGGGCTGCTGTTCATCCTGGAGGGGCATTTCCAGCTTACACCCCCCCCCCTTGCTGCCACCACCGCCCTTGGAAACCTTATAAGAAGCTCCTGCCCCAGGGAGACTGTGAGCAACATCATGGGGGATGTTTCTAGGATTAAAGTGAAACTGAGAATCCTAGAATTGGAAGGGACCTCCGGGCAGGGTTGTCTTTACCCAGGGGTGCAAGGGGTGCAAGGCACATGGGCGCCAAATTCTGGGGGGCGCCAAATGTATGCCTACTGTATACTGGTCCCTCTCTATCGGTGGCTGTGAAAAGCAATGGATCGAAAGTCCCCGCCCCCCTCCTCTGTCGCTCTTTTACTCCGTAGCAGTTTTTTCCGCTATGTCATTGTTACATGTGAGTGATCCCCCCCCCCAAAAAAGCTCAATAAAAGTTAATTTGGGGGCAGCTAAACTAAATTTTTAAGGGATGCGCGTGGCACTGTGGGTTAAACCACAGAGCCTAAGACTTGCCAATCAGAAGGTCAGCGGTTCAAATCCCCACAACGGGGTGAGCTCCTGTTGCTCGGTCCCTGCTCCTGCCAACCTAGCAGTTCGAAAGGGCGTCAAAGTGCAAGGAGATAAATATGTACCGCTCCGGCAGGAAGCTAAACAGCGTTTCCGTGCGCTGCTCTGGTTCGCCAGAAGCGGCTTAGTGATGCTGGCCACATGACCTAGAAGCTGTACGCCGGCTCCCTTGGCCAGTAAAGCGAGATGAGCGCTGCAACCCCAGAGTCGGCCACGACTGGACCTAACGGTCAGGGGTCCCTTTACCTTTAAACTAAATTTGGGGGCACTGGGCAGATCTTTGCACCCCAGCTACGCATATGCTAACGACGGCCCTGCCTCTGGGGTCACGTAGCCCAACCCCTTGCAATGCAGGAATATGCAGGTGGCCCCTACGGGGCCCCAATCCTTGGCGTTCTCAGCTCCCTTGTTATTTTTGCTATGGACGCTGCATATAATCTTGCTATATTTGAATGTGCTGGGGTTTTTTTCTCTCCTGTTCTTATACTTGCTAACAGTGGCGTAGCGTGGGTTGTCAGCACCCGGGGCAAGGCAAGTAATTTGTGCCCCCTAACCCGTGGATTTGCACCCCCTAACCCGTGGATTTGCGCCCCCTAACCCTAACCCCCAGATGTTGCGCCAGGTGCGGCCGGCCCCCCCTGCACCCGCCACGCTACGCCACTGCTTGCTAAAGTTTTGCCATGTTATTATTAACTTGTTGTTTTCTTGCTTCGCTAACTTATTAAGAAATTGCTTCTGTGGCGTTTGTTGGAAGTGCCCCCCCTCCTTTATCTGTGTTGCAAGCTGCTTCCAGCATGATGCAGTTTGTTTGTGTGTGTGTGAGAGAGAGAGGAAGAGACACAGAGAGAAAGCGGCATACCAATCAAAGAATAAATGGCTGACTTGGGGTGCCTCCGCCGCGCTTTGCGCAATTAACGCGCCACAGCCGGATCCATTGTGTGGATCGCGATCATGGCCAGCAATGATCGCTGCGGTCGGCTTGCTCGGGTGTGATTTTTAAACCTGGCTTCTTCCCAGTGTTTCCACCCAGATTCCGTGAACTGCCCAGGAAACTGCAGCGACAAATAACACTTGTAGTTTAAGGGCGAATTTTGGAGACGTAAAAGATTTGGATGATTAGGAGGAAATGATTGATAATAGGACCCACAAGGGGGAGGGGGGAATCCAGGGGATTCTCTGGAATCTTGTTTTTTAAGTTGTATGTTGGATTATGCGGTTGTAAAATTCTAATTTGAAAAACGAACTAACTAAATAAATTATTAATTGAAATTAATAAAGGGAAGGGAAGGGAACTGGAGCGACAAACGGGAACCCCTTGGCTGGCTGGGCGGGATCCCCGCGCTTTGCGCTTCGCCTCCTGCCGGGGGCGGAGAGCCGGTGGGCGCGCCTGGCCAGGGACCGCCCTCCTCTCCGCCGCTTCTCCTCCCCGAGCAACATGGCTGCAGCCGCCGCCGCCTGCTCGCCAGTGAAGGTAAGCTAGGCGCCTCGCTGCTGCTGCCGGCTCTCCCGGCTGGGGACGCAACTCGGCGGCTCCCTTTCCACGAAGGGGCGGCTCCCTTGGGCTCTCGGGGAACGGGAAGGGGGCCTGGGCGCGCGCGGGGCCTGAGCGCGCGGGCGCGGCGTAGGTGCGGGCCGGGAGTCCTTGGGGATCTCCGTCGGCCTGCTCAAGACGTGCGCCTAGGCGCCTTTGGCGCGCGTAAAGGCGCCCTCTCCAGCGGTGCTGGAGTCTGGAGGGTGTGTGTCCGCGCGCGGAGTCCCCTGGGTGCACTTACCCGGGAGTAAACCCTGCTTGGGCGCGAGGAGGGCCTGGCGACATGCCGGGCTTTGTGCACAGGCGACGGTGGGTTTCTGCAGACATGCTCCAGGACCCTTGGCCAAGTGTGTCTGGTTTTTGTTAAACCGAGGGTTTTGCCTTTGGGGTCCTCTTCTTCTTCTTCTTCTTCTTCTTCTTCTTCTTCTTCTTCTTCTTCTTCTTCTTCTTCTTTCTTGGAAAGCACAGTGGTTTAGAAACACCGCACACTACAGTATTAAGAATCCCGGAATGAATACCCCCCAGATTTGTGTGGCAAAGAAAACAGTTGCCCTGTTAATGCGCTTGTACCCCTGCCTCCACTGCCCTTGTTGCTGCCCCAAAGGACCATCCAGAATACTGGATCTGCTGTCGGTGATCTGGAGTCTGAGACATGTGCTGAGCTCTCACCCTCTATTTCTTAATTATTCAGATGAGTTTCCTCTATTAGTCACAGAGGGGTTTCCCACTATGTGCCGCTCAAATATAGCTAATCAACGGCTTTTAGAAATCTGGTGAGCTGTAGTGCGTTTAGACACCTATATCATACAATCCTAGAATTGTAGAGTTGAAAGGGACCCCTGAGGTTCATCTAGTCCAACCCCCTGCAATACAGGGATATGCATCTGTCCCATAAGGGGACCGAACCTGCAACCTTGGCGTTATCAGCCGCAACTTCTGACCAACTGAGCTGTGAGTCACAGAACCTGTTCCTTATGCAGGATACCACATTGCTTTTTAGGGCACGCTGAAATACCATGAACGGCCTATTTGCATTCTTTGGATATTTCCAATCCACGTGATCGATATTCCTCAGTTTGCCATTCCTGAAAGTGATTGTATCTGTTCCTTTGACAAAATGCATGCACTTAGATACACACACAGCAGCTGCTCCTCTTGAGAAGAGCTGTAGAGGTAGAATGCTTCCTATGACAGTGAGATCTTGCTGAATTTGATCTTGTCTCTTTGATGCTTTCATTGTGTGTATTTTTTTTAAACCTATCTTGAGTTGTCCCTTTTTAAAAATTCTGTGTGTCCACAAAGTTTGAATGTGTCACACGTAGCCGACAGGAGTTGGCGTTTGTTGAAGCAATAAGTACAAACCGTTTCCCGACTTCATGGGAAAACCTTTAAAGTCATTCCGGCTTGTGATAGGTGATTCCACCAGGGGGGAACCTTGCCTTTCCTCCTGACCTCCAAGCTCAGAGAGAAGGGCTGGAGCTGGTCACTGTTCTGCTTCACATGATAATCCCATTTCTCTCTGAAAATCTGGGGGGAGTTCTCCCACCTGGAACTGCACTGGGCTTCCAAGACTTTCCCCTAGTCTTCATTCTGAATGTGAAATTAGGAAGAAAATTGGTGGAGGCGGGGGATATTCCTGAAGTCACATTGCCTGGCATTCATGAACACACATCCTTTAGAATTCTATCCGTTGCGTTTTATCTGCCCAATCAGAATGGATTTCTAGAACCAAAATGCATTTTTGGTGCAACCTTAGCAGGAGTAATGACGAAAGTTTTAGCGAATTTTTTGTTGCTTGTCTTCACTTCTCCCACCCCCATGCCCTGCTCAAAGTTGTGAAGAATATTCTTACATTATGGATCACCATTAAGAAAAAGAGGTCAGAATAGTAGACCAATACAGTGGTACCTCAGGTTACATATGCTTCAGGTTACAGACTCCGCTAACCCAGAAATATTACCTCGGGTTAAGAACTTTGCTTCAGGATGAGAACAGAAATCATGCTCCAGCGGCGTGGCAGCAGCAGGAGGCCCCATTAGCTAAAGTGGTGCTTCGGGTTAAGAACAGTTTCAGGTTAAGAACGGACCCCCGGAACGAATTAAGTACTTAACCTGAGGTACCACTGTATATATGTGGACTGTCCCTGGGTCAGGTGACATTTCTTCTTTAAGTTCTCAGATCTCTCAACCCAGCTCAAGGGTGTCATCTGAACTAGCCAGATGTTCAACTGAGAATCAGCCACAGAGAGTCCATCTTTTGAAAAATATGACCTTAGAGCCGTCTTGCCCCAAAGTGGCAACTAGACATTCCGTTTTGGTGACTATAACCTTGGTTTAAGGAGGCATTTGGCACCTAGCTTATGTATATGAATTCCGAACACTGTACCCAAATAATAATAATAATAATAATAATAGTAATCTGTCTGGGTTTCCCCAGCCACTCTGGACGGCTTCCAACAAAAGATTAAAAATACATTAAAACATCAGTCATTTAAACTTCCCTAAACAGGGCTGCCTTCAGACATCTTCTAAAAGTTAGGTAGTTGTTTATTTCCTTGACATCTGATGGGAGGGTGTTCCACAGGGCGGGCGCCACCACCAAGAAGGCTCTCTGCCTGATTCCCTGTAACTTGGCTTCTTGCAATGAGGGAACCGCCAGAAGGCCCTCGGCGCTGGACCTCTGTGTCTGGGCTGAACGATGGGGGTGGAGACGCTCCTTCAGGTATTTTGGAATATTGTGAAGCTCCTTGACATCTGACGGGAGGCGGTTGCCACCACCAAGAAGGCCCTCTGCCTGGTTGTCTGCGACTTCGCTTCTCACAATGAGGGAACTGCCAGAAGGCCCTCGGCACCGGACCTCAGTGTCTGAGCTGAACGATGGGGATGGAGACGCTCCACCGAGTGAAGGTATCTTCACTTGTGGCCACAAGTGGCCAGTAAAAGGTACCCCTGCCCGTACGGGCCAGTCGTGTCCCACACTAGGGTTGTGCGCTCATCTCGCTTAAGAGGCCGGGAGCCAGCGCTGTCCGAAGACACTTCCGGGTCATGTGGCCAGCATGACGAAGCTGCAGCTGGCGAGCCAGCACCAGCGCCGCACACGGAAACGGCGTTTACCTTCCCGCTATAAAGCGGTACCTATTTATCTACTTGCACTTAAGAGTGCTTTCGAACTGCTAGGTGGGCAGGAGCTGGGACCGAACGACGGGAGCTCACCCCGGTACGGGGATTCGAACCGCCGACCTTACGATCAGCAAGTCCTAGGCACTGAGGTTTTACCCACAGCGCCATCCGCAAGTGGCCAGTAATCGGGTAGTAGCTAGGTGGTGGTGAGATAACGGCTGCGCAGGTGTCCTGATAGAGCTTATCTGGTGTTTCTTCATGGGGCATCCGTACAGCTCTGCCCTCACCCCTCTCCTCCTGAGAACTGGCAGAGACCCCCACTGATGGGAGACAATTGCTGCAGTGGTCAAGTTGCTGCTCCTCCTCTTCTTCTTCCTTCCTTCCTCCTTCCTTCATCTCAAGCACTTATCTTCCCTCTGGCTGGTCTCCAGCACAACGTTAGGCACATTTAATCCCATTGACTTCAGCTGGCTTAACAGTACGAACTCGGTGCTGCCTACAGTTTCAGAAAACTTGAGGCCTGTGCATTTTATCCTTGCCTGAAGAAAGCCTCTCTCCGTTTTGCATAGGTGTAACATTCATTACTAAGCAGTTGGAGCGAGGGCATAGATTGCTTTTGCAGCAAAATGGGATCCAGCTGATCACAGCAGAACATAATGTAATTTATACCCAAAAGCAGCCAAATTCAGAAGCCCAAGTTGGTAGCTCTGGCTCTTGTATAACAGCGAAGGTTGCCAGATAAACTTCAAGATGCGTTCCAGCTCTATAATTCTATGTGGAAGGGATTTGGTTGCCAGCTGGGTACAGTGGTACCTCAGGTTACATACGCTTCAGGTTACAGACTCCGCTAACCCAGAAATAGTGCTTCAGGTTAAGAACTTTGCTTCAGGATGAGAACAGAAATCGGGGTGCGGCGGCAGTAGGAGGCCCCATTAGCTAAAGTGGTGCTTCAGGTTAAGAACAGTTTCAGGTTAAGAACAGACCTCTGGAACGAATTAAGTACTTAACCTGAGGTACCACTGTATTTGTAATGTGGAATGGTAGCTTCAGTTGTGTGACACGGGAACCTTTTGATGGTAACATTCAGGCAATATTATTCCAGCATTCTTCAATGCTTTTACGCAGGGTTGATTTGATTTAAATCAAATTGATTTAAATCACTAGTCAGTAAGACTTAATTTAACTCATTTTTTTTACAGAAAGACTCATTCTTGCTGGTATAATCTTAACATTTACAGCCAGATGAAGGTTTCATTTTTGGAATAAGAAAGTTTCAGAGTAGTTTTTACAGTTATATCAAAAATACTGATTTGGTTATACTATTAGAAATACAAAGACAGGCAATTACGAAATTATTGTTTGTATCTGGACAACTTTTCTGGTGTACTTTATCGGAAGGAGAAAAATAATCATTTCCTTAATAACAATTGAAACAATTTATTTAACTGAAACAATAACATTATAGCATACGTATCCATGTTTGTTAACTGAGGTGGTTAAATGATAAAAAAACAACAACCTTGGACTGATGAAAAACTTAAAACAAAACCTTATTTCCTGATGAGTAGCCTTAGGACTATAATGTAACTTAAATTGAAAACTATATTTAGAAAGATTCCCCCCCCCCCAAAGCATTTTATTTTAAAAATCTGATTTAAATTTAAACATATCCAATTTTTTAGATTTATTTTTTTAAAGCATTGATTTTTATCCACCCTGCTTTTAGGAGCACACTGGAAATTGCAAATCTGTCTTCACTTATGTTGCACCCAGTTTGCCTGCACTACCACTTCCATGCCACAAGATGGCAGCAAATCCGAAAGAATATTTGTTTCTGTTTGCTGATCCTCGTCAGGTTCTTCCAAGTTATGGCATGAACTTCAACCAGAGCTTTGGACTGATAACAAGAACCACATAGCCTAATGAAATAAATGTTCCTATTATAATTGAAAGCAAAGCAAGATCGTTTTAAATAAAAAAGAGATCCGTTTTAAAGAAGTGGGCATGGGATGGAGTTTTTTATGTCTCTTGCTGTTTATTTATTGTAAGTATCAGGCAACACAGATATTTATCCCCCACAATGGTTTACTTAATCCAGTGGTTTTCGAGCTACATCTCAGGAAATCTCGGGGTTCCTAGAAATCTCCGTTATTTATTTTTAAAATAAAATGCTTTTGGAGGAAAAATCTTTTTAAAGGTTGTTGTTGTTGTTGTTGTTGAGTCGTTTAGTCATGTCCGACTCTTCGTGACCCCCTGGACCAGAGCACGCCAGGTACTTCTGTCTTCCACTGCCTCCCGCAGCTTGGTCAAACTCATGCTGGTAGCTTCGAGAACACTGTCCAACCATCTCGTCCTCTGTCGTCCCCTTCTCCTTGTGCCCTCCATCTCTCCCAACATCAGGGTCTTTTCCAGGGAGTCTTCTCTTCTCATGAGGTGGCCAAAGTCTTGGAGCCTCAGCTTCAGGATCTGTCCTTCCAGTGAGCACTCAGGGCTGATTTCCTTCAGAATGGAGAGGTCTAATCTTCTTGCAGTCCATGGGACTCTCAAGAGTCTCCTCCAGCACCATAATTCAAAAGCATCAATTCTTTGGCGATCAGCCTTCTTTATGGTCCAGCTCTTACTTCCATACATCACTACTGGGAAAACCATAGCTTTAACTATAAGGACCTTTGTCGGCAAGGTGATGTCTCTGCTTTTTAAGATAGTTTTCTATTTAAGTTCCTAAGTGAAACCAGCATCAATAGCCAAGCTTGCTTTCGATGCTCTTAAACTTTACCTGAGGTGGTTATTTTAAGGCAGATCCAACAGGCCTGACATGTATCTTTTGCAAATTCTGGGAATTTCCTCTCAGAAATTCCTGCAAAACAAAAAATGTTTGGAAGATAGTGAAATAAGATGATGTATTTAATTTTATTTTTATGTTTTTAAGGTTTGATGCTATGTTATTAATAACTTTTGCTGTTGAGAGATAGCAAAGCGGGTGAAAACAGAAACAAACCAGAAACGCAAGTTGGGGGAAGTCTTGGAGGGGAGGGAGGGAGGAATATATAGTAAACATTAAGAATTTGAGATGTATGTAATGAACGAAAATGAAAAATGAATTAAAAAAAACATTTTTTAAAAAGAATCCTCTACAGTGGCAAGAGTTCTAGGACATGGCTGGGCAAACTAAGGCCCGGGGGCCGGATCCGGCCCAATTGCCTTCTCAGTCCGTCCCGCAGTCGGTCCAGGAATCAGCATGTTTTTACATGAGTAGACTGTGTCCTTTTATTTAAAATGCACCTCTGGGTTATTTGTAGGGCATAGGAATTCGTCCCCCCCCCCAATATAGATAGATAGCTAGATAGATAGATGATAGATAGATAGATAGATAGATAGATAGATAGATAGATAGATAGATGATAGATAGATAGATAGTCTGGCCCCCCAGAAGGTCTGAGGGACAGGGGACCAGCCCCCTCCTGAAAATGTTTGCTGACCCCTGACCTAGAGCCAATTACCGAGGCTGGGGGCGGGGAATGGGGAGGTGGGTTGGTTTTCCGTCGGTCCCATTCATACCTATTTGCTGTTCTCATCTGGTTGAGGCGGAAAGCCCCGGATTGGCACACTGGCTGCCCTCTACGGAAGGAGGAAATGTGTGTGGGTGGCAGAGTTTTCCCTTCCCTATCCCAGCCAGCTGTAAGGAAGTTGCCTAGGACTAAAAATAGGGTGATTGGTTTTTTCCATTCCTGACCTTAAAAAAAAACCACAACCCAGCACAAGAATGGTTTCATTGTTGTAGCAGGGATGCCCAAATTCTGCCTTCTTGAGGAATCATCCTCCCTGGGCCTGGCAGTTCATTTGAATGACCTAGACTGGTTCGGTCGCAAGTTGTCAGGCTCCATCCTAAAGGGACGCTATCTGCCCGCAAGCCGTGTCCTAACTGTAGAATAGTGGGTAGACATGGCAGACGACACAGCGATTTCTCCAAAGTGGCTCTTTATTTTGTAAGCTGGAACAGAAAACTGAACAGCAAACAGCTCAGCCGGCCTGCTTTTATAGGCAGCCGGCTGTCAACATTGTAGCAACAACAACCCAGAGTTTCCCGCCTAAAATAACTGACGTGGACCTGAGTGAAAACTATCTACAGACCTGAGTGAAAACTATCTACAGTATCCCCCCTGCTGGCCCAGGGTGAACTTCACTACATAACACTAACCATGTGCTCACCGGACACCTTAAAATCATCACCTGCTCTTGCTGCACTCCAGCAAAAATCTTCATTTGACCACCAACATCCTACTACACTTCAAACCACGTTGGATTTCTGCAAGGTCATCTCTTCACAAAGCCCTCCAGATGGTGTGTTTTCCCCCCCCCCAAAATAATATGTATTATTTTCAGTAAATAAAGCATAATACAAAAGAATTAACAGTAACAAAAACAAAAAATAAAGCAGAAAAAAGATAGAAAAAAGGGAAAAAATAAGAACATACAATACAGCATAATGCCACCTAATTCATTACAATTAAGTACCATCCATCTTCATAAACATGGTATTTGACTTCCTCGAGTCTCTTCCGTCTGAATTTCTTAGTAATTATCTGTAGCAGTTTCCAATATCAATATTTCAAAAAACCAGATCACAGTCATAATCATATTACATCACTTTCCTTATCGTGCATTTTCTTATTTATAAATTTATTCCCATTTTAATCCTAGGCCTAATTGATTCTTTCAAGTGATTGCATATCTTTAATATTACAATATTTATTCAAATAGTCTTTAAATTTCTTCCAATCTTCTTGATGTTCCTCTTCTTTCTGGTCGCGGATTCTCCTGGTGAGATCAGCCAGCTCCATAAATTCTATCATCTTCATCTGCCATTCTTCAATTGTTGGTAGTTCTTGTGTTTTCCATTTTTTGGCTAGTAAAATCCCTGCAGCAGTTGTGGCATACAAAAATACTTTTACTTCTTTTTTGGGCAGTTCAACACCTGGTTTTGCAGCCTTCGTTCACCTCTGTCCCAGGCAGAGTACCCAGTGGTCAAGGATGGTGGAAGTCCCACAGGTTTCCTGTTACTGGCACGGGGATTTCTGCAGGAATCAGGGTGGATAAATGATTTAATAAAAAAATAAAAATAAAAATTGGGTATTTTTTATTTACATTGGATTTTTAAAATAAAATGCTTTTGGAGGGAAAATCTTTCTAAATATAGTTTCCTATTTAAGTTAAATTATAGTCCAAAGACTTATTCATCAGGAATAAGGATTTGTTTTATGTTTTTCATGTGTGCGCTAAAAAAAAATTGTTTAACCACATCAGTTAACAAACATGGATACATATGCTATAGTGTTATTGTTTCAGTTAAATAAATTGTTTAATTGTTATTAAGGAAATGGTTGTTTTTCTCCTTCCAATAAAGTACAGCAGAAAGTTTTCTTGTATATCACAAAAATAGCATAATAAATGTGGAAAAATATCTACAACGCATGTTTCATTATTAGTCGTCAGTGTATTAGTTCTTGGTTCATGAATTGGTTTAAACAATTAGGAGGAGGAAGAAGAAGAAGGGGGGAGAGGCGAGGGGGGGCAAGTGGGGTGGGGGTAGGTGAAAACCAAACACTATTGTGGTGTAGCATTTAGTAATAGTTTCAATTGTCTTCCAAACTAATGCATGTTTCTTGTGCTCAAGATTGGAATTATCGGAGGGACCGGTCTGGACGACCCAGACATATTAGAAGGACGAACAGAAAAATACGTCGATACACCTTATGGAAAGGTAGGTACCAATAACTTTGGGGATAATTGGCTTTTTAAATTTAATTTTAATTTGGTATTGTATTAATGTGGCTTTTATTGGATTGTTATAAATGAAAACAAATAAATAAATAAATAAATAAGAACTCCCCCCCCCCTTAATCATGCCTAAATAGCAGTTAAGATTGTTTAAAATTCACTGTTGGCATTCTGTAATGTGTTGTCTTCCATTCCTGTCTTGCGTTATTTCTGTTTTTTACTCTAGCCATCAGATGCTCTGATTTTGGGGAAGATAAAAAATGTGGACTGTGTGCTTCTGGCCAGGTAAGAATTCCTTAAGCATCACTTGTATTTCTCTTGTACTGAAAAATTAAGTTACAGATAGGTAGCCGTGTTGGTCTGCCATAGTAAAACAAAAAAAAAATTCCTTCCAGTAGCACCTTAAAGACCAACTAAGTTAGTTCTTGGTATGAGCTTTCGTGTGGTATCTGAAGAAGTGTGCATGCACACGAAAGCTCATACCAAGAACTAACTTAGTTGGTCTTTAAGGTGCTACTGGAAGGAATTTTTTTTGTTTTGAAAAATTAAGGTTTGCCGTAAATGTATTAAATCAAGGCATCTAACCTGCTAAACATGCACGCTATATGCCGAGAATTATCTCCCGCGTTTCAGTAAATTATAATTGGTTTATAGTTCTTGATTGAGTTCTCTACCTTAAAAATTGTTCCTCTTTCTATAGAGCTTCCAAGTTCAGTTACCGTATTTTTTGCTCTACAAGACTCACCTTTTCCCTCCTGAAAAATAAGGGGAAATGTGTGTGTGTGTGCGTCTTATGTAGCGAATGCAGGCTGCGCAGCTATCCCAGAAGCCAGAACAGCAAGAGGGGTTGCTGCTTTCACTGCGCAGCAATCCCTCTTGCCGTTCTCTCTTCTGAGATTCAGAATATTTTTTTTCTTGTTTTCCTACTCCAAAAACTAGGTGCGTCTTGTGGTCTGGTGCGTCTTGTAGAGCGAAAAATACGGTAATTGTGTTGGACAATACATATGCTTGCTGAAAACTTACCTGTTTCAGCTGGCCTGTGCAGACGCGTTATTTTGTCTTGTCTGTACTTCAGTTTTATTGTTTTTAACGGATTTTTAAATGTTTTGAATATGTTTTTATTCTTTTTTAAATTGTGGAGTTTTGTTTTGTTTTTAATCACAGAAGTTTTTGCTGCCCTGTAAGGAAGGTTGGGATATAAATTTAACAGATAGGTGCAAATGAAATGTAAACTTTCTTGAGAGTTTGGGACAGAGGAATACGGAGACATAAAAAATGATAAAATCTCCCAGTCCTAAAAACCTTAAAATCCCAGGCCTTGAATCCCAGGGCTGAGGATTTGAACCAGAAACTATATGTAGAAAGGGAAAGGGAAAGGGCCCCTGGACGGTCAAGTCCAGTCAAAGGCGACTATGGGGTTGCGGTGCTCATTTCAGGCCAAGGGAGCCAGAGTTTATCCACAGACAGCTTTCCGGGTCAAGTGGCCAGCAGGACTAAACCACTTCTATCGCATGGAGGACCATGACGGAAACCAGAGCGCACGGAAATGCTGTTTACCTTCTTGCCGCAGCGGTACCTATTTATCTACTTGCACTGGTGTGCTTTTGACCTACTAGGTTGGCAAAAGCTGAGACACAGCAATGGGAGCTTACTCGGTGGTGGGAATTCGAACTGCCAACCTTCCGATCGGCAAGCCCAAGAGGCTCAGTGGTTTTGTTTTTTTTTAAAAAAAGATATTTATTAAAGTTTCAAAAATTATATAAAAACAAAACAACAATACAAGCAAATGCAAACAAAAACAAGTATAATTTCAATCCCTTATTTTCTTGTAACTTACTTCCCCGACCTCCTCATATCTCCCCTTTCTGTATTCCAATTTCTAATTATTAATTCAGCAAATCCTCTCCCTTATTTTTCATTTAATTTTTAGCCTTTCTTTTCTTTTTACTTAATCATTACAGCTGAAAACCACTTAATTTCTAAACCAACGTCATTCTAACATTCATTAATTTTGCAATGTTTCCTAAGATAATCCTTAAATTTCTTCCAATCTTCTTCCGCCGTCTCTCTTCCCTGGTCTCGAGGCTCAGTGCTTTTGACCACAGCGCCACCCGCTCCCTTCATTTAATATAAGCAGCCTATATAATATAAGCAGCTTATAAAAAATCACCTGAAACAGACAAAAGAGAAAACACTTATAAAACAAAAGAAAATCAATGAATGAGATCTAGAACTAGTCTACATGGAAGGACTAATGGATAGGTAAAAAAGGTAAAGGAACCCTGGATGGTTAAGACCAGTAAAAGGTGACTATGGGGTTGTGGTGCTCATCTCGCTTTTCAGGCCAAGGGAGCCGGCGTTTGTCCACAGACAGCTTTCCGGGTCATGTTGCCAGCAGAACTAAACCACTTCTGGCGCAATGGGACACGATGACAGAAATCAGAGTGCACGGAAACGCTGTTTACCTTCCCAACGCAGCAGTACCTATTTATCTACTTACACTGGCGTGCTTTCCAACTGCTAAGTTGGCAGGAGCAGGGACAGAGCAATGGGAGCTCACTCTGTTGCGGGGATTTGAACCGCCGACCTTCCAATCGGCAAACCAAAGAGGCTCAGTGGTTTAGACCACAGCGCCATCTGCTCCCTTAGAACTATATGTACTAAACCCTCATAGCGTCTGGCACACAAGGTGTACGACATTTGTCCCTGAGACGGGAAAGCAAATTGAAGCCTCTGGATTGGCCAGATCTATTGGTCCTGATCCGCAGCCACTCTCCTCACACCATTCTTACATAAGTACAGTGGTGCCCCGCAAGACGAATGCCTCGCAAGACGAAAAACCCGCTAGACGAAAGGGTTTTCCGTTTTGGAGGCGCTTCGCAAAATGAATTTCCCCATGGGCTTGCTTCGCAAGAAGAAAGCCCATAGGGAAATCTCCGGGGACCTCTTTTAAATACTAGCGGTGGGGAGCAAAGCCTTTCCCCCCCCCCTCCGGCCCTCAGAATAGGTCCAGGAAGGCCGGCGGGGGCCGAAAGTCTTTGCTCCCTACCGCCAGCATTTTAAAAGCAGTCCGGGATAGCAGGGAAGCGCTTCCCGCTATCCCAGATGGCTTTTGAAGGCAGGCGGGGGGCAAAAGTCTTTGCTCCCCCCCCCGCCTGCCTTCCTGGGAGAGCGGAGAAACGCAGTGCGTTTCTCCGCTGTCCCGGAGGGCTTTTGAAGGCAGGCAAGGGGGAGCAAAGACTTTTGCCCCCCGCCCGCCTTCGGAAGAGGTCCTGGACCTCTTCTGAAGGCCGGCGGGGGGCAAAAGTCTTTGTCCTCCCTGCCTGCCTTCCCGGGAGAGTGGAGAAACGCAGCGCTGCGTTTCTCCGCTCTCCCGGGAAGGCAGGCGGCGGGGAAGCAAAGACATTCGCCCCCCGCCGGCCTTCAGAAGAGGTCGGGGGACAGACTGTCCCCGGACCTGGTCTGAAGGCGGTTTCCATAGGAACGCATTAATTGATTTTTAATGCATTCCTATGGGAAACCGTGCTTCGCAAGACGAAAAACTCGCAAGACGAAAAGACTTGCGGAACAAATTAATTTCGTCTTGCGAGGCACCACTGTAAATTGCTTTTAAAGAGGTGGTGGAACAGAATAAAACCACGGTTTGGTGAATTCATTCCTAACCGCAAGAGGAAACGCATCTTTCCCTGAGTTGTTTGCTTCCCCCAACCCCATCTTGAATTTTAGCTTTGCTGTTTCCCACCCCCCTCCCCTCTTTCTCTGCGTAGGCATGGAAGGCATCACACCATCATTCCGACACATGTCAATTACCGTGCCAATCTGTGGGCTCTGAAGGAAGAGGGCTGCACTCATCTGCTGGTGACCACAGCCTGTGGTTCTTTGAGAGAAGAGATTCAGCCTGGAGACGTTGTCATAATAGATCAGTTCATAGACAGGTAAAAAAAAGATGGAGATCTTATATGAGGAGCTAGGCTGGGCAATCATTGAATTAGATCTTGGGCTGGAGCAGAAACTTTATTCCCAAAGCATCCCTGCTTTTCATATATGGATGATATTAATGGGGTGGTGAGGGGTTGTAATGAAAATACTAATTTGTGAATCTGGAACCAAAGACCACACTTGTTGTTGTTGTTTAGTTGTTTAATTGTATCTGACTCTTCATGACCCCATGGACCAGAGCACACCAGGCACTTCTGTCTTCCACTGCCTGCCGCAGTTTGGTCAGACTCATGTTTGTAGCTTCGAGAACACTATCCAACCATCTCGTCCTCTGCCGTCCCCTTCTCCTTGTGCCCTCCATCTTTCCCAACATCAGGGTCTTTTCCAGGGAGTCTTCTCTTCTCATGAGTACTGGAGCCTCAGCTTCAGGATCTGTCCTTCCAGTGAGCACAGGGCTGATTTCCTTAAGAATCGATCGGTTTGATCTTCTTGCAGTCCATGGGACTCTCAGTAGTCTCCTCCAGCACCATAATTCAAAAGCATCAATTCTTCGGCGCTCAGACCACACTACACATACTTGATTCAGGGGAAACCTAAGTGTGGGAATGTTTAGGAATGTAGGGGGTTGTTTAACTGGCCCACGAACCGCCCCCAAACCAAGGCACCTGCTTGGTGAGTCCCTACGCGCTGCGCTAAACTGGAAACGCATCTGTGCAGACGCCAGAAATCGCAGGCGCACAGATGCAGATGCCAGAAATCTCTGCTGGAGTGAACTGGCCCAGGCGAGGTAAACCTTGCTAACCCCTGCTGTACTGATCTTCTGTCGGCTCGCAAGATGGAAAAAAGAGGCGAATGGGTGGCATTGATACTACAGTGACTGAACATGCTGACCTTTCCTTGCCAATCAGGTGTTTTTTTAAATTTCTAATCAGTGTTTTTCCCCACCCACAGGACCACCAAAAGGCATCTCACCTTTTATGATGGGAGCTGTCCCGGCCTTCCAGGAGTCTGCCATATCCCTATGGCAGAACCTTTCTGCGCCAAAACTAGAGAGGTTTGTGGATCTTCGCTTATTGAGTCCATTGTCTGCGGCCGGAATCTCAACAGCCTGTAGATCAGCAGAAAGTGCTTATGAATGCATAGGAAGGGGTGAAAGAGAAACATGTTCTGGTTTTCCTTTCCAGCTTTATCCCCTCCTGTTTCATTTAATGTTGTTATTGGGGGGCGGAGGGTTTGCCACTTGATAAATGCTGAGCCACTTCCCTGTCCTTTCTGCAGATTACTTTATCATCATCATCATCGCTGTAGTGGTTCTAGGGGTTGCTCGTGCGTAAATCAACGCCACACCTGGCTGGGTTACCTGGGTGAACCCTTTCTGTCCGGACAGCCACTCACCCGTGGCTGTCTCAATCGCTGGCAGAAAGGGTTCACCCAGGTAACCCAGCCAGGTGTGGCGTCGATTTACGCACGAGCAACCCCTAGAACCACTACAGCAATCCGTCAGTCGGCGTTTCTTGAACTTCTTCCAGCAAAGAAGTTCTTTGACGCCAAGTCTCCTCCTACTCTCCTTGCGCGGAAGCCTTCTGCGCAGGGAGGGTGTGGGCAGCGGAGGACCCGTGCTCTCCCCGCTGGTCTCCGGCGAGGAGTCATGGAGCCACCTCGCCAATTCCCCCATCTGCCCCCCTTCTCCACTGGTGCTATGCTGAATTCCTTCCCCAGAAGATGGGCTGCTTCTATCCCTCCAGGGACGCTCTCCGGAAGCCCTCTGGAGCCCTCCCTCTCCCTCTGGCTCCGATGGCAGTTCCCTGACATCCATCATTAGAAAAATAATTACAAAAGTACACAGAGTAATATAAGATACAAAGAGGGAGAAACAAGAAATAGTACCCATATCACCATCATCAAACCTTTTATTGGCATCACATACAAACATCCAAAACACATACATATACATATATACAGTGGTACCTCGGGTTAAGTACTTAATTCGTTCTGGAGGTCCGTACTTAACCTGAAACTGTTCTTAAGCTGAAGCACCACTTTAGCTAATGGGGCCTCCTGCTGCTGCCGCGCCGCTGGAGCACAATTTCTGTTCTCATCCTGAAGCAAAGTTCTTAACCTGAAGCACTATTTCTGGGTTAGCAGAGTCTGTAACCTGAAGCGTATGTAACCCGAGGTACCACTGTACCACTTCCCCAGTGGCACAAACATTTGCTAAAAGAGAGGAGGCAGAGCAGTTTATCGTTACATCTCTAGGTTTCCAGGGAGATCAGATGTCTGCAGTGTATTTCGACAACAAAAACCAAATAGAGGTATTTAGCCACTAACTTGGTGAGCTCCTGATCATTCCCCAGTAATAGAAAATGTATGACTTCTGACTCTGGTTTCCATTTGGGGATGTGGAGTTGATCTAGAAATTGATGATGGAGATCAGCATATAGTTTACAATTGAGAACCATGTGTGTAAGGGTTTCCACCAGGTGGTCTTCACCTGGCCAAGTTCTTTCTCCTTCCACCCTGCCTTACCCATATGGAAAACAAAAGAAAGAGGGGGGGGGGTTATATTTTGTAAATT
This sequence comes from Podarcis melisellensis, assembly GCF_964234715.1. Classification (NCBI taxonomy): domain Eukaryota; kingdom Metazoa; phylum Chordata; class Lepidosauria; order Squamata; family Lacertidae; genus Podarcis; species Podarcis melisellensis. The sequence goes on along the minus strand of NC_138534.1, from coordinate 13,964,051 downwards.
AAAAAAAAAAGGATGGGGGAGGACTTGTTATTGTAGTTAACCTGCATATTACTTTATTAAAAGGTGCATTAAAGGGCTGGTGCCTTGCTGCTTCTGTCGTAATTCTTTGTAAACAGATTTTATATATGTATGTAATTTTAATAGACGCGGGTGGCGCTGTGGTCTAAACCACTGAGCCTTGGCCTTACTATTAGAAAGGTGGGCAGTTCGAATCCCTGTGATGGGGTGAGCTCCCTTTGTTCGGTCCCTGCTCCTGCCAACCTAGCAGTTTGGAAGCATGTCAAAATGCAAGTAGATAAATAGGTACCGCTCCGGCGGGAAGGTAAACAGAGTTTCCGTGTGTTGCTCTGGTTTGTGTGTACCGTTGTGCCAGAAGTGGTTTAGTCCTGCTGGCCACATGACCTGGAAAAACTGCGGACAAACGCTGGCTCCCTCTGCCTGAAAGCGAGATGAGCGCCGCAACCCCAGAGTCGTCTGCGACTGGACTTAACTGTCAGGGGTCCTTTACCTTTTAGGTAAAGGTAAAGGGACCCCTGACCATTAGGTCCAGTCGTGGCCAACTCTGGGGTTGCGGCACTCATCTCACTTTATTGGCCGAGGGAGCCGGCGTACAGCTTCCGGGTCATGTGGCCAGCATGACTAAGCCACTTCTGGCAAACCAAAGCAGCGCACGGAAATGCCGTTTACCTTCCCGCCGGAGTGGTACCTATTTATCTACTTGCACTTTGACGTGCTTTCGAACTGCTAGGTTGGCAGGAGCAGGGACCGAGCAACGGGAGCTCACCCCGTGGCGGGGATTCGAACCGCCGACATTCTGATAGGCAAGTCCTAGGTTTAACCCACAGCGCCACCTGCGTCCCTCCCTTTACCTTTTACCAAAATAGATTTTAAGAAGACTGCTAAACTAAATTTGGGGACGCTGGGCGGATCTTTGCACCCCAGTGGCTCATATGCTAAAGCCGGTCCTGTCTCTATGTGTCCAGGTCCTTATGGATGTGGCCAAGAAGCTGGGCATCAAGTCCCACTCCAAAGGGACCATGATCACCATCGAAGGGCCGCGTTTCAGTTCCCGAGCCGAGAGCCTCATGTTTCGCAGCTGGGGAGGCGACGTCATCAACATGACTACGGTCCCCGAAGTGGTTCTTGCCAGGGAAGCTGGTCTCTGCTATGCAAGCATTGCCATGGCCACAGACTACGACTGCTGGAAGGAACACGAAGAAACCGTGAGTGACAGAGCTGCTTCTCGTTTTTAGGTTTGGTTGCCAAGCGGGGGTCCTTAGGTAGCTAAAATGGCGCCATACATGCAGAAGGGGGGAGGCGCTGGTAGGTTTTTGGGGACACCCCAGTTTTACGGAGGTACAAAAAATATTCAGAAAGGACCCCCCCTTTTGGCAGAGATGAAATTTTTACTACACTTTTAAATCTTTAGATATAAATTTCAGATTTCAAATTTGTTACACATTTCTCTTTGAACTTTGATTTCCCGCCTTTCCTTCCACGCTATTCTTAATCCCATCCTATTTACATACTGCATTCTGAGAAAATTTCACCTACGACATATTCTTCTATTTCATTTTTTTTAAAAAAATACTTTTTATTAAGTTTTCAAAAGCAAACTCAGATAAGAACATAAGTCAAATTTCCAAAAACAAAGTCCAATTAAACGTAAACTCTTGCATCCAGCATCTTAGTGGTTTTTTTTTGTTTTTTTTTTAATGTCATAACATTTTTATTGTAATGAAAGATTAGTTTTCATCCACATTAACAGTCTGTAGGCTTTTGAAAGTGGTAACTGGCACATATGTGACCAGTGTATACAGTTTATTAGGCGAATCCTCATCTTCATTGCGTTTTCTGGATAAACGCACACGGATACGGTAAGGAACATTCCTTACTCCTTTTGCCCAGACAGCCTTGTTCAAGCGGGTGTCGATGCGTACATCAGGAGTCCCCATCTCCTTCATTGCAAATTTACGGATCTCCTTGAGAGTTTTCTTATTTACATTTCGCTTTGTCACGCTCAGACTTCCTTCCCTGTTTCGGCTTTCACAAATTAACACCTACTCCTACAGATTCTTATTTACCCTCCACCCACCTCACAAGATTTAAGTTAATCCTGCTACAGTTTTTAAACTTCTACAGTTATTCCGTATATACACAGATTTATTCCACTCCTCTTCGAACTTTGTTACTTTTTGATGTCTAATCTTATTAGTCATTTTCACCAACTCCGCATATTCAAACATCTTCACTTGCCACTCCACTAACATTGGGATCTCCTGGGATTTCCATTTCTGGGCCACAAGAATCCTAGCGGCAGTCGTAGCATACATAAATGACTTGCAATCCTCTTTTTTTACTTCATCTCCTATTCTCCCTAGCAGGAAAGCCTCTGGTTTCTTTGGGAATGTAGATTTAAACAGTTTTGACATATTCTTCTATTTCAAATACAGTGGTACCTTGGTTGTCAAACTTAATCCATTCCGGGAGTCTGTTTGGCTTCCAAAAAACATTCGCAAACTTACTTCTGGGTTTGCGGTATTCAGGAGCTGTTTTGTTCAGGATCCAAGCCATTTGACAACCAAGGTACCACTGAATTATCATTTTCCTTCCACTGCTTATATTTCAAATCCTGCTTGCGATTTCATCTGATTATGGCATTTTTTAGATATTCCCAAAAGGACTTCCATTCTTCCAGGAATCGTCCCTCATGTCAGTTTCATATTTTTGCTGTTAGTTTCACCAGTTTTGCAAAGCCCATTAGCTTTAAAATCCATTCTTCTTTCATTTGTGTTTCGTCTTCTTCCCAGTTCTGCTTATTTTCTTTCTTTCCTTTCACCACTAAAAATCAACATATTTGCCCCCTGGAGCCGGTGTGGTGTAGTGGTTAAGAGCGGTAGTCTCGTAATCTGGTGAACTGGATTTGCTTCCCCGCTCCTCCACATGCAGCTGCTGCGTGACCTTGGGCTAGTCACACTTCTCTGAAGTCTCTCAGCCCCACTCACCTCACAGAGTGTTTGTTGTGGGGGAGGAAGGGAAAGGAGAATGTTAGCCGCTTTGAGACTCCTTCGGGTAGTGATAAAGCAGGATATCAAATCCAAACTCTCTTCTGTTTTCATGGGGAGGAGTATTTTGGGGAAACATGGAGGAAGATTTCTCATTTCCCCCTGCGTATGTTTTAGCAGTACAGTGGTACCTTGGAAGTCGAACAGATCTGTTCTGGAATTCCGTTTGACTTCCAAAACATTCAGAAACCAAGGCACGGCTTCCGATTGGCTGCAGGAAGCCCCTGCAGCCAATTGGAAGCCGCGGACATCATGTCAGACATTTGGGTTCCAAAGAACGTTCGAAAACCAGAACAATCACTTCCGGTTTTTGATCATTCGGGAGCCAAAACATTCGAGTTCAAAGGCGTTTGGCTTCCCACGTTCCACTATAATGCATTTGATATACCATGAAGTTTGCCAGCATCTCTCTCTTCCTCTCCCCCTTCCTCTCAACAGTAAGCTGCAAACTCAAATTATTGAATTCAATGCATCACAAAGTTTACCTGAGACCAGGGGTCAGCAAACTTTTTCAGCAGGGGGCCGGTCCCCTGTCCCTCAAACCTTGTGGGGGACCGGACTATATTTTTTTTTGGGGGGGGGGGAATGGACAAATTCCTATGCCCTACAAATAACACAGAGATGCATTTTAAATAAAAGCACGCATTCTACTCATGTAAAAACACTGATTCTCGGACCGTCCACGGGCTGGATTGAGAAGGCAATTGGGCTGGGTCTTAGTTTGCCTACCCATGCCTGAGACATTTAAATATTGTTTTAAACTTCTCCAGTATGCAATCCTATACATGTCATGTATATGGGTGGTGTGTGTGTGTGTTTAATTCAGTGGAATTTGCTTTCATCGTTGTTGTACTTCCAGGTTTCGGTGGATAAAGTGTTGAAGACATTGAAGGAAAACGCCAATAAAGCAACAAGCTTGCTGCTGACTACGATACCCCTGATCGGTTCCATGGACTGGGCAGAAACCCAGCAGAACTTGAAAGTAATATATTTTTAATTCCTCCCAATATCTTTGTGTCTGAACTCTTTAAACGTGTTTCAAAAGTTAGTGCGTAGCGAAAGGAGAGCAACAGATATATGTGTGTGCTCAATGTGTGTTTGAAAACTAAAAAACAGCAAATTAAAAGAAGGCTAGCTGGACAAAAAGGCCCAAAAGAAAGCTGCAGAATTTCAGATCAGGAAAGGGAAAACAGAATGCTGAGTTGAAGTCCGTTTTTCCTTTGCCTGACATTTTTACTGGCACCGGAAGCTCGTGATATATAGACCAATAGATTGCATTTGGCAGAAGAGACGCTGACCCAGAGAAATTATTCTCCTCTTACCTATTGCTGTGGGTGGCGCTGCAGAAATTAAGAAGAAGAAGAAGAAGAAGAAGAAGAAGAAGAAGAAGAAGAAGAAGAAGAAGAAGAAGAAGAAGTAGTTATTATTTGTACCCCGCCCACTCTGGGCGGCTTCCAACAAAGATTAAGAATACATTAAAATGTCACACATTAAAAACTTCCCTGAACAGGGCTGCCTTCAGATGTCTTCTAAATGTCAGGTAGTTGTTGTTCTCTTTGACATCTGGTGGGAGGGCGTTCCACAGGGCGGGCGCCACCACCAAGAAGGCCCTCTGCCTGGTTCCCTGTAGCTTTGCTTCTCGCAGCGAGGGAACCGCCAGAAGGCCCTCGGAGCTGGACCTCTATGTCCAGGCTGGACGATGGGGTTGGAGACATTCCTTCAGGTATACTGGGCTGAGGCCGTTTAGGGTTTTCAAGGTCAGCACCAACACTTTGAATTGTGCTCGGAAACATACTGGGAGCCAATGTAGGTCTTTCAAGACCGGTGGTATGTGGTCTTGGCGGCTGGTCCCAGTCACTAGTCCAGCTGCCGCATTCTGGATTAGTTGTAGTTTCCGGGTCGCCTTCAAAGGTAGTCCCACATAGAGTGCATTGCAGTAGTCCAAGCAAGAAATAACCAGGGCATATACATGGGAAACAGGCAAAACCATATTAAAACATGTTACCTTTGTTCCACATAAATGTGTCCTTTCTAGGTTGCCTTATATGTGATATTTTTGTATGGGCAACATAAAGGTAAAGGAACGTCTGACCATTAGGTCCAGTCGTGACCGACTCTGGGGTTGCGGTGCTCATCTCGCTTTACTGGCCGAGGGAGCCGGCGTACAGCTTCCAGGTCATGTGGCCAGCATGACTAAGCCGCTTCTGGCGAACCAGAGCAGTGCACGGAAATGTTTACCTTCCCGCTGGAGCAGTACCTATTTATCTACTTGCACTCTGACATGCTTTCGAACTGCTAGGTTGGCAGGAGCAGGGACCGAGCAACAGGAGCTCACCCTGTCGCAGGGATTTGAACCGCCCACCTTCTGATCGGCAAGTCCTAGGCTCTGTGATTTAGACCACAGCGCCACCTGCGTCCCATGGGCATCATAGAATTATATAAATTAAGCATCCAAGATAGAGGAAAACTGAAAATGTGTCTGTGTGTGTGTGTAGAGTTGGTTAACTCTGGGTAAATCTAGAATTGCTCATTTTCGCTGGGAGAAGAGGAAGGTGCTTTCAGGTGAGACCTGGGAGGACACACCTTTCACTGTAAGAAATTAGAAAATGCAATTAGCATGGCAAATTTATACATTATGAACTTCCTTTGCCTTCAGTGGGAAGGAATTCTGCAGCTCCCAAGAAATGGCATTTGATACAGAGAAAATGTGCCCTGCCTTCCTTGGATCCCTGTCCTTCTTTGCTTCATGTATTCACTATAGCTCATGGCATTCTAGATGTAGAACAAAATACTGAGTATGTAGTGAGCTAAGAGCTAAAGCCCAACTAAATCCCTCGGGACTGAGGATCTTCTGTGTGAGTCTGGGTTGAGGTCCATAAAGGTCCCTGGTGACTTGAACTTTTAAAAGTGGTAATAAATGCCAGCTTCATTATTGTGACTCTAAATCCTAAAATTACTTCCATGACTTGATTTACCTTTTAACCAATATTTTGCTCCTTTATAATTCAAGGGAACTCGTTTATTTTGCCTTGGAAGAAATTTTTTGGGGAAGTTAGCTGTCCATAATTTAGAACAAGATTGTATAAAGCATTTATACCTTTAAACAATTAAAAGCTTTAAACTGTATTGAAAAGTAACCCTCCATTTTCTGTTTGGTTTTTTTTTGTTTTTTCATTTTTGTGTTTCAGAATACTCTGCAGCTGTCAGTTATGCTACCAAAACATTAAAAGCATGGCAAGATGCTCTGAAGCTGGTTCGAGAAGATGCATCTTTTGAGAACATGACAATGCCCTAAAATTATATGGTTAAATTACGCAACATTTTCATTCTATCTGCTAATACTTTTTGTTTTGGCACAAAACGTGTAGAGGTTAAGGAGTGGAACATGCCCACCAGACTGGGAATTTAATTAATTGCGGGAACTGACAACCACCCAATAGGAATTATTTGCATACATTTAATAATCTTGTTTATAGACATGGAACAAGAAAATAAGATGTCATGGTATGCAGTTCTGACAAATTGTTGACTCATCACCCATCTCAAAGATGTCAAGGCAAAGGCGAGATGATAGCATATACTCTTAACTACTCCAAATAGGGAGGAAAACAACCCAGAAACCAAAACCCAAAATCTTGTAAATCAGTTGAATTGATATGTCTTTGTTCAGTGGCATTTTTTAAAATGCAAAGAAACGGTTTTTTGAACTGTGGTTTTTTTGTGTTTTTTATATTTTTTAAAGACCTTTTCAGACTTTTTTAATATAAGTTTATTTACGTTTTTACAAAAGTGGTTGCCTTCTAGATGGGAGCGTTTGAATGGTATCTAAAGAATGTGCTGCTAACCCTCCACTCACCCGGTGCTGACAGCGGGTCATGGAATAACTCTGTTGGACATTCTAGTGCAGACCACCAGCAACATGCTGCCACTGCTCTCTGCGCATGCTCCATGTCCCAAGTATTCTCACTTCAACCAGAAGTCCTTCCAACCCTTCTCAGCTGTTCTCTTCTACAGTGGTACCTCTGGTTGCGAACGGGTTCCGTTCTGGAGGCCCGTTCGCAACCTGAAAAGAGTACAACCTGAAGCACCGTATCTGCGCAGCTGTGCGATGTGATTTGGCACTTCGTCACATGTGCAAAGCATGATTTAGCGCTTCTGCGCATGCGCGAGCAGTGAAACCCGGAAGTAACCCTTTCCGGTACTTCCGAATTGCCGCAGGACGCAACCTGAAAAGATGTACCATATTTTTTTGCTCTATAAAACTCACTTCTTCCCTCCTAAAAAGTAAGGGGAAATGTGTGTGCGTCTTATGGAGCGAATGCAGGCTGTTCAGCTATCCCAGAAGCCAGAACAGCAAGAGGGATTGCTGCTTTCACTGCACAGCAATCCCTCTTGCTGTTCTGGCTTCTGAGATTCAGAATATTTTTTTTCTTGTTTTCCTCCTCCAAAAACTAGGTGCGTCTTATAGGGCGAAAAATACGGTAGCCTGAAGCATCCGTAACATGAGGTATGACTGTACCCAGGTCAGCAAAAACACTGCATTCCAGGGACCTTGGTGGGGGCCTCCTGTTTGATGCCCCCCTGCGAGGGGCCAGAGTTTCTCCTTGAAGTGAGCATGTTGTGCCATGGCTGAGCATGCGGAAAGAGTCGCATTGGTTAGCTGCCAAGGGTGGCGTCACGAGAGAAGGGAAGGGTATGCTGGCTTCTAAGGGGACCATTGGGTTTGCACAGGCGTCGCGTTTGGGAAGACGTTGGCCTGCGCTAAGAGAATTCTGTACCAAACCATTTCACCTGCCTTACTGTGTTGTGACGATCTGCCCTATTCCTCCGAAGAATGCGTTGGCTCCATTCCGGTTCGTTAGAGTGGCGTCGGTGAATGTACGCGATACGCACAGATAATATCCCTGCGGTTTATTTCTACACTGTGTTTGTTTTAATGCCCACACTTGCCTTTAAGAAAAAAGAATGTGCTTCTTCTATCTAATAAAACCAAACGTAACCTCCTGTGTGTAAGCGAGACTTCTTGGGGGGGGGGGAGTTAGAAAACTGAATGGTTTTTCATGTGCAAGTGAGAGGTCAGATAAAATGAAGAGATTTCACCCACCATAAAAAAAAATGTGCACTATGGCTGCTTTAAGATGATGGCAACTTGGATACTATGGCGACACCAAAGGAAATACCAGCCATATTAAAGGGACCCCTGACCATTAGGTCCAGTCGTGACCGACTCTGGGGTTGTGGTGCTCATCTCGCTCTATAGGCCATGGGAGCCGGCGTTTGTCCGCAGACAGCTTCTGGGTCATGTGGCCAGCATGACTAAGCTGCTTCTGGTGAACCAGAGCAGTGCACAGAAACGCCGTTTACCTTCCCGCCGGAGTGGTACCTATTCATCTACTTGCACTTTGATGTGCTTTCGAACTGCTAGGTTGGCAGGAGCAGGGACCGAGCAATGGGAGCTCACCCCGTTGTGGGGATTTGAACCGCCGACCTTCTGATCAGCAAGTTCTAGGCTCTGTGGTTTAACCCACAGCGCCACCCGCGTCCCTACCAGCCATATTACTGGGCGGTAAAAAAATGGCTTGTTTTGCTTTGCCAAGCACAATTCCTACAGATAGTTTTAACACTTTATACCAACATGGCATATTTTGTAGCAGGGATAGAATCACAGGATTGCGGAGTTGGAAGTAGTCGATCCAGTCCAACCCCATGCAATAATAATAATATAAATACTTTTGTTATTTATATCCCGCCCATCTGGCTGGGTTTCCCCAGCCATTCTGTGTGGCTATGGACAGAACACTTAAAACAGAATAGAACTTCAAATATTAAAAACTTCCCTAAACAGGGCAGCCTTCAGATGCCTTCTCAAAGTTAGATAGTTTTCTGTTTCCTTGACATCTGATGGGAGGGCATTCCACAGGGTGGGTGCCACCACCAAGAAGGCCCTCTGCCTGGTTCCCAGTAACTTCACTTCTTGCAGGGAGGGAACCGCCAGAAGGCCTTCGGCACTGGATCTCTGTGTCTGGGTTGGACGATGGGGGAGGAGACGCTTCTTCAGGTCTACTCTGCCGAACCAGCTGTCTCCTACAGGGATCAAATGCAGGAATAGGCAGCTGTCTCCTACAGGGATCGAACCTGCAACCTTGGTGTTAGCAGCACCATGCTCTAACCACCTGAGCTATTCAGGATGAGGAACCTTTTTTTTCTCCTTGTGAGCAGCTTACCTTGTGAGCAGCTTTATGAGGGGCCATGTAGCAGAGGTGGCTGTAATGATATGTAAAAGTATATTTGACCTCCAGGCCTGAGGCTTCCTGACCCCATCCTACGCCCACCAAATTTTCAGCTTATGTTTACAGAGTTATTTATTTTTTTCTTGGAAATAAAGAACACATAGCTCTTTAAAATCCAGTTCATAAATGTTAGAATGGATGCCTGTCTTTGTGGCGAAAGTTATTCAATTAATATTCTCTCCTAAGTGCTCTGAGACACACAAAAAACCACACCCCACCCTGCTTTCATCACAACACCTAGGAACTGCTACCACTGTTTCTGTTGCTTACCAACCTTGCCTACCCCCACCAAACCCCAACCCGTCATTCCCTCACATCTTCAATCCCCCCCACAGCTTCTCCAAGGCCCCATATCCTCACAGCCCCTTCAAGCTCCACATCCGCTCAGCTCCTCCAAGATCCCCATAACCTTCCAGCTCCTCCAAGTCCTCCCCCTCCAGTATCCTTACAGCAGATGTGTACCTTTATTCAGGCCTCTTTTATTTGTTTAAACCTTCATTTTGAAACCTGCCTTCTCCTTTGGCCCTCTGCCCTTCCCTGCCTTCATGCAAATCCAAGGGGTGTGGTGTGGCACTACGAATCTTCCAATGAGGCCTGTGCGACAACAGTCTTGCGTTTCTACGTATATAGGAAGATTATACCAGCATTATAGTTGGATTGCTCTTTGCAGACCGCAGGAATTGTTTTTGTTGATGCAGCCGGCTCTGAGTTTTCCCTAACTTGTTTGGCGGAAGGAAAGTTGCTTAATACACTGCATGCTTGGGCAGCAAAAGCATCTGACTGTTGGTTGTGAATCCCCTTCTGACCTAATTCCTATAAATCCAAACATTTCACTTGGCCTGGGAAACAAGTACAAGGCTGAATGCTCAGGTTTGAAGTTCCAAAAGCCAACATTTTGGGCGCCACCCTTGTCCACAAATAGGAAAGATTCTCTTGTCGGTTGCCTTTACTGATTATTAAAAAGAGACATGACGAATCAGACAAAAGTCTTATCTAGCCCTATGTGCCTGTTGTCTTTGTCCATGGAGTTTTCTTGGCAGGGATACTGGAGTGGCTTGCCAGTTTCTGCTCCATCATGTTTGGTCAAAACACTCCACTATGACCTGTCCATCTTGCAGGGCATAGCTCATAGCTTCTAGAGTTATTCAAGCCCCTTCGCCACGGCAAGGCAGTGATCCATGCAAAGGTCCATATAGTTAAAGCTATGGTTTTCCCAGTAGTGATGTATGGAAGTGAGAGCTGGACCATAAAGAAACTATAAACTATACGGACCTTTGTTGGCAAGGTGATGTCTCTGCTTTTTAAGATGCTGTCTAGGTTTGTCATACATTTCCCCCCAAAAGCAGGCGTCTGTTAATTTCGTGACTGCTGTCACCATCTGCAGTGATCATGGAGCCCACGAAAGTAAAATCTCGCACTCACCTGCCATTATTTGCTAAACAAGAGGAAATAAATGTACTAAAGGTTGTTTGTTGGCATCTATCTATCTTGAGAGAGAATGGAGTGTGCATCCAGGCATGAAGTCAAACTGGAGAATCACAGCACCTGCTGTGGCTGCAGAGACTGGTAACTCATAACTGCTGCCTCCCACCCTGTTTTTGCTGCATTAGGGAAGGGACCTCCCCAGGGTGCAAGCCTAGGCAGTGTGCCTGAAGGTCCTAGGCTGCCTGTCAGGGACAGGACATTGGAGAAGGAAACCTTCCCGAGAAGGGGAGGACAGTACAATGGTACCTTAGGTTAAGTACTTAATTCATTCCGGAGGTCCGTACTTAACCTGAAACTGTTCTTAACCTGAAGCACCACTTTAGCTAATGGGGCCTCCTGATGCTGCTGTGCCGCCAGAGCACAATTTCTGTTCTTATCCTGAAGCAAAGTTTTTAACCTGAAGCACTATTTCTGGGTTAGCGGAGTGTATGTAACCTGAAGCATATGTAACCCGAGGTACCACTGTATAGATTTACAATGGTGGTTTGCAGAGGGTCACAGCTCAGAGACTGAAGAGGGGCAAAGCTGGGAAATAATGGGAGAAGAGGAGGGGGAGGAGCAGAGTCGAAACAGCTGGTTGACATGTTATCACTAGAGAGCATTCCAGACCCCCCTTCTCCCAGAACATGGTGAACAGTGAAAGTAGGAGAACAGAGGGCTAAGAGGCAATTGGCCTTCAGCAGCCTTCGTAAGGGGGCTGGTGCTGTTGACGACTGAGAAGGGAAGTGGGGAGGAGATTACTTGGAGCAACACCATTACCCCAAGAGGCGACATTTCTAAGCCTCTCTCTGTGAATATTGAATAAAAGACATTGGTAAGAACTCCTTGTCCATCCATTACTGGCAGCCTGCTGTGAGGGAGGGAAATAGGATTCCATGAAGGCTGACACCAGGGCTGGATTTAAGTTTGATGAGGACATGGGTGGCGCTGTGGGTTAAACCACAGAGCCTAGGACTTGCCGATCAGAAGGTCGGTGGTTCAAATCCCCGCGGTGGGATGAGCTCCCATTGCTTGGTCCCAGCTCCTGCCAACCTAGCAGTTCGAAAGCACATCAAAGTGCAAGTAGATAAATAGGTACCGCTCTGGCGGGAAGGTAAACGGCGTTTCCATGAGCTGCTCTGGTTCGCCAGAAGCGGCTTAGTCATGCTGGCCACATGACCCGGAAACTGACCCCTCGGCCAGTAAAACGAGATGAGCGCCGCAACACCAGAGTCGGCCACGACTGGACCTTATGGTCAGGGGTCCCTTTACCTTTAAGCTCCTGAAGGTACTGGGGCCCTTTCTATGTCCAGCTGTCCTTTGTCAACAACAAATGGTCACTTTTTTGTGTCAAATATATGCTATATGGTAATTTATGGACCTCACAGGTATCTCAAGCCATTTGCACATAACAAAATATGTATTTTATCAAAGAAATTGTTGAACTGAAATACAATTAAGAGGAAGTGTATTAATGGTGAAATACAATTAAGAAGAAGCATATTTGGGGGGGCAAGAGAGTGGGGCCCTAAGCTATAGCTTGTTTAGCTTATGCGTATATCCGGCACTGTCTGACACTGGCCAGCCCCTCCTCCCAGCCTCAAGCAAAACAGTACATGTGGCACCAACTTGGCTGCAGACGTTGCTGGAAGGAGGCATACGAGACGCCATCCAACCATCTGGAACTCCACTCGGGATTTGTGTCGGGTTTCCTCCTTAGCTTCTTCTCCCAAAGATGCCCCACAAGGCAGGGTGTACAATTTTTTCTCTCGGGAAGGTGCGTCATGACTGCTGTATGGTACAAGTGGTGCATGGCTGAGCAAGAGACGAGCAGAGCCTTTTTTGTGGTGGGATAAAATATTTCTGCCTCTTTTACTAGGTCTGCTATGTTCAGCTCTTTTAACTGCTCTTTGCTGAGTTTTGGCACGTTTTGGTTTTGGGAACGGACTTCCGGAACGGATTAAGTTTGAGAACCAAGGGACCACTGTAAAACCACTGTTGTTGAGACATTTCATTCCGAATCCACTACACAGAGGATGTCCTACCTCCCCCCCAAAAAAACCTTAAATCCTGGCTGCGCCCCTGCACCCTGGCTGCGCCCTTGCATACCTTTTCCGCACCCCCCACCTCCTTTCCTCCTTTCCCCGGCATGGGACGCCAAATAGCCCCGCTCCTTCCCCTCTGCAACTGAGCACCGCCTTCCTCTCTTCAGACTTCCGTGTATTATTATCAATTGTATTATTGGTATTAATTCTATGTCGTTAAAATGAAAGGGAGGGCGGGGACGCACCTGTAACCGCCGCCCTCCCCGCTTGCCATCTTAAAGGAGGAAGAGATCCTTCGCCTGCAATGAGAGGGACCCTAAAGGAGGCGCCCTGTCGCCATTCAGACGTTTGCGCCCAGGGCGCAGATAGAGGCAAGGGGCGGGGCTTCTGTGGAAGCCCCTCCTCCTGCACTGCTTTGTTGTTGTTGTTGTTTACATGTGGCGCCTTAAAAAAAGCGCATCTCCCAAGTAAGGAGGAGAGAATCGTGGTCTCCCAAAGGCTGGGAAGGAAGGAGGCGCAGGGTCTGTGCCAAAGCCCTCCTCGTTTCTCTTGGCAATCGCAGCCGCTCCTTTGGGTGGAAAGGCGAAACGAAACAACGGTCATTGGTGGTTGCGAGGTTTTAAAAACTCCGTACCCACCTCTCGCCAACGGAATCCATGAGTGTGGAAACGCCATATGGGAAGCAAGATCTGTGCGTGAGAACAAGAAAGATTGAGATCTAAGTCAATTCTCCTTTTGTTATGTACTGAAGTTCTCACCCTGGGCCAGCAGGGGGATACTGTAGATAGTTTTCACTCAGGTCCACATATGCAAATAAGGAATTAAAAGTGACGTTCAGTGATTGGGTAGTTACAGAAAATGGTTACTGTTGCGCTCTAGTGGAGCTCTGTATAAGCAGGCTGGCTGAACCCTTCAGTTCAGTTCTGTTCTGGCCTGTGAATAAACAAGAGCTGTTTGAAGAATCGCTGTGTCGTCTGATGTGTTCACCCACAACTTAAAATGAGAGCTCTCTCTGCAAGATCATAGAATTGTAAAGTTGGAAGGGACCCTAAAAATCATCTAGCCTAACCCCCTGCAATGCAGGAATATGCAGCTGTGCCAGACGAGGATCAAACCTTGGCCCTATCAACACTACACTCTTAACCAGATTTTGACATTTTTTTTCTCTCCAATAATCTTTCCGAATGCAAATATCCTTTTCAAGTCTTTTCAAGTCTTCTGGTCTTCCCCATCCTTGAATAAAAAGCTTAGTGAGAAGGAGGCGCCTGTATAAGACATCTAGTTTGTTCACACCCAATAGCAAAACACACCTGTCAACCTATAGAGCTACATATATTCATTTGCCAAAAATGCAGGCCTTTGTAAGCCTTCTTAGTTAAACAAAATTGGTGAGATATTTTTGCCTGATGCATCTGTGTGTGGCTGGCTGGAGAGAGAGAGAGAGAGAGAGAGAGAGAGATGGTAGGTAGGTAGATATAGATAAATAATATAGATGATAGACAGGTGTATTTCCCTAAAGAAACCGTTGACTTTCTCTCTTTCTTTCTTTCTTTCTTTCTTTCTTTCTTTCTTTCTTTCTTTTTCTTTAATAGCAACCCATTCGAAGTCGGATCAATTAATTAGCGTGGTGGCATAATTATCTTTTTCGCCCCTAACAAGCTTTAGATTTCCATAACAATCAGAACTATGCATATTCCCACTTTTTTTGTTTTGTTTTTACGCCACTCTGGTTGAAAAACGGGCCCTTCGCTTGTCCGATCCTTGCGCGTGAACAATCATTCCTTTATAGTCCTTTGGCTGGAAAAGGGACGGGGCTATTGACTTAATTTTAGTCCACCTGCCAAAGGATAATAAGTAACAAAATAGCTTCATTCTCGACAATGGTTTGTCGCTCTTGCACTTGACCATAGTCTAGAGACTGACAGTGGATGTTTACGTTAGCTGCTTAGCGTGAAATTATCATTCCTCCTTTTCTTGATCGTGTGAAGGGGCTCATCCAGCGACTGTCATCTAATGCTGGTTCGCCTCACACGGCACATCTCTAGAATTATAATAACGTGGGAATGCTCAATAGGAGGGAGGAGTGGGAGGCGGCGGTTCGGAGGGATGTGTGACATTGTTGTTGTTAAGATAATATTGATAAATTATTATTATTATTATTATTATTATTATTATTATTATTATTATTATTATTATTATTGAACGCCGTATATCTCCAGAGCTCAGGGCGGTTCACAATATAAAAATACATAATACAAAATAAAAGCAAGAACAAGAACAACCCTCAATTTAAAAGGACATCGGATGTCAGCATACTTAGAAAGTTCCCCTCCACTTACTCTGCGTTGCGCTCCTGAGGCCCGAGTAAAGAGGGTTTTTTTAAGTAAATCAAGTGGAAATAGCACAGTACAGACATTTTTTAAAAAATTAAATAAAGAGGAAATGGCATACACGCCACAGCCATAATTCAGAAATGCGCGTTAGAACCATTTATTTCCATAGAAATTTTAAGTGCGCGTAGTTTTGTACGTG
This sequence comes from Podarcis melisellensis, assembly GCF_964234715.1. Lineage (NCBI taxonomy): Eukaryota > Metazoa > Chordata > Lepidosauria > Squamata > Lacertidae > Podarcis > Podarcis melisellensis. The sequence goes on along the minus strand of NC_138534.1, from coordinate 13,948,655 downwards.
GCCTCTATTTTGACTAAGGTTAGCATAGTTAGCAGCCTTCGGTCCACGCGAGTAGAGAGGGGAGAGCGACACTTGTTAAATATGTATCACTCTACTCGGGTAGGGAAAGTGGACAGTGGTGGTCAGTGGTGCCTCTTAAAGAAAGGCTTTCTGGGAGAAGCTATATTCTGAATAAATCCTCTCTAATTTTATTAACGTACTTAAGATGATTTCTAAGCCGCTTGTGCAAAGAGCTCTCTAAGCCGTCTACAGATAAATTTGTAGAGGAAATCCAAAAGAAGATCCTCCCACCAGAACGACCTGCAGGATTCGAACTCCCCACCGCCTGGATTTCCTCTCCGTCTAATCATGATCTGGACCTTGGAAGGCCAGACAATGAGATCCTCTCTACTAAGATGCTTATCCCCAGATAAGCGTGTTTTGCATTGCTGGATCCTATACATGCCTACTCACAAGTAAGGCCCTTCGACTGCCAATAGGAGTTTGCTCGCCCCTGAATGCTTATGCGGTTGCAATGTTACAAACTCTACTTTCTGCAATTCAAATCCGCGTCAGGCTTGGTGTGGAGAACAAACGTCTTATTCCAACTGAGTTATTTTAAGTATTATAAACTCCTCCTTTTTCCTGCCCCTTAACTGAAACTCTTTATATGTGTGTGCCTTGCATCGCAACTGCAGGCACAAAGGACAGCAAATGAACAGCGTGAGCCTGATCCCCCCCCGAAAATATATTTTGCAGCGTTTAAAGAGGGGGGGAATCCTCTCCTTCGGCTGTTGCTGATAAAAAAAGGAAGGAAGGAAGGAAGGAAGGAAGGAAGGAAGGAAGGAAGGAAGGAAGGAAGGAAGGAAGGAAGGAAGGAAGGAAGAAAAAAGGAAGGAAAAAAGGAAGGAAGGAAGGAAGGAAGGAAGGAAGGAAGGAAGGAAGGAAGGAAGGAAGGAAGGAAGGAAGGAAGGAAGGAAGAGGCAACTTACTGCAAAAAAAACTTTATTTTTTGGCAAAGAAGACCCATGCAAAATAATGCAAGGGAGAAGTGCTACCATAAGCATAAGCAGCATTGACCATAGCATTAGATCGTTGCTGGATTATCTCCAGGATTCCCCGATCGCCAGCTGGGCCAGATAACGCACGACGTGGCGTTGCCCATTCTCTTCAGCCACGTCGACCGGGAGGCGCCCTCTGCGGTCGGGCAGGTCGAGTCGGGCTCCGCCTGAGCGCAGCACGCGCAGCGTGTCCAGGAAGCCTTCCCGGGCCGCGTCGTGCGCGGGGCAGGAGCCGGTGGAGGGATCGGGCACGTTGGGATCCGCTCCCCATCGTAGCAGCAGCTCGGCCACGCGCGGGTCCCCCATCTTCATGACCTGGAAGGCAAAGGAGAAGAGATGCGCCGTCAGTCCGGCGCCAGCGCCGCGCTCCGCCTAGGATTGGCACTAGCTGCGTGGTCCGATTCTACGTATTCCATTTTCGGTGTTCTGAATTAAAGAGGAGGAGGTACCCCCATGACCGGGAAGGGGAAGAAAAGGAGGCAGTGAGAGATTTTACTTTCTTGGGCTCCATGATCACTGCAGATGGTGACAGCAGCCACGAAATTAAAAGACGCCTGCTTCTTGGCAGAAAAGCAATGACAAACCTAGACAGCATCTTAAAAAGCAGAGACATCACCTTGCCATAAATAAAGTAAGCGTTTATGTGATGCTGACACAAAAGCTTTCCTGATATACTATGTACAGGAATGAAATTTTAATTCCTTCCCCTTTCCTCCCCTCTTCTCTTTTCCCTCAAGCTCATATTGCCTGTAACAGGAATGTCTCACTATGAATATGACTGATTTGTTTGAATCAGTCTCTGAAAACAAAAAACTCTGTATGTTCTATTGTGGCCCAAAAAAACCATTTACTAAAAACATATTATATATATATATATATATATATGTTTTTATATATGTACAGTATACTGTATATGTATATGTATAATATATACATATATATACACTGGTATATATATATGTTTTTATATATGTGTGTGTGTGGGTATGATTTTATTTCATGATTTTCTTGGGTCACGCTAGAACACACACACACACACACACATATATACATATGAAGGTCACTGGGGGACCTTTGGCCAGTCACACCCTCACAACCTAACCTACCTCACCGGGAGATGTACTCCACCCTTGAGGTCCTTTGAGGAAAGTAGGGGTGTAAATGTAAATTGTGGTTGTGGTGATTATTGGTTTTGTTTTGTTCTTATTTTTATTGTGTACTTTGTGGTTTTTAATATTGTAATTTTATGTTGTGAACTGCCCTGAGATCTACAGATGAAGAGTGGTATAATAATAATAGTAATAATAATAATAATAATAATAATAATAATAATAATAATAATAATAATAATAACAACAACAACAATAATAATAGACAACCACTCTCCAAATAAGCAGAAAGGGGTTTACTCCCAGGCAAATGTATACTAGTTCAATGAGATTTACAGCAGAATCCTAATCAGGTCTATTCAGGATCCTATTAAATTCAGTGGGACTTATTCCCAGGTCTGTAAGGGCAGGATTGCAACCTTAAATTTCACTAATCTTTTGGCACAGAAATATATATATATATAAAATTGTCCAGTAGCACCTTAAAGACCAAGTAAGTTTGTTCTTGGTATGAGCTTTCGTGTGCATGCACACTTCTTCAGATACACGGAAACAGAAGTCACCAGACCTTTATATATAGTGAGAGGGTGGGGAGGGGTATTACTCAGAAGGGTGGTGGGAATAGGTGTGGTAGACCTGTTGACATTTTGAAATATTTTTAAAAATATATTTCTACTGCGTCAGACCAACACGGCTACCTACCTGAATCTTTGGCATAGGTATTTCGGGGAGGAGGGAGCGAAGACCTAGCGAGTCTTACTTCGAAGTGGACAGGCTCAGGACATAGCTGTCAACTTTTTAAAGGGAATTTCCCTTTAAAAAGGGGGAATGTTGACAGCTACGGCTCCGGAAAACCTTAGCGCAACCTTAGAGGGATCCTGCCCTGGAGCACTGTCAAAAAGAACAATTGCCCAGTTCCATTTGATAATTCTGAAAGCACCGCGTGTCGCTTACGGTAGTAATTTTGGTATCTCACTTGTGCTAACTGGATAATCAAACTGAAATCAAGAAACAACATCCATCCACCGCTGTCTCCGCTTTGTCAATCCGGGAAACCTCAATGGGCGATTCGACTGCCGTCGGAGCCGAGGAGGCTTAAGATCGCTCAGCTGTAGAGCAGCTCCTGCCGACTCTTTCCCCGTACAGTGGTACCTCGGGTTAAGTACTTAATTCGTTCCGGAGGTCCGTACTTAACCTGAAACTGTTCTTAACCTGAAGCACCACTTTAGCTAATGGGGCCTCCTGCTGCCGCCGCGCCGCCGGAGCACGATTTCTCTTCTCATCCTGAAGCAAAGTTCTTAACCTGAAGCACCATTTCTGGGTTAGCGGAGTCTGTAACCTGAAGCGTATGTAACCCGAGGTACCACTGTACTTCTAAATAAGTAACACGTTTTTTAAAAAAAGTTATAATACGAAATAATTGACTTAAGAGTGGTTTCAGTCAGTGGGACTTTATTAACGCGAGAATCTCAACGTTAGATTGAGTAGATTTATTGAGTTGATTTATGTCAAGTCTCCGTTTCACACCCTCCTCGCAAAGGAATCGAACTGAAAACCACAATTGAATTCAGATGGATTGTGATGAGGAGCGGGGAAGCAGTTTGCCTTGCAAGGGTCGCTCTTTTGAGAAGGAAACGGAGGATGGTGGTCTTACTCACTGCTGGGAACGTTCCTGGGCCCTGTTCCATCCTCCGTCAAACCTCTGGTCCATCTAGCGAAGCCTTTCTTTACACTGACCAGGCATGATCGTGATCTAGCCGTAGATCCTGGTAGATCTTTGGCCCCTGAGTGATCTCCCCCCCCCCAATAAAAAAGGGGGACCCTTGGGCTTCCTAACAAAAGCTCAACAACTTTGGTCCACTGTCAGGTTTTTTACACAGTGGTACCTCGGGTTAAGTACTTAATTCGTTCCGGAGGTCCTTACTTAACCTGAAACTGTTCTTAACCTGAAGCACCATTTTAGCTAATGGAGCCTCCTGCTGCCGCTGCGCCGCCGGAGCACGATTTCTCTTCTCATCCTGAAGCAAAGTTCTTAACCTGAAGCACTATTTCTGGGTTAGCGGAGTCTGTAACCTGAAGCATATGTAACCTGAAGCGTATGTAACCCGAGGTACCACTGTACTGTGAGCAGATCGCAGTGTATTTGGAGTCGGCTCTCCAGGATTTGAGGCAGGGGATCTCTCCAGGACAGTCAACCCCGCCACGCAAATATTGTGCTGTACCACAGAGGGACACCTTTTCTCCATACTGAGACACATGCTGATGGGACTATATGGTCGAACATTTATCAGATTTGAAAGACGGAAAACAGTTGTGGGATGCCTTTGGCAACGCCGGTAGCTATATAATTCCAAAAAGGGTTGGGAGCAAAAATGAAAATAAAAATCGGTAAATAATTTACAGCCCTGCCCAAGCCTAGCCATATCTTCTCAGAAATACTTGAGTTCCATCTAATTTGACCTGCGCTGTCCTACACACGAGTAAGTATCATTAAATTCAATAGGGCTGACACCCAGCTACGGACTCGCGTTGTTAAAGGTGTCTTTTTTTAAAAAAAACAAAAACAAAAACAAAACAGAATCAAGAAAAAGATCATTCATAGCGCATGGCTATCCAAGTCTACTCAGAAGCAAGTGCTACCGAATTCAGTAGGGTCCTGCTTCCAGCTAAGTGCGCACAGCTAAGTGCAGCCTAAGAATCAGCTCTTCTACACAAAGCGTTGATCGAGAGCTAGACACCCCCTTCCCCCCTCTGGTTATAATGTTTCTTAGGAGCATTTCCGGTTTCTGATTATTATTATAAAGAAAATATAACACATACTTTTCTCCAGTGCTTAAACCTCGCGGGGAGTCTTGCGCCTCAGAGGCTCCCCACCCTTTAATTTTATTTTTGCAAAAGTGTCTGTTCCTCCTCCAACAAATTAATACAGAAATCAGCTTTGCAAAAAATAGGTTTCACACAAATTCCTGGGTGTTTCTAACAGTCGCCATCCACAGAGAAGCCAGCCATTTTGGAAGGTGGGCAAGAGCATTTTGTTGTGATGTAGAATAATGCAGATTAAAATGGAGGTCCGTCAGGACGGCTCCGAAGCAACCCGAATTGCTCAAAGGCGCGATCGCCTCACTTTTGCGACCGGAGTTTGACGCTCCATTCACGCCGGCAGTTAAGAAATTCTATTTATTTCCTGGGTACGTGCCTTCCCCCGGAAAGCCACGTGCTGAAGACCAATGTAAGTTAGAGAAAGCGCACGTCCTAAACGGCTCCTTAAGAGAAGATGATAATTGCTATTTAATATGGGGATTCGTTGAGGAGGAGGAGGGGATATCTCTCGCCAGAAACGAAAGTGGATATATAACTTTGAAAATGAGGTATCCCTTGAAGCGGAAATATATTTCAGAAGGTGCTTAGCAGAGCTAGGCTACTCAGAAATGTTATAGGAGTGTGCGTGCATGCGCTAGTGCAAACCCTGCTGTTGACGGAGAAAAATGGTGCGAAAGAGAAGAGAAATCCTTTTATGGGCAATTTCCTAAATCTGTCCCCTTGACAACGACAAAGAAAGTTTATTTGTCCTGTTCTCCAAAATCTTTCTTTACAGCAGCAGAGGTAAGCTCACAGATTTCCCCTCCCCCCCCCCGATTCTCTCGCTCTCCTATTACCGACCCATCCCCCGGGGTTCCATTGCAACCTTTCCAAGCCCGCTTTTGCGCACCAGATGCGTGCCCGCACTTAGGACGGAAAGCCGCGGTTTGAGCGCTTTTTTTTCCTTTTTATTGTCAAACAGGCAGCCCGTTCCGCCCTGACCACTACCTGGATCGGACTCCTGCCGAAGCAGTTCAGGCCATTGGGGTCCGCTCCCGCATCCAGCAGCCTGCGCGCTTGTGCCAAGTTCCCTTCGGCGGCCGCGCGAGTGAGCGCGTTGGCTTGCTGCGTCCCCATTCCGAGTGCGCCACGCGTGTCCACGAGGCAGGCCGACGCGATGCGGTCCCACCTCGATCGCGCGCGGCTGCGTGCGCGCACTGCAGATCCAATTGGGTGCAGGAACTATAGCCAGCGCCCGCCCCGCCCCGGACGGCAAATGACAGGCGCACTTTCAGCGAGAGGGGGCGGGGCTCTTGGCCCTGCTTGGCCCGCACCAAGCCTGCTCGAGGGCGCAAGGGGGAGGCGGGCGCCGCGGCATTGCCAAGCTGTTTTTTTGCAGAGAGAGTTACTGGGTCGTCGAGCCTGAGCTTAAATGTTACAGGTTACATGTGCGTTCGGACCGTTAGATTTACTATAGTGGCAAGCTGCAGTGAGGGGGCCTTTTTTAAAGTCTCCTTGCATTGCCGCGCCTAGATTGCTGTCTCTAGATGCCTAGATGCATTGGGGCGAGGGGGAATGCTTTGTGGATATGGGTTGACTTAGATGAGATTAGCTCGAAAAGCGCACGTGGCCTTTCTCTGCCCAGAGCTCTTTCACTTGCAAATACCTAATTCTCCCTGAACAGGGCATCTCACTCCTTCTGCAACCCTTCCAGACCGTAAAGAAACTGCGGAATGGCTGTATGGATGGACTCGCGAGCAGGATTTGAACTATGAGCAGCAGAAGGAATTAGAGATTAAAGTATTGTTGTCATGCTATAAGAGATAGAAAAGAAAACACCACGGGAAACGGGGTGGGAAGTCCACGAAACAGAAAGAAAAATTATTATGGATTGGAGTGTATATCATAGATTTGTGGAGTAGGAAGGGACCCTGAGGATCATCTAGTCCAACCCTCTGCAAGGCTGGAATATGCAGCTGTCCCATACGGGGATCGAACCTGCAAACTTGACGTCATCAGCACCGCACTTTAACTGAGCTAACAAGAGGATCATATGTTAAACTTTTGAAAATTTAATAAAATATAATTTTAAAAAAGAATTGCACAATGTAGATGATAGATGAGATAGACATGATAGATGATAGATAGATGATAGATAGATTAGATAGATGATAGATAGATAGATAGATAGATAGATAGATAGATGATAGATAGATAGATGATAGATAGATAGATGATAGATAGATGATAGATTAGATAGATAGATAGATAGATAGATAGAGATAGATGCTAGATATAGATAGATGATAGATGTAGATAGATAGATGATAGATAGATAGATAGATAGATGATAGATAGATAGATAGATAGATAGATAGATATAGATAGATATAGATAGATATAGATAGATAGATAGATAGATAGATAGATGATAGATAGATAGATAGATAGATAGATAGATAGATAGATAGATATAGATGATAGATAGCTAGATAGCTAGATAGCTAGATAGCTAGATAGCTAGATAGCTAGATAGATAGATGATAGATAGATAGATAGATAGATAGATAGATAGATAGATAGATAGATAGATAGATAGATAGATAGATAGATATAGATGATAGATAGATAGATAGATGATAGATAGATAGATAGATAGATAGATAGAAAGATAGATAGATAGATGATAGATAGAGATAGATAGATAGATAGATAGATAGATAGATAGATAGATAGATGATAGATAGATAGATAGATAGATAGATAGATAGATGATAGATAGATAGATAGATAGATAGATAGATAGATAGATATAGATAGATAGATATAGATGATAGATAGATGATAGATGATAGATGATAGATGATAGATGATAGATAGATAGATAGATAGATAGATAGATAGATAGATATAGATAGATATAGATAGATAGATAGATAGATAGATAGATGATAGATTAGATAGATAGATAGATAGATAGATAGATAGATAGATAGATAGATGATAGATAGATAGAGGTGCAAGGGGTAGAGATCAAGTTATGAATGAAAGTCGGATTCTCCCCTACTCCCTTCCTCTTCCTCCCCCCAGAAGAGTTGAGCCTGCTTCTAGCTGCTCATTGGTATAGCAAAGCCATTTTAGACACAAGACATCTTATAGTCTCATGCACTTGGACCCAAGTCTTAGAACTGGGAGTCCTTGCCCCGGAGAGCTCTCTCAATATGAAGCAGCGGCCTAAATCTTTATGCTTGCTTTATGATCTCAGATCATATACAGGTTATGCAGCTCATATAAAGAGCCATATTCCTTTGCCGTCAGTTTCTCTCCCCCTTATAATGATTTTATGTTTAAATGATTTCTTCTATACTAAAGGATTATAGTTTACTACCCTGGGGGAGTTCTGGGTGAATCTAAATAATAATAGCACCATGCATAGAACTGAGAACCTCAGAAAAAGAACATCCTATATATAGTTCTATGCGCGATGATGGAGGAAATCTCACGGAAGCAGGCAGCGAGATTTGCTTTCAAATCAACCAGACGCAAGGCAACGGCCTAAGAGCCATAGAAGGCGCCTGAACTGAACTCGGCGATATTTACTCCGAAGTAAACTTGCTTAGCAGGCCGAGGATGGGCAGCCTTTGACCCTGAAGGTGTACCGCCCCCCTCCCCAGTCCCTTGGTCGTGCTGGATGAGTCCAGACAAATCTGGAAGGGCGCCGTCCCTCATCCTGGGGACTTCAGCCTGCAACAATGTCCCAGGACCCAAGCCCTGATGCGCACAGATGGTGGCCGCTCAGGTTTCCATGGAGCTCAACGGGACTGTCTTTTCTCTCTCTCCAGGAGCGTGCCTATCCCCTCTCTCTAAATCTCTCCCTACCCTTTCCACACTGCGCCCCCATTTACTTTCCTCCCTCCTTTCCTTGACGGCTGGGGGCGTGGAGAGCTTCTAGGTTGAGGAAAAGACGCCACTCCACGAAACCACGTTGAATCCCAGCTTCGGAGAACGACAGGATAGAATGACTACTGCTACTAATGTGTATTTGTGTGTTCCACTTGACCGCTGCTTTTCACCCTAGCCTACCCCGCAGGTTTTTTTGCGGATAAAATGGGGCAAAGACCAAGGGCGACTGCTAGAGAGCTCCATTATTAGGGTCCACAAAATGAATCAGAAGTCCCCAAGTTCTCAGTGGCTTTCCCTAGTGTTTTCTCTTTGTCTTTGTTAAATGTCTCTCCTTGTGGTAAATGCATCTCCAGGCTTCTCCACACGCTGAGTGATTTCAAAGCAACTTCCTTAGGCTGAATGCTATGCGCACTTACCTGGGAGTAAGCCCCATTGAACTCAGTGGAGCTTAGTTCTGAGTAGAGGTGTATAAAATCGCGCTGTGACATCAGTGAGCAGGGTGGACTCGCTGGAGCTCCTTTCTTGAAGAGCAGAGGGAAAGCAGAGGGATTTGCTGACGAACGGGGACAGCACAGGCTTTGCTTCAGGAGCCCAAGGGATGAGACAAGATTTCATCGCCCAACATGTGGTCCCGTGTGCTAGGGACCGATTAGGGTGAAATGTACCTCAATACCCTTTTGCATTTTTGCCAAAATAAATCTGATTGCCTGACTTTTTCGTTGTTTAGCTTTAGGCTGGAGGGGGGATTCCAAAGTTTTGTTTGTGTTTAGTTATTTAATCCCATATTTTGGATTGCTTTCCATAAAACACCTCGGAGCGTTTTGAGGGGTGATATGATAACCATCTCCAAATACCTGAAGGGCTGTCAGATCGTGAATGATGGAGAAAGTTTGTTTTCTGCTGCTCAGGTGGGTAGCAATGGATTCAAATTACAATAAAGGTAATTCTAGCTAATTTTAATTTGGTGACGAAATTAAAAGACGCCTGCTTTTGGGGAAAAAAAGCAATGACAAACCTAGACAGCATCTTAAAAAGCAGAGACATCACCTTGCCGACAAAGGTCCGTATAGTTAAAGCTATGGTTTTCCCAGTGATGATGTATGGAAGTGAGAGCTGGACCATAAAGAAGGCTGATCGCCGAAGAATTGATGCTTTAGAATTCTGGTGCTGGAGGAGACTCTTGAGAATCCCATGGACTGCGAGAAGATCAAACCTATCCATTCTGAAGGAAATCAGCCCTGAGTGCTCACTGGAAGGACAGATCCTGAAGCTGAGCTCCAAGACTTTGGCCACCTCATGAGAAGAGAAGGCTCCCTGGAAAAGACCCTGATGCTGGGAAAGATGGAGGGCACAAGGAGAAGGGGACGACAGAGGACGAGATGGTTGGACAGTGTTCTCGAAGCTACCAGCATGAGTTTGACTAAACTGCGGGAGGCAGTGGAAGACAGGAGTGCCTGGCGTGCTCTGGTCCATGGGGTTACGAAGAGTCGGACACGACTAAACGACTAAACAACAACAATTCTACCTATACATCTGGAAGAACCTTTTGACAGTAAGGGCTGTTGGACAGGGGAACGGACTTCCTCCGAAGGTGGTGGACTCTCCTTCATCGGATTGTTTTTAAACAGGGGTTGGACGGCTCTCTGCATTTCAGATAGTTGGGTTATATGACCCTCAGAGTCCTTTCAAATCTTACACTTCTCTGGTTCTGTGAATTCACACACAAATTTCAAGCGTGATAGAAGGAATCGCACTTTTTAACCTCTGAAAAGCTCCTAAGTATTAAAATTTTTGCTTTGCGAACATTTCTGGGAATTGGGCGAGGGGGGAAAGAGCAGGGAGGTGATGAATTATAAACTATGCAGTTTCTCAAAACTGTCCCGAAGTAAAATGAATTATCTACTCTGTCACACATATTTGGTACACCCAAAGTAAACTTGCAAAGTTCTTAGCCAACAGCAAAAAAAATACGATTTGTCCTCGTTAATTTAGCATTCTTTGATCAAAAGGTTGCATTAGAAATACGTTGCCACCATCCTTCAGTAGCAAAAATCTTCTGTGGAAAAGAATCTAGAGTTCGTTTTCGGGCTAATGTGGCGTTCACGCGTTTTGTTAATACTCTTAAATCAGTAATTCCCAAACTTGGCTTGTCCCACACTGGTGTGTCTGCAAGAGAACTGTGTAGTGTGTTGTTGTGACAGAAGGATCCTGTAGCTTTTTTCCAAGTAGGCCTATATTAAGAGTAGAAAATACCTTTCGAAATCGTGCTCTCCTGCGGCGTCCGGACAGCTCCCACCCTCCTGCTGCAGCCTCGAAGGCGGAATCATTCAGGACTTTGCAGGGGTTCCCCACGTCGAGAGGAGGGTGAGAGGAGAGGAGGAGGGTCGCATCCATTGCCAGGCGGATCACAGGTCTTGGGCATAAGGGGGGAGGGCAGGGGCCAGCTGCCCCCCCCCAATCAAGTAAGTAAATAAAAATACTCACTGACCGATTGCATCGTAGATAACTCGGTTCTGCCCCACCCCACAACATAAAGCCTGTTCCCTTAAAATAAATCCTGGCTACGCCCATGTCATTGGACCTGTGGCTTGGGTTATCCAAGGGATACAGTGGTACCTTGGGATACAGACGCTTCAGGTTACAGACGCTTTAAGTTACAGACTCCGCTAACCTAGAAATAGTACCCCAGGTTAAGAACTTTGCTTCAGGATGAGAACAGAAATCGCGCGGCGGCAGAGGGAGGCCCCTTTAGCTAAAGTGGTATCTCAGGTTAAGAACAGTTTCAGGTTAAGAATGGACCTCCAGAACGAATTAAGTTCTTAACCCGAAGTACCATTGTTCTTGTAGCTTACAAACACAAACACACACACACACACACACACACACACACACACCATAAGAGCCGGCTAGATCAGACCAATGTCCAACCCCCGCCATTGACCAGCCAATGAGAAACCCTCCAGCAGGTTTGAGCACCAGAGCCCTCTGCTCTCTTGTGTTTTCCAACAACTGGTCTTCTGAAGCTTTGCTGCTTCTGACGATGGAGGCAGAGCCGAGCCATCGCGGCAGCTGGCCGCCCATCGCTCTCTCCTCCCTAGGCTTGCCCAATCATCTTTGAAAGCCATTCAAGTTGGTGGCGATCTCACGGCCTCCTGCGGGAGCCAGTTCCCTAGTCAGACCGCGCGCTGTACGAGCCCCGAACCGCTCAAAATTCAGCTTCATTGCATGTCCACGAGTTCTGATGTCCAGGAGACAGGGGGGGGGGGACCTTCCTCTTTTCCCTTTCTCCATGCCACGTTGAACTCCATAAAACTTCTCCCATGACACCTCTCAATTGCCTTTTCTGGTAACTCAAACCGCTTCACCTTGGTTCTTAAGATGGGCGCTTCAACAGTAAGCAAAAAAGAAAAAAGTACCCCCCTCGCTCGCACCCCCCAGCCACACCCCCACACTAATGCAGAGTTATAGTCAGGGGTGCTAACTTCAATAAAATATTGGGGCGGGGGCGGGGGCGGGTAAGCAGCGCCCCACATAATCAATCACATGGCACAAGGAAACTATTTGAATGGGAATGCCCATTAACAAGAGGGGTGGGCCGGCCTCCTCAAATATTTTATTGGTTTCTATGGTTAAAGCTGAGACGGGACCCTCAAGCAGCGACAGTTACTGGGGAATTTCCTGAGGCAATTGAACCGCTCATCTGCCAATGAGAGAGGCCTGAAAGGTCTCTTCAGCTCCCCAGAGGAAGTGGGCAGAATATGATGATCTTTATCACCCAACATACTTGGCGTAGCCGAGGGGTGCAAGTAAATCAAGAAAATCAATAAAAAATACTTAACTGAGTTTCTGCTCCACCTGTTGTTATTGTTTAGTCGTCTTAGTCGTGTTCGACTCTCCATGACCCTATGAACCAGAACATGCCTTGGAAACTCTCACTTTTTTCTCAAAGCTTCTCCTTTTTTATGTCCATGGAGTTTTCTTGGCAAAATACTGGAGTGGTTTGCCGCTTCCTTCTCCAGGTGGATCACATTTAGTCTAAACTTTCGGCTATGACCTGTCCGTCTTGGGTGGCCCTGCACAGCATAGCTCATAGCTTCTCTGAGTTATTGAAGCCCCTTCGCCACGCCAAGGCAGTGATCCATGAAGGGGATCCATGAAGGGGATCATGGATCAGTGATCCATGAAGGGGTCTCCTCCATCTACCCCAAGATAAAGCCTGGCAACGCCCATACCTGCATACGAAGAACAGGCAGGTTCTCCCAGCTAGCCAAAAGGGCACCATCCAGACACACGACACAGGAAGCAACAAGCGTGGGGGAGCCCAAAAATTTGTACAGCTACAAACAATCAAATAATATTTTGACTGGGGGGGGGGGAGACCCTCAAGCGGAATCTCCGCCGAGGAAGAAAGCGCACGCTCATTGGCCACTGCATGCCTCCCGCTTCTTAAAGGGCGGGCGAGGGAAGGCAAAAAGGATGGCTGGATCAGGGGGCGGAATGGCGTGCCTTAGAAAAGGGCAGGGCTGGCTGGCTGGCTAGCTGGCACACTGAACACGAGGTGCACTTCATATTTCAGAATTTCGAGGAGGCTCCCACTTTCGTCAGCAGTTGTAGTAAGCAAAAACCAATCAATAAATGGAAGGAGAATTATATATGAAGAGCTGCTAGCGTCTCTAAAGTAAGAGGCATCCGCTTCCGACAGCGAATAACCCACAAATACGTCAGGGAGGCTCACTGAAAGGACAGACCCCCGAAGCTGAAGCTCCAAGACTTTGGCGATCTCATGAGAAGACTCCCTGGAAAAGACCCTGATGCTGGGAAAGATGGAGGTCACAAGGAGAAGGGGACAACAGAGGACGAGATGGTTGGACAGTGTTCTGGAACAGACCAACATGAGTTTGACCAAGCTGCGGGAGGCAGTGGACGATAGGAGTGCCTGGCGTGCTCTGGTCCATGGGGTCACGAAGAGTCGGATATGACTAAACGACTAAACAACAACAGGTCAGGGAAGCGATAGTCACCCTTTAGAACTAATGTCAGTGTAGTGGAAGAAGCAAAGATCACCAGTGTCGAAGCAATGATTCTTCAACATCAACTTCGTTCGACTGGTCATGTTGTTCGGATGCCTGATTATCATCTTCCAAAGCAACTACTCTATTCCAAACTTAAAAATGGAAAGCGTAATGCTGGTGGTCAACAAAAGGCATTTAAAAAAAAAAAAGTAGTATAAACACCAACAATTGGGAAACATAGGTCTACCAACGCTCCAATTGGAGAATAGCCAAAGGTGTCATGGACTTTGAAGATACTGAAACTCAGGACGGAAGGGAGAAATGTGCTAAGAGGAAGGCATGCTTGGCAAATCCTCACCGGGATCAACTCCCGCCTGGAAACCAATGTCCCATTGTAGAAGGAGGTGTGGATCCAGAACTGGCCTCCACAGTCACCTATGGACACTCTGTTAAAACCGTGTTCATGGAAGACAATCTTACTCGTCTACGAGGGATTGCTAAAGAAGAAGAAGATCCACCCTTTGCCACTTGCGTGTCCCAACCCCTGGCAGCCCGGCAGCCTTTGAACTCTTTAAACGGAGCCATTGAGATAAACATGGCCAAGAGGCCCGTCTCCTACGAATTCGCGCCTTTCCAGTCTCAGTCCGTCTCCTCTAACCCAACCGCCATCCCAGCATCGCCTGGCAGCGAATTCCAAAAAGGGGTTGTGGGAACGAGCGCGGCGCTCCCGGGATGCGGTGCGATATGTAGTTTAGCTCCTAGGCCTCCCTGGAGAGAAAAGTTTGAGTTGAAGCAGTAGGCCTCTTTCAAGCCGAATAAGTTTGAGAGCTTAAAATTAAAATGGAAAAAAAGAAAACGAAAGCGAAAACAAGCGCTTCCCTATACAGCCTTGGTTTGGGAGAGAGGAAAGGAAGAGTCTTCGAGCATCCCATGTGAAACAACCGAAGTGCCTTCATTCAGAATGGTCCGTCTTGTCAATTGCCAGGGGCCCCAAACGCGTTAAGCCTGGTCAAGTTCAACAGGAGCGCTAAAGACAGTGGAGGCTCTGTTGAAATGTTTTAAAACAAACTGTTCTTTATTTACTTCCTGCTTTCTAAATGCTGTTTGATTATTTGATGTTTTATATTTTTATTTCATTAAGTCTTTTTAATTGTGGAATATTCTGAGAGCTTTTTATTATAAAACAGTATATAAATTTAAGGAAGAGCATGCGATTTGTAATAAAGAGAGAAATGTTATCTTCAGGGGAGGGGGGAAAGACGGTGACTTTGAGTCCCCCCCCACCTTGCCATCAATTTATTATCATTATCATTATTATTAAATGGGATGAACACCCAAAGAACACTCGTGCCAAGTGTTTAGGCTTTCCGGGCCTACAAAAATGGTGTTTAAAGCGACTGTAGAGATAGAGAGATCCTGGCGCGTCAAGCTTCTTCGATGGCAGAGTTTATCTGCCGTCTGCACGCCGGTCATAGGAACGGGCCCTATTGAAATCAACGGGGCTGCTGGGACCAGAGCGAACGCAAAGACTCTGAGAGCCGGATCCAGGCCGCGTTCGCTCCGCAGTGAACGGCACTAGTTTAAAATGCCCTTCATTCGCAGCCAGGTCGCCCAGCGCCCTGCTCGTGTCGGTTTGGATCAGGGTGTAAAGAGTCAGGGCACAGGGGACAGTGATCACTGACCTACCCATCTGTGCTGGATTGCGCTTTAAATTAGAGAGGATAGACACCTGGGAACGCAGAAACTGCCTCATACAGAGTCAGGCCACTGGTCAATTTATAGGTCAGTATTGCCCAACACTGACTGGCAGCAGATCTCCGGGGTTTCAAGGAGGGTGTCAATCCCAGCCACACTTGGCGATGCGCGCCGTGTGTGTGTGTGTTGGAAGGAGCTCCTTTGAGGGGCGAGGGCCGCCCCTCTTCTTTGCCATTCATTGGGTGGCAAGGCGGAGGCTCATTTGATTTCCCTAGACCTGATCTTCCTTCTATGAATCCCACAGCTAACGCGATTCACCTTATCGAGACTACTCTGGAGAAAGGGAGCCAGAGAGGGAAGAATTTCACAACAATAAAATTCTCTGCCACCTTCGCTTGAGAGTAAAACCAGCAGCCTTTGCTTTTCAGTGTATGAGGGGATTGCAGAGTCCGAGACAAAGGCGGCTTCGCTGACCATCTCCTTAAGCTCACGCAGGCGCCGTTGAAACACGGCCTCTTCCTCTCTCGCCATTGACAGACGGGGAAACTGAGGCACACCGCTACAAGCAGCTTAATGCATTCTAGGAGTAAATAAGTAAATTAATTAATTAAAATCCACTCTCTCTACGTTTAAGAAGGGACCCTTTCCTGCCTTTTCATAGTTTACTGTCCCAAGATTTGTTCCAGGCCCACTCTCGAAAACCTTGCTTTTGTTTTTCATATTAAAACAATTCTAATAAAAGAAGAGCTGTGCTCCATTTTGATCCTCCTGAAGGCAAGGAGGGAGGACATCTTGCTTGCAAGAGAGGATTGCGCAACTTCCTTTTTAAAGAATATATATATATATATCTATATTTGCTTTCGTATATATATATATATATATATATATATATATATATATATGCTTTCGTATATATATATATATATATATACCCATACAGTATGTGATAGTGGTGTTCATTCTATCAGGAGCTTACTCGCCTACCTCGTTCAGCAACGACTTCATTTCTGAAATCTCCAAGTTCCTGTTTTCAATTTCTCTGCTAACAGGAACAACCCTCTAAAAAATCAGGGGCAGGGCCGGTTGCCTGTGTCCCCAAACAATTCCCCATCTCCCCATACAGGTGTCATAGAATGATTGGTTGGGGATAGGCGGGGACTGCTAAGTCCCCTGGGTGCGCGTGATCCTGCAGAATACGTCCTGCAAGGCCACGCGCCGCCCCTCGCCTCTCACAGGCCTTAGAGAGGAATGACCAGAAGGATGCGCGCAGGCGTGTATCTTTTACCTGTGGCTCCTTCTGCGTGCAGACCCGCTCCTCGCCTCCCTACACCCCAAATGCTGGGCCCCGCTCTCCGAAATTCCGGCAGATTCCCGAGGCTGGCAAAGAGAGCCGCGCAGCCCTCTCTCCCACCTGCAACGAGACCCCCTCGAGCCCCCTCCCCACCAGAGAGCACGCTACAAAAGTGAATGGGGTGACACTGCGTTTGCTCCGAACGCGCCGCTTGCGCTCCGTGACGGGATGCTCTGGGCGCGCACTTTGGATCGGAACCCTTAGGAGGGCTCGTCGGGCCAGCCGCTCCAGCTGATCAACAGCAGCTATACTGTTGATTCAATTGTTGCGGGACGCAGGCGTGTGGAGCCCGGTCCTGCGCTCAGAAGTATGTTTACTCGGAAGTAAGTCCTACTGAAGTCAAAGCGGGTTTACTCCTGGGTGAGCTAAGGCTGCAGTTTTAACCCTATTTACGTGGGAGTAAGATTGCAGCCTTACTTCTCAGGACTGCAAAGGCCCAACCCAGGCTTACGAGGGAGTAATTCTCACTGAACACTCTGGGATCGTCGCTCAGGATTGCGTTGTAAGGCAGGCAAACTGGGCGGGATCCGAAGATCCTGGGGGGGGGGAGGCGTTAAGGATGGCCTAAATCTGCAGAGATCTGGTCTGACCGGAGTGCACGGAGCTACAGCGGATGCAAACGCATCTGGTTTGCATTCCAGCTTTTTTCTGAGGAGGTTACCATCGTCGGAATTCTGAGAAGAGACATAGCTGTTACAGGAATCCAGTAGATTCCAACGGGGAAACCCAATTCCTCTACTGCAGCGAAGAATCTCGCAGCACTCTAAAAGGCTTACTGCGCTCCTATGTGCTTAATCGGAAGGAAGGCCTATGGCATTCAGCAGCGCTTACTCCCCTGTAAATACGTATAGGGTTGCATGCATAGGGTACAGAGTAGGCGTACACAGGGGTGGGGTGCAATAAACGCCTCGTAGCATGATCCGCGCATGAAAACCAGAATGAATTCAGTACCACTTACTTCTGAGTAGATGCGCCTAGGATTGTGCCGCAAACTTGCTGCTTTGGTGACCTCTAATTCTAGTCAGAGTTGAGAAAATAACGGTTCTCCATTATAATAAAATATTTTGCAGAGGGGAGAGGGTTGAAGAGAGACCACCCGCATTGCTGTTCTAAAGCGGCAATTGCCAGAAGACGAACCAGACAACCACGAACCAATGCAGCTATTCCAAGTTATTAGCTCAACCATTTCCCTCTTCGCTTTGCTCTTTAGCTTGCAATTTTAGCACAGTGAAGTCCGTGGGAGGTGCCTGTTGATTTTTACTTTTATTTTTTAATATTCAAACTGGGCCAAAGTGCTTAATCTTGCCTTGTCCTCGCCCCAAGGGTGTTGCTCGACATGATATACTTTTGGCAGGCTCGGGCCCATAAAAACTGCCCAGAGATTCTCTGCAAACGATCGTAATGATTACAACTATTTTTTTAAAAAAATAAAATGTGAAAGCACGAGAGAGTTTATTTAAAGTGGAATAGAGAATTCATTACTTTACGAAATTCAAGAAAGTTCTTGAAAAACTACCCAAAAGGAGTGCAGCTTCAAAAACGCGGGTCGAGACTGTAAAATGCATCTGCCTTTATCTATAAATCTTCCTATCTATAAATCTTCCTATTGCGCAAGGAATATCTATGGTGCATATTTGAACTTAGAAATATTTGTACAATAGTAATACCAAAAAAAAAGATCAGTGTAAAATAACTGTGACAGCTCCCTTTCAAAATATCCTGTGTTAGTGCTAAACTCTTGTCAATTAGACTCCAAGGAGTCTGTCCATCCGCTGCATTTCCCAATTTGCCTTTCTATTTTGATCCCAGAATTTCATGCTTTCGGCAATTAATTTCGGAGATCGGCTTTCCGGCGAAATAAACCTCAAAATATTGCACGTTTCTTTGTTTCGCAGAAGGAGGCCACGCTCTGAAGGAGCCCACACACACACCAGGCGAGGATAACGTTTTGCTCTCTTCTAGGAAATTAATTCGCGCAGCTAATGCCCAGATGTCATTGGGAATAAATATTGCCCCATTAAAAAAACCATTTTTAATATTATATAGTGTCCCCCACATTGGACAGTATTGAGTTTTTATTTTTCGTACAATAAGGAGTTTTGTAAAGTGAAAGTCAACATGCAATATAATGAGCTCTTTGGAAAACAAACAAACATGCAATTGTACTTAATAGCAACAAATCTGAACAGAGTTAAGAAAAGGGGGTGGCAAAAGTTGGCATTTTCAGATCTATTCCTAGCTGAGCACCTCAAAAATGTAATTAAGATAGATACTGGATTTCGGAGAAGATTTCTCCACACACACCAGTTGCAACATACACACTTTCAGCTTTGCACAGTTCAGTAACTCCCTTTTGTGCCCTCACAGCCAAATAATAAGTACTAAGTTTACAAAAAGCCCCCTAGAATATAAACGATTGTGGTTATCGCAAGAGACTAAATGTCGTGGTCCACAACTACCGACAATTTCAGAACGTGCAGTGCTGCTTTAATGTGCACAGGCCTACCTAATCTAGGAAGAGAAAACAAAGAAACAGGCTGGATCTTCGAGGCCTATTTTTTTATTAATGCAATCTATTTCATTTTGTACTGAAATATTATGCACATTATCTGTAATCTCATTTCACTCCTTAGACAACCCTAAGGGGATTTCTCGATATGAATGTTTGGTGGTGAAGAGTGTTTTTGTGAGATTCTTCTCTCAAAATGATTTGTCCCCATTTAAGCAGCCTTCTATGCAGTTGAATGTGCCGACCAGTTATTTGTTCTGCTTCTAATGTACAAAGATATATGTCATTCATCTACCTTTCCGCCGTTTGTTTTACCTGCGAGTCTCATCTTTCACCGAAATGAGCCCCCCCATACATAAAACACATGGAATCTCTCATTTACAAAGCACACAAATAAGCATACTCCAGATCTCTTTCTACACATACATACATACATACATATATACATACATACATACATACTCAGGGGCATTTCAAGGTATAATTAGCCTCCAACAAAAGACAGATCGATTACGGATGAGCTATCTGCTCCTTTCAGGACTCCAGACCAGGGACATGATGGAGTTACTTTCGAATTAAAGATGTCCGCAGTTCTAAACCTAACCAGGGCAAACAGATTCCAGGAGTTCTAACAGTGCGCTCACCACTTGGGGGAAAAAGGGGAGACTTGGCCGATGGAAATTTCCTGGCTTTTGTTCACTAGGAAAAGGAGTTCTATAGAATAGATAGAACACACAAACAGAGAGAGGGGGGGAGAGAGGGAGGGAGAGAGCGAGCGAGATGGAGAGAGAGAGGCAGACATGCGTCTAAAAGGGCTTCGCCATTCCCTTACCTGTTCCGGGCCGAGGTTCCAGGCTCGGCGGGCTGGCAAGGCTTCTTCCGCACGATCAGCACCAAGGAATGGTGGAGCGGCCTTCTCCTGCCCGGGTTCCTCAGGAGATCTCGGATGAGCTTCACCAGAAGGGGCTTGAGGAGACGCGGCAGCTTCTTGGGCCTGGCGCAGCGGATGGTGCATTTGACGCGGGTGCCCATCGGGCCCGTTGCTCCAGGGGCGAAGCTGCGAGGGGTCCGTTGGAAGGGAGAGCGCACGCGGATTCTCTCCTTGGCGCCCGGGGGTTGGGCTGGCTGCTGGCATCCGGGGGAGAAGAGCAGCGTGTGGCGAGGGGGGGGGGGAGCGGAGAGGGAGGGTGGCTGGGGGAGGGGAGCTCCTCTCTCCAGAGCCTAATGTAAGCAGGTTCAGCTCCCTGGCACTCTGCCAAGGAGGTTTCACGTTGCCCGCGTCCCCACAGGCGCAAAAAGTTACTCCCCTTCCGTTCCTCCCCGACCGTTCCCTGCAGATGTCCTCCTCCTGTTGGTTTGGGCCACACCATGCTTCAGTGAAGGGGAGGAGGAGGAGAAAAAGAGCTTTAGAAGGAGATCGCTCTGCACTGCCCCCCCCCATCATCATCATCACCATCACCATTCCCTTTCCTCCTCCTCCAGCCACTGTCTCTCCTCCCCTTCTGTTTCCATTCGAAACGTCAAAGGAGAAATTGCTAGGTGGAAAACACGCACCACCATCTGACCCGACCGTGCAGCCAATCAGGAAGCCGCTCGGCGATTTTGTTTGTTTTAAACGGGGCTGCAGCTGAAGCCACTTCGCTTTCGGCCCGCTGCGCTGCCGGGAAACAGGCGCGCGTGGCGCAGAGGGAGCGGGCGGCTTCTTTTCGGCCCAAACCGGTCTCCACCGGTGAAGGGGAGGGAAGGGAGGCGGGCCGAGAGCGGCCCTATCGGGGCAAGGCTGCGGGTAGCGGGCAGCCTGAACGGGAGAGCTCGCTTGCGCGTATCCGCTGCGCGCATTTCCGCGTTGAGGGCGGCGCTTGGCAGGGAGACGTTGTTGCTGTCAGGCGAGCGGCAGACGCGGCGCAACACCCCACCTTTCGCTTCCCCGGGTCGGATAAGAGTGAGATCTTCTCTTGGGGCGGGGGGCGCCAACTTGAATTAAACGTGGCAGGGGGTGGAGAGCAGGAAATTCCCCTCCTCATAACAGATCACAAGATGCAGCGCATGCACGCCATTTGAATGGCAATGCTCATCAACTTTGGGAGAGCCTCGCCACCTCAAATATGTTATGGGGGCGCAACAGGACTTCGCCCCTAGGAGTTGGCTCCTTTGGTGGTAGGTGGGGAGAGCAGGAGCTGCGGGGGCGCTTGCCAAGCTGGGCTAGTCTAGCTTTCCGTTGGAAGCCGCCTCCCCAGCTGTGTTTTCGTCCCGGGGCTGCGTCAGCTTCTGCCGGCAGAGCCCAGGGGACGTCAGCATCCCGCTAGCCGAATCGGAAAGCGAGGGAAGCTGGCCAAGCTTTTTTCCTGTTAAAAATAAAAATAAAACGATTTTTACTTGGTGGTAAACTCGCAAGGAGCCCGAGAGAGATCTCTGGTCGCCTGAGGTTCAGCCTTCTTCTCGGGAGACCTTACCTCGCCCGGGCTCCCCAAACCACACTGTCTCCTTGCGCAGATCCGAAGGGGGACGCTGAAGGATCGCCAAGCCGTCTCGACTGCAACGTGAAGAAATCCTTCCCCGTTCTGTGTGGAGGTAAGGAACGCGAAAACGCCAGTTTAGATCCCACAGCTCGCAAGAAAAGGCCCAAGCTGTTCGTGGAAGATGGTTAGCAAGAGAGCAAGCGCATTTCCTGCTGCACCGTCCGTTTCGGTTTCGGGTGAATCTCAAGAACAGCGCCGAGAGCCGTGGAGTCCGGTGTCTGTCCGATCGCCTTCAGAAAAGGTTTGCTTTAGAATTAAGCAAGACTGGCAGGACCGAAGAATTTCCTGCTCCTCCTTTTTGTCGGTCTTCTATTCCCACGACAGCAGCTTAGGCGCACAAAAGAAAATATTTCAGAGCCGCTCTAAAATATTTTGCGTGCCCCAACCGCACCCCCATGAGACCTGCGGTTTGCCCGAAGCGATTATTGTTAATTCTAGTAGAATAGTATTCATTGTTAAATTGCAACAGAAACAGAAGGAAGGGTGCGATCTCGCTCACGGAGGAAACTCATTCCGTGTCTACTGGCTGAAGGGCCATTTCAGCTGCCAGCAGTAGATCTCAGGACTTAAATGATTACAAGGAGAGGGATCTGAAACATCTTCTGCTGCTCATCCCAGGTTATTTTCCTTGAGGAATAACTGTCAGTTGTCCTGTCTCTCCATTATCTATGGAATAATCTGCTTCTGCACATTGGAACTACTGGAGAGCTCGTGGGACGGACTGATTAAGAGTAGGATCTGGGAGACCGGCATTCATATGGTCACTAAGTGCCCTTGGACCAGTCACTGCTTCTCAGCCTAACCTACCTCACAGGGTTGTTGTGGGGTATAAATGAGGAGAGGAAGAACGAGGACACCACCTTGGTCTCATTGCAGAAGTACGTGGGCTATAAATGCAATAAATACATTTAATTTCTGTAGGATTTAGTGGGGTTTTTTGGAGGGGAGTTATTGGGCTGTTGTTTTTATTTTGATGATAGATTTTGTGGTTTTATATTTTGATTTTGTTCTGTGAACCACCCTGAGACCCCTGGGTATAGGGCGGTATATAAATTCAATTATTATTAATAATAAAAATAATAATCATGAGTTAACAGTACTTAAAAAGTCTCACCTGTTACATTCCTAAACTTTCCTTCTGATCACCTGCACAACCTTTGCTTTCATGTCTCTTTTCTTTCCCTTCTGAGTAGCAGGCTCTCTTTCATTTTACTTAGTGAGGATACGTGCCCAGACTGTCTGCAGATATTGGGTAGGCCGTGTAGGGCAGGGGAATAATAATAATAATAATAATAATAATAATAATAATAATAATAATAATAATAATTTATACCCCGGCCATCTGCCTGGGTATCCCCAGCCACAAAATATTAAAAATACAATAAAGCATCAAACTTTAAAGACTTCTGTAAACAGGGCTGCCTTCAGAAGTCTTCTAAAAGTCTCGCACAAGGCTGCAGCCACATGGTTCCTGCATGCTGGAGTACAACCAGTCAGCCACGTTATGCAAGCAGAGGAAGGCCTGACACAACTTCCTCCACCCTCTTCCATTATGTTTCCTCCTGCTTTCATATTAAGCCGTTAAGTCCACCATAGTTTGTCTGCTGCTGTTTTGTCCATGTGTGATGGTTTAATCTGGTAACTGCTATCTGCCACTCTTCAAGAAAATCAAGGATACCCAGAAGTCTGTTGCAGTGAAGATAAAATTGAGACTCCTGTGGATGAGCTCCTTGGAAGAATGATAGGGTCCAAATATGATCAAATTACTAAATCATAACTGACATGCATTATTATTATTATTATTATGTATATCACCCTTTATCCATAGATCTCAGGGCGGTTCACAACATAACATTACAATAAAAATAACCAAAACCTAGCTAATAAGTTGTTACTTTTGAGATGGCTAGTAGCATTTTTTTTTAATGTTTCTGTTTGACTCTCCTCCTCTCCCTGAATTGGTGCATTGTCCTAAGAATGTTACATTGGGGTAGGAAATGAAGCAACAGTTTCTCTTCTCATTCTTCCTGTGAGATGACTTTCTCTATAACAACATGTTGGCTGTTTTGTTTGTGAGGCATTGTGATGTAATAACATGAATATAAAGGATTTTAATCTAGGGTTAAAAACATGTATGAATTTCAATACTCTAAGAAAAAGTTTATCCCAGTACTGCAAAATGTGATATAGCAACTATAGATGTCTCAAAGAGAATCCAATGGAAAGGGCTCTATTTTAAATGGAAGTGGCCCTGTTTCAAAGAGGAGGGCCTATCTTACCAATACAATAGTAGTCCTATAGTAACTTACCACAAAACAATGTAAAAATACAATAGTAGTCGATAGCAGAAACACAATTGTGTTAAATAACTTGCAATAATAAGTGAAATAAGTATAGGCTGGGGAAAATACCCATTCACATGGGAGACAAAAGTGTAACAATAACACATTTCAAATGTCTATCGTATTCTGAGTTCAAAACCAGCACGGTCACATTAACTTTGCCATTTTAAAAATATGTTTCCAGCTCTAAGCAGTTAGCAAGTTCTATAACATTCCCCCTTTAAATGCACAGCGGTTAGCTTGTTGCAGGCTAGTTTTAGCCTCTCAATATAAAATTCCTGGTAATTCCCTTATATCCCTCTTAAAAAGAATACACATGACACAATCTTGTGTAAAAAGTATAAAAGAAGTTTACTCACACACATTCAGTTCACAGATGAATCCCTGAAGGCAGACTTTGGTTACAAAATAAATACACATGGAAGTAGCCCATATGGGGGTTAGTCCCAAGTGACTGCAGATAGGCAGTCACTGTCGTTCACACGTCGAAAGCAAGATGGAGAAGAGAGAGTGTGTTGCCTGCCTTCCCCTTTTTGGTACCTGGGCAGGTAAGATCAAGCCCACCTCTAGTCACATGCAGAGGAAACAGGAAGTTTTCTACTGGCTGGACCAAGCATCCCCTTGCATGTCCACTCTAGGAATGTTGTACTTGACTGCCATGTGTTTCACATCCCACATCAAGTTGTCTCCCTGTGTGCATGACACACTGTCTGACCATAGTTTGGAGCAGGTAAAGGTAAAAAGGTAAAGGACCTCTGGGTGGTTAAGTCCAGTCAAATTTAACTATGGGGTTGGGGCACTCATCTTGCTTTTCAGGCCGAGGGAGCTGGCATTTGTCCACAGACAGCTTTCTGGGTCATATGGCCAGCAGGACTAAACCACTTCTGGTGCAACGGAACACCATGACGGAAACCAGAGCACACGGAAACACCATTTACCTTCCCATCCCAGTGGTACCTATTTATCTACTTGCATTGGTGTGCTTTTGAGCTGCTAGGTTGGCAGGAGCTAGGACAGAGCAATGGGAGCTCACCCCGTTGTATGGATTCGAACTGCCAACCTTACAATCAACAAGCCCAAGAGGCTCAGTGGTTTGGACCACAGTGCCACCCACGTCCCTACTAGCTTGGAGCAAAAAGGACCCATTTTTAGGTCAAGTACGGTAAGTGGGTTGCCCTTGGTATTTCGGTCTGCACCTGGTCTTGCATTTGCATTTTCCTGTCTCCCCATTCATGTAGGGATGTCCACATAATGCCCTGCTCATCCTAGTGTTGCCCTTGTGGGATGTAACATCACTGAAGCAATCAAATACAACATTTCCTGTTTGCCCAGAGAGGACACACAGGGGAATGTTGCTCCAGCCAGGAGGACTTCCTGTCACACCTGGTCTGGAGCCTCCTCTTCCTGTGTGTGACCAGGTAGATGGGTGTGACCCTGGCAGACCCTAAAACAGGGCCAGTCACGCAGCCATGTTCCTCTTTTCAGCCTTTTCCCATTTTCCTCTTGGACCATCTCCTGCTGGCTCTTAGCCAGCAGCACATGGCTCATCCATGTGGATGAAGCCACACTTTGTATCTCTATAAAGGGAACCAGGCAGAGGGCCTTCTCGGTAGTGGCGCCCTCCCTGTGGAACGCCCTCCCACCAGATGTCAAAGAGAACAACCACTACCAGACTTTTAGAAGACATCTGAAGGCAGCCCTGTTTAGGGAAGCTTTTAATGTTTGATGTATTACAGTATTTTAATATTTTTTTTGGAAGCCGCCCAGAGTGGCTGGGGAAACCCAGCCAGATGGGCGGGGTATAAATAAATTATTATTATTATTATTATTATTATTATTATTATTATTATTATTATAAATGTAACTGCAACTATAAGCTAAAGCCTGCCTTCAGGAAACTACCATGAGCTGAATGTAAGTAAACTTTATATTACCTTTAATGAAGACTGTTGTATTATTATTTTAAGAGGGATACATAAGGGGAAATTTACCAGGGACTATCCAGACTGGGCAAGCCAGATTGGATTTCTTAACTCAAATGATTCTCACGAATCCATCAACTAGATTCCAGCAATGTGCAAGGGAATGTGCTCTGCTACTTACTCACAAGCCTGAGTGAGGAGAGATAATAGTTCATCAATATATCCTCTCCTACCTTTCCTCAACATTCTCACAGCCCTGGACCTGACCACCTCCTTTTAAATTTAGAGTTTGTTGATCCCAGCGATTTCATACTTTCCAATGAAAGAAACCCCACATTTAAAGAGGGAAGGATCCAAGACAACAATGAAATTGGGGGTGTCACATGGAGGCTCCTGCATTAATGGGGGGACAGAAAGGTGCAAATCTACATTTTGCTCCAGGATGAACAAGCCCTGTTGTTCACTGGGAGAAAGTCCTGACTCTGGTAACTGCATGGTTTTATTTCTCAGACTGCATAAGGGCTAGTCAGTTTGAAAAGTGCTAAGATCATGTGGTTTATTATAGCACAATTAAAATAAGGAGTGGTTTGCAGATTATGGGGGGGGGGGAGACAGTCCCCACCCCTGGAAGCTGTTTCAATTTGAAATAGACCAAGGGGGAAATGTAGGGGAACAGAAGAGACCAGGGTCTCACGGGATAGTTGTGAGCAAACCCTTCTTTAATGAAAGGTTCTGCATCGTTTTTGGCTCAAAGAGTTCTGTGTGCTTCAGCCTTCGTCACAGCTGGTATGAGGGTGGAAGTATAATAGCCAGAGGTCTCACATAAAAATTGGGTTTGAAGGAAGGATTGCTCAAAGCTGGGGAGACACTGAATTACCGTACTATGCATGCGCTTTTGTTAGGGAGAAAAGGCCTATTTCAAAAGCTGTTAAGAATTCTGGAGCATCCTTCCAGGGTGATTAATTTGTGTTGTTCATGGATTATTTCTTCATGCCCTGATCTTTCCCCACCAACAGGGATAAAGATGGAAAGAACCAACCCAAACATGTTGAAAGCTGTGACTTTGGGTCAGATTCTGGGGCACCTCTCAGCAGAAAGAGCAGAAGGTCCCCTCGTTTCGAAGTAAGTGGTGTTTTACATAATAAAGGTAAAGGGTAATGGGACCCCTGACCATTAGGTCCAGTTGTGACCGACTCTGGGGTTGCGGCACTCATCTCGCTTTACTGGCCGAGGGAGCCGCCGTACAGCTTCTGGGTCATGTGGCCAGCATGACTAAGCCGCTTCTGGCAAACCAGAGCAGCGCACGGAAATGCCGTTTACCTTCCCGCCGGAGCGGTACCTATTTATCTACTTGCACTTTGACGTGCTTTTGAACTGCTAGGTGGGCAGGAGTAGGGACCGAGCAACCGGAGCTCACCCTGTCGTGGGGATTCGAACCGCCGACCTTCTGATCGGCAAGTCCTAGGCTCTGTGGTTTAACCCACAGCACCACCCACGTCCCTTTGGTGTTTTACATATTGCCACCTAAAAAGGACCCTGCCCTGTGAGTCTAAGTCCAGATGCTAAAATGATCTAACTGGAACCACCAATTAAAATACTTTTTTAAAAAGTACAGTGAAAAAGCAGGCCAGCACCTGGAGATCTTCCTGGAGGCCAGCACTTGGAGCTATCTTCTATAGTCTTATACGCTTATTGGCTCAATATTGTCTACAATGACTGGTAGCACCTCTCCAGGGTTTTAAAGAAGGAATCTCTTCCAGCCCTATGTGGAGATGTTAGGGACTGTGTGTTCACAAGATACAGTATGTGGTTAGCTGCTCTGAGCACATGGGGAAATCAAAGAGGCTGGGCTTTTTGCTTTCATAAAAGCAAAAATGTGAAGCTCTAGTGAGAGCCAGTGTGGTGTAGTGGTTAAGAGCAGTGGACTCGTAATCTGGTGAACCGGGTTCGCGTCTCCGCTCCTCCACATGCAGCTGCTGGGCTAGTCACACTTCTCTGAAGTCTCGAAGTCTCACTCACCTCACAGAGTGTTTGTGGTGGGGGAGGAAGGGAAAGGAGAATGTTAGCCGCTTTGAGACTCCTTAAAGGGAGTGAAAGGCGGGATATCAAATCCAAACTCTTCTTCTTCTTCTAGTTAAATAGATTGTTAACAGTTAGGTAAGCTTGCCACTTCATAAAAGGTTGCTTTTCTGTTCTGCATTTAATTAATAAAGCGCTTGTTTTACTGTGAATTAATAAAACTGATTTTATAGTTCACCCCAATTTTAATTACTTGACTGCTGATGAGGAGAGGCACCGGATAAAAACAGATGGAGATTCTTATGAGCGGTCCATTGATACTTTTATTTAAATAACATGAATACCAAACAGCAGTAAAACAAGTCAGTAAAGCCCAGTGGTAATCTGTCACAGGCTAAGAAATGCTAACTAGTCCAAATACTTGACAGATTCACTCCCCCGGAGCCTGATCCTTCACAGAGCTCTACTCAGAAGTCCCATTGAGTTCAATGGGCTCAGAAAGGTAGCATCATAACCATCCCATTTGGGCTCTCTGGTCCAACCGTTAATTCCTTCACTTAGAATATGCTTCCATGATTATCTACAGATCAAACATTTTCTACCCAAGTCCTCTATACTTAACGACTATAGAATAATTCAGCAGTGACCCTTCCACTGAAACCTGCCAGAGCTGGAGCACATATTACACGTATTACCATTCAGAAGTTGCTGAAATTGGGATGACAGAGGCTAGTTTTCAACTTGCAAGATGCACATGAATAGTACCAAAAGAGTCCGTTACTATGGGAGATATTCAAGTAAGTTTTTATCAGATACATTGAAATCAATGGGCATAGCTAAGTTAGGTTCATTAATTGGAGCAGGTCTACTCTGAGTCCAGCTTACTCGAATACCACTTCATATGTCTGAATTTCTCAGCCATCACCCATGGATGTCAGTGTCAATCATGTACATGACACATTCTGTGGATCATAACCTGTGAATGGAATGGCCAGTGAAAGAAAGAAAGAAAGAAAGAAAGAAAGAAAGAAAGAAAGAAAGAAAGAAAGAAAGAAAGAAAGAAAGTAAGTTTTTGTTCTAAGCAAGGAGGCTGAAGAAATCTCTCTCTTCCTTATTCAGCAAGCAGAACCTGCAGTAGCTCTCTGACTACAGATGACATACTCCTACCCAGGGCCAATTTGAAAGGGAGCCAGGAAAGCCATTTGACCTGGGCTTCAAGCTCAAAGGCGCCACTTTGAAGATTTTTTGGCACGTGATAAGTTTCATAACTTGTTTTTGTGCACATCAGATGAAAATGAGACATACCCACTCAGGGTAGAGCTGCAAATTTAAGCTAATAAGAGATGTGATTTGGTAGAAGACTTGATTTCTTAACTTATAAAGAATAATTTCATATTAAATAACTTTTTTGCATACTCATAAATATATATTGGTTATGGTGGCACAAGATTAGACTGTAATTAGTGGGGCTCCCTTGACATATAATTAGCTGATTATATATAAGCAAGCAACTCACTGTTTGGGGGGAGTGCCTTGTTATGTTTCAATGTGTCATCATTTTTAATTGTTATTATGACTAAAGGCCTCAAAATCTGGAAGAGGTCCAGGCCTCTGTAGACCTCTCCCTGCCTCTCCCTGGCTGGTACAACACTTCAATATTCTCAGAATATTATTATTAATTGCACTTATTAGCTGCTTTCCTTTGCATCATGTAACCCAAAGCAATATACAAAACAGTGCAAAGATTAAAAGCACAACACAAAACATGGGAAAAAACCATTTTCATTCATACATGTCTGTGATACATATATCCGTAAGTGGGGAGCCACCATGAAAAGGCCCATTTTCATGTTCCCACCACCCACACTTTCCTTGAAGGGGGCACATAGATGCTGAATGTAGGATCCTATTTGGTTCATGTACTGGTTCATGTCTTTTAGGTAGTTGTATCCTGCATAAGGCTTTATAGCTCAAAACCAGCAGGTTGAGTCAAATCCAGAAGCTATTTGGTAGCTATTACATTTGTGCCAGGATTGGTTTTATATGCTCAGATCCATCTTGTCCTGGCCAGCAGTCTGGCTGTTGAATTCTGCACCAGCTACAGATTTCAAACAATCTCCAGAGGCAGCCCCATGTATAACCCGTTGCAGTAATCTAGCGTAGAGGTTACCAGAGCATAGACAACAGAAGTTAGGCTGTCTCTGTACAGATGGGCCACCACTCAAAGCTGTTGGGTGGCCCTTGATGCCACCAAGGTCATTTGAGCTTCAAGTAACAGATCCAGGAGTACCACCAAGCTATGTACCTGCTACTTCCAAGGAAGTGTAACTCTCCACCCAGAACAGGTGACATCCCCTTTACCTGGTCTAGGGAACCACCTTGTCTGGATTAAGCTTCAGTTCATTAGTTCTCATCCAACCAAGGCCAGATGTTGGTCTAGAGCAGGCTTCCTCAACCGCAGGCCTCCAGATGTTTTGAGACTACAGTTCCCATCATCCCTGACCACTGGTCCTGCCAGCTAGGGATCATGGGAGTTGTAGGCCAAAAACATCTGTAGGGCCAAGGTTGAGGAAGCCTCACCT
Source organism: Podarcis melisellensis (assembly GCF_964234715.1). Taxonomy (NCBI): domain Eukaryota; kingdom Metazoa; phylum Chordata; class Lepidosauria; order Squamata; family Lacertidae; genus Podarcis; species Podarcis melisellensis. The sequence continues at coordinate 13,917,853 of NC_138534.1, read as the reverse complement.
AGAGGCACAACTGAGCTACATCTGCAGATCTAACAGAGAAGTAGAGCTGTGTGTCACCAGCTTATTGCCTGCACCATACATCAAAACTCCAGATAACCCATCCACCAGTTTCATGTACCTGTTAACAGTTGCGCCAGAAGAATACCATGGCCAATGGTATCAAAAGCTGTTTATATATTAATTTAGTTTTTGTGGGGCTTTCCTTTGAAGTGCACCTGAGAGATTAGCTCCGTTCTTCACCAGGGCCAGGGCCTTTTCAGTGATGGCTCCGACCTGGTGGAATGCTCTGTCCCATAAGACTAGGGCCCTTCTGGATTTAACCTCCTTCTGTCGGGCCTGTAAGACAGAGCTATTCTGTCTGGCCTTTAATTTGAATTCAGCCTGATCTTGTATTTCCCTTCTCTTCCCTCCCCCTCCCCTTTTATGAAGATTACCCGCTCTCAGACCCCACAGCTAATTCTCCCTTGGCCTCCTCACTGGCCCAAGTAGGACTAATTCAGCCAGCTAGCCCTGGTGACTATCTAATGTTTATTGGATGGATTTTCCCCAAATTGATTTTTGATTTTTGAATTTTATTGTTATTAATGTTTTATACTGTATTTTATGCTGCTTCTACAATTAAGTGTTTTAAATTTGTTGTTAGCTGCCCTGAGCCCGGTTTTCTGAACCGGGAATGGCAGGGTATAGATTAAAATATATATATTTATTAATTTATTATTATTATTCCTAGATATCTCCTTAACAACGAATTTACACTTCCTGAATCAAAAGGTTGCCTTAAATAGTTGTTAGCGGTGATTTCCTTTTACAGCGAAGGCTTAGGGTACAATGATTTGCTTTCCTAGAAAAAGCCCAGTGCAAATTAGGTGTGTACCAATCTTTATTAAACAACTGGGGATTAAATCTCTAACTTTGTCCAGGGCTTCAATGCAGTTCAGGCATCCTGAACTTTCTCTGGATTCCACACTATGTTTATAAAGTTATCTGCTTAAACCCCAGTGAGTATACAAATAAAATGTATTACTATCTCCCATTTCAGCTGGGTTGACTAAGGAATTCCAGAATACCTACTGAGTATGCATGTTTTTTTATAGGGGTCAATCTCTATCCTCGCTCACGTTTAATCCAGATTTTTCCAGGAAAAACCAGATAAGTGAAAAGCAAAAAACTAAAACTTGTTGCCAATGACCCATTTGCAATATATTCAGTTTCTGTCTGGAAGCGCCCTGAATGCATATTTAACATTTTCAGGGTTTCATGTTTATCCAGGCATTGCTTCCTTGAAATCTGATTGCATGGCGTTAATATGCATTGTCTCATATAGTCAGATTGAAGGATTCATTTTGACACTTTAAGAATTCGAAAGCATTTGTGTGAACTTCTTAAAAAGAAATTGGCGGATAAATAAAAAAAAAGGTGATGTGTGTGTTATTAGCAATAGCCTCACAATTATATTGCAAAGGCCATCCTTCATCCTTTCATTCCTCCGTTAATTTTTCCCTTGGGGCCTTCAAGGAAAAACTAACAGGCATAACTTGTGCAAATGAAAAACCATGGCAACAGGAGCAGAGTGCATTTAGGCAAGAAGTGACAGGTTGGCACAATCTTCATTCTCCCCAACAAGGTGGGGACCAACTCTGGGGATGCGGCGCTCATCTCGCTTTATTGGCCGAGGGAGCCGGCGTACAGCTTCCGGGTCATGTGGCCAGCATGACTAAGCCGCTTCTGGTGAACCAGAACAGTGCACGGAAACGCCGTTTACCTTCCCACCGGAGCGGTACCTATTTATCTACTTGCACTTTGGCGTGCTTTCGAACTGCTAGGTTGGCAGGAGCAGGGAGTGAGCAACGGGAGCTCACCCCGTCGCAGGGATTCAAACCGCCGACCTTCCAATCAGCAAGCCCTAGGTTCTGTGGTTTAACCCACAGCACCGTTCCCAATACTCTCTGATACTGCATTTCAAAGTGCTATTTACATTTCACACAAGGAACACTGTTAACATCCATAACACAAACCAAGGCAGAGTTTCGTAATCTGAGACTGGGGCTCTTGCAGATGGGGTGTGTGTGTCTGGACTCTTCATCTCAGGCTCCTGAGTTGGAGCCCCACATTAGGCAAAAAGATTTCTGCAGTGCAGGCAGTTGGACTAAGTCAACAATTGTGGTCGCTTCCAACTCTACAATTCTATGGTTCTATGGCACCCTGTGCAAGGCACCCTGCAATGGATCTTCTCAGTTTTGCACCCCCTTGGCTCAGTGCCCTGTGGGTGGAGTGGGTGTGTGTGTGTCTCCTGCCCACACTGCCTTAAATACAGCATTGCTACACCAACCCCATCCACTGTGGGGTATCATGGTCAAGGATAAATGGGAGTTGTTCATCCCGCAAAATCTGGGCAGCCATGAATCCCCAACCCCTGGACTATTGTCTCAGTTTCCTTTTAGAACATCATTGTACATGGGAGGCTGGCATGGGTGGGAGACCAGGAGACACTGTCCCACCAACCGACATACCCATTCTCCATGCGTAGTGGAAGCATGTAAACATCTAACAAGCCACATTTCAAACGAAGCAGGATCGTAGAGTTTATGCTGGCGCCGAAATTGTAGCTCCATCTCGCTTGTCTCTGACGGGTGGGGTTCAAGAGCCAAGCCAAAGGGTCTTAAGTTTACGCACCCGCGATTCTTCTTCTCTTCCGCCGGCGGGGTGGGGAGCTCTCCGCTTGGTCTTCTGACTTCATCCCGGATCTCAAGTCAAGAGAGTTTCAGCCCGATGGCGCCTGGAGGTAAGCGACCACCCGGCTCTGGCCACTTTCTTCAGCCAAGTCCAGCGGGCGGCGTCCCCAGCGGTCCCGCACGTCGAAGCGAGCGCTCCCTCGGCGCAGGACCCGCAGCGTGTCCAGGAAGCCCCCGCGGGCCGCGTCGTGGACCGGGAACGTGCCCGTGGACGGATCGGGCCGGTTGGGATCCGCTCCTCTTTGCAGAAGCAACTGAGCTACCCCGGGGTTCCCCATCATCATAACCTGGAGGGAAAAGAGGAGAGGAAAGTCAAGGTTTGCGCATCTTTACGCTTTCTGTCTAGGCGCTTGGAGCGGCCATGTTCTGCGGGTTGAAATCGCCAAGATCCTGACCACCACTCTGCATTAATTAGCTCATAATATTTCTGATTAAATAATTGGGGGGGGGGTGTTTGCTAATCTGTGTACTGTTCATAGGAGCCAACTCCTATGGGTCGAGGCGGCTTTGTCCCACCAATAAAATATTTGAGAGGGCCGCCCCCTAAAGTTGATGGGTGTTGCCATTTTAATGGTGTGTGTGCACCGCGTCATAGGATTATGTGACTGATTATTGGGGCGGGGCTTAGTTCCCCCCCTATTTTATCCTGAATTGTTGTACCCTAAGTTGGATCTAAACTTTAAAAGGCGCAGTGTCAAAGTTGAAAAGTTAATCATACGATCATATTATTATTATTATTATTATTATTATTATTATTATTATTATTATTATTATTATTATTATTTGCCCGCCCCTCCGTCTAAGGTCCCTGAGGGGTTCCAACATTAAAGCGATATTAAAGAGAGTTTAAAATAACTTACAAACACAAAATAAGGCGAGTCCTAAAAGTACACACGTCAAGTTTCAGAACCTAGGGGTAAAGAGGGTTTCCTTGGGGCGAAGCATCCCACAAACGCCTCGGAAAGTCTGGTAAAGGACACCGCTAGGCTTTATCCGGCCAAAGCTCCGTTTACTCCGCGTCCTTCGAAGGGACCATTTCGGAGAAATTGGCAAGAGGCTCTTTGTTGGAACTGGGCAAATCTCAAGAAACGGAAAGGTTTCTGATAGACCTCTCTCTTTCGTGGATGGAGTAAGTAGTAGTAGTAGTTTTAATAAGTTTAATAATCAACAGTAATAAGATTTTTAAGGGTGGTATCTGGTTGAGTCATTCATAGCATGACACCCAGAAAGACGAACGGTGCATACCATTCAATTTTTGGGGGTGGAAACGCGTCCCATAAAACTGAAAATGGTGGGACATGCTTCCGAATAATGATAATAATAATAATAATAATAATAATAATAATAATAATAATAATAATAACAATAACAACAACAACAACAACAACAACAACAACAACAACACATAAAAAAGCACGCTCGGCTTTTATTTTAATTCTTTGTTGGAAGCCACCCAGAGTGGCTGGGGAAACCCAGCCAGATGGGCGGGGTATAAATTTATTATTATTATTATTATTATTATTATTATTATTATTATTATTATTATTATTATTATTATTCAGAAGGATCCCAGCTGGAGATAACAGGATCCGTGTCTTCTCTCTCCACCGAGGCGAACGTATTCGCTTCTGCCGCTTCTTTCCCATGGAGAAGGACGGCTCCCACGGAATCAATCTCAGCCCAAACTGGCGCGCACGTTGCGCTTGCTTCGGAAAGGCGGGTCTGCAAACTCTCCGGATGGGCTGTAGTGAGAGGGGCAGTTCTTGAGCAGCAAGGAAAACTGGAGAGACGAAACGAGCGAGGAAACCAAGCGAAGAAAGAAAACCTGAACTAGCAGCGGGGTGTGAGCGCAGCCACTCCTATCAAATGCCAAATATTGACATTTTTAATGTTATAAGAAATAAATGTTTACCAAAGGCCTGGATCTTCAGGTGGTGGTTTTCTTGGAGGGAAGTCGGAGTCTTTTTAAAAAAATAAAATAGGGCTCTTTATGTCTGCAAGGTTGACGTTTGAATCTAATGCTAAATTAAAAGCTGCAGCCATCTCTAAGGACGAGTGCGAAGCTGGACGGACGCAAACGAAACCTCTGCTTGACGAATGATTTTGCCTCAGACCCTAAAAGGACTAAAAAGCAGTATTATTTTATTTTATTTTTTGCATCCTTCCGCGTTGCTCTCTGTTCACAGCCCAGCTGAGGAGGAGTAGGTAGAGTAAATCGATTCACAAATGCAATGCAATAACTGATGCGTGGTTGTGATTTGGAGAGGGAACGAGCTGCTACAATTGGAAACATGAAAGCTGCCCTTTTTCATTCAGTCGGGCTAGCATCATCAAGGAAATGCGGGCCATCCCACTTCAGTTTAATACAGTGACTGACTGGCATTAGTAACAAAGGTATAATTTCTAAAAGAGGCGCAGTGAAATAAAAGTCTACCAGAATTCACTTTTCTTCCCGGAAGCCGTATCAAACTATAGACGCGAAGAGGAAAAGTGAAGACGCGTCACAGCAGAGGCTTTAAACCAGGCATAGGCAAACTCCGGCCCTCCAGATGTCTTGTTAGCTAGGGATGATGGGAATTGTAGTCCCAAACATCTGGGGGGGGCGGAATTTGCCTATGCCTGCAATTTAAACCAAGGATGTGGAATATGTGGCCCTTCAGACGTTTCAGCATGGCCAAAGGTTAGGATGCTGAGAGGTTGCAGGTTTGGAGAGGTGCAGGTTCTTGTACGAAGTTAAGCGCCTCATTGTGCTAAACCGGCACCATTTTAAAAACAACGCATTTGTTTTTAAAATGAAAAAGCACGACCTATTGCTCACTCCGCTGTAAAAGAAGGGATATCCGTGCAGGTTGTGTTTTTATTTTAAAACAGACTTATTGTAATTCTAATTATACCCAAATGTGGAATGTAGTGCTGATATCTCTGGCCCTCTTTTTGCTTTTCTCTGCTTCGAAATGTCATGCCCGTTTTCTGCTTGACAATTCCGTTTTCCGCTTGATTTCGCGCGTTCATAAAATCAAAGAGTTACGATTAAGTGCAGCTGCTTAAGAGCGCGAACGTATCATCCGTCATCACTCGAAAGTAAGCTCCATTGAGCTTAAAAACCTTGGAAGTTTGGGGGCAACTCAGGTTGCCGAAGACGGGCTTGCAAATCTCAGTTAAAAAAACATGCAAGGCTGGAAGGGAGCCTTACAAAATCCAGCGCGAGGCTTACTCCCAGGTTAATGCGGTTAGGATCGCGGGGGGGGGGGGACTTGATTAAAATATTGGGGGAGGGCAACTAAGCCCTGCCCCGCATAATCGATCACATGATGTGACACGCACACCATTTGAATGAGAATTCCCCTCAATTTGGGGGGGGTGTCGTCCATGGGCGTAGCCACGATTTATTGGGGGGGGGGCGAACCCAGTTATCTGTGACACAATTGGTCAGTTAAGTATTTTTATTTATTTACTTAATTGGCCCCTCGCTGCCTCCCCCTGGCTACGTCCATGGCAGCCTGGGCCCCTCTATATTTTATGGGGGGGCCCGAAGGGAGCTCGGCCCCTAGGAGTTGGCTCTCATGATTGCATGTAATACTCACTTTACAAGAGCGCAAGGCTTCTGTTAACCTCAATGGGGCTTACTTCTGAGTAGGCACGAATGGCATTTCATACCCGAAGTCTTTTCTCTGTTTCGCTAGCTCTTTTCAGGTAGGTAGGTAGCCGTGTTGGTCTGCCGTAGTCGAAATGAAATGAAATGAAATAATTCCTTCCAGTAGCACCTTAGAGACCAACTAATTTAGTTATTGGTATGAGCTTTCGTGTGTGTTCATGCAGAGAACTTTAAATTAATCGGTCAGTGAGGCTGAGTTGCCGCCGTCGGTTGAAATCTGAGCTGGATTTCTCGATCTCCAGCTACGGAATCAAAAAGTTAGAATAAAACCCAGAACAGAAAAGGGGAGGTAGTTTTCGAGAGATGTGTGACCCCCAGGTGACTTTTAAAAGCAACTTTTCCCATTGTGAAAAACAAAGAAACCCCAATGAGGTTAAATAAGAGTATAGCTGTCATCTTTTCCCTTTGCTTGCGAGGAATCCTATTCGGAATAAGGGAATTTCCCTTAAAAAGGGGGGAAAGTTGACAGCTATGAATAAGAGTGAGATGAATATGTATATGGTTGATGATTAATTCTAGATTTTAGTCTAATGTCTCCAGTCATTTCGGGGTTGCAGTGATTTTTCATTCTCTCTCCTCAATCTAGGCAGACACCATATATTTGAAACACACGACTCCAGCCCACCCCCCAGTCCTGGAAACTGTAGTTTCGTGTGAGGGGTAAACCACACATCTCAGGATTCTTGGGCAGGGGGAGATGTCATGTGTTTTAAATGGTTGCGTTTTATAAGGCTGAGAAGACGGACTTTGGGAGGGTCTCAAATCGTTTTGAGAATAAAACAGGACACATTCTGGCAACTGAATGTATTATTAGAGGGCTGGTTCTCCTCACTTGAAATGTTAATATTTGTTATTGAAATCTGTTTCCGAAGTGGGGATCTGTTCTATACAGTACAGTGGTACCTCGGGTTACATACGCTTCAGGTTACAGACTCCTCTAACTCAGAAATATTACCTCTGGTTAAGAACTTTGCTTCAGGATGAGAACAGAAATCGTGCAGCGGCAGCAGGAGGCCCCATTAGCTAAAGTGGTGCTTCAGGTTAAGAACAGTTTCAGGTTAAGAACAGACCTCCAGAACGAATTAAGTTCTTAACCACAGGTACCACTGTACCTCTGTTACGTAAACATAAACTGAAACAAGATCCTTATTTAAATATAGTATTTTCCAAAGACGACACTGTGGTTGCTGTTGTTTGGCGGTGGGCGCGGGGATGAGAGTCCGAACCTGGGGCAGCGATTGCTCCAATAATTTTATTCTCCAATCATTTTGTTCACCTTTCTATTTTATTTTATTTATTTTTAGTTTCCTCGGACAGGGCAAGCTGCGCAACATGGACCCAAACTTGGGGGTGGCTCGAAGCCAATCCTCTAGCGTTTAGGGTTCATCCGAACAACTTTTCTAACTTTTCATGGATCCATTTGCCACTGATGGACGTTAAAAGGGTGGACGTTAAATCCTGCCCCCTCCCCCCAATTTTAAACAGGCTGCTCGCTGGCTAGGTCAGTCAGCAGCACACACAAACTGTGATTAATTGCTGTATTTCGGATCTGGGTGTAACCTGGTTTGACTCCTCCTCTTCCACCTGAATTTGGGTGTGGTTATTTTTTGGGTGGGGGGATGATCAGCCCTGTGTTTTGGAACGGGCCAAGTTTGTAGGATCCATCGTGGGCTGATCCTAGGAAGGTAAATTCCAGCGCGATCGCGGGGACTTCCGAGCGAGCGTGTTTTGGGTCAGGGCCCTGCATCGAGCCGATAAGCCTTCTACTTCCAGGACGGTGATTTTAAAGCACACCTGGGTTACTGCGTGCACGCCATAAAGTTCAAAGCACCCAAATCCTGGGAACCTTAATTCACCCCCTCCCAGAGCTTCAGTTTGTGTATTTATTTACTGCAGCTAAATCCCACCTTTTTCCTCCAAGGAGTTCAAACGGCCTCTGTGGTTCTGCACCTCCTTGTTTAATCTTCACAAGGACTCTGTGAGGTAGGTTAGGTCGACAGAAGGCAGTGACTGACTCCAAGGTCACTACGAGTGAGCTTCAGGGCTGAGTGAAGATTTGAACCCTGGACTCCAAGGTCCAAGTCCAGCACTCTAACCACGGTACTATGCGGGGTCCTCAGCACCCTTAAACTACAGTTCCCAAGTTTCTTTGAGAGGGATGGATGCGCGTTAAATGTAAGGCGTGCGCATAGCTAGGAATGAACAGCTACTAGGATCTGACTCTCACTGGACACGGGTTGACTATGGGTTGTTAAAACTAACCCCCTCCCCAAAATAAGCCCCTCTCCGCAAAGCCCCCAATAAATCTAGTTTAGCCCCAGAGTGGTACTCATACTCCGCACCTCTAAACCACACGTTTAAAATTTCAGCCATGGGCGGGATCAGGGGGTCAGCTGCCCTGACCTAAATCAAATTATAATAAAAAATACTTAACTTAAAGTAGAAATGATCAGAATATTTGAAAAGTTCTGACAATTCCCCCCCCCCACTTGGAGTCAAAAGGAAGTCAATTGGTGTGAAGACATTTCATTCCGAATTTGGTCGACAGAGAATGGCGACAGGTGGGTATCCTGTCCGCACCCCAACTTAAATCCTGGCTACTCCCCCCCCCCCGCAGTCTCTCACCCACCTATCTATGGCTCTCCGGCCTCCCTCCTACTGTCCCCGGACGGACCTACCTGGATCGGGGCCCTGCCGAAGCGATTCACCGCGTTGGGGTCCGCCCCGCCATCCAGCAGCCGCCTCAAAGTCTCCAGGTCTCCCCGGGCCGCGGCGTTGGCCAGCTCATCCGCCTTGCCGCGGCCGCCCCCTCCATCCATGTCCGAGCCGAGGGCAGGATCCATCCCACGTAGCCGAATTGCTCACGGGGAGTCAGTAGGGCATCTATGCAGCCGGGCCCCTTGGTGCCCTGCTGCCAGGCTCCCTCCGTCAGATCCGTCAGATCATCAGAGGTATCCCTCCCGGCGCCCGCGCAAGGACGCAGCAGCGATCTCCCCTCCTTCACCTGTGACCAGGACTCGGTTCTCGGTCGACGTTGCCCGCTTCCCGACGGCGCGGACGCCCTTCGAGCAGACCTTCCCCGGCGGGCGGAGCCGTCCAGTCCACTCTTTTCCTGCGCTGGGCTGCGTCTCCCTTTCCCACGGATCAGGCAGGTCTCTATCCAGGCCCGCTGGCTCCCTCTCTCGGCGGCCCGACGTCACGATGAGGAACAAGCCTAGGACCGGGACAGCGGAGGCGAATGTGCAGGAACTTCCCCATCAAAAGTGGGTCACTCCGAGAATAACAGCTGGACTTTCGACCCGTCTGTGCATCCGCTCCCCCTTAAGGGCTCTCTGGGAAGAGATCCTCGCCTGTAGCAAGCTAGCATAAAGCCTGCCACCCTGAGGTGCTGCTTTTCTGCATGCACAGTCCAGGGGGTCGCCAAGCTGTGGGCGCATCTGGCATTTTGAGAGTGCTCTGTGCAGCATCGTTCCCCCCCCTCTCTCTCCTCCCCCCACATCCCGTTCTGGCATTCTTCACATACAAACATACAAGAAAGTCTTCATAGGAACACCACTCTCTCTCACACACACACAGATTAGCTGTGCACGCATCACATTGTAGTTTGCCCCCCACAAAGCTACAATTCCCAGCACCCTTAACAAACTGCAGTTCCCGGGATACGTTGTGGGAAAGGATGTGCTCTAAATGTATAGTTTTTATGCAGTCATTGTTTGCTTTTCCACAAGGGTCTGGCAAAACGTTTGCTTTGATGTTGAATCCCTCTGATTTTACACCCCGCCGCCCCAAAAGTCAGAAGCAAGTTGATTTACATTAATAGCAAATAATAATAATAATTCAAAGATCCGCTGCTGGCAAGCACCACAAGAAGACTGATCGGAGGTACGATTTTTACGCAGCATGGCTGCAAAGCGCACAGCCCATCTCTGGCCGTAGCGGGTGACCGGTGACTTGATGGTGGTTTTGAGGAGGCAGTTTGTTAAAAAAATAAATAAATGGGGACCCACAAGGACTTGGATCTATGCTTTTGCACCATAGCCCGGCTGGGCAGCGCAATACCGGTTCAGAGCGATGGATAGAGACGTGCTCTGTGATTTGATGGTGGTTGGGGCGCGGGGAGGGAACCCGTGAAGAAAGTATCCTGTTTCCAAAAAAAGACCTGGGCAAGATGTGTGCCCTCAGACTCGTCTTTTCTTTTCTTTCCCTTCCTCCTCTACTTTCTGACTCCTGCGACACCCCACTTTCTCTGCAAACCTGGCTGCGCAGGCGCCAGATGTTTGGAGTACACGATTTCCCCCAGAGGATCCTGGGAACTGAAGTTTGTTAAGGGTGCTCACCTGGCGTTGTAGCTCTCTGTGAAGGGTCGACTAAAATCCCCAGAATTCTTTGGGAGATGTCATCTGCGTTTGAAGCCTCCGAACCATTTGTAAGTGGCAAAGCTCCTTGTCATCTGTTTCACTCCAGACAGAGAATATGTATTCGCTAGACAAGCCTAGACTTGCCTCCATTTAGTATGTTCCGTAACAGGGAACCCTCTCAGAACAAGCCTAGACTTGTCCTGTCATATGCTATAGATTCATTCCCAGAAACAGATTTGTGCTGAGCAGTCAGTTTCTAGACTCCTATAAATATACAGCTGACTCTTTTGTTAGGGCTGCAGCAAAAGCTGTGCTCTCTGAACTCCATCTTCTTCCAGGACAACAGACGGGGACTTTTGGCTTTTTACTCAGAGCTGCTGCCTTTGCCCATAAGACCGGGCAGAATCATTCCTTCTCTTTCCAGCGTTCAGAGTGCTGTTGTTTAAGCAGCCAAAACAGTACTACCCACACAAAAATGGCCGAAGTATCAGCAAATCCTGAGGTGTGCAGAAATACATAAATAAAAATAGCCCCAAGAGCTGTTCTCAGTTGGCCACAGAAGGGGAAGGCAAATGACAGAAAAGGAGGGGAGACAAGGAACAGAATAAAACATTCTATTCAGGAGTACTCCATACTGCAATATTCGGCTGCAGGCCTGTCTTGCAATTCTGTTTCTTTGTGTTTGTTTATTTATTTACAAACTTGATGCTTCACTTAAGTAAGCCTGTATTTTCTGACATTGGTGGTGGTGAGAAGGTGCTATCTCATGGGTAGGCAAACTAAGGCCCAGGGGGCTGGATCCGGCCGAATGACCTTATAAATCTGGTCCGCAGACAGTCCAGGAATCAGCGTGTTTTTACGTGAGTAGAATGTGTGCTTTTATTTAAAATGCATCTCTGGGTTATTTGTGGTGAATAGGAATTTGTTCTCCCCCCCAAAAAAATATAGTCTGATCCCCCAAAAGGTCTGAGGGACAGTGGACCGGCCCCCTGCTGGAAAGGTTTGCTGACCCCTGCTCTAACTTATCTGATTTTGTCTCATGCATTTGTTTTCTCAGCCAGTTTACTGGGAATTGCCTTCCAGAGGTTGAGGCCTACAGCTCCCACCAGTTCCAGATGGGCTGGTCCATAGTCAGGGATGATGGGAGTTGTAGCCCAAGAACACCTGGAGGACGACAGGTGCCCCATCGCTGGAATATCTGAAAGGCACCATGTTGGCTGCTCCTGCCCTAGGGCAGGCATAGGCAAACTCGGCCCTCCAGATGTTTTTGGACTACAACTCCCATCATCCCTAGCTAACAGGACCAGTGGTCAGGGATGATGGGAGTTGTAGTCTCAAAACATCTGGAGGGCCGAGTTTGCCTATGCCTGCCCTGTTGTTGTTGTTTAGTCGTTTAGCCATGTCCGACTCTTCGTGACCCCATGGACCAGAGCATGCCAGGCACTCCTGTCTTTCACTGCCTTTCGCAGTTTGCTCAAACTCAGGTTAGTCACTTCAAGAACACTGTACAACCATCTCGTCCTCGGTCGTCCCTTCTGCTTATGCCCTCAATCTTTCCCAACATCAGGGTCTTTCCCAGGGAGTCTTCAGAATGTCCCTGATGGTCCTGAGCAGTACATAGGACTCTGTGTGCATTGAAAATCAGGAACTGTATTTTTAAAAGCTGGCTGTTGTTGTTGTTTAGTTGTGTCCAACTCTTCGTGACGCATGGACCAGAGCATGCCAGGCACTCCTGTCTTCCACTGCCTCCCGCAGTTTGGCCAACCTCATGCTGGTAGCTTCGAGAACACTGTCCAACCATCTCGTCCTCTGCGGTCCCCTTCTCCTTGTGCCCTCCATCTTTCCCAACATCAGGGTCTTTTCCAGGGAGTCTTCTCTTCTCATGAGGTGGCCAAAGTATTGGAGCCTCAGCTTCAGGATCTGTCCTTCCTTCCTTCAGAATGGAGAGGTTGGATCTTCTTGCAGTCCATGGGACTCTCAAGAGTCTCCTCCAGCACCAGAATTCAAAAGTATCAATTCTTTGGCGATCAGCCTTCTTTATGGTCCGGCTCTCACTTCCATACATCACTACAGTACTGGGAAAACCATAGCTTGAACTATACGGACCTTTGTTGGCAAGGTGATGTCTCTGCTTTTTAAGATGCTGTCAAGGGCTCATTGGACAGCCACTTTGCTTTCTTGCATTTCCTTTTCATTGGGATGGTTTTCATTGCTGCCTCCTCTATAATGTTACGAGCCTCCATCCATAGTTCTTCAGGCACTCTGTCCACCAAATCTAAATCCTTAAACCTGTTCCTCACTTCTACTGTGTATTCATAAGAGATTTGATTTAGATTGTATCTTACTGGCCCAGTGGTTTTTCCTACTTTATTCAGTTTAAGCTTGAATTTTGCTATAAGAAGCTGATGATCTGAGCCACAGTCAGCTCCAGGTCTTGTTTTTGCTGACTGTATAGAGCTTTTCCATCTTTGGCTGCAGAGAATATAATCAATCTGATTTCGATGCTGCCAATCTGGTGATGTCCATGTGTAGAGCTGTCTCTTGTGTTGTTGGAAAAGAGTGTTTGTGATGACCAGCTTGTTCTCTAGGCAGAACTCTATTAGCCTTTGCCCTGCTTCGTTTTGAACTCCAAGGCCAAACTTGCCAGTTATTCCTTTTATCTCTTGACTCCCTACTTTAGCATTCCAATCCCCTATAATGAGAAGAACATCCTTCTTTGGTGTCATTTCTAGAAGGTGTTGTAAGTCTTCATAGAGCTGGTCAATTTCAGTTTCTTCAGCACTGGTAGTTGGCGCATAAACTTGGATTACTGTGATGTTAAAAGGTCTGCCTTGGATTCGTATCGAGATCATTCTATCATTTTTGAGATTGCATCCCAGTATGGCTTTCGCCACTCTTTTGTTGACTATGAGGGCCACTCCATTTCTTCTACGGGATTCTTGCCCACAGTAGTAGATATGATGGTCATCCGAACTGAATTCGCCCATTCCCTTCCATTTTAGTTCACTGATGCCCAGGATGTCAATATTTATTCTTGCCATATCATTTTTGACCACATCCAGCTTACCATTGTACATGGATCTTACATTCCAGGTTCCTATGCAATATTTTTCTTTACAGCATTGTAAAGAATTTTCTTTCCTTTCGCTTCCAGGCATATCCACAACTGAGCGACGTTTCAGCTTTGGCCCAGCCATTTCATCAGCTCTGAATATACTTGTACTTGTCCTCCGCTCTACTTGTCCATGCCTGCCCTAGGGGAACTCATTTAGAAACTGGAAGCTGGCAGGGCTTCACTCAGTAGTATCACAGGTAGAATTCTCCACTGCTGTGGCACCCCTACAATAAAAACAGCTATAAGGGCAAGAATGTGGTTTTTTAAAGAAGGAAACTGGCATGTGGACTCACAGGTGCTTTTTCTTCAGACTTAGACAGCTACACACCCTACATTTAAAGCACACAACGTCCCTGAAACAATCCTATAGTTCATTTAGGCTGCTGGGAATTGTAGCTCTCTGAGTGGTAAATTACAGTTCCCAGTCTTCTCTGGGGGAAGAAGTGTGCTTTAATTGTACACAGCCTTTACACCTGCCAGTTTAAGCGTGCTTTTCGACAAGTCACATGACTTTACAAAGTGATCCTTAATGGTGACAGGGTAAGGACTGGAATACTGTGTCCAGTTCTGGGCACCACAATTTAAGATGGATGTTGACAAGCTGGAAGGTGTGCAGAGGAGGGCGACCAAGGGTCTGGAAACCAAACCTGATGAGGAGGAGTTGAAGGAGCTGAGGATGTTTAGCCTGGAAAAGAGGAGGCTGAGAGGAGATATGAGAGCCATCTTCAAATATCTCAAGGGCTGTCACATGGAAGAGGGACTAAGCTTGTTTTCTCCTGCTCTGGAGGGTAGGACTCGAACCCATGGCTTCAAGTTCCAAGAAAGAAGATTCCAACTAAACATACAGAAAAACTTTCTGACAGTAAGAGCTGTTAGACAGTGGAACAGACTCCCACAAGATGTGGTGGACTCTCCTTCCTCAGAGGTTGGATGGCCATCTGTCATGGAAGCTTGAGCGGATATTCCTGCATTGCAGAGGGTTGGACTAGATGACCATTGGGGTCCCTTCCAATGCTACGATTGTATGACTCTTCAAAAGAGCACAGAAGAGGGATAGGCTTTTTGCAATGAAAGGCACCCACCTGGGAAACCCAGCCAGATGGGCTGGGTATAAATAATAAAATACTAATACTAATAATAAGAAAGAATGAAGCTCTAACATCAAGCTCACAGGAGGTGAGCTCATGAGTTACCTGAGGGGGAAAACCCCCCATTGTGATAGGAAATAAGAGCAGGTGCTTCAAGGTCCCATCAGTGTGAGCAGAGCCAGCCCTTCCATTGGGCAACGTGAGGCAGGCTGACATAATTGCTTTCAGAGACATCAGAAGCTTGCTAGAACAGGGATGGGGAACCTGGCGTTATTGGACTCCTAGCAACCATCTCAGCCCCAGCCAGTATGGTCAACAGCCAGGGATGACCGGGGGTGGGTGGGTTGTAGTGCAGCAACTTCTGGAGAGCTTCATGTTCTATATCCCAGTGCTAGGACATAAAGATGGCAGCCGCACAGGAGGTCAACTGGCTTGCTACTGGTTACTGCAGTCAGGCTTCTGTGGGGATGGTGCACATAGCCAAGCGAGAGAGAAACTTGCCTCCTGGTGCTTTTGGAGACATGATAAACATACAGGAAATCATTGCAACAGACGGCTCCCGTCTTTACATGCTCATCAGGAGTTGGCAAGAACAAAAGAGTGCTGTGTCACCGGTGTTTTCCATTTCGTCTCAGCCCAGCTCCTCCTCCTTTGGGGAGATACTCACCTGATATCACTGTCAACGCCTGCCTGTATGTGGAAATTTCCCTTGCAGTACATTTTGCCAATTTTTGAAGCAGACTGTATGCCTGCCACTTCTAACTGCAGCTGGTGCAACTGCATTGAGCAACTGGGAGATGGGGAAAGCTTCACCACTGAGCTCTCAAAGCTCTGCTGAAGGCACAGGAAGAAGATAGCCTAGTTTTTCTTTTCTCATGCGTTGGTAATTTTACTCTCTCCCTACAGTGGGCAAGTGAATTGTGGGAATGTTCAGGGATGCAGGAGAGGATATATTGTCTGATAACAGCCTTTCCAACTTGTGTTAACAAGTTCACAATTTAGCAGAGTAACATTCCCCTTTTAAACTTGCAGTGGATGCGTTTGCTCAGGCTCGCTAAAGCCTCTATAATAACTGTTCTGGTATTTCCCCCTTATTCCCTCATGAAAGATAAGACATGACACAGTCTTCTATGGAAGTATGAAAAGAGTTTACTCACTCACATTCTGTTCACAATCGGATCCCAGAAGGCAGACTTATCTTAGAAAAGTAACATACACCTGGAAACTATCTCATAAGGAGACAGTCCCTTTGTCCTCTCTTGGCTGAAAGCATCTTTGGCTAAGCAGATGTTGCTTCTTCAATGCATGTAGTCAACGAGAGAGAGGTGGCTGCCCTGCCCTGTGCTTTCGTCATTACCTGCACAGGTGAGGCCACACCCACCTCTAGTCCCATGCAGAGGAAGTCTGTCCCAGTCCAGAAGGAAACAGGAAGTTTATCTGCTGGCTGGACAAACATTCCTCCCCACGTCTAAACATGTTCACTCTAGGAATGTTGTACTTGACTGCTCTTGTGTTTCACATCCCATATGAATCTTGTCCCGACTGTGTCTCTGTCTGACCCCCCTCCTTGTTGTCTGCACCCCCTCCTGTCTGCACCCCCTCTTACTGTTTATTATTCATCTGCCTGTATATTCTTCTGGGATTAAATGGATTGTTCCTAAATCTCTGAACTTCCAAAATACAAATAAAAAGCCTCAATGTGTTCATTAAGTGAAGATGAAGAGTGAAGCTCAGTTGGTTAGAGCTTGGTGCTGATGATGCCAAGATTGCAAGTTCGACCCCCCTATGGGACAGCTGCATATTCCCGCATTGCAGGAATTCTATGATTCTAACAGCATGGAACTGGCTTGTTTTTCTGAGTTCTACTTTGGCATGAAGAGACTTTGGAGACTGCAGTAGTTTGCTTTTCATGAACCGCACAGGTCCTGTTTTTCTTGTTCTCAGAAATGAGGTCTAAATTCCCTGGCACACTGCCCGTGGCCGATCAAGGGTGCTAAAGGTAATGTAAATTATGTCAGTTCAGAGAAATGTGATAAGGGAGGGACTGTCATGGGAACAGCTGAATTAAGCCCAGAGGCCAAGTCACCATCTGAGATCTCAATGTCATATTCTCAGGTGGTACAGTGTTTGCATAGCACACGAAGGAATAATGCTTTATGCGGGAGTGGATCTGTTCACAAAAAGAGAGAGAAGTTTGCCAGTGAGGACCAGGAAGCAAGTTTTTAAAGCCCCATTTTGGAAGCTGTTTTCTGTGTAAGGCAAGAAATTTCTGTAAAAAGAGGCAGAGAATATAACAGAGGATCATGACAATGCTTCACTGAGACAGGCCTCTGGGTTGCCAGTTTGTTTTCTTTATTCCTGTAAGCCAGCTGTAGGCAAGGATATAAATTTAATGACAATAAGGTAAAAGGTAAAGGACCCCTGGATGGTTAAGTCCAGTCAAAGGCGACTATGGGGTGAGGCGCTCATCCTGCTTTCAGGCCGAGGGAGCCGGCGTTTGTCCACAGACAGCTTTCTGGGTCATGTGGCCAGCAGGACTAAACTGCTTCTGGCGCAACAGAAACACTGTGATGGAAGCCAGAGCACATGGAAACGCCACTTACCTTCCTGCCACAGTGGTACCTATCTACTTGCACTGGCATGCTTTCGAACTGCTAGGTTGGCAGGAGCTGGAACCTAGCAACAGGAGCTCACTGCCATCGTGCGGATTTGAACCGCCGACCTTCTCATCAGCAAGCCCAAGAGGCTCAGTGGTTTAGATCCCAGTGCCACCTGCTAATACTAGGCTGCCTTCTCAGAGGGTGGGTTGTTCTACTGCATCTTTGCAACAGGAGGGATTGAATGAGCCACACGACCTGATGTGGAAGAGCGTCACCATGCAAAGGCAAAAGGCAAAGCAATGGATTATGTAGAGAGACAGCGGGCAGCACCTTCAGCCAGTGGGCACTTCGATCTGTTTATGTCTCAGTGCACATTAGCAGATCTCTCATGACTTGCTTGAGTTCTCCCTGCACACAAGCTTGTCTGTTACCGAATTAGGGTGCAGCGTTCCCTCTCTCTCAAACCTATAGCACCAAGGACAGCTCCATTCCTGCTAACACTTTAGCGGGAACACCTAAAGACTATGCCGGAAATATGTGTCAACCACAATGTATTGGTGGTCTAGGCTACATTCACTGGGTTGTTTGAGCAGGGTTAACAATAGGAAAAGTATTGCCTTATTGTTTTTCTTTTCTTTTTCTTTACAAAACTTAAATTTTATTGGATGTGAAACCGCCTACAGAGGTATGATTCCAAACCACAACACTTCACCCCACTGGGGTGTACATTTACAAAGCCAAAGTTTCATTGTAAATCATTGCCAAGGCACCCAGGAAAGTGACGTATTCCTGGAAGTTCAACACTTCATCCCCATTGTGGCTCAGATATTTATTCAGTGCCTGTATATCTCTCTTTTTTAAAAAAAAATATTTTTATTAGGAATTTCAAATTAAAAGTTTTTCAAAGATACACCATCCTTATTCTCCCTCCTCCCCGGAAAACAAAAAACCCTCCCCTCCTCTCCCCCCAGACTTCCCCCAGTTCCTCAAATGTTTTGCAGCATTTGTTATTCTCTGCGTGTTACAGAATTGTACAGATCCTTAATTTATCTATCTAAATGTTATCAATAAAAAGTTTGTGTACGTTTATTCAAGACCTGCCAAGGAGTCTAGTTCATTTTGTTGTTTCTTTAAGTACTTTGTAAAGGGTTCCCATTCATCTTTAAAGTCACAGTTATCCTTGTCATGTAATTTATGTGTCAGTTTTGCCAATTCTGTGTAGTCCATCAGTTTCTCTTGCCACAGTTCTTTGGTCGGGATTTCTTCATTCTTCCATCCTTGTGCTATTAAAACTCTTGCTGCCGTTGTTGCATACATGAAGATATTTTTCACTTTCCTTGGCAGGTCTTTCCCTACAATCCCTAACAAAAATGCTTCAGGTTTTTAAACAAATGTTAGTTGGAACATTTTCTTCAATTCATTATATATCATTTCCCAAATTTTTTAATTTTGCTACAATCCCACCACATATGAGAAAAAGCAGGGCCTGTATCTCTCCATCCTGCAGTTTCGATCCAATGGCCAGCTCATTCTTGAACAGCTCCTTCAACTCCTTCTTACATAGGCTCCTCTTATCTCCATCCTTACCCACATATTTGTGGAAGGTGACAACCAGCAAACCAATAGCTTGGTCAAGAGGTTCTGCCATGGTGAGAGATGTGCTGCAAGCTGAGCGATGAAAGGAGGAGAATACTCTCTTGTCCTGACCCACATCAAGGCAGCGACTCTCTTGCTGAGCTGCCTGCAGGCCTTTCCCTGAAGCAAGATGGCGCACTGCTGAGTGGCAGGAAGAGATGGGGAAAGTGGTCACCTCCTTGTTTTTCTGACACACCAGGCCTCTACTCTAACTTTTTACAGTTGGAGGGGTGTCCTAGAGGGATAGTGAGAGCGGACATCGCAAATCAATAGGCTTGTTTGCATGTTGCACTGACGCAAGTCCAAGTTGTCTGTGACACACATTTTTGTGCGGAAGAGCGTAAACTTAATTTTGCAGCTCAGCTGTTGTGTACACAGGTTGTACACTTCCCGAGTGTAACGTGTGAACACTCTGAATCAACAGAAGGAAATAACAGTGTGGCATGAGGGTGAGGGTGTTGGATCAGGGCTAGAGATGTTCAGGTGAAAAGCCACAAAGTTTGCCGAGTGACCTTGGGCTGAACACTATTTCTCAGCCTATGCTACCTCGCAGGGATGATGTGATGGATAAAATGGGAGGCTGGGGGAGGTGAGTCATGTAGATGGGAGAGCAGGATAAAAATATGTAACAATACAAAGGTAAGTGTGAAATGTTTAGAGGAAGAAGAGTTTGGATTTGATATCCCGCTTTATCACTACCCAAAGGAGTCTCAAAGCGGCTAACATTCTCCTTTCCCTTCCTCCCCCACAAACACTCTGTGAGGTGAGTGGGGCTGAGAGACTTCAAAGAAGTGTGACTGGCCCAAGGTCACCCAGCAGCTGCATGTGGAGGAGCGGAGACGCGAACCCGGTTCCCCAGATTACGAGTCTACTGCTCTTAACCACTACACCACACTGGCTCTCTTTAAAGTTACATACAGTGGTACCTCGGGTTACATATGCTTCAGGTTACATACACTTCAGGTTACAGACTCCGCTAACTCAGAAATAGTACCTCGCGTTAAGAACTTTGCTTCAGGATGAGAACAGAAATCGTGCTACGGCGGCAGCAGGAGGCCCCATTAGCTAAAGAGGTGCTTCAGATTAAGAGCAGTTTCAGGTTAAGAACGGACCTGCGGAACGAATTAAGTACTTAACCCGAGGTACCACTGTAATTTCTTAGTTTAATCTGAATTGGATTTCCAGCACCAGCCATCCAAGTAGGGTAGGACCAAGATTTTATAGGGTGGCTGCTGGCTTCTATTCCAGTTGAATCAGAAAGGTTATATGCCTTTCCAGTGTAGCGTATATACATTGGCATGACTCAGACATGGAACAACAACCTCATGCATGGCAGCAGGAATAAAATGTCATCTGCTTACATCATGGGTAGGCAAACTAAGGCCCGGAGGCCGGATCCAGCCCAATCACCTTCTAAATCTGGTCCACGGACAGTTCAGGAATCAGCATGTTTTTACAAGAGTAGAATGTGTCCTTTTATTTAAAATGCACCTCTGGGTTATTTGTGGGGCATAGGAATTCGTTCATTCTTTCCCCCCCAAAAATATAGTCCGGCCCCCCACAAGGTCTGAGGTACAGTGGACCGCCCCCCTGCTGAAAAAGTTTGCTGACCCCTGGCTTACATGCTACATAATATAGCACAAAACTATAGTGTTTTGTGCAGGACGTTCTCTAGCTTGTGGCAGTGTATGATTTGTGGTGCCCTAAAGCTTATTATGGGATGTTGTCTTCCTCCTCTTTTTTGCATCAGCTGGAGTCATCACACATTAAAAACTTGGTTTTGGTGAGAGAGAATTGTTGTGGCTCTTGAAGGGATGGAGATATGGGGGTATGGAAAATCCAGTGACTTATTAAGGCTGCTCAGTCATCTGAAATTGTCATGGGATTAAGGGACTGGGAGGTGGAAACCAACCACAGCTGCCTTTTGAAAAGGGACTCACTGTAAGAAACTCAAAAGAGGAAGGAGAAAGAAGACAGAAAGGGCAATCGTCAAAAAGATTCCAGGAGGTTGGCAAATTGGCATGTCGCCCTTTGGTCTGGGGTGTGTCAGGGTGTTCAACTCACTGAACTATAAAAACACACACTGTGTTTGCTTCATGAAATTAGTTCTTTTGTCTAAAGACTTATTTCAGTGCTCATTAGTCATCGCTTATGGAACGACTGCAGATCTTTTGAGATGTCCAAAGACAAGGCGTATCTGCTGCTAAAGCTCACACCAACAGAAGGTTGAAATGGTTTTGTGGAAATCTAAAACAGGAAGGAAGTATGCCTTACTGGAATAAAGTGTGTACTTTTTTGAGGCGGATATGGTGACTGCTATTACAGACTGCTTATGGATTTTGCCAAGGACACTGTTATCTACTGAGCTGAATCCTAGAACAATAGGATCCAGAATGCAGCAGTCTGATTGGTCCACAGGAGCCACCCAATCCAGCTCCAGGTGGACGTGAATCAGTGATCTGATTGGCCTGCAAAAGCAGCCAATCAGGCTTCTGGAGGAGGTGAATCAGCAACCAGATTGGCCTATAGGAGAAGCCTGGAATTAGCCAATCACATGGGGGCCATTGTGTAAATAGTGTATATATAGCTAGACGTTTTGGGGAAAGATTCATTCATTGCTACTATCAGCTGAATAAAGAGCATGAAATTCACACATGACTCTGAGTATATTTCAGAAACACAAAATGACACGTAGCTTTCCACCTTCTTGGGTGGCCTCAGACGCAAGAATTGTATATGGGGAGAGATGGGAAGGTTTCCTGCCTCCTTGGTTTATCTTTCTTCAAAAAGCAGCGCAAAGGGCTTACGAGGAAGGAGGAGTGGGCGTGGCCTACACAAGCACCTTTGGGGATGAGAACAGGAAAAAGGGAGGCAGTGGAAGTGATAAGCTGGTGACCACCGTCTACTCAGGAGTAGGATGAGAGTTAAGAAGCTGAAACATACAGCTCCTCCAAATTTCCTGGTTACAGAGCATCATCTCACTTGTGCTAAGCTTACCTGGTGCTTAGATTATAGCCAGTCTTTATTGATTTGTTTATGATAATGCTTTGAGTCAATTTTTATGAGTAAAGCAGCAGCAGCAGCAACAACTTTTTCTATGAGCTCAACATTAGAAAATGTAGACATTTTAAGCCACAATTAAGCATAACTAAACCACAGAGTCTAGGGCTTGCTGATCAGAAGGTCGGCGGTTCAAATCCCCGTGACGGGGTGAGCTCCCGTTGCTCGGTCCCTGCTCCTTCCCACCTAGAAGTTTGAAAGCACGTCAAAGTGCAAGTAGATAAATAGGTACCGCTCCGGCGGGAAGGTAAATGCCGTTTCCGTGCGCTGCTCTGGTTCGCCAGAAGCGGCTTAGTCATGCTGACCACATGACCCGGAAGTTGTATGTGAACAAACGGCAGCTTCCTTGGCCAGTAAAGCAAGATGAACGCTGCAACCCCAGAGTTGTCTGCAACTGAACCTAATGGTCATGAGTACCTTCACCTTTACACCTCCAATGGTGATTTTTTGTATTGCTAGTAATGCTCTGTTGAAATGGCCACAGGCGATTTTTACAATTGAAAAGCGGCAAATGAGCCACGTATCTAAGGAATTTGTGAAATAAAGCAAATAATGTTTAGAAGGAATGAGACTGAACAGAAAGTCACAGAGATTTGCTTGTTTTTCAGGCACAATATATAAATAAGATTCTAAGAAGCATCATTCCTGGAATTACACGTCTACTGAGTGTATTTTTAGAAACCCACTTTTCTTTGGGTGTGGACTAGCTGCAGAAAATGAAAGACAAATTGCTCACCAATTCTGCTATTTGCTTATTGCTTAAGATTTGATAAAGGAACAAAAATTATATGCTGCTTGATTCTAGGAAATATTTATATCCCGCCCTCTTCATAAATGAATGCCCACGCGTCCCACTGCGCAGAGGCTGTCCTGGATTGTGAGGGCAGTCAGTGGGCTGTGTGTTGGAAAGAGCCCTGTGTCTGAAGGCTGCTCTTTCAGAGTCCAGTTTCAAGATAAAAAACCCTAAGAAGGGAGACCTGCAGTGGCCGTGAAGTTGTCCATCAATAGTTAGTACCAGGGCAGCAGTCTGAGAAAGCATGCAGTCTTTCTTCACCACTATTATGAGATGTCTTGAGATGTCTCTCAGTCTGTCTTGAGAGATAACAGAGAGTGCCTCTGGAGCTGAAATCAAACCACTGGAGAATCACAGCACCTGTTGTGGCTGCAGAGACGAGGAACTCACAACGGCTGCATCCCATGTCGTTTTTGCTGAATTAGCAACACTGAATTGACCTCCCCAGGGTGAAAGCCTGGGCAGCGTTTCTGGAGGTCCTGGGCTGACCAGACAACAAGACCTGCCTCTCAGCCTCACTGATGTGGTCCAAAGGGAAACAGAGCAATATTGAGAGCCAGCGTGGTGTAGTGGTTAAGAGCGGTAGACTCGTAATCTGGTGAACCGGGTTCGCGTCTCTGCTCCTCCACATGCAGTTGCTAGGTGACCTTGGGCTAGTCACACTTCTCTGAAGTCTCTCAGCCCTACTCACCTCACAGAGTGTTTGTTGTGGGGGAGGAAGGGAAAAGGAGATTGTGAGCCGCTTTGAGACTCCTTCAGGTAGTGATAAAGTGAGATATCAAATCCAAACTCTTTCTCTTCTTCCTCTTCTTCTAGGCCAGGTGGACTGAGGCAGGGCAGGGCCCTCAGGCTCAAGCAGCTCAGTCTTCTGTCAGTTTACTGCTCTGGGTCCCTGAGCTAAAGGTAGATCACCCCCAGGTGTGCCGACATGCCCCCGCATTTGAGGGGGCTGGCACTGAGCGACGTGCTCACACCACGCTCACATGCCATGCTATGCACTGATGTGTCACACCCACCCACCGAGTGGCTTGCATGCAAGACGTGAGCATGTCACGCGACATGCACGAGTGATGTGAGCGCATCACATGACATGCCTCCGCAGTGTGTGCACATCATTGCAGGATTATTGAGGGAACCTGGCCCCCTCCTTGAAAATTTTGGGGGTCTCAAGGCCCCTCACCCCCCCCCATGGCGTCCCTGCTCACCCCACAATGTGAGGTGTAGTTAAAAGGTTCCTATTCCTCAGAATTGTGGGAACCTTTCCTGCTGTTGATTCCTTTATATAGATCCCATCACCCAAATGCAGAGCCTGTTTTAAATAAAAATGTGCTGCCTCTGAGACTAAGAGGAGATTGTGAGGAGGGTGAGCAGGATTTTAAATCTGATTTAACGGATAGCTGCCTTCCAGTGAAATTTAAATATGCCAAAGTTAGGGAAAAGAAAAGGAAATAATTATGGTATATGTGTAAAATAATGTAACTAAACTGATACATTGGCAGGCTTTGACCGCACATTTGCAATATGCAAAATTGGGATAAAATGAGAATAATAATAATTAATGAAGTATGTGTATGGAAAGGCAGAAGAATTTTTGTTAATATAAGGAAGCAGAAGAGGGAATGGAGGGAAGTCATGAGGTTTAAAAAACAAAGATAAGGTTTTGAAATGTG
This sequence comes from Podarcis melisellensis, assembly GCF_964234715.1. Taxonomy (NCBI): domain Eukaryota; kingdom Metazoa; phylum Chordata; class Lepidosauria; order Squamata; family Lacertidae; genus Podarcis; species Podarcis melisellensis. The sequence goes on along the minus strand of NC_138534.1, from coordinate 13,893,147 downwards.
TTTGTGAATGGGGTGTGTGTGTGGAATTTGTCTTTTGTAGTTAATTGTGGGAATTAATTGTGAAAAAACCAATAAAATGCATTTTTTAAAAAAGGTAAATAAGAATGTGCTGCTCATTTAAGACTCAAAACAATTGTGGCTATGGCTCATCATTCTTGTGTGTGTGTGTGTGTGTGTGTGTGTGTGTGTGTGTGTGTGTGTGTAAAGGTTTCAGGCTTCTTCTTCCCAAAAAAGAAGCCAGCTACCGATGACTGAGCTTTTTCCACCCTGTCCTTCTGCTAAACTGCTTTCTGTTCTCTACTGCCAGCTCCTTTTTTTAAAAAAAAAAAGTCACAAGTTTGGGCTGCCAGTGCATTCCTTGTGTGTACGCAAAATAAATGTTCCCTGCCAAGTAGGCCTTTGCTGAATCAATTTGCAAATATTCAAAGTATCTCCTGTTAAGGATGCCAACCCCCGGTGGAAACAAAGGCCACAGCTGCACACCCTGTGCCCCCAGTTCTGCGCATTTGACACAGGGCTTAAAGGGTGTCAGTTGGCCGGGGTCAAAGGCGAGGCCATTTCCTGATGCCGATTTCAGGGACCACCCACTTAGCACCCCAACGTCCAACTCCTTCCAGATCTGCTGATCTGAATCGGAAATCAAGCTTTAAGGAGAAGTGTTTGCCGAAGAATTGATGCTTTTGAATTATGGTGCTGTAGGAGACTCTTGAGAGTCCCGTGGACTGCATGAAGATCCAACTGATCCATTCTGAAGGAAATCAGCCCTGAGTGCTGACTGGAAGGACCGATCCTGAAGCTGAGGCTCCAAGACTTTGGCCACCTCATGAGAAGAGAAGACTCCCTGGAAAAGACCCTGATGTTGGGAGAGATGGAGGGCACAAGGAGAAGGGGACCGCAAAGGACGAGATGGTTGGACAGTGTTCTCGAAGCTACCAACATGAGTTTGACCAAACTGCGGGAGGCGGTGGAAGACAGGAGTGCCTGGGGCGCTCTGGTCCATGTGTCACGAAGAGTTGGACACAACTAAACAACAACAACAGCCAGCTTTTAAAAATACAGTTCCTGATTTTCAATGCACACAGAGTCCTATGTACTGCTCAGGACCATCAGGGACATTGGCAAGGGAGGAGGGTAAGACCAACAGGCCCTCTTTTCTGTGAGGATTCAGACTCAGTGGTCCGAGGGAAGAATGATGTGGAGCAGGAGCTGGCTTGACCTCCTGGCCTTGCCACCAGCTCTGTTCCTGGTCTGAGGGGAAGAGTGCGTTGAGGGAGAGACCTCTCAATGTCAAGGACAAGGCAGCTGGAACCTCCGTTGTCCTTGGATGGTCCTTTAAGAACTGGGGCTTGAACTTGTTTTCTCCTCCTCCCTCCCCTTGCCTTTTTCCTTGTGTGCCATGCCCTTTTGGATTGTGAGCCTGAAGGCAGGGGCAACTTTAGAACTTGTTTTTCCAAGGCACTCTGAGAGACTTTTGGGCAGGACGACAGGGCATAAATGCTTCACCTCCGATGCAGAATATAATTTGAATCCAATGGCAAACGTGTGGTGCAGTGGTTAGAGCATGGAAACAAAGTCCTGGGAGACAAGGCTCAGCTCACAGAATGACCCTGAGGACACGCACTGCCTTTCAGCCAAACCCACAGGGTTGTTGTGGGGATTAGAAAAAGGTGGAATATTGATGCCGTAAATGAACCCATAAAAAGAAAATATCTGTGTGTTCTTATCAGCTCTCAGCTAGCTTCTTCTTGCTATGCCTCTCAACCCTCCCATTCCAGTTGGCACATCTCTACTGCCTGTCCAGTCCATTCAGCTACCATCTGCAACACATGACGATATATTGGAAATTGTGCTGCCTCTATAAGGGCAGCAATCAAAATGGAAGTGCACAGCTGCAGATATTATTATTATTATTATTATTATTATTATTATTATTATTATTATATCTACCCCGCCCATCTGAATGGGTTTCCCCAGCCACTCTGGGTGGCTCCCAACAGAATATTAAAAACACGATAGAACATTAAACTTAAAAACTTCCCTGTACAGGGCTGCCTTCAGATGTCTTCTTAAAATCAGATAGTTGTCCATTTCCTTGGCATCTGATGGGAGGGCGTTCCACAGGACAGGCACCACCACCGAGAAGGCCCTCTGCCTGGTTCCCTGTAACTTTGTTTCTTGCAGTGAGGGAACTGCCAGAAGGCCCTCGGCGCTGGACCTCAGTATCCAGGCTGGATGATGGGGTAGAGATGCTCCTTCAGGTCTCCTGGGCTGAGGCCATTTAGGGCTTTAAAGGTCAGCACCGGAAATGTACTGGAAGCCGATGTAAGTCTTTCAGGACCGGTGTTATATGGTCTTGGCGGCCGCTCCCAGTCTATAGTCTAGCTGCTGCTAGACACCAGATCTCAGGAGATACGGTGAAGAAATGTTCCCCCTTCTTCTTCCCCATCTATAGGAACAACATAACTGGATGGGGCAGGCCTGACGGAAGAACAAAGACTCGAAGACAGATTCTTTGTGAAAAGGCTTTGATGTTGCACTACTGTTGGCAGAAGGCAATATGCAGAGTTAATCCTAAATTCAGCTGCAACAAAGGCAGGCACTCTAACTGCCACACCTTTACATGTTACACTGTCACACACACACCCTTGCTATCAAATATATAGGAGAGGTGGGATCATCTTAGGGCGCTGAGTGTTTCTGCAATCTCTTGCTATGCCTAGTAGGGGGAAACCTCTGTTCCCTTCTCTTTTGGCTCCTCCTGGACCCAGGGGAGGAGGGAATGTCTCTGCCTCCTGAGAGGTTGCCACGACTAGTGAGAAAACTCCCTTTGGATAGGCAGAGCTACGTCCAGTTTCTGATGGCATGGGGACAGATGAAATGAAAGGGCAGGTCAAGGGAGCCCTTACACCCTCCCCTAGCAGACTCCCACTGGATTTGAACCTCTTCGGGGTCCTGGGCCAGTCCTTTATCGGTAACATCCAGACTCGGCCAGCCTGTCATGTCAACGTGCAAGACCTGGGCTTAGCGATAGGGCTGTGGCAACTTTGCAGTGTGGAAAGTCATTGGTTGGTCCCAATTATTTCTTGACCGGAGTCTGCAGGGGTTCACCCAACTGGAAGAATCAATTCCATGTACAGTCATACTGTCAGGGAACTGCCATTGACTCAGAGGCGAGAGGGGGAAGTGCAGATGGAGTACAGAGAGCCTCCAAAGATCGTGGGAAGCAACACTTCCTCAGCGGAGAAAGGAAGCCACGCCTCTAGTGGGCAGTGGCGTAGCGTGGGGGGTGCAGGGGGGGCCGGCCGCACCGGGCACAACATCTGGGGGGGCGCGCTCGCACTCGCAGCTCTCTGCCCCTACTAAAATCCACGGGTTAGTGGGCGCAAATTACTTGTCTTGCCCCGGGTGCTGAGAACCCATGCTACGCCACTGCTAGTGGGGAAGAGCTGCAGGGCTTGGAGGGTGCAAGGCAGTGCCAGGACACCATGCCTGAGCAAAGTGGGGAGGAGGGAGGTCCCCCCTTTACCCAAGCCTTCCCTGCGCAGTAGGCTTCCGCGCAGAGAGGGGAGGCATCGACTGGGGGTCAAGAGACTACTCTGCTGGGGAAAGTTTAAGGACCGCCCACTCTCAGATTCTGCTAGTGACTGAGGAAGACATGGAATAGAGGTGTTCTGAATTGTAAAGGTTTTTGCACCAATAATAAAGCTTTTGAAAAGACCAGTGAGGGATCTTGCCTGATCGCTCTCCAGCAACCACCCGATAGCCCTAACACATATCTTGGATCCCAAACACCTTGGTACTCGGAACATTTTGGCTCCCGAACGCCGCAAACCTGGAAGTGAGTGTTCTGATTTGCGAACATCCTTTGGAAGCCGAATGTCCGACGGGGCTTCCTGCAGCCAATCAGAAGCCACGCTTTGGTTTCTGAACATTCTGGAAGTTGAATGGTCTTCCGGATCGGTTTCCATTTGACTTCCAAGGTACAACTGTACTTGATTGTCATTTTTATAGAAGAAGAAGAAGAAGAAGAAGAAGAAGAAGAAGAAGAAGAAGAAGGAGGAGGAGGAGGAGGAGGAGAAGGAGAAGAAGAGGAAGAGGAAGAGTTTGGATTTGATATCCACTTTACCACTACCCAAAGGAGTATCAAAGCAGCTAACATTCTCTTTTTCCTTCCTCCCCCACAACAAACACTCTGTGAGGTGAGTGGGGCTGAGAGATTTCATAGAAGTATGACTAGCCCAAGGTCACCCAGCAGCTGCATGTGGAGGAGCGGGGAAGCGAACCCGGTTCACCAGATTACGAGTCTACTGCTCTTAACCACTACACCACACTGGCTCTCACTACAGTCGTAGTGAGAGTAGTAGTAGTAGTAGTAGGAGTAGCAGCAGCACTTCCTCCCACGTGATGGCAGTGTGTGGGGTCCAGGGCACAGGGTGTGTGAGGCACCTCTTTTCTGTTCCTAGGTTTCTGACACCCTGTTTTCTCTCTTTCCACTTCTGACACCCTCTTTTCTCTCTCCCACCAGCCTTGGACAGGGCATTGCAAATGGCCCTGGGTAGCAGCAGCTGCATTCCAACAACATGTTCTCTGTGAGAGAGAAATGCATGGTGTTAAATTCCCCACGCTGTGATCTAAAAGAAAGAAAAGCCAAGTGTTTGAACTACACAGAAAGCAACATAAAGTGACAGGTGTTTTTTTTTTAAAGGAAGGAGAAGAACAGGGCATGGCAGCTGAATGATCTGGCAGAAGTTTTAATTCCCAAGACTAGCAATTGCTAAAGACAAAACACAATTTAAGGATTTGTTTTCACTTTAATCCAAAGATGGAAGAAAAAGCATGCAATGGAAAAAGCCAGGTGTCTTGCTAGCCTTGTTGCGGAAAGAGGTCTCAGTGCTTTCAAATAAGAACTGCAGACTGCCCAAGGGCGCAGCTCCTGGCCGGCTGGCAGATTATCTCCTTATTTTCAGTAGTTTTATTTCCCTGCCACACACCCCACTTTTTTTTTTAAGAGTGTGGTGTGTTTGGAAATATAGTTTTTAAAAAAGCCCTGTGCAATGATATATAAGGGACAGGCCCCAACTTGTCCAGGGAAGCTCATACCAGCTATATCTTTCTGCAGTGAGGACTTTGAGCAGGAGCTAAAATGACAGGCGAATCCTCAGTAAAATAAGCAGCAATATCGATAGGTCTCCAATAGTCATACCTGTGGTTAAAAAAGTCTTGAAAACAGGAGATTAAAACCTTTCTCCTGTTCATAGCTAAGTCTAAATAGGAACAATATATTCTCTATGACTGGCAACGGAAGAAACTAGCTGTTTACCAGAGCAGATCTCGAATGCAGGAGCTTCTCAAAGTTCCCTCTTCACAGCTATCGCTACATACAAGCAATATATTCTCCGGCAATGGAAACCAGCTGGTCACAGGACCAGAGTGGAATGTGGCCTTTTTTCTTGAGAGCTGAACATGAGGAGATGCTTCTATCTCTTTGGCAAAGTGACCACAAAGCAGAAGACTTTCGAGCATGCAGCCTCTCGCATGGGCGCCACACTTCTCCAGGCCTTGCCACATTCCTCGGGTCTCTTGAGGTTGGCTTGAGAGAAGGAGTCTGCATTTGCATCATACCAATTCCTCACATTCCATGTGAGCAAAGTCTCAGATACATGTCCTCTAAGATCTTTACAAACTGGCACAGATCCCAGAAGCTTCCATTAAAATAAACCTTTTGAATCATCAGGTCTTCTCTTTGTATTGTAATTGTACTGTGTTTTCACATTATGATTGAATCGGAACATGTCAGGACAAGCTCATGTAAGATAGGGAAGGATGAATCAGTGTTTTTTTCCTGGTGCATGCCAGTTTCACATGTGTTCAGTCAAGTGTCTGTTTCATCCACTTTCCTGCATATTAAACGACAACAACAACAATGCACATAAAAAATTGCATATAGGGAGTGTGCCAGGGGAGGAAGAGAGCAAGGATCAGGTTAGCTGGTATCCCACAGGGATGCAGGTGGCGCTGTGGGTTAAACCACAGAGCCTAGGGCTTGCTGATCAGAAGGTCAGTGGTTCGAATCCCCGTGAGGGTCCCAGCTCCTGCCAACCTTCTTAAGAAGGTATTTATGGCCAAATGACTATGTTGTTGTTGTTTAGTCGTTTAGTCATGTCCGACTCTTCGTGACCCCATGGACCAGAGCACGCCAGGCACTCCTGTCTTCCACTGCCTCAATGTGACTTCCATCTTCCAGCCACTCCCATGCATCTTCACTTTGCAGAAAGTCCCATGTGCTTGTCGTCTTTTAATCACCAGCCCTTCTTTCTTGACCACGCTATGAGAGAGTTTCTGTGGACTAATACTTCACAGCACTTTAATTTTAGTAAGCTCAGGGAAAAGGTTATTGGCACATCTATGTGCGGCTGAGTCTGCTGTGGGTTGTATGTTAAGGAAACGTCATAGTCAGAAAAACAAAAAACAGTGCTTTACATTCTTGGAGGCTGACATAAACTCTGGGAGGCCGCTGCTCTCTGGTGAGTCAGTGGTCACAGAACAATCGTACGAGCCCTGAGACCCAATCGTAAGATCCCTCTTGCCCAGTCACATGGGACGTCAGCATCATCCCAGCCATTCTAATTCATATATCATTATTCCTTAAGGACGCTGCAACCCATTTGCTTCTTAAACTGGGACCCTGGGTGGATGGGTGGGTTAAGAGAGCAGGAAAGGTCTGAGTCAATTCTCACCTAGCCATTTCCACTCTGCAGGAATGATTGTTTTTTCAAATCCCAGTGTCTGCCAGCTAACCCACATTTTATCATAAGTACAGGTTCCACTGGTTTCAAGGCAGGCAACTTCACTGTATTCTTCACTTTCTGGTGTCCTGCAAAAGCATTTCTGTTAAGACAAGCCTACCCGGGTGTTTGGAAAACTGACACATCTTTTAATCTGCTTTTTAGCCTATTGTTCTTTGAACTCTCCAGAAGTCTTACATTAAGGTTGTTAGTTTCCCATACTGATGATTTTATTGTTACAGCTTTTTATGTAAACCACTTGGAGGGCTTTAAAAATAAAAATAAAAATGAGGTGTGTAATTTTATGAAACAGAGCCAATGATAGGCGGAGCTTGAGACAAAAGTGACCTGCATTAACTAATGCAGTATAAAGACTGCTCTGCTTCACTTTTCATCACCCTGAAAAAACTACAGTCCCCAGTATTTTATAATAATAATAATAATAATAATAATAATAATAATAATAATAATAATTATTTATACCCCGCCCTCCCCGGCCAGAGCCAGGCTCAGGGCGGCTAATGCCAGTAAAATTACAGTAAAATCATAATAGGGGAAAAAACCAATTTAAAATACAGGCTAAAATGCAATTTAAATGCAGCCTCATTTTAAACGTAGCCCATAGATCAAAACCATAAGGGGAGGGAAACATAAGGGTCAGACTGAGTCCAAACCAAAGGCCAGGCAGAACAGCTCTGTCTTGCAGGCCCTGCGGAAAGATGTCAAGTCCCACAGGGCCCTAGTCTCTTGTGACAGAGCGTTCCGCCAAGTCGGGGCCAGTACTGAAAAGGTCCTGGCCCTAGTTGAGACCAATCTAACAACCTTGCGACCTGGGACCTCCAAAATGTTGTCATTTGTGGACCTTAAGGTCCTCCACGGGGCATACCAGGAGAGGTGGTCCCGTAGGTTTGTGGGTCCTAGGCCACATAGGGCTTTAAAGGTCAAAACCAGCACCTTAAACCTGACCCTGTACTCCACCGGGAGCCAGTGCAGCTGGCAAAGCACTGGATGAATGTGATCCCACGGCAAGGGCCCTGTAAGGAGCCTCACCGTGGCATTCTGCACCCGGTGGAGTTTCTGGGTCAGCTTCAATGGCAGCCCTGTGTAGACCGAATTACAATAATCAAGCCTGGAGGTGACCATCACACAGATCACTGTGGCCAGATCAGGGTGGGAAAGGTAAGGGACCAACTGCTTAATATGGCGGAGGTGGGAAAATGCCACCTTTGCTGTGGCTGCAACCTGTGCCTCCATGGAAAGGGAGGTGTCAAAGGTTATACCAAAACTCTTGAGGATGGTGCTGGTACTAACTGAGCCCCCGCAAGAGATGGGAGTTGGCCCTCCAACCCTATGTTCCTAGTGTAAGGCAGTCCCCTGCTCAAATCTGGGGATGTTAGGGGCTGAACCTGGAACCTTTGGCACACAAAGTGTGTGCTCTGCCATGAGCTGTGGTCTTTGCCAAGAGAATACATCATAATTTCAGTTTCTCACCCACAGAAACCATTCAAAGTCATAACGCCCAATCAGTTGTCTGCCAAAAAAGATAAGCACGGAAACTAAGATGCCTTGTGTGCATTATGTCACCAGGCTTTTCCTGGTTAGATTAAAGTTGTTTATTTCTCAGGTGTTGTGATGGCCTGGGACAGTGGCGTAGCGTGGGGGGTGCAGGGGGGGCCGGCCGCACCGGGCGCAACATCTGGGGGTTAGGGAAATCCACGGGTTAGGGGGCGCAAATCCGTGGGTTAGGGGGCGCAAATTACTTGCCTTGCCCCGGGTGCTGATAACCCACTCTACGCCACTGGCCTGGGATTCAGACTCAGAGGCTGAACCTGAGGAATCCCAGCCTGCACAGGATTCCCCGCCTCCAGAACCAGCTGAGTCGGGGCTGGGGCCTGAGCCCGAAGGGTCCTCACCTGTGCTGGATCCTCAGGTGCAGGCACCAGCTGAGTCTGCTCTGGCCCCTGAGGTGATGGAGGACCCATTGCCTGCAGGTGCTCCACTCTCAGCCCCGTCAGAGGAAGCTGAGGTTGCCTCTGGGTCCAGTAACCCTCCAGCCTCTCCTGAGCTGCAGAAGCTCAGGGCAGAGAGGCGGAGGGAACTAAGTTCCCGCAGGAAGAGTGCTCGCCTCCAGGCCAGGAAGGTGAGTCACCTGTGGACTGGGGCCGCCCTATGCCTCGGAGCAGATAAAAGCCAGCCAGCCCCAGTCCCAAGTTGTGGGAGCAACTTCGTCGGTAGCCAGTTCCTGCCTGCACCCTGTCCTGACCTCACCCGACTCCCTGCCTTGGACCCAGCTTCAGCTTTGATGGACTGCCTCCACACTGCTCCCTCGACCTCAGACTGGACTTGGACCTCACCTCACTGAAACCCATGAGACCAGCACAGGTGTGAGTGGGGAAGTCATATTCCAACATTCTTGATGCATCCTTTTGTCATGTGCTCTTCCTAACAGGAAAGCTGCTCAAAGCACCTCCCTGGTCACTTCTTCCCACCCCTCCCTGAACAGATGAATTCTGAGTTGTCATTTGCAACTAGGGTCACCAGTCAGTGCCCTTCCTCCCTGTTGAATCTGTGCTGCTTAAGGTCCTACTCTCTTCCACCTAAGGTGTGTAGCATGAACAGCAACAGAGCAAGAAAAGTTCTGCTAATTCTCCTGCAACTCATATTGATAAAGGTAAGGTAAAGGTAAAGGACCCCGTGTGCTGGTCCCGGGGGGAAGGTACCGTTATCGTAGTCAGAGTTCACAAGATGAGAGGCGAGGTCCGAAACAGGGAGCCGGGCGGGGAACAGGAACGCTGGAAGGTCAGAAGCAGGAGGCCAGGCAGGGAACAGGAACACTGGAAGGTCCGAAGCTGGGAGCCGGGTGGGAACAGGAACGCTGGAAGGTCAGGAGCAGGAGGCCGGGCAGGGAACAGGAACGCTGGAAGGTCAGGAGCAGGAGGCCGGGCAGGGAACAAGAACACTGGAAGGTCTGAAGCCAACAACGACGTTGCTCCTGCAACCTGGGACCGGGCTGACTGACCTTTATCTTCTTCTAAGGCCAGGGGCGGTCCCGGCCCCCAGGAGCCCCGCCTCCTCTGCCCTTAAGGCGAGCACTCCTCCTGGGAGCAACCAGTTCCCTTCGCTTCTCTGCCCTAAGCCTCTGCAGTTCAGGAGAGGCTGAAGGGTTACTGGGCCCCGGAGGAGGCTCACCTGTAGACACTGAGTCCTCAAGCACCTCTGGGGCCAGAATGGTTTCACCTGGCGCCTGCTCCTGAGGATCTGACACAGGTGCAGGCTCCTCAGAATCTAGGCCTTGCCCCAGTTCAGCCGGCCCTGGAGGCGGGGACTCCTGTGCAGGCTGGGATTCCTCTGGTTCAGCCTGTGAATCGGAATCCCAGGCCATCACCCCCCGGATGGTGAAGTCCAGTCAAAGGGGACTATGGGGTTGCAGCGCTCATCTCACTTTCAGGCCGAGGGAGCTGGCGTTTGTCCACAGACAGCTTTCCGGGTCATGTAGCCAGTAGGACTAAACCGCTTCTGGCGCAATGGAACACCGTGACGGAAAACAGAGTGCATGGAAATGCCATTTACCTCCCCGCCGGAGCGGTACCTATTTATCTACTTGTACTGGTGTGCTTTCGATCTGCTAGGTTGGCAGAAGCTGGGACAGAACAATGGGAGCTCACCCGATCATGGGGATTTGAACCGCCGACCTTCTGATCGGCAAGCCCTAGGCTCTGTGGTTTAGACCACAGTACCACCTGCGTTTTACCTTCTCTTGATACCCACTAGGGCATTGCAGTCTGTGAAGAGCTCATTTGCAAGTTGCGGAGATCTCAGAAGCATGCTCTGCAGCACCTCGCACCAGGGCTTTTGGTGTGACTGCTCCTGTTCTGTGGAGTAGCATTCCTATCAAGATAAGAGTCACCCATTGTCTGCACTTTCAGGAAACCACTGCTGTGTGTGTCAACCTTACATTGTCTTGAAATTTATATGCTGTTATCTTCTCTGTTGTTTTTAACTGCTTTTCAGCTGTTTTTATTGTATCTTGTAGATCACCTTGAAATGTGTGTGTGGAAGGTGATTTATTAATTAATTTGTTACTATTATTATTATTATTATTATTATTATTATTATTATTATTATTATTATTTATTTCCTGGTAGCCTTCTGGATAGGCTCTGTGAGGTGGGTACGACATTATGAGGGAATTTCTGTAAGTTGTGCTGGGAGGCTACCACTTGGCCCCATGACATTTGTGCTATGAGGAACCTGCAGAATTATTATTTATTCTTTTTTTCAAATTGCACTTGCTTGCAATATGTGCAATATTGCAATATTGCAATAACAATATGTGATGTATGGAAGTGAGAGCTGGACCATGAAGAAGGCTGATCATGGAAGAATTGATGCTTTTGAATTATGGTGCTGGAGGAGACTCTTGAGAGTCCCATGGACTGCAAGAAGATCAAACCTATCCATTCTTAAGGAAATCAGCCCTGAGTGCTCACTGGAAGGACAGGTCCTGAAGGTGAGACTCCAAGACTTTGGCCACCTCATGAGAAGAGAAGACTCCCTGGAATAGACCCTGAAGTTGGGAAAGATGGAGGGCACAAGGAGAAGGGGACGACAGAGGACGAGATGGTTGGACAGTGTTGTCAAAGCTACCAGCATGAGTTTGACCAAACTGAGGGAGGCAGTGGAAGACAGGAGTGCCTGGCATGCTCTGGTCCATGGGGTCACGAAGAGTCGGACACGACTAAACGACTAAACAACATCATCTATCTATCATCTATCTATCTATCATCTATCTATCTATCATCTATCTATCTATCTATCATCTATCTATCTATCTATCATCTATCTATCATCTATCTATCTATCTATCATCTATCTATCTTTCTATCTATCTATCATCTATCTATCTTTCTATCATCTATCTATCATCTATCTATTATCTATCAATTATCTATCTATATCTATCTATCTATCTATATCTATCTATCTATCTATCATCTATCTATCATCTATCTATCATCTATCATCTATCTATCTATCATCTATCTATCATCTATCTATCATCTATCTATCATCTATCTATCTATCTATCATCTATCATCTATCATCTATATCTATCTATCTATCATCTATCTATCTATCTATCTATATCTATCTATCTATCTATCTATCTATCTATCATCTATCTATCTATCTATCTATCTATCTATCTATCTATCTATCATCTATCTATCATCTATCTATCATCTATCTATCATCTATCATCTATCTATCATCTATCTATCATCTATCTATCATCTATCTATCATCTATCTATCATCTATCTATCATCTATCTATCATCTATCTATCTATCTATCTATCTATCTATCTATCATCTATATCTATCTATCTATCATCTATCTATATCTATCTATATCTATCTATATCTATCTATCTATCTATCTATCATCTATCTATCTAATCTATCTATACACACATACACAATTAAGTGACTTAACAACTAAACAAAATACAAAACCAGTTAAAAACCAGGTAAAAGAAAAGGAAGAAAATCAGTTAAAAACCAGTTAAAATCAGTTAAAAACCAGGTAAAAGAAAAGGAAGAAAACAATGTACAAAACATTTCCTAAAGTGCTCATCCAACAACACAATGAAAAGGACCAGAATCTACCCCATCCCACTAAAAGATGAGCTCTACAGTAGAGGCTGAAATCACACACAGGTATGATCTCAAAGATTCAAAAGCCTGGGTACATAAAATGGTCTCAGAGCCTCTGCAGTTGCCCTTTTGTGCTCATGATACTATTGCAGGGAATTCATATGCAGTCCCATTTTCAGTAGTTTGGGGCTGGTCAGACTGCTTCATTTCCAATACAATAGCAGGGTTGTTGTTGTTGTTTTAAACATTGGAAACAATTAAGGATAAGGAAATTATAGATATGTACCATATAAGAAAATACAAAAGAGCCAGCGGAGGGAAGTCAAGAGAACTGAGTAATCCCAAAATATGGATTTAATAAGGTGTGAAAATGTTTGATCTTCTATTTTCTATTTTTATTTTAACTGTATTTGTTTTTTATGGTTTATGTGATGATAATGTTTAAATCTGCAAAGTATTTTTTTTTATAAAAACAAAACAAAAAAGTTATCTTCTGTGCCATGAAAATACAGTGGTACCTCGGGTTACAGACGCTTCAGGTTACATACGCTTCAGGTTACAGACTCCGCTAACCCAGAAATAATGCTTCAGGTTAAGAACTTTGCTTCAGGATAAGAACAGAAATCGTGCTCCGGCGGCACGGCAGCAGCAGGAGGCCCCATTAGCTAAAGTGGTGCTTCAGGTTAAGAACAGTTTCATGTTAAGAACAGACCTCCGGAACGAATTAAATACTTAACCCGAGGTACCACTGTAAATAAAAACAGTATTAAAAATAAATAAATAAATAAGCCAGTTTGAATTAAACAAAAGCTGAAAAATAAAAAGAAGGTGTGTCTTCCTGCAAACATACGACTTATGGACTCATTTAGCTCCTAGTTACCTTGCACAGCCTTTCCAGACAGAGAACATATCATGAACCTGTTTCCTTATGTAGAGGCAAATATTTGCCATGAGTTCCTATTTCCTGATTAAGCTCTTCTTCTGTCTTGTTTAGGTGGCAAGTGCACAGGGTTCTCACATGGAGACAAAAGGCACTGCCGTTACGAAGGGACTTTTTTTGTGTGACATATTGAATTAAGGCGACCTCGATAAACATGTTTGCTTTGCTGGGTGTCACTACTACACAACCTGGTTGCTGGAGTTTTTCAAACATGAACTCACGATGTGTATCACCTAAGGCTGGAGGTCAGTGGAATGACAACAATGTGAAGAATATTTCATTATGTATCAGGTGTGGGGATCCTTTAGCCCTCTGTGTGTTGCTACAACTTCAGCCAACCCTGGTCACTGGTCATATTTGAGAGGTCAGATGGGATTTGTAGTTTAGCAAACATCTGGAGGGCCAAAGGTTCTTCACACCTGCTGTATATTATTTGAACATCTCCAGGTGGAGGTAATTTGGAAACAGCTACTGTCTGGCCGAGGGACATGGGTGGCGCTGTGGGTTAAACCACAGAGCCTAGGACTTGCTGATCAGAAGGTCGGCGGTTCAAATCCCCACGACGGGGTGAGCTCCCGTTGCTCGGTCCCTGCTCTGCCAACCTAGCAGTTCGAAAGCACGTCAAAGTGCAAGTAGATAAATAGGTATCACTCCGGCGGGAAGGCAAACAGCATTTCCATGTGCTGCTCTGGTTCACCAGAAGTGGCTTTGTCATGCTGACCACATGACCCGGAAACTGTACGCCGGCTCCCTCGGCCAGTAAAGTGAGATGAGTGCCACAACCCCAGAATCGTCTGCGACTGAACCTAATGGTCAGGGGTCCCTTTAACCTTACTGTCTGGCCACAACTCCATGCCTTGGCCATAATATCAGGAGTTGACAATCTTGTCACATGACAATCTATGGAGCAGGGCTGGTGCCAGGGACAAAATTAGAAGAGCAATGCCCCTGTGACTCTGGACACATAGAAACAACAGAGCATGTGCTTCTGCAGTCATTGTATTACAGAGACTTTTGTACTAGCTTCATCTTACCATCACTGCATAAGTACTCAGGGTGCACAGGACAATTCTATACCTTCTTGTTGCTTTCAGATACCAACCCTACTACAACATACGACCTTGCCAGATTCTGCACAACAGCGCTCAAAATTTGTCGGGCGATGACCTGTGCCACAAACTAGATTTAATGAGCACTCATATCAGAGTGCTCTGTAGACTGATAGTTATAGTCAGTGCCGGGTTTACATATAAGCTAAGCAAGCTATAGCTTAGGGCCCCACTCTCTTGGGGACCCCCAAAAAATGTAAAGAAGAAAAACAACACTGGATGTACATTTCCAAAATAAAAGATAAGAAACAAATACATAAAACCTACATCCAGCAACAGTGTTTTTTGTTGTGCAGGCTCACTATGATGGAAGTCATGGGCCCCACCTGCTAGCCTGCTCCCTCAAATATCCCTGGTTTGCCCCTTTCTATATATAGGGTGCCTTCATTCTGCATGGACTGGTTGCATGGCAACATGTGCAAATGGATTGAGATACCCAGGAAGTCCATAAATTACCGTACAGCATATATTCAACACAAAAAAGTGACAATTTGTTGTTCACAAAGGACAGCTGGACATATAAAGGGCCCCATTACCTTCAGTAGCTTAGGGCCTCATTAAATCTAAATCCAGCCCTGGCTATAGTCTTATATATACTAACCTCTTATGTTCTGCCACTCCTGTCTAATGTTCCTAACCCTTCCCAGGCATGGCCAAACTTGGCCCTCCAGATGTTTTGGGACTACAGTTCCCAATATCCCTGACCATTGGTCCTGTTAGCTAGGGATGATGGGAGTTGTAGTCCCAAAACATCTGGAGGGCCAAGTTTGGCCATGCCTGTTTAGACTTTCCTTGCTTCCTTTAGATTTTTATAGACTTTTGATTCTTCTTAGTTTTTCAAATCGTTTTTCAGATTTTAAATGACTGTATGCTGGTCTAAGATTTTATTTTATTTGAATAAGAAGAAGGCAGCTGTCAGGGGTTCACTGCTGACCCCCAAAACCTGGTCCTGCTTCACCCCCGCACTGCTGCTCACTATTCACATGCCTCTCTGAAACATGAAAGTAGCAGGGGCAGACTCAGGGCTGCGTGAGTGGTTCCTCCGCATTGAGTGCCAAGCCTAGGGGACTTGCGGGGCGCCACAACTTTTGAAGTAGTAAGCTGAACAGAATGAGAGTTGAGAGGCTGGGGTGGGGGCAAATTTTGACCTCCTACAGAGCACCATGGAGGGACGCAGGTGGCACTGTGGGTTAAACCACAGAGCCTAGGACTTGCCGATCAGAAGGTCGGCGGTTCAAATCCCTGCGACGGGGTGAGCTCCCATTGCTCGGTCCCTGCTCCTGCCAACCTAGCAGTTCGAAAGCACATCAAAGTGCAAGTAGATAAATAGGTATCACTCCAGCGGGAAGGTAAACGGCGTTTCCGTGTGCTGCTCTGGTTCGCCAGAAGCGGCTTAGTCATGCTGGCCACATGACCCGGAAGCTGTACGCCGGCTCCCTCGGCTAATAAAGCGAGATGAGCGCTGCAACCCCAGAGTTGTCCGCGACTGGACCTAATGGTCAGGGGTCCCTTTACCTAATTACCAGGATGCAAAAAAACCCCCAACCCACTTCATTCAAAACAGTAATTGTCCTTGGCTTTGCATAGTGTCTTCTTCTCTCCCCCCTGTTCTAAAATACAAAGATATCATCCACCGATGAAAGTCCCTTTTATGGTAAAAAATATAGCCGGTACATCTGACACAGATGTTCAGTTTGAAGCCTATTTGGTGTTAGATGCTATCTGGAAGGCCAAATTATTTCCTCTTTAATCTCTAGCAAACAAATGGGCTAGAACGTAATGCACTTTGCATCCTGGACATTCCACCACACCCACATAGGCATGGAGGGAAAGAGAGCTGGCCAGCTGGCCTGCTAGTCTCATTGCCGCTGTCTATCATGCTTCCTTTTCTCCTGCAGCCGTTTGGTTATTCCCAGTATATGGCATCTAAGCATGATTTATTTTAATTTTAATTTTTAAAGGAAATCTGTAGCATGTGTCGAAATGAAAAGAATTTCCAAAATCCACAGTTAACTTACAGTTCACTGCTGTGTTCTATACAGTGGTACCTCGGGTTACATACGCTTCAGGTTACATACGCTTTAGGTTACAGACTCCGCTAACCCAGAAATAGTGCTTCAGGTTAAGAACTTTGCTTCAGGATAAGAACAGAAATCGTGCAGCAGCAGCGCAGCAGCAGCAGGAGGCCCCATTAGCTAAAGTGGAGCTTCAGGTTAAGAACAGTTTCAGGTTAAGAACGGACCTCCGGAACGAGTTAAGTACTTAACCCGAGGTACCACTGTACTGGCTTTTGGGTTGACATGTTACTGCCCAGTCACACTAAAACCCTGAATTTCTCAATTATGTTCTCTGAGAAACAACTGCTTCTTTGCCAAAGAGTTCAAAATGAACTCGGGAACCGTTCTCAGTTTTCAAAATCGAGAGAGAAAAGCTGGAGGGCATGTCCATCTTGGAACATGCTTAAGTAAATGCAGGAATTCACCTATACAGTACCAGGCTTCCTCAACCTTAGCCCTCCAGATGTTTTGAGACTACAATTCCCATCATCCCTGACCACTGGTCCTGCTAGCTAGGGATCATGGGAGTTGTGGGCCAAAAACATCTGGAGGGCTAAGTTTGAGGAAGCCTGCCCTAAACATACATTTTAGGTTAGTGACCTCTCTCTGCCCTGTGTTTTGTCTGATATCTGTTAAGGCCTTCTGTCATATTTTTGAATAGTTTTCTTACATTTGTGTCAGAACTGTAAGGCATGTTATATAACTAAGGCTGGGATTTTGATTTTCTCATCAAAAATGCGAAGAAGTAAAATTGCTTTTGAAATGCGTTTGGGGTACGAAGCATCAATTACAATGGAATGGCTATTGTCAACGCGAAATACTGTCAGGAATGCAGCCCAATAGAGCAACCCTGTTTGCAGATTTTTTAAAAGATAGCTTTATTCCTTTGGAATGGAATGTATCATTTCCTCAACACTTGCATACCTTATCAGACTATTACATTCTGAACCAAGGCTATATATTATTTAGTCTGTTGTTGTTCCTCATTTCAAAGAGGAGAAGCACCACATCATTCTTGATCCATTTATGGGTATACACAAAGCTGTTCTGGATTTGGCCATTGTAACGGACATAGCCAGCAGGATAGGTGTGATGCTGATGTAGAGAGATCTCAGTTGGGGATAGGAGATGAAATGAAGACCTTAAAGAGAGCTGAGTCTATCTTACCCATTTTTCCTGTTCGGGTACTTGGGGTAACACCAGAGGGTTGAGGGGGGGGGTTGCTGTGGTCCATAAAACTTCTACCTTACTCACCAGGAGACCTCTCTATCTGGGGTCTGGTCCTGAGAGCCTGCAAATGGCGTCAGGCCAAAGAGTCAGACTGGGGATATTGCTCATCCTCTGACCACCCCATAGCTGTCAACTTTTCCCTTTTCAAAAGGGAAATTCCCTTATTCCGAATAGGATTCCTCGCAAGAAAAAGGAAAAAGTTGACAGCTTTGGACCACCCTGTTGCCAGAGGCCTCTTTGACTGAGCTGGCAAAGGCCATCTCTGGTATGATGCCTGCCGGCAAAGTGGGGCCCTTGCAAACAGGCCCTGGTGCATTTGCTCCCAAAGGAGTTTTAGGCAAAGCTTCATCCCCTATATCTGTACTGCACACTTTGGAGGCAGGCTGGCTTTTTAAGGGATGAGTTTGATGCACAGATTTCCATACCACTAGGCACAGCCTGCCGGGCACCTGAAGGAGAGTCTCCACCCCCATTGTCCATCGCGGACCCTGAGGTCCAGATCTGAGGGTCTTCTGGCAGTTCCCTCATTGCGAGATGTGAGGTTACAGGGATCCAGGCAGAGGGCCTTCTCGGTGGTGGCACCCTCCCTGTGGAACGCCCTCCCATCAGACGTCAAAGAAATAAACAACTACCTGACTTTTAGAAGACATCTGAAGGCAACTTAGGGAAGTTTTTAATGTTTGATGTTTTATTGTGTTTTATATTATATTTAATATTCTGTTGGGAGCCACCCAGAGCGGCTGGGGAGACCCAGCAGATGGGTGAGGTATGAAGAAGAAGAAGAAGAAGAAGAAGAAGAAGAAGAAGAAGAAGAAGAAGAAGAAGAAGCTGATTCTATACCCTCCAACATTCCTCTGATGAAATTAGTGGCATTCTGTTCTGCATCAGTATCACTGCTAGTTAGTTGTATTTATTGATTTGGGGTTTTCTTTCCCCTCAGGCTTCCATAAATCCAAAGATTTTTGTGCTTGGAATTATGCTGTTTTTTGTATTTCCTTGAATAACTTTTGTACTTGACCAGGAGAGAGTGCTCAAGCACTGATACCGCCGTAGAATAGAATGTGCCTGTTTTCACCTGAGCAATGTTGGAGGGGGCTGAGTCTCCTTCCTTAGAGGTTCTTAAGCAGAGCTTGGGTGGCCATCTGTCATGGGTGCTTTAGCTGAATTTCTTGCACTGCAAGGGGTTGGACTAAATAACTCCGAGGATCCCTTCCAATTCTATGATTCTGAATGAATGAATGAATGAAATCTTTGTTGCTAAAAGCTGTAAGCCGTCACAGCTGGCCCCAATGCACAGAATGCAAATTATTGGTTTTAAACTGAACAGCAACAACAGCAAAACAGACATACAAAAATGCAAAATCGCACCTGCATAAGTTAAGAACTCCACATTTCACACTCCCCATTATAATACTTGTCTTGATGCCCAGCTCTCAACTTACTTGCAGCCAAGGCAAATTTTGAAACCTGTGCAGTAAGAAATACATTATTTATAGAAGTTTAATGAAGTTTTGGCCTAATTTCAATTCCATATAACGTTGTCAGAGTCTTTATTCCTTCGTTATGATCCCTGGGGGCTGGGGCTGTCACCGCCTGGTCACACAATAAATATGTTATCTATAGAATAATTACGATTCTAAAATTCTATGTGCCTGATTACATTTCTGCTGCTGAAACCATTTGAAAAGTGTGTAAGACCTTTAAAAACTCAGTTTTGAAAAGTTATTGTTTCAAGTAGGATCTTCACATAACTCAACAAAAAAGATAAGCTCATTCTTGCACATGGTCATCTTAAAAAAAGATGGTACTTTACATGCTCTTAAAAATCTAGATACATTCCAGATCTCTCTTAATCAGCTCAGAATGATGAAATTCGAAGTGTCCTTTCCATACCTCAGCTGTGCCAGTTAAAACATTGCTGCTCTTTGGGGTGGGGTTAGAAATCTGACGAATGTATAATTCAGGCACCCCTTCCTCATTCTTCGTCCACTCTGCTTATGACTTCTTATTCTTAACTGAAAACAAAGTATCTGATTTCACAATGAAGAGGAAATTAAATAACAGGGTGCTTTTAAAAAATGTGCTTAAGACCTGGACTTAAGAAACAGCTGGTGGTTTTAATGCAGGGGTTTCGATTCATAAAGAACCAGGCCTGTTTTGAAACAATCAATATGTCAAAAAACCAGACCCTCCAAGTGCCCCTATTTTCCAGGGACAGCGTCACATTTACAGAAGCCGTCCCAGTTTCTGATTTGATCTCAGAGTGTCCTGCTTTTCCTTAGGACGTCCCTATGTTTACCAGAGAAATGTTGGAGGGTATGAAGTTATTCGACCCCCCCAAGCCAAGGAGATATGTAACTATACAAACTTTAGAAGACATCTTGAAGGCAGCCCTGCATAGAGAAGTTTTTTTGGGAGGGCGGTTCTTTTAGTTTTTTACTTTTTATATATGTTGGAAGCTGCCTAGAGTGGCTGTGGTAACCCAGTCAGGTGGGCAGGGAATAATAATAACATTTTGTGAATCTACATTTGGCCTCATTGAGGGGCACCATTTCAATATGAGTAGGAAAATGAGAGTACCCCTGAACATTTTTAAATACAGTGGTACCTCGCAAGACGAATGCCACGCAAGACGAAAAACGCGCAAGACGAAAGGGATTTTCGTTTTTTGCGTTGCTTCATAAGACGAAAACGTCTTGCGAGTTTGCTTCCTTTTTCTTAAAGCCGTTAATACCCAGCGAATCCGCGCTCCGCAAGACGAAAAAATCGCAAGGCGACACAACTCGCAGAACGAATTAATTTTGTCTTGCGAGGCACCACTGTAAAATAATATGTCCTTATTTTTGTCATACACTCCTTAGATTTAACATGACCTGGAAGCTGTACGCCAGTTCCCTCTGCCAATAAAGCGAGATGAGCGCCGCAACCCCAAAGTCGGCCACAACTGGACCTAATGGTCAGGGGCCCCTTTACCTTTACCTTAGATTTAAAGCACATAACTTCCCCCAAAGAATTCTGGGAAGTGTAGTTTACCCCTCAATACTGGTCTCGGAGGTGCTGGGAAGAGCCTGACCTCACCAACTTCCCATGCTGTTCCTAAACAAGATTTCTCTGGGGTTTTTAGCCCCAGAGTCTGTTCCGAACACTCAGGCTGTCCTGAGCTGTACATTACATTGCAGGTTCAGGTTCCTATATGCTTGTGTGTTTTGTCGCTGACAACTGCCTTGCACACAGAAAAAACATAATGGAAAGGACAATGCTAGGTCCTACCCTTCTCCTAAGACACTGGTTTTGAATATGCAGAGGGCTCTGCTTCTTTCTGGCAGCATTCCTGCATGCTGCTTTCCCAGGTGCAACTCAAAAAGTACAGGGCACAATAACCCTTTCCCTGGTCATGATGCCAAATGTTAAAATTGGTCCTAACATGTTGAACAATTAAGTCCTGTCACTCAAAGCAGGCTGGGTTCTAAGCCTAGGTGAGCTTTATTTTATGATTACAGCAAGCCCTGTTAAGCAGTCATTGTTCTGCTGGAATAAAGTGTTTTCATAGTGCCACTGCGATCCGTCAGGGTGACTCAAACCCAAGCCACAGGGGTGGGGAAAGCCTTTCAGTCCAACGACCCTGAAAATCATCACGGGTAACCTCCAAGTGAGGCCAAAGCAGAAAGGTAGAAACAGACTTAGTAAATTTACCTTATCTATCTATTGTATAATTAGCAGACAAGTGCTTCCTATAAATACCCCCATGACTCTGCTCCATGCAGTGGGCAGAGGGCTAGACTTAGAATCATAGAACTGTAGAGTCAAAAGGGACTCCGAAGATCATCTTGTCCAATTGCTGCAAGGCAGGAATCTCAAATGAAGCATCCATGACAGACGGCCATCCAAGCTCTGCTTAAAAACCTCCAAGGAAGAAAAAACACAACCTCCCCCGGGAGTAGAATGCAGTTTCAGTTGTAGATACAGTGGTACCTCGGGTTAAGTACTTAATTCGTTCCGGAGGTCTGTTCTTAACCTGAAACTGTTCTTAACCTGAAGTACCACTTAGGCTAATGGGGCCTCCTGCTGCCACCGCGCTGCTAGAGCACGATTTCTATTCTCATCCTGAAGCAAAGTTCTTAAGCTGAGGTACTATCTCTGGGTTAGCGGAGTCTGTAACCTGAAGCGTCTGTAACCTGAAGCGTATGTAACCCAAGGTATCACTGTACAGTCATACCTCAGGTTGAAGTTGCTTTAGGTTGAGCGCATTCAGGTTGCGCTCCGTGGCTACCTAGAAGTAACGGAATGCATTACTTTCGGGTTTCTCCACTCGCGCATGAGCAGACGGTCAAAATGATGTCACACGCATGCATGGAAGCGGTGAATCGCGACCCGCGCATGCACAGACACGGGTTGCGTTCGCTTCAGGATGCAAACAGGACTCCAGGACGGACCCCGTTCATACCCAGAGGTACCACTGTACAGTTTCCTTACAGCAAATAGACAATGTTCTGGCCAAGGGTGAAGATCGACAGCAAACTTGCCTTAAACAAATATTCAATATTCGAGAACCAAGGTACCACTGTACTGCATACACCAGCAGGACTTGCCACCAGGTAGGACAATTAACTTTTTTTTTTACTAAGACCCCTAGATCCTTTTCGCTTGTACTACTGGCAAGCCAGGTGTCTCCACATCTTATATTGATGTAGCTGGATATTCCTAACTAAGTACAGAACCCGACACTTGCCCCTATTGAAATTCAGGTCTTAGTTTGGGCCCAGTTCTCCAATTAAGGTTTCCTTGAATCCTGAGTCTGTCTTCTGCTGCATTAGCTACCCCTCCCAGTTTGCCATCATCTGCAAATCAGATGAGCATCCCCTCAGTTCCTTCATCCAAGTCATTTATAAAGATGCTGAACAACAGCGGACCTGGGACAGAACCTTGCGGCTCTCCCACTTGGACCAAAGCTAGTCGCCACTGGCTTAACCTCTCAGGATTTCAGGATGATAAAATAGGATGGCCTTATGTTATCCTGAGCTCCCTGGAGAAAACCTGGACTATAAATGTGATTAAAGTTTGGTTGCTATCAGAAAATGTTGGTGGGATGAGAGGCTCATGTCACAAGATCTTATTAAACTGGGCCAGTTCAAGCTACTTCATATATCTGTGTTTATGGAGAAGACGATCTAAATCAGAGGTTCGGTTTCTTTAAAACAACAATCCCTTTGCCAAACTACGTCATAAAGGAGCATGATCACCTCACGGTCTTTAGATAATATTGAAAAATATGATTATAAACCCTGAGTCCACCCACAACGGGCTGTTCTAGGCCTGGCTGCTACATTGTCGAGTGAACTCGTTGGTTTAGTTCTAAACCACAAAAATGCAGGCAGACTTGTATGCTGCACCCTTGGCTGGTCCAAAAGGGCATGTCCCACCTTAAAAAAAATGATAAGACTGCATCTCCTATTGTATTCAGAATAAATGGAAGAAAAACAACCACCTGGAGCATAGCTACATTATCCGCAAATTATTTATGGCTTGCCTGTCTAGGTAGATAAAAGGCCTGCAATTCCTTGGGGGCAAAGAAAAAGTGAAGAAGGTACTAGTAGGTGCAGAATTTTACCTCCCGAGAAGCCTAGTTTTTGTTCTTTTAAAAAGCCATCTCCAGCTCTTATAGCTGAAGTCTGAGAATAAAGGTTCCTGGGCCTGGGGCCTGATCCTATTCCCAGAGTCCGATCTCATCACATACCTGCACAGACACAACTACGGGAAAGTTCTGTCCAGAGCAAGGATGGCTAAGACTTCACGTCGTCTATCACTATTTTCTTGAGGGTTTTCATAATGATTGCTTATACTCTACCACTGCATTTCAATTTATAGATTAGGATCTCTTATTTCTTTCGCTTGGGAGTGTGAATGTAATAGAATCAAATAAGTGCACCTGTGATTTTATGCTGCACTGTAATAGTTACTTTGCATTAAAATAATCTTGATATATTATAATTGAATTTTTTTCAAAAGGAGCAATTGTGGGAGAGTGTTCCTAGGCAAAGGAAAAGTCAAGCACATGTTGAGAGCAGCATGCAATTGTCTCTATCCAAAATATCTCAGGGAAACATGTGTTAGGAGCTCATCTGTGGAGTGGACACACATAAGGATTCCCATTTAAATATGTCACAGAATCGTAAAACCATCCTGTGATATTGTCTCGATTGTAGCCAACTTAAAAGAAACTATTTGGAAAAACCTTGTGGGTTTTCATCAGAGAGCAAAACATCTGCGGTACCTTCCTTCTAAGAAGTCCTATAACAGAAAGAGGTTTTGAAATTACTCATTCTTTTTGATGTAGATACAGTGGAGGGTGGGGGGAGGGACGTCTGTGGTTCAGCCTTCTAGGAAATCTTACTGCTGGGGGTGGGGGGAGATTTCAGGTCCCTCCCTGGCCTTCTATGTGTACTTTATTAGTCCGTTGAACGGTAACAGAGTAAGGCACTAGAAAGACATGCAACTTCACTTTGTCCACTGAATAACAGTACTGTAGACCTCTAAATCAAATTCACACACACACACCAAGTTGAATTTCATCTTTTACATGGAATCTGCCTTGGCTGCGCTGAATGCCAGACATAAAACCTTTTCCATCTGTATTCAATAAAGTTGTGGCCTGTTTTGACCCCAAACCAGTCTCATTGGTTTCTTCTTATTTGGGTTGGGGTATGGGCGTATAGTTAAAGCTATGGTTTTCCCAGTACTGATGTATGGAAGTGAGAGCTGGACCATAAAGAAGGCTGATCGCCGAAGAATGGATGCTTTTGAATTATGGTGCTGGAGGAGACTCTTGAGAGTCCCATGGACTGAAAGAAGTTCAAACCTCTCCATTCTTAAGGAAATCAGCCCTGAGTGCTCACTGGAAGGATCCTGAAGCTGAGGCTCCAATATTTTGGCCACCTCATGAGAAGAGAAGACTCCCTGGAAAAGACCCTGATGTTGGGAAAGATGGAGGGCGCAAGGAGAAGGGGACGACAGAGGACGAGATGGCAGGACAGTGTTATTGAAGCTACCAGCATGAATTTGACTAAACTGCGGGAGGCAGTGGAAGACAGGAGTGCCTGGTGTAGTCTGGTCCATGGGATCACGAAGAGGTGGACAAGACTAAACAACTAAACAACAAATAGGAAGCCCGATGCCTGGTCCTGCAAGCTCGCTCACCCTTTTCATGTGGCAACATTGCAGCATGGAAAAGGCTTCACTGGGCCCCCGATGTGGGAAATCAAACTGGCTGTGCCCTTCCTTATTGGCAGAGGGGGCATAAGCCTCTCCACCTATTAGGAACTGTATCCTAGCCTGCACCTGGTTTTGGCAAATGAGGCTGCAGGCTGGGACTTGGGCTGTGCCAGGGGGTGGAACTGATGGAGCTGATGGTGGGCTTCCCTTGAATCCGCCCCTTGCCCATTTAAGCAGCCAGCACCTGGGACACAGCCTCTTTGTTCTTTTGCCAGGTTTTTCCCCTGCCCACCCAGCCTTGGTTTAAGCCATGGGTAGGCAAACTAAGGCCTGGGGGCCAGATCTAGCCCAATTGCCTCCTAAATCCGGCCCGCGGACGGTCCGGGAATCAGTGTGTTTTTACATGAGTAGAATGTGTGCTTTTATTTAAAATGCATCTCTGGGTTATTTGTGGGGCCTCCAAACACTGGGGCATCCCTTTAAAGGAATCCAGGTGGAGTGGCCATGTCTGCGTGCCCTGGGAGGGGGGAGGGCAGGGCCAAATGCACTCCCCCAGATGGCAGTCCCTGCGGGGGTCACCTTATTGGACGTAAGTCTCAGGAACCCCTGCCTGGATTGACCGCACGTCACTTCCGGCGGGTGGGCTGGAAGTATTTAGATTTCCCCACGCCCAAGCCAAACCTCTTTCATCTGTATTCAATGAAGTTATGGCCTGTTTTGACCCAAAACCAGTCTCACTGGTCTCTAATTATTTGGGCTGAGGTATGGGAAGTCCGGTGCCTGGTCCTGCAATGCTTGCCTATCCAAAACAAAAAGGGGAATATGATACAAGATAGATCATTCTCCAGACAGAAACTGGAGCGTTCAAGGATCATGGCCAAAACTAGCAATAAATTCTATTCTAAAATTTCTCCTTGGGATACATAGGTCTTCAACTTTTCTCTATGGACACTCAGCGAACACATGACATGCCAGATAATCGGCGATCCTGATCTGGCTTACTTCCTCCTGCATTTGTTCTTGGTTAGAGTGAAAAAGAGACCGGGTAGGAAAGATTCTGATTCTTCTTGCAGCCTTTGACCTTACACTACCTATGAGTCACCATCTCAATGCAGTTTGCAGAACGAGGTCCGAAGGATTCTATATCCAAAGTTTGAGGGTTATCTCCAAGGGTAAGTAAATGATGTAATAGAAATGTTGCTAATGGGACCTCTCGCTGCCACCATGCAATTTCTGTTCTCATCCTGAAGCAAAGTTCTTAACCCAAGGTACTATTTCTGGGTTAGCGGAGTCTGTAACCTGAAGCGTCTGTAACCTGAAACATCTGTAACCCGAGGTACCACTGCATGTGCATTTGTGAATCAAAAATATTCACCCTAAATTGAATTGAAATACTTTATTGTCACTTGTACAACTTGTATACAGTGAGATAAATCAAGCACCCCTCACTCAGCTCTCTTAGTCCTAATTCCCCCTGTTTACTGATGCACACCCACCAAAACCGAAAGTCAGTTGCCCTGTTGTTTTCTTTTCATTCAGCAGCCTAACAGCCCATGGATACCCTGTTGGTGCGACTAATCATGCTTCTACATCTTCTGCCCGAGATCAAGAAAGTGCCAGCCAGAGTGTGAATCATCCCTGAGAATTTTCCTCACTTTCCTGAGGCAACGTTCTTCCGCTATTTCATCCAGCAGATTCACAGGACAGCCGATAATAATCTTGTGCTGTATTCACCACCCTCTGTAGGCACTTCCTATCAGATGATGTCAAACCAGTGTACCACACCGTGATGCAGTATGAAAGGACACTTTCTATTGTGGACCTGTAGAAGGAGATCATCAAATTGACAGGAGGCAACAATTTTTTTTTTTTTGAAGTTGTCAATTACTTGTAAACTTTTAGGTTTGCTTAAGAATGGAACTTCCATTCTGCTGTCTCATATCTTCCCACCTTTCTAAAAGCTTTCCCTGTCTAGTTTATAGTATGGATTTTGTGTTTGTCAGTTTTAATGTTTTATTAACCAGTTTCTCTGATTTGGTTATGCTGAGCCACTCCATTCTTCCTGTTTTGTGTGTGCTTAAGTGAAGATTTCCTGATTTGTGCTAGAAGTCATAGCTATTTAATAATGATGATGCAAAACGGATACATCCACCCACATACAGCATCTTGTGGTTAGAATTACTCTATTTGCCCTGAACGTTTGCATCCTGAAATCCCCTTTTTATCTTTATCTCTGTCACCAGAACTGTAACAGCTTGGCACACAGAATGGGGCATAAATGTGTTCGTTACACTGTGTGTGGTTCATAACCCATGTTGCTGTTCCAAAAAAATAAAGGAATGTGCCAATTAGCCCATTGCAAATTCTCTTTATTAACCTTCTCGAAGAAATTTATATATTTAAATAAACTGATATCCTGCCCTTCTCCCGATGGAGCTTGGGGCGGTAAGCACATCTATAAAAATACAATTAAAAAGAAAATAAAAACTTATTTAAAAACTGTAAAAGCATCTAAAATCAAACCACTTAAAACAGGCACCCCCAAACTCGGCCCTCCAGATGTCTTTGGACTACAACTCCCATCATCCCTAGCTAACAGGACGAATGGTCAGGGATGATGGGAATTGCAGTCCCAAAACATCTGGAGGTGAGAGTTTGGGGATGCCTGACCTAAAGTCCTGCTGGCCTGTAAGCAAGAAGAGCGCCGCACCCCATAGTCACCTTTGTTTGGTTTTTTTAATGCTTTATTAAATATATGAAAGAAAGTCTACAAAGAAAAAAACCAAAGGATAATGCAAATTACAAAAAAATAAATTGATTTCTTACAACACAACTTCTGTGATGACTTTCAATCACACCATCGAGGGCCCCAGGTTTCTTTATTGTAGCACACTTTTCGTTATCACTCCAAACTTGTCTCAGATTTTTATTTTTATAATGTTTTCTATATCTCTACAGGGGTCGTTCTAAGCCTGCCAGAGAATTCACATTTTTACAATGCTCTTTGAGATATTTTCTGTAAATGTTCCACTCTTTAATAAACATTCCCACCCACTCTCTATATTCATGCATTTGGCATTAAAGTGAAAGGGGGCTTGAGGGTGTGCAGCTGCATATAGATGATGATGATGATATTTCCATGCCTAGGACACGGATGGCACTGTGGTCTAAACCATGGAGTCTCTTGGGCTTGCCGATCAGAAGGTCAGCAGTTCAAATCCCCACGACGGGATGAGCTCCCATTGCTGTGTCCCAGCTCCTGCCAACCTGTTAGTTTGAAAGCACACCAGTGCAAGTAGATAAATACATACTGCTGCGGCGGGAAGGTAAATGGCAGTTCCGTGCGCTCTGGCATTCGTCACAGTTCTCCGTGTTTAGTCCTGCTGACTAAATGACCTGGAAAGCTGTCTGTGGACAATTGCCAGCTCCATTGGCCTGAAAACGAGATGAGCGCCGCAACACCATAGTCACCTTTGACTGGTCTTAACTGTCCAGGGGTCCTTTACCTTTACCATTTTTATAAAAAAATAAGTTTTTATTTCATTTTAATACACCACATACAAAAAGAAAATATGAAGATACCCAAAAATCCACCACCTTCTAACAATTAATAAAGAAGAAAAGGAAAATAAACACCACCAGCAAGACATTGAATATTATTCACAATACATTTAACATAAAAATGACTTTTTCCTACATAGCTGACTTCCTGTCTACTACTACTCATCCATTGCTCACTGCCATATTATAGCATATTTTGGCTTAATGTTATTAATTCTATCCTAGGCTTTCCATCAGATTTAAAACTCCTACTGAAGTTATTCAAATGCTGCTACAGACTTCAAACTGTCATTACTGTTTTTCAAATAAAATTTAAAGACTTCCCATTTTGTGGTAAATACTTCCTTTGATTTATTTTTTATTCTGATAGCTGGTCTAATTCTGCATATTCGGTCATTTTTTGAATCCACTCTGATCCAGAAGGGACTTTATCATTTTTCCAATTTGTTGCAATGAATATTTTTGCTGCAACCATAGCGTAGAGAAAAAGTTCTTTTGCTTTTTTAGGGATATCCGAATCTGTGATTCCTAGTAGGTAAGCTTCTGTTTTTTTGCTGAAAGGTATTTTAAACATTTTTTCCAATTCGGATTTTTTTTTTTTAAAAAAACATTGTTGCCTATGGCACAAAACATCTGTCTGGCCGTGTAGCCACCACTAATTCTTGTTTCGGCGCTCATTTCATTGCTTCTATATAAAGATTTTTATTCACTAGGTGGAAATGAAACTCTGCCAACCGAAAGGTTAGTTTCAGACATGAACTGGGGATCACAGACTCCAGCATCCTAGAGTGTTTGCTCATTTTACTGTATCTTATCCAAGGGCTGTTGTTTATTCAGTACAATTCAGGTAACTATGAAATTGTTTTATTGGTTTGCTTATCAGGCATAGGAATATCCCAGTGTTGTTCCAAACACATCATGTGATTCAGGATGAATCATCTGATGAAAGGTCAAGCAAATAAGCATCCCTGTTTTGGCATAACCTTAAACACACTGAAGTCCCGTTTCAATTACACTTAATCTTTTCAACATTGTGTTTTGACGCACCTGACTTCTAGATGAAATTAATATTTATTCATTTTGTATATCAGTTTAATACATTTGAAAATAATCCCAGTGCAGACTTGGAGGGTCCTTCAAAGATACAGATACCACAAATAAGGTCCAATCTGATACATGACAGAAATCTAGCTAGCTAAAAGCTGGACAAGTTAGATTTTCATATTCCCAGAGAGACTGGACATTTCAGCTGTGAGCCAAATGGGAAACAGGAGTCATAGAGAATAAAGATCCTTCCAGGGCTGCCTTCTGTCTTGGTCAGAGGAAAGGTGTAGCCAGCTCTAAAGTGTGGAGGAAGTTATGATGGAGGAGATGAGATAATAGAGCAGAATTGACTAACTGCGTATTTATATACCAAACTCCTAAGTAGGTGTATTGGTTCCTTGGGGGGGGGGGTCAAAAAGCCACAGTATCTTAAAAAGCAGAGACATCACCTTGCCGACATCCGTATAGTTCAAGCTATGGTTTTCCCAGTAGTGATGTATGGAAGTGAGAGCTGGACCATAAAGAAGGCTGATCGCCGAACAGTTGATGCTTTTGAATTATGGTGCTGGAGGAGACTCTTGAGAGTCCCATGGACTGCAAGAAGATCAAACCTATCCATTCTTAAGGAAATCAACCCTGAGGGCTCACTGGAAGGACAGATCCTGAAGCTGAGGCTCCAGTCCTTGGCCACCATATGAGAAGACATGACTCCCTGGAAAAGACCCTGATGTTGAGAAAGACTGAGGGCACAAGGAGAAGGGGACAAGATGGTTGGATAGTGTTCTCGAAGCTACCAGCATGAGTTTGACCAAACTGTGGGAGGCAGTGGAAGACAGGAGTGCCTGGTGTGCTCTGGTCCATGGGGTCACAAAGAGTCGGACACAACTAACTGACTAAACAACAACAACAACCTTCTCCAAAACGTTAAAGGTAAAGGGACCCCTGACCATTAGGTCCAGTCGTGGCAGACTCTGGGGTTGCAGCACTCATCTCGCTTTATTGGCCGAGGGAGCTGGCGTACAGCTTCTG
This sequence comes from Podarcis melisellensis, assembly GCF_964234715.1. NCBI lineage: Eukaryota > Metazoa > Chordata > Lepidosauria > Squamata > Lacertidae > Podarcis > Podarcis melisellensis. The sequence goes on along the minus strand of NC_138534.1, from coordinate 13,862,525 downwards.
AGTCATGTGGCCAGCATGACTAAGCTGCTTCTGGCGAACCAGAGCAGCACACAGAAACGCCATTTACCTTCCCGCCAGAGCGGTACCTATTTATCTACTTGCACTTTGACGTGCTTTCAAACTGCTAGGTTGGCAGGAGCAGGGACCGAGCAATGGGAGCACATCCCTTTGCGGGGATTCGAACCACCGACCTTCTGATCGGCAAGTCCTAGGCTCTGTGGTTTAACCCACAGCACCAACCGTGTCCCTTACTCCAAAAGGTTGCAATGTAGTAAATACAACAACAGCACATTCCTATCAAATTATTAAAACCGCTGGGTTGTATCCAGTGCTAATCGTGCCCATTGCAGAACAATTAAAATTAACAAACTTGGTTCTATTAATTCCAATGGGTAATTCCAATGGGTTACTGCTTTGAGTAAAACTTAATTGGATGCAAACAACACTATAGTAAAGGATCAAGAGGATTAAAATAACACAAGCACAAACAATTATTAGAAATGCAGCACCACAAAATAATCCAAATGCAGGCTTGGAGGGTCCTTCAAAGATATAGGGCCACCACATATAAGGTCCAATCTGATACATGACAGAAATCTAGCTAGCTAAAAGCTGGACAAGTTAGATTTTCATATTCCCAGAGAGACTGGACATTTCAGCTGTGAGCCAAATGGGAAACAGGAGCCAGAGAGAATAAAGGTTCTTCCCAGGGCTGCCTTCTGTCTTGGTCAGAGGAAAGGTGTAGCCAGCTGTAAAGTATGGAGGAAGTCATGATGAGATAATAGAGTAGAATTGACTAACTGCATATTTATATACCAAACTCCTAAGTATGTGTGTTGGTTCCTTGGTGCGTGTGTGTGTCTGCATCTGTGTCAAAAAGCCACAGTAGGGTAATATAGAAACCATCTGAGATGTCACAGAATAGTGAGCAAGCATTTGAGTTCTCCAAAATAGGTTGGATGAAGAAGGAAGCAGAGGAAGTGCTAAGCAAACTGGATTCAATCATTCTCTGCTAAAAGCAAATCAGATTGAGGTTTTGTGCTGTTAAAGTGACCTTGTTAAGGCTAAGCAAGTCAGTTCTTAACAGATGGAATGGAAGGTTCACCACAGTGGGGTTTTTTGCCAGAGTTTCTTTTTATTGTTCCATCCTCCCAGCACCTTCTAACTGCTCCCCATTCCCACGCGTCTGCAATGCCACTCCAAGGGAATCCCGGGATCATTAGTATTCATTATTCACTGCGCCAGCCAATCGGCTGGTGGCGGGGGTGGGACTTGTAAGGGGCATTTAAGGTTGGGGCAGCCCATACTCGCCCCTTTCTTTTCCTTTCAGCAGCTGCAGCTTCCCTCTCTCCCGCCCTTTAGGTTCTCATCTGGACTTTGCTATGGGCGTCGGCTGGTCGCCGCAAGGGGCCTGGTAGGAGTTTTTCCATTTGGCTAATTGGCTATATTTTGGAAGCCACTTGGTTTTTTCGCCTACCTCGTAGCAAAACGTCACAACACCTTGGTTTTGGCGGTTAGGCATTGGCCGGGGCTTTATTATGCAAATGAGATGGGGAGGAACGCCATCACCTTCCCCAAATGCTGAAGGGTAGTTCGTTAAAGGACTCCGGGGGGCGTCGCCTCATCCGAAACCTATGGAGGCTAGGGCCTAAAGTGTGCTCCCGAGCGGTAACCCCTCGGGGAGCGCCCAGGGATGTGCATCTCAGGGGCTCCCCCTGTTGGTGCTTAACCCTTCCCGGTTATAGCGGTTAGTCTGATAGGGCCAATGCCTAAAGCCAATACCGCTCTTACCTGTAATCAATAAAGTTGTGGCCATTTTTCGCCCATTAACCTAAATTTGGTGTCCTGTGTCTTTATTTATTCCATTCTGTGGGAGGGGGCGGGAATAGCCATGCAATCTAAGGACTGCTACTCTCTCCCAAACAGTAGAACTGATCAATGTGCTCCAGAATGCTGGAATGGGCCACTGGTCTGATCAGGAGGACTCTTATGATCTCATGATCTTTCTTGTTGGGTGTTCCAAACAGCTGTTTTCTTCCTTCCTCTTTCTTGGCTTTCTAATGGACCTTCGGAAGCAGACTAATGGCCATGCTTCGGCATTTCATAGTTCCAGCATTCCCTCCGCCCCCAAACCATGGGGGAATATCACAAAATATTTTGTTAAAATGATTTTGATGGAAAGATCTCTGCACTCTAACAAGAAGTAAAATAACTTGGTTTAACTCTATACAACTGGAGCAATGTACAAAGAAGCAGTTAAGGGAAAACAAGAACTGCAAAGAGTATACAAAATCTGGGGGGGAAAGATGATTAGAAAGGGGAGATAAAGAAGAAAATGCAGTTATAAAAGGGACAACCAGTGAAATTTTTAAAATTTTAGTAGAAATGGAGGATCAAGAACAATTAAAAGAGGTATGGGGAAAGGAGACAACAGGGCAGATAATCAAAGCTGGGGGGAAATATGGGAGAATCATACATTGAAAATGTCTATAACAATAAAAGAAAATTATTATGAATTAGTCTTGACATGGTATTTAACACCAGTCAGATTAAATCAAATAAACAAGGAATAATCAGTGTTATGCTGGAGGGGATGCCAGAATACTGGGAATTATGTTCACATGTGGTGGGGGTGTAAATATGTACTTTTTTTTTTTGGCAAAGGGTGTTTAAGGAGATAACAGAAATCACTGGGTTAAAGCTGACTGAAAGTCCAGAGGTAGCATTATTATCAATTTACGAGGGGGTGGGAGGTTCACAGGCTACGAAGGAAAGATCTCTGCAGAAGAGCAAACATTAACTTCTCATGGATATTTCTTGCAAAATTGATTTTACATCCTGATTACTTTTAATGAGCATTCCTTCAAGAGCAATTTTTGTTTCGTCATGAATCATGCTGGAATCAACCAGAGGTGTCAATATGATGATCTGGATAAAAGACGAAGCGCTAATCTTACTTAAGAAATTGTAAACCTCTAACCAACTTGCTTTGCTTTAAATTTTCTTGGGTGTCAACAAATTTATTGATATCACCTGTGGGATCTGCCAGTGGTTGGAGACCAGTGGCTCTCCATGAGTATGGCATGGGAGGATGGTAAATGTGGCAGGAAGACTCAAGGACAGTCAAAGAAACATCTAAACATTTCAGTGTAGTATAGTACAGTATCGAAATATTTGTATTTGCAGAATATGGATATATACCTCTTCAAACTGAGAGCAAGTTCATCAAGTGATACTGAGGACAATTCTAGTTGTTTTCCAATGTATTTCATATATAGTGTGGCATGAGCAATTTTTTATGCTGAAAGTGTGGGCCAGAGAAAAAGTTTGAGGACCACTGCTTCAGACCATGGATGGGGAACCTGAGGGTTTCCAGTTGTCCTTCAAGTTTCTCTGTCCAGCCATACACCTCAATGACCCTGCTCTGTGTCCCTGTGAATAATGTTCAGGCCAAAACATTTAGAATCCAATGCTTTCCTCTGTAGATATAAAAATTTCACTCAGCTCCCTAGGGCTGAAATCAGTCCTGTTCCTTGAACAGAGTATCTAGATTCCACTCACCCCTTGATCATCTCAGGCATGGTTCTTTGTTAAATAGCAAGTGGGTGTTGTTGGCCATCTGTCAAAAGTCTGTGTAGTGGGAATCCAGTAATTAGATTTCTTTAAAAAAAATAAAATCTCGCTATTAACCACAGTTGCCTGCCAGCTAAAAAAAAACCCCACACCATGTGTGAGAAACAGGATACATTCTCGCAGTTCACAAACTGAGCAAAGTTCCCTCACTGGAAGGGTTCTGGAAGGTGAATTTCTCATTATTTCTTAAACTTTGTCCAAGAAGTGTTTACGTCTGCTTGGTTTCGGAGTTTGGCAGGAAGTTTGCAGGCAAAAGCAATGCGCCCTTCCGTCCATGGTGCAGTTAAAAGCTCTCTCCCGGGTGAGTCATCGGAATTCTGTGGCTTGTGTATCCTGAGTAGAGAAAAGACCCTCTGTGATTATTGGACATTGTAATCGGCACACAGTTTGTATTCTGCTTTATAACCAACTTCCTGACTTTTTTTTTTTAGGTAGGAAGTTATTTGGCTAGATTAGTTCATTTCTCTTTTACATACCTTTTGTTGATCTCTTGGACATTATTACTATCCTGCAATAAGCACACCCTCTTCCCTGTTTTCCCAGCTTCCCTGTGCACCCCATTACAGTGGTACCTCAGGTTACATATGCTTCAGGTTACAGACTCCGCTAACTCAGAAATAGTACCTCGGGTTAAGAAATTTGCTTCAGGATAAGAACAGAAATCGTGCTCTGGGAGCGCGGCAGCAGCAAGAGGCCCCATTAGCTAAAGTGGTGCTTCAGGTTAAGAACAGTTTCAGGTTAAGAACAGACCTCCGGAACGAATTAAGTACTTAACCCGAGGTACCACTGTATTAGAAAAGCAGGGGGTGATGAAGCAATAGTCTCGGTGAATTCTGAAGTTCAGGAGTTCATAATGACAGCCCCCAAAGACACACCCCAAAGGGGCAATACTCAGCACAACATCTGTTGTCTTATTATTGGGATCAGCTACAAGTCTTGGCTCGGGGGGGGGGTCACATAACTTTGTACCCTCCAACAATTCCCTGAGGAAAACAGGGATGCCCTAAGGAAAAAAGCAGGACATTCCAGGATCAAATAAGAAACCAGGACTGCTTCTGTAAATCTGGGGCTGTCCCTGGAAAATAGGGACACCTGGAGAGTCTGCAGTTCATTTCAGCTCAGGCTTACTACTGGTCTATGTCTTTGCTCCCTTAGCATCACGGCCTTGCTAATCTTGTGAATGTGAAACACTTTGGGCACCCTAAAGTTATTTGTAAAGGTGAAGTAAGTTTGTTCCCAATATTGGGAGGAAGTAAAAAAAAGGTAAAGGAACCCCGACCATTAGGGGTTGCGGCACTCATCTCGCTTTATTGGCCGAGGGAGCTGGCGTACAGCTTCCAGGTCATGTGGCCAGCATGACTAAGCCGCTTCTGGCTAACCAGAGCAGCGCACGGAAATGCCGTTTACCTTCCCTCCGGAGTGGTACCTATTTATCTACTTGCACTTTGGTGTGCTTTCAAACTACTAGGTTGGCAGGAGCAGGGACCAAGCAACGGGAGCTCATCGTGGGGATTCGAACCGCCAACCTTCTGATCGGCAAGTCCTAGGCTCTGTGGTTTAACCCACAGCGCCACCCGGTTCCCTATTGAGAGGAAGTACTTCTGTGCAAACTGAAGTCCTGGAGAATGTTTTGCTATATAAAGGGCCCCCTTTGTAAGCCAACAACAGCAGACATTGAGTCATCTATTAGTGTCTGGTTGTGCATTCCTCTATACGGCGCTTTGAAAGGCCAAAGCTCTGCTTTCAAAAAGCACCTGCAAGGCTTTATCTAATAGGTCCAGACTGTAGTCTGTTATTTGAATGGGTGTGGTTAGATTGGTTCATACTTTTTGTGGGAAAGTCCAACAGTGGAAATGTTTGGGAAGACGGTTAATAATTACAGTACTCAGGAATTTCTCCATTTCATTGCAGGTAGCTCCCAAAGGTAAAAAAGGTAAAGGTAAAGGGACCCCTGACCATTAGGTCCAGTCGTAACCCACTCTGGGGTTGTGGCGCTCATCTCGCTTTATTGGCCGAGGGAGCCAGCGTACAGCTTCCGGGTCAAGTGACCAGCATGACTAAGCCGCTTCTGGCGAATCAGAGCAGCGCACGGAAATGCTATTTACCTTCCCGCTGGAGCAGTACCTATTTATCTACTTGCACTTTGATGTGCTTTCGAATTGCTAGGTTGGCAGGAGCAGGGACCAAGCAATGGGAGCTCACCCCGTCGCGGGGATTTGAACCACCGACCTTCTGATCGGCAAGCTCTAGGCTCTGTGGTTTAACCCACAGCGCCACCCGTGTCCCAAGCTCCCAAAGGTATGGTCCAGGAAAACAAATTATTTTTCCACTCAGCTGGAACAACGGTCCATCCAGCTCAGTATCATCGACCCTGACTCAGTGGCGTAGCGTGGGGGGTGCAGGGTGGGCTGGCCGCACCGGGCGCAACATCTGGGGGTTAGGGTTAGGGGGCGCAAATCCACGGGTTAGGGGGCGCAAATTACTTGCCTTGCCCCGGGTGCTGACAACCCACGCTACGCCACTGCCCTGACTACCATCGGCTTACCAGGGTATCAAACAAGATTTTCTCCCAGGGGGAACCTTGGCCCAATTTTATTACTGAGCTTCCTGAATGCAGGCAAGTCCCCATTGACGCACATTTGAGTCACATGCGACTGCACACATGCTGCATCACTGAGAAAACAGAAGGGAAAGGGGAGGAAAGGGTTGAAAAGAGAGTGAAGAGGCAGAAATGGCACAGAAACGGCCTCCAGCAATCTCAGGAGCCTTTGCAAGCGAAATCCCAGGATTCTTTGCACTGACCAGTGGAGAGTTGAAGTTTGAAGAAGGAAATTTGGAAGGAATGCCTCTTTCCAAAGTTTCCAGAGGTTTAGAGGGTGTTTGCAGGCTTTTCCAATGGTGTTCCCTATATACGTAATTTCACTTAAAGGCACAGTGCCTCGGAAAGTCACCCCTGCCTATGCAGAAACTCACACATTCCACCCAATTTCTTACCTGCCACTGCATGGTCTATTAATACTGGTGTAGAAGCTGAGGCTCCAATACTTTGGCCACCTCATGAGAAGAGAAGACTCCCTGATGTTGGGAAAGATGGAGGGCACAAGGAGAAGGGGACAACAGAGGACAAGATGGTTGGACAGTGTTCTCGAAGCTACCAGCATGAGTTTGACCAAACTGCGGGAGGCAGTGGAAGACAGGAGTGCCTGGCATGCTCTGGTCCATGGGGTCATGAAGAGTCGGACACGACTAAACAACAACTACAACATTTGCTGAAGTAAAACGTTACCGTTTTTTAAAACTTCATAAGTTTCATGCACTGCAGAAAGTGATGTATCAGCAAATTTATAACAGTGTACATTATTTCTGAGCGGGTGCTCTACTGGCACCTAGTGGCGATATCGAATCTCTCACAAAGAGGAAGGGGGGGTGAGTGTGGTCAGATAAGGTCATCTGAGAGAACTTTGTTCTGGTGACTGTGTCATGGTGGGACTTTCCATATAATATTTACTCGTCATGTGTGCGGCTGAAATTTTAAAGAAGACTTTAAAAACAATGTGTAATACTGAAACTGTGATAACCAAAATACGTTCTGAATACATGCAGGTCCTGCTTCTTGAACACAATGCATTCTCTGGAAATTGTGCTTTAGGTGAACATTCGTATATGAGCCCAGCAATATAATGAATTGTTGTATCGGTCTGTAAACATGCATGTATATTTAGGCTTGCATTTACTTAATAAAAGTGTTAGTGTACACATTTTTCCCCTTCGGAGAATGTCATATCAATTTTGAAGGCTACCAATGTTTCGGCTCGCATTTTGCTCTTGGGAGTGTGGTTTAGGTTTTGAATTCAAATTAAAATGGAATTAAAATGTAAACCCGACCAAATATTCCCTTCTGTTCTTCCTGTTAATAGCATTTTTCTTGGGCCTGCTAGCTTGCGGTTTTTTTAACATTCTTGGAGATTTTTAAATGGAGGTTGTAAGTCTGTTCCTTGTGGGGAGGGGGGAAAGTCCCAAGGATTCCTTCCTCTTGCTTCTCAGTCCCTCGAGTGTTAGATGTGCTGAGTGAAATATTTATTCAGGCGTAGTGATATTTGTGAGTCATAGTGCCTTTGCTAGTTCAGCTGGGTTGTGGGATATTATTTGGGTGATCTCTACATACAATCGTCCCTTTGATCCATGGCTGCTAGCCAGGCCGGCTGTGTTCTGCCTCCTCCACTATGAGGCAATGGATCTCTGATTTCCAGTGGCTGGGAGTCACAAATGCTGGAAGAATGCTCTCGCATTCCTGCCCTGCCTGTGGGTTTTGCACATCCACATCTAGTTGGCCATAGTGAGGCTGCTGAATTAGGCAGGCCTTTGGCTTGATCCTAAGGGACGCGGGTGGCGCTGTGGGTTAAACCACAGAGCCTAGGACTTGCCAATCAGAAGGTCGGCGGTTCAAATCCCTGCGACGGGGTGAGCTCCCATTGCTCGGTCCCTGCTCCTTCCAACCTAGCAGTTTGAAAGCACCTCAAAAGTGCAAGTAGATAAATAGGTACCGCTCCGGCGGGAAGGTAAACGGCGTTTCCGTGTGCTGCTCTGGTTCACCAGAAGCAGCTTGGTCATGCTGGCCACATGACCCGGAAGCTGTACGCCGGCTCCCTCGGCCAATATAGCGAGATGAGCATTGCAACCCCAGAGTCGGCCACGACTGGACCTAATGGTCAGGGGTACCTTTACCTTTACCTTGGCTTGATCCAGCTGGACTCGTCTTAAGTTCCAATATGCCATCAGTTCTCTGGATTCACTCAAATAATTTCCCCCTCTTTCATTCCTTTGCTTCATGTCTTTGCAGAGTTATGTCAGCATTGTGAAGACAGGGTCTTTATTTGTGTGATGGCCTGGGACTCGGGCTCGGACTCGGAGCTAGAGGAGTTTCGGTCCACACCGGATCCTTTGCCTCAGGCGGCATCTGAACCTAGTGTGGGGCCTGATTCTGAAGAGCCCCAGTCTCCACAGGTTCCCCTGCAACAAGCACCAGCTGGGCAGAGTGAGGGGCCTGAGCCTGCCCTGGCTCCAGATGCGGGGATTACCTTGTTGCCTTTTCTTTGATGCATCAGAAACTACCGTATTCTTCGCTCTCTAGGACACACTTTTTCCCCTCCTAAAATTAAAGGGAAATGTGTGTGCGTCCTATGGAGCAAATGCAGGCTCCTTGGCTTCAGCGATAGCAATGTGAAGTCTCCAAAGCACAGAGGGAGTGCTCTCCCCGCGCTCCGGAGGCTTCGCATTGCTTTTGCTGAAGCCTGGAGAGCGAGAGAGGTCGGTGCGCACCGACCCCTCTCGCTCTCCAGGCTTCAGGGATAGCCACCTGAAGCCTTTGGAGCGCAGTGGGAACTCACTGTGCTCCGGAGGCTTCGGGTTCCTTTTGCTGAAGCCAAGAGAGTCTTGCAGAGAGCAGTGGCGTAGCGTGGGTTGTCAGCACCCGGGGCAAGGCAAGCAATTTGCGCCCCCTAACTGAGAGAGAGTGAGTGAGCCAGGTAGGGGCAGAGAGCTGCAAGTGCAAGCGCGCCCCCCCCAGATGTTGCGCCCGGTGCGGCCGGCCCCCCCTGCACCCCCCACGCTACGCCACTGGCAGAGAGGGAGAGCTGCGTGGCGCCCTTTCAGCCAAGCAGGAGGAAAAATGGAAGGGGCTCCGTTTCTCCTGCCACTTCGCTGAAGGGGCGCTGAGCAGAGAGGGGGAGATTTTTTTTTCTTGTTATCCCCCTCTAAAACAAGGTGCGTCCTATGGTCGGGTGCGTCCTATAGAGCGAAAAATACAGTAAATGTTTTCATTTTTGTCTCCAGCCAACTTCTCCCAGTTTGTTTCTGAATCTGTAGCTGTGATAGCGGAAAGCTTCTACAACAGCAAGGACCTGAGCAAGGATTTGCATGGCAGAAACAGTCTCCTAGCATCATGTCTCCAAGGGTAAGGGGAGGTAATAAAATTCTGGAGAGCTGAAATCCAGAATCGGCTTTCATTTCTGGTGTTTATACAGTGGTACCTTGGTACTCAAATGCCTTGGTTCTCAAACACCGAAAACCCGGAAGTGAGTGTTCTGGTTTTTGAACGATTTCCAGAAAGTGGACGTCCGATGCAGCTGTTGGCTATTGTTTCCAGGGCGCTTGCACCAATCAGAAGCTGTGCCTTGGTTTTCAAACATTTCGGAAGTCAAATGGACTTCCAGAATGGATTAAGTTTGGCGCTTTTGTTTTTGCTATTTATTTTGCATTTTTGAGGCTTTTTCGGTTAATTTGTTTTTGTGACTGTGTGGAACCCAGTTCAGCTACTGATTGACTGATTGATTGTGTGACTGTGGAAATGGATTAAAAAACCCCATCGAAACAATGACTATCATCAGTGCAGGTAAGAAAAAAAATTAATTTTAATTTTTATCATCTACAATACTGTCTTATTTATTTTATAGTACAGTACATTGATTGTTGCTTTCATTTAATGGATCAATGGTCTTGTTAGATAGTAAAATTCATGTTAAATGGCTGTTTTAGGGGTTGTTTTTAAAAGTCTGGAATGGATTAATCTGTTTTGCATTACTTTCTATGGGAAAGCACGCCTTGGTTTTGGAACGCTTTGGTTTTGGAACGGACTTCTGGAACAGATAAAGTTTGAGAACCAAGATATCACTGTAGTTCCTACACTCAGTATCTAATGTGCCTGTGTGTAGTATATTGGAACAAGCAGAGTCGCTTCATGAACTAAGCATATCATAGCAGCTTTTTAACAGCTGCAGCAAGCATTAGATTCCTGATGTTTACATTATTGGATCACCAAACAGCTAGAACCATTTACTGATCTCATTTGAGGCAGCAAATGCAAAGGATGGTGCCACTGCTTTTAACAGTGATGACAATCACTTTGTGTTGCAAAATACTGGAAATTATGGGATATGAACTAAAGAGGAATAAAATCCAAAATTCACCCCAAAAGTTTCATATAGGGCAAAAAAGACAAAAACTGCAATCATCCCCATGTTCCACATGCCATGTTCCATAACTAATTTTCACCCTTCTGGTACCTTCAGCATTGTTTCGGATCAATGGGCAAATTAATACCTGTGTTAGAGAGTTGCATATTAAAAGGAGATGATAACTTCTCTGCTATTTCCACAATAAAACTTATTCTATTTCAGAGGTGATCTATGTGGGGCTACCTTTGAAGGTGACCCGGAAACTACATCTAATCCAGAACGCGACAGCCAGACTGGTGACTGGGAGCAGCCGCCGAGACCATATAACACCGGTCTTGAAAGGCCTACATTGGCTCCCAGTACGTTTCTGAGCACAATTCAAAGTGTTGGTGCTGACCTTTAAAGCCCTAAATGGTCTCAGCCCAGTATATCTGAAGGAGTGTCTCCACCCCCATTGTTCTACCTGGACACTGAGGTCCAGCACCAAGGGCCTTCTGGCGGTTCCCTCACTGCAAGAAGCCAAGTTACAGGGAACCAGGCAGAGGGTCTTCTCGGTAGTGGTGCCCTCCCTGTGGAACGCCCTCCCACCAGATGTCAAAGAGAACAACAACTACCAGACTTTTAGATGACATCTGAAGGCAGCCCTGTTTAGGGAAGCTTTTAATGTTTGATGTATCACAGTATTTAAATTTTTTTTGGAAGCTGCCCAGAGTGGCTGGGGAAGCCCAGCCAGATGGGCAGGGCACAAATACTAAATTATTATTATTGTTGTTGTTGTTGTTGTTGTTGTTGTTGTTGTTGTTATTATTATTATTATTATTATTATTATTATTATTATTATTATTATTGGTGTATCTAGTCTACATAATAGGTAATCAATGCATCTGACCCTAAAGGCTATGAGAGAAAAGTTCACTCAATGCTGGATGGGATAGACAGGCAGCATGAAAACTGGGAATACAGTACTAAACTGAAACACATGGGGGCAGTCGTGTATTTGCATTGCTTAATTTATTGAGTTTATAGCAACACTTACACAGTTACACTTACACAGGTAATGGTGTTCATTTGCACATTTAATTTTTTTTTTACTTTTTTCAGTTTTCATAAAACATACAGCATGGAAACAACCACAACCAACTAAAGTACTATTCGATACAACATTTTCCTATAGGATGTCCAATTGATTTAATTTTGTGTGTCCTTCCAGAGAAAGCCATGAGTTGAAGGTGGCTCTGTTGGGGGATCTGCTCTATTAACACAACAAATAAAACAAACCATTCTGAAGATATCAGCATGTCCTCTTGCCTCCTTCATCAGGCTACTTAATTTCTCTGCCAGAACATTTTATCAAACATTGCGTCATTCCATATCAAGTGATCCAACTGTTTTACCTCATGTCATCCAATTTTCTTAATATTTCATACATTTGTTGAATGATCAAAACTAAGTTTAAATCTAAAATTTTATTTTTTTTAATCTCATCCCCTTTGTGAGTCATGGGGATTGGAAATTTTTAAAAATTGTCAATTTTGGCCTTGCTGGACTACACAAAAACCTTAAAAGCTCAGCCCAGAATTGACATACATCAAAACTAAAAACACAAATCTCTTCGGACCTTCAGGGGCTTTAACATGATATGTCACATAATGGACTTACTTTAAAATTTAAATTTAAGTTACAAAATTGAAAATGTGAAAGTGATTTTAAAAAATTAACGTGATTTAAAATTTCCAAAAAAGTATTGATTATTTAAAAAATTTAAGAGCTACCTGTATGTATGTGTGTGTGTGTGTATTGTACATACATGCCTGCCTTATTGGGTTAGGATAAATGGGTCTTCTTGGAGTAAAATGTAATAGAATAAACAAGACTTCAGACTGTAATATCAGTTACTTCAGACATTTCTTTAGAAAGATATTCAGCTAAAAGGTATCTGAAAAGCTAGGCAGGCTTTTCTTTAAAAAATGTGTTCCCAAGCCGAGTAATAGCTGGCTACTTTTTCATCAGCCAGCTTTCTGTTTTCATCAATCTTAATCTATGTGTTTGAGTTTGGGTGCACTAATCAAAAAAGGCCCCCATTTTAGATTTCCCCCTCCCAGAGTTACGTGTTGCAGTCCAATGCTGAAAACCGGATAATCGCCACATTTTTGGTTTATAATATCCTGTGCGGCGCTTCCATGAAGAGTTAGCACTTCAGATGGGAGTCCGTGCTGACAATGTGAGATATTCTGGTTCTTCTTCGAATTGTTGGCAAGATTTTATAACGGTGCTTTGTTCAGTAACCAGGCGAGTTCAGTGCATTTTCTGCATGAGGCGCAACTGCACGAAGGCGAAGGAAGCTTTCAACCCAGCATGGTTCCTTGCCCCTGGAAGACTTTCTCCGTAATCCATCATATGAAAGTGTGAATTATGGGCAAACTATAAATGACAGCAGCTTAGTCAGGAAAGGAGCTGCAGTGAGAGAATAGCCTTTGAGGAACCAGGAGCATTTTTCCAACAGCACAGCAGAGAGTCCTTTAGGCTCTGGTTAAGAGTTTGGGTCGTCTGGGTCGCTGATAAGCCTGTAAGAACTTGAATGTCAGGAAAAGGAAGGAAAAACGACTCAGCTGAGCTGATCACTTGCACAGCAAGAAACAAACGGTGAGGAATTCAGATATGATGCCCGGTGTGTGTGTGTGATTGAGTTTAAGAAACACAAATCTGTGTCTAGTGTTGCATTTCAACATGGAAACTATTGACCATGTTTGCAACATTTGCACACCAGGGTTCTGTGGCCCAGACGGGTGGCGTTGTGGTCTAAACCACCGAGCCTCTTGGGCTTGCCAGTCAGAAGATCGGCAGTTCGATTTCCCATAGCGGAGTGAGCTCCCGTTGTTCTGTCCCATCTCCTGCCATCCTAGCAGTTCGAAAGCACGCCAGTGCAAGTAGATAAATAGGTACCACTGCGATGGGAAGGTAAATAGCATTTCCGTGTGCTCTGGTTTCCATCACAGTGTTCCGTTGCGCCAGAAGCAGTTTAGTCCTGCTGGCCACATGACCCAGAAAGCTGGCTGTGGACGAACGCTGGCTCCCTCAGCCTGAAAGCGAGATGAGCGCCGCAACCCCATAGTCACCTTTGACTGGACTTAACCGTCCAGGGGTCCTTTACCTTTTACCTTTATGCCACACCAGAAGCTGCTCGCCTGATGGGGCAGATCCACAACACCATCTTCGTGGCGTCACTACAGCTTACAAGAAGGAGGTACCTCAGGAGTGTGATTGTTGAAAAGTTGGGAATTTGACAGAAAGTACCACCTTGTTTAAGAACTAAAGTATTGAGCTGTAACACCTATGCAACAAAGTTAAGGAACTGAGGGGAAATACCTGGAAGTGAGCTGAGCTTTTACTATCCTGTCTAGAAACCTGTAACATCAAACCAAAGAGCAATAACTGAAGTTTAGAAGAAGCTGTATGTGTTACTGCCTTGTTAGGAGCCTGCAACATCCACTAGTTTTAGTATAATTATTAAGTTAATGGTTTCCTGAAAGAACGTTACCTCCTGACAAATCATTTGCTTTGCTAACCTGGTTCTGTAAAAGAAATCTATTATTTGTTCAACTTCTGCCTGAGTCTCCAAGTATCAAAGTTTTACCTCGCAGGAAGAAACATAACATAACCCTTGGTGGTTAGAGAGTATAGATGTCTGTGGAGGGTGGCATCTGCTGCAACTGGCATACAGTGGTTGGAATCTGCCTCACAAGTGGATGAAAAACATCAATTTTACTTCCCTAAAGATCTCCGGCGTAATGCAGTTATATGCAGTTGAAGACAATTGCAAGAGTTATTTTTAATTTCACAAGCTGGGGAAATACTCTAGAAAATTACTTTCCGGACAAATTTGCAGAGGCACTGCATTCGTGGGAAGTCGGCCAAGTGATAAAACATTACCACTGGCAAAGAGCATTGAATCATTAGATTCCTAATGGATGGAAACTTACAACATGCAAGTATTAAAAGGAGCAGTTTACAGTATTTGATGCTCCTTCGTTATTTTTATTAAACAAAATTGATGCTAATTTCGGAGACAGGGTATTTCTATGCAATTATTCACTCCATTCATGTTTTCCTTTTTTAATGTTATTTTTAAGTTGCCAAATAAACTTAATACTCTGCCAACACTGGTTTCCATGTGACTTGAGTTCCTCTGAATTCTCTGCAATCAGGAATATCACTCCAATTTGAATCTTTTCTTTGACTTCAAGATCTGCTCCAACTTCTCCGTCTCCTCCTCTGTCATCTCAGGTATTTTCCCACTCCTTCAGTTATACTAGGTATGTCAGGTGTGTAAGTATCAGCAATCATCTACTGGATAGTGTTATGAGTTTGGGGCATTAAGCTGTGTGCTAGACCCTTCTAACAAGTATTAGGATTTAACCAAGGCATCTACTTCTTGGAATAGCCAGGCCAGTCTCCTGTTGAGGTGATCGCCTGGGTGATGAGCCATTAAAGGGGATTAAGGGACCAAGACGGCAAATATGTGGGAGTGTTAAGGTTTAGTCTTATTGTAAGTTATTGTAAGTTTAAGTCTGCTGCAACTGGATTTCTTATGGACAGTGCCAGTCCTGAATAATAATAATAATTTATTTCCCCCCCCCCACCACCCATCTGGCTGGGCTTCCCCAGCCACTCTGGGCAGCTTCCAACAAAATATTAAAATACAGTAATGCATCAAACATTAAAATCTTCCCTAAATTTATTGGATTTGTGACCATTATGCTCATTTGCCTTCAGTAACAGCAAAGCTCTGCTGGGTGAAATACAATTGCCTCTGGTCTATTTTTGGGGAATCCTGCAACGTCTTTAAGTTTTACTCTGCTAACTATACGTCTGAATCTACTCTGGATCAATATTGAATTTTTTTAAAAAAATATGTAGTATAAACACTGACAACTGGGAAACACTGGCCTGCAAGCGCTCCAGTTGGAGAACAGCCTTTGCCAAAGGTGTCACGGGCTTTGAAGACACTCGAACTCAGGACGCAAGGGAGAAACGTGCTAAGAGGAAGGCACGCTTGGCAAATCCACACCGTGATCAACTGCCACATGGAAACCAATGTCCCCACTGTGGAAGGACGTGTGGATCCAGAATTGGCCTCCACAGTCACTTACAGGCTCACTGTTAAAACCGTGTTTATGGAAGACAATCTTACTCCGCTACGAGGGATCGCCAAAGAAAAGTAGAAGGATCAATATTGACTAGAATCTCATGACACCTTCATGGAGAATCCTGCCACCTTGGCCAAATGTAAGGTAAAGGTAAAGGTACCCCTGCCCGTACGGGCCAGTCTTGACAGACTCTGGGGTTGTGCGCCCATCTCACTTAAGAGGCCAGGGGCTAGCGCTGTCCGGAGACACTTCCGGGTCACGTGGCCAGCGTGACAAAGCTGCATCTGGCGAGCCAGAGCTGCACACGGAAACGCCATTTACCTTCCCGCTGGTAAGCGGTCCCTATTTATCTACTTGCACCCGGAGGTGCTTTCGAACTGCTAGGTTGGCAGGCGCTGGGACCGAGCAACGGGAGTGCACCCCGCCGCAGGGATTCGAACCGCCGACCTTTCGATCGGCAAGTCCTAGGCGCTGAGGCTTTAACCCACAGCGCCACCTGCGTCCCTTGGCCAAATGTACCAGTGGTTATATTTGCATAAAGTATACTGCACATGTACAAATGGATTTGGGGATATCATAGCAAATGAAACAAGCAATGGATTCTTTATCATAGTATATTTTGCAGAAAGGTGTGCAGTGACGATGGATTATGCGGAGGTGGCAAGGCTCACCAGGAAGATCAGGCGTCAAGAAGACAATAAATTTAACAGAGAATGGCATAACTTTATAGAATATATGAAAGAGCACTTTAAATGTCTAAGAACATTAGCAGGATTTTCATAACACTTTTAACTTAAAATTAACAAAGGATAAACATGAAGTATAATAATTTGGATAAATGTAATTATATGCAGATAAAAAGGAAGATGAACCTTGGAAACCAAGGGAGGGAAGTTGGGGGGTTTAGGGAACCCCATTAAGGTATTGACATGGCCATGGTTTATGAAAGTGTGTGTGTGTGTGTGTGTGTGTGTGTGTGTAAAACTGCTATTTTTCTTTTTGAAACTTTGAAAATAAAAGGTAAACGAAGTCGATATCTAGACTTCCCATCAAGAGTTGTAAAAGTAATTCCCTATATCTGCAGGTCACTGTAACTTAGCTATACAGAGAGGGACATTTTGTGGGGTTTTGTGGAGACCTCTTTTTCAAATACCTGAAAAATATCAAGACGTTTCTAAAATTTCTTGCTTAGCACTGATCCTGGGCACCGAGAGTGGAAATTAGATTCCAACGTCAAAACGAAACAGACGTTGGCAACACAGCTGGAACATAATCCTGCGGGTTTCGAGCTGAGAAAGTAGCAATTCATGGCAACTCTTCCTGCTAAATAAGGACACCATCTCCTTTTACGTTTAAGAATGACTTGCAAGGTAAACTTACTGAAGTCAGCAGTGCCTTCTGCTTGAATTGCATGATTTAATACTGCAGCTGGCTACTGGCTGAACAATTCTGGTCTCCTTGCAAAACTTCTGCCAGTTTGGGGCTTGCCTGCACTGCAGATAAAAGATGTAGTTCCTGCTTTGTGCAGCATTGGCTAATAGGGAATGTTGTGTGATGATCCATTGCCTCCTTGTACGGCAATTGAGCTGACTCTGGCTGGGGCCAGTGCCGGATTGACGTACAGTGGTACCTCGGGTTAAGTACTTAATTCGTTCTGGAGGTCCATACTTAACCTGAAATTGTTCTTAACCGGAAGCACCACTTTAGCTAATGGGGCCTCTTTCTGCTGCCACACTGCCAGAGCACGATTTCTGTCCTTATCCTGAAGCAAAGTTCTTAACCTGAAGCACTATTTCTGGGTTACCAGAGTCTGTAATCTGAAGCGTATGTAACCCAAGGTACCACTGTATAAGCTAAACAAGCTACAGTCATACCTCATGTTATGTTTGCTTCAGGTTACGTGTTTTCGGGTTGCGGACCATGGAAAACCAGAAGTACTGGAACGGGTTACTTCCGGGGTTCACCGCTCACACATGTGCAGAAGCGCCAAACTGTGCTTGGCGCTTGCGCAGACGCGGCGCTTCAGCTTGCGAACGCTGCAGGTTGTGGACATGCCTCCACGGATTATGTCCGCAACCCGAGGTTCTACTGTATAGCTTAGGGCCCCACTCTCTTGGGGGCCCCCAAAAAAATTAAAGGAAAAAATAACCTGGATGTACATTTCCAAAATATAAGATAAAAAAAGAAAACCACATACAACATTAGTGTTTTGTGTTGTGTGGGCTCCTATGATGTAAGTCCATGGAGCCTGCCTGCTCCCTAAAATATCACTGGTTTGCTAATTTCTATATATAGTGTGCCTTCATTCTGCATGGACTGGTTACATGGCAACATGGGCAAATGGCTTTAGATACCCATGAGGTCCATAAATTGCCATGTAGCATATATTCAACACAAAAAACAGTGACAATTTGTTGTTGACAAAGGACAACTGGACGTATAAAGGGCCTCATTACCTTCAGGAGCTTCGGGCCTCATCAAACCTAAATCCGGCCCTGGCTGGGGCTCAACTTAGATTTGTGTTGATCTAGAGCAGGGATGAGGGACGCCGATCAGAAGGTTGGCGTTTCGAATCCCCGTGATGGGGTGAGCTCCCGTTGATTGATCCCTGCTCCTGCCAACCTAGCAGTTCAAAGTGTAAGTAGATAAATAGGTACTGCTCTGGCGGGAAGGTAAACGGCGTTTCCATGCGCTGCTCTGGTTCGCCAGAAGTGGCTTAGTCTTGCTGGCCACATGACCAGGAAGCTGTACGCCGGCTCCCTTGGCCAATAAATCGAGATGAGCGCCACAACCCCAGAGTCGGTCACGACTGGACCTAATGGTCAGGGATCCCTTTACCTTTAGAGCAGGGATGGGGAATCTGCGGCCCTCCAAATGATGCTGGTCTACAGCTCTCACCAGCCTTGGCCATTGGTTAGGCTGCCTGGCGCTGATAGGAATCCAGTGGGATAAAACTAAGACCCAGGAGGTGGATGCTGTATGGCAGTGCTTCCCTATGAACTGGTTGTAAGTAAAATGGCAGCAGGTAGGGGGTTGGATGAATGCAAACTGGTCCGCATTTGAAATAAACATAGAAAAATAAAAAATTGTCCAGTAGCAACTTATAGACCGAATATGTTTGTTCTGGAATAAACTTAGTTGGTCTATAAGGTGCTAGTGGACAATTTTTTATTTTTTTATTTCAACTGCGTCAGACCAACATGGCTACCTACCTGAATCTGGTATTCATTGTGTAGGGCAGTTCCCCATTTGCCCTAGTAGACCTGCCAACACTGCTAATAGATAAAGCAAGCAGTCTTGGCTCCCTCATTGCCCTGTGAGGATATGAGCCACCACAGATCAGCAATTGCAGATCTAAGACCTGTTTCATATTTTACACAGTAGCTGATTTCCATGGGTGTCCCATCAATGATACTCATGCTAAATGCATGGATTGACCCAATGAATATCCAGGAACAACCGTTGGGGAGCTTCAATTGGCTGCAGTGGCTAATGGGGCATGAAAATAATAAAAATAAGGCAAGTTCCATACATATTAATTATTGTGTAAACTTTGAAGCCCAGAGTTAAGTGTAAAACATCACAAAAAGATGACAGGTTTTTGCATTCTTCAGGGTTCTTCGCCAGAACACAGGGAAAGGAGGGACAGACCTGAGATCGCAAGTGCCCCATCATGGTAAAACAAAATGAAATTAGTTGAGAGCAATGATGTGGACCTTTGTTGAGCTGAACAGTTTTATGTTGGTGCTGTTTTTTTAAAAAAAGGATTTAAGGATCTGTCAGGGAACTGCCATCGGAGCTAGAGGCGGAGGGAAGGCTCCAGAGGGATGCCGGAGAGGGTCCCAGTAGGGAGAGAGGCAGCCCATCTGCTGGGGAAGGAAAACAGCGTAACACCAGTGGAGAAGGGGGGCAGATGGGGGAATCGAAGAGGAGGCTCCAGGACTCTTCACCGGAGACCAGCGGGGAGAGCACGGGTCCTCCGCTGCCCACACCCTCCCTGCGCAGAAGACTTCCGTGCAGGGAGAGTAGGAGGAGACTTGGCGTCAAAGAACTTCTTTGCTGGAAGAAGTTCAAGAAACGCCCACTGACGGATTCTGCCAGTGACTGAGACAGCCACGAAGTGAAGGGCTGTCCAGACAGAAAGGGTTCAACCAGGTAACCTAGCCAGGAGTGGCGGCAACTTACGCACGAGCAACCCCAGAACCATTACAGGATCTTATAAAGAGCAATATTTGTAGCCATTATTTGATGCACTTAAAGAGTAGTGATGTATGAAAGTGAGAGCTGGACCATAAAGAAGGCTGATCGCCAAAGAATTGATGCTTTTGAATTATGGTGCTGGAGGAGACTCTTGAGAGTCCCATGGACTGCAAGAAGATCAAACCTCTCCATTCTGAAGGAAATCAGCCCTGAGTGCTCACTGGAAGGACAGATCGTGAAGCTGAGGCACCACTACTTTGGCCACCTCATGAGAAGACTCCCTGGAAAAGACGCTGATCTTGGGAAAGATAGAGGGCACAAGGAGAAGGGGACGGCAGAGGACGAGATGGTTGGATAGTGTTCTCGAAGCTACCAACATGAGTTTGACCAAACTGCGGGAGGCAGTGGAAGACAGGAGGGCCTGGTGTGCTCTGGTCCAGGGGGGTCATGAAGAGGTGGACATGACTAAACAACAACAACAAAAGAGTGTGCAACTGTGTGACAACAGTGAGAGCAACTCTGTCACTACACCTATGCATTTGAATTGAATGCAAAGACCCTTTTCCTTTTTCCTTTTGCAGAATTCAAGCCCCTGCTCCAGTTTCCAAGCTTGCCAACAAGTTTGACCTGACAGCAGATTATTGGCACCAACACTTCCTCACAGGGCGAGCCTTCATTGAACCAGCCGCTGTCCTGGATGCAGAACCAGAAGGGTAGGTTGCGTTTCTTCTTTTTTCCCAGAGACCTGACTGTGGAAGCAGTACTGTTGAATTGTAGGAGTTGACAGTGCCGAGTTTCAGTTACGCTACCCATAACATTCCCTGCGCTGAGTCCTTCCTTCTCACTGGTCCAGGGCTGCACTCCGGGTGATGTTCCCTGGCATTACCATGGACTGTCTAACTGTTGAACTGTTGTTGGGTTGCATTTGGTTGCATTTTCTGCTGCTTACCTGTCTGTTGCAGGTTTCTGGTTGTACACCTATTAATCAAGTGTTTTCTCAAAGGGCTGTCCAACCTTCATCCACAAGGATGGAAACGATGGCCTCAGTGGAACATTCAATTGGTACTGGCACAACTTACGCATCACCCTTCCAAACCTCTGGCAGTGTGCCATTCTCCTCTCCCTTTTTGGAACATAGCCTTTCTTGTGGCAATTACAGTGGTACCTCGGGTTACATACACTTCAGGTTACATACGCTTCAGGTTACAGACTCCGCTATTCCAGAAATAGTGCTTCAGGTTAAGAACTTTGCTTCAGGATGAGAACAGAAATTGTGTTCTGGCAGTGCGGCAGCAGCAGGAGGCCCCAGTAGCTAAAGTGGTGCTTCAGGTTAAGAACAGTTTTAGGTTAAGTACGGACCTCCGGAACGAATTAAGTACTTAACCCGAGGTACCACTGTATTGTGCACCAATAGACTGGAAGAAGAGTTCTGTAGAGGTCCATTCTTCCCTGTAATCTCTAGCGCTAACCAAACTAGTCCCGGAAACATGGAAATGGCCTAATTCCATATCATTTTTGTTGTTGGCTCTCGGGGAAACCAGAAGAAGATATGAAATGAGAATGCAGATAATGTTATAGTGGGAGGAAGAATGCACTCGTATTTTTATTGCATGCTTCACTCTGCAATATTTACATATATTTAAAGCTAACCTTCCACAAGTTCTGATAATGCCACTGCTAGTAAGAGGGGGACAAAAGAATAAAGGGATTTCAGAACCACAGTTTAGGGGTTACCAAACACAGCCGCACACATATCAGTCCTGGATGCTTTAAGGATAGAGTTTCCTGCCTTGGTTCAGGGAATGAAACTAGACGGCTCCGGAGAGAAGCTGCTCTGGTTTAAAGCAATATAAATTCATTAAATTACTTACTTATCTAGCCTCTCGTTTGCTTGCCGCCAGTGTGTCTGTTCTTTCCTCCATCGCAGGTTCTCATTCAACCCTGGGAATCTAGCGTTCCCTACAAGGGCAATGTACATAGAGTCACATTGAAACTTTAATATCAACATTTCCCTACTGATATGAGTTCTGCAAGAGGCTACGTCCATTGTGCTGGCAGCAAGGAAGGTGTATCTTTTTACACCCAGTCTAAAAGAGCACATTTGATATGAAATTGTTGAAACACAACAGATGGGAACAATGTGCCCCTGAGAACAATGAGACCTGGTTGGGGCTCAGAGCCAGGAAATAAAACCAACCTAGAAGCGAAACATTGGGCAGAGGCAGACAAGGGAATGAGGTCCAGGAGTCCAGACTTGAGTCAGGAGGGCTAGCCAACATGGTGCTCCCCAGATGTTGTTGGACTACAACTCCCATCAGCCTTAGGTAGTATGGCTAATGGCAAGGGATGATGGGAGTTGTAGTCCAACAACACCTGGGACCACCACACTGGCTAAGGTATAGGGTGGATTCTTCCAGTACCCTCTTAATGAAAAAAATGTGTGCAACAAACCCTTGCAAGTCAGCTTCGTCCAACAAGTGGAAAGAATGTCTGACAACCAGTCCCAGAACTCAGTTCACCTGTCTGTGGAAGTGGCTCTAGTATTGATCACTGCCTCTCCTGGCTACCAGAATAAAAAACTGGCTGCCTAAGCTTTTGGCAGCCAAGGCAAGCAGCACCAGCAGGTGAGAGCTAGTTCCATGGGCTTCCTCATTAAATGGGCACAGGATCAAACTGGGGAGTTGAGACAATGATCAAGCCAGCTTTCTGGTCGCTTCCTCGAAAGAAGCTCAAGGACTAAAGAGGCTGAGCAGTGCTAAGCAATCAAGAAGAAGCCTAGGATATAAGTCGTGGGCCCCGCCTGCTAGCCTGCTCCCTAAAATATCCCTGGTTTGCTCCTTTCTATATATAGGGTAGGGACGCGAGTGGGGCTGTGGGTTAAACCGCAGAGCCTAGGGCTTGCCGATCAGAAGGTTGGCGGTTCGAATCCCTGCGATGGGGTGAGCTCCCGTTGTTCGGTCCCAGCTCCTGCCTGCCTAGCAGTTCGAAAGCACGTCAAAGTGCAAGTAGATAAATAGGTACCGCTCCAGCGGGAAGGTAAATGGCGTTTTCATGCGCTGCTCTGGTACGCCAGAAGTGGCTTAGTCATGCTGGCCACATGACCCGGAAGCTGTACGCCGGCTCCCTTGGCCAATAAAGTGAGATGAGCACCGCAACCTCAGAGTCGGTCACGACTGGACCTAATGGACCCTTTACCTTTACCTTTATATATAGGGTGCCTACATTCTGCATGGACTGGTTGCAGGGCAACATGGGAAAATGGCTTGAGATACTTATTAGGTCCATAAATTACTATATAGCAAATATTCAACACAAAAAACAGCAACAATTTGTTGTTGACAAAGGACAGCTGGACATATCCAGGGCCCCATTACCTTCAGTAGCTGAGGGCCTCATCAAACCTAAATCCGGTCCTGGTCCCGCCCCCTCAATATTGGGGGAGGGCTCAGCCCCCTACCTACAAATATTGAGGGAGCCAAAGCCCCTTGCACCCCCTATAGTTGGCACCACTGCCCAGTACACAGTGGTACTTAGGTCTGTCTAGTTCAGCATTGCCTATGGACCCTTAACCCAAATTTATTTATTATTACAACTCAACTAATTGTTCACCACCAGGGGGAGCTGGAAATAGATGCTTTGCAACAGACCCACAAACAAGGGT
Organism: Podarcis melisellensis; assembly: GCF_964234715.1. Taxonomy (NCBI): domain Eukaryota; kingdom Metazoa; phylum Chordata; class Lepidosauria; order Squamata; family Lacertidae; genus Podarcis; species Podarcis melisellensis. The sequence continues at coordinate 13,838,931 of NC_138534.1, read as the reverse complement.
TGAGAGTGGAATGCTCAGGGAATAGGAGAGGCAACCATTTTGTTTTGTTTTGTTTTAATTTCTGTATTTTTATTTTATTCTTTTGAAGTTTATACATTTCACTAATTTTGCAAATTTCACTAATTTTACAATCATTTTGACTTGACTTCCTTCCCCCTCTTTCTGAGGTTCCTTAAATTAGCTTTTAATATCTTCTGCATATCCAAATTAACTTGATTTGCTCATTTATTCATCTTCTTTAAGTATATACTCTTATGAAACTGCAGGTTCTTGCAATAACCCTGTGAATGTTTTTATCTGTTTATAATTTATCTGCAAATATTCCAGAAACCATTTCCATCCTTTTATTGTGTACACTTGAAAACGCTGGCAGCATTAAGATAAATTCAACAGTGTAAATAAGTTTGGGTGGATGTAATAGTGGAATACTGAATGGTTTAGTCTTTGTAAACTGTGCAGGGATTTATGATGTGCAAAGTGAGCCATGGAAAGAGAAGAGGGGAAGTCACTGATACTTTAAGGATGCTCAAATTAATAATTTAAATTGTGAAACAGAAAATTCAATAAAAATTACCGTATATCCAAAAGAAGAAAACCCTTTAGTGTCTTGCTCCCAGCCTAAAGAGGCAGCAGCAGGTCCCATTATTGGAGGTCCGCATTCTATAGCACCTGCCAAGACCCATGTTCCCAATGTGGACCCACTGCCAATTCTTGCTGTTTCTCCTCCTCCTTACTAATGTGTTCACTTGCTCTCTCAAAGTGAAGAAGTCGTGAGAAGAGCGAGAAGGAGCAGAAATCTCTGCATGTCCCATCCCCTGCGGATCGTCTCGGAGGGCGAGGCAGGTTAAAAGGGCAGTGGCAATAATGGCGAGAAACGATGAGATGGGCACATTATCAGTGGTTGCAAGAACTAATGATCCCTGTCTTTAAGTCTGAACAAAATGCTTGCTTAACCCGGAGGTAGGCTGTCTGAATTGTGCATTGCTTTATAATGATTTGTTGGGTCTCTGGACCATAATAAATATTGATTGATTGATTGATTGATTGATAGGAACTTGTCAGGGGACTGATTTGTAAATCCGGGGACTGTCCTGGGGAAACGGGGACGTCTGGTAACCTTACCTTAAACGAGGAACCTGCCCTGAACATTGCAAGATCTGGCCAACCAGAATCTAGTCGTGGAGTTGGTGGCAAAACAGCTCCGATGGACAACGGCATGAAAGCACAACTTTGCTGGGTTTCTGCTTTGTGACATCCTTGGTGTAGTGCAGGGATGTCCAACTGGTCGACTGCGATCAACAGGTCGATCCCGGCTGCTAGCGGTCGATCACGGGCACGATCACAAAAACAGAAGCCCAAGTTATTGCTGTACGGTTTCTTCTTGTTTGCTGAGTGATCATTTGACCTGCCCCTCCTTTGACTTGCCTCTATAAAAAAGGCTCAACAAGATCACTGCCAGTTTTTTTCCCCTGGGAGTAGATTGCAGTCTTTTGGGAATTGGACGTCCCTGGTGTAGCAGATCGTTCAGCTCCAAAACCTAAGGGATGGTAGTTGTGTCTACCTGCAGGGTCTCACAGGCCATGACCACATTCTCTGGTTATTGCCCCCTCTCCAAATTTCATAACTGTCACAAATCGAACCAGATGTCAAAGAGAAGAACAACTACCACACTTTTAGAAGACATCGGAAGGCAGCCCTGTTTAGGGAAGCTTTTAATGTTTAATAGGCTATTGTATTTTAATATTCTGTTGGAAGCCGCCCAGCGTGGCTGGGGAAACCCAGCCAGATAGGCGGGGTATAAATAATAAATTATTATTATTATTTAAGGGGGAAAAGAATTATGATACACCGTTTGTGTAGATTATCCCAACAAAGAGAGCCAGTGTAGCAGTTTGTGTTGGACTAGGACCTGCGGACAACAAGGTTACAATCCCTGCTCAGCCCTGAAACTAATTGGGTGACTTTGAGCCAGTCCTAGACTCTCAGCCTAACCTACCTCACAGGGTTGTTGTTGGGGTGGGGCAGAGCCATGTGTGCCTCCCTTGGAGGAAAGGTAAGATATAATGCACTAGGCAAAATGAAATTCCATCACAAATACATCTTTGGAAAATTTCATTATGAAAGAGTAGATTGTATTTGTTTGCCATCTACTCTTGCAACACCAACATTTTTTAATTAGGCTCAGAAACAGATTGTGGACAAGATGCCATGGCAGCACCCAGTCCCAAGTTGGCAACAATGAGACAAGTGCAGGCCAAGGGCGCTTAAATCTGCTGAGGATCTGTTTGGTTGTGGAGAGAATTGCGGCTGAGCTAAAACCTTCACAGAAAAGGTGGGTTTTGAAGGATAATTTTAAAAGGAAGTGAGATGGTAAAACATCCTTGTTTGGGGGGAGATTTTACCTTGTCACTCTGCCATAGGACACCCCTCCCCCATTTTATGGATGGAGATCTGGGGTTAGGCATAGACGGCTGCTCCAGCCTGAGGAATATGGTACAGTGGTCCCTTGGTTCTCAAACGTCTTGGTACTCAAACAACTTGGAACCCAAACACTGCAAACCTGGAAGTGAGTGTCCCGGTTTGCGAACTTTTTTCGGAAGCGGAACGTGCTACATTTTGAGTGTTACGCTGAGGTCCGTCTGTTTTTACTATTTATTTTGCGTTTTTGTTTTTGCGGCTTCTTTGTTTTGTTTTTGTGACTGTGTGGAACTCAGTTCAGCTACTGATGGATTGATTGTCTGACTGCAGTACATTGTTTATTGCTTTTGTTTTATGGACCAATGGTCTCGTTAGATGGTAAAATTCATGTTAAATTGCTGTTTTAGGGGTTGTTTTTTAAAATCTGGAACAGATTAATCCATTCTGCATTACTTTCTATGGGAAAGCGCGCCTTGGTTTTGGAACACTTTGGTTTTGGAACGGACTTCCGGAACGGATTAAGTTTGAGAACCAAGGTACCACTGTAAGGTCTGAATGCAGATCTCTGCAGCCGTACAGTTGAGCTAACCCAATCTTGCTTTGTGCTAGGACTTGCTTCCTGTTCTGCCATAAACAGATCTGTAGTCTTCTTTCAAGATGTGAGGAGAGCTCCCCTTTTTCATACGAAATATATAGAAACATAGCCTGTTTCTAAAGTCATTTTGGGATATTTCAGAATTTGCTGACAGACTTGCCTTGTCAAAACCCTGCAGATGCCCATACATGTTTTCAAACCAGACTCTTAAGCAATAACAGATTTTACGGTAGATGAACAGCACGTCTTATGTTTTTGCGTATTAAAACTATTTATTTTAGGCATGAAGTAAAGGAGTAAACAAGGCAGGCCTCAGGTTTGTTCCGGATTAATTACGATAATGCTCCGCCTTTGGCAAAACAAGTCATCTAAGGACATCATCAACTTTATTTACCAACATTCACCCTACGGTTCCTGCTCTGTCGGAAGGCGATTATTTTTGCTTGGTTTATAAGCCAGGATATTTTGTTGCCAACCTGTTTCCCTAAGCCTTCCCACCCTAAAAAAACCAGGACAATCTGCTCTGAAAACAAAGATTTATTTGGGAAATAAGGGGGCAGGAGCTACACTGCTTGGCTAACAATTGAACTTTAAGGCAAACAATGTGTTGCTAGCAAACATTCATTAAGAGATAAGTGTACTGCCAATACATACCGGTAATAATTGCTTGAATTATGGGAGGAAGTTAATTTGTGGACTAGATAGTTTGTATGGAGAAAAGTCATGTGGCAAGATAAAACATTATTTATGTATGTATTTAATGGACTTGATAGTCACTAGGTCTCCATGCAACTGAAAACTTAAAACATATTTAAAAATATAAACAATTATATATACAGTGGTACCTCGTGTTAAGTACTTAATTCGTTCTGGAGGTCCGTTCTTAACCTGAAACTGTTCTTAACCTGAAGCACCACTTTAGCTAATGGGGCCTCCCACTGCTGCCGTGCCACACGATTTCTGTTCTTATCCTGAAGCAAAGTTCTTAACCCGAGGTACTATTTCTGGGTTAGCGGAGTCTGTAACTTGAAGCGTATGTAACCTGAGGTACCACTGTATACTGTGTGTGTATAATTTTAAAAATATAAACAAACAGCAAACAACAATTCAAGATCCAAATATTGAGATTGCTCTGAATCTCTTGACTTCCGCCCATCCCTTCCATGGGTCCTAGGGGTAATATTTACAACTGCATATCAATAGTATCAACTTTTATCCTTCCAAATTATCTATACTTTCCGTTAGTTTACAAGTGTGATTAAAATCCTGCCAGTGTTTTAACCTGCATACAATGGCCTTGTAAATAGATTGTAAACTTTCCCCATTCTTTTATTAAAGTTCTTGTCTTCTTGATTTCTGAGCTTCCCAGTTACCGTATTTTTCGCTCCATAAGACGCACCAGACCACAAGTTGCACCTAGTTTTGGGAGGAGGAAAAAATATTCTGAATCTCAGAAGCCAGAACTGCAAGAGGGATCACTGCACAATGAAAGCAGCAATCCCTCTTGTTGTTCTGGCTTCTGGGATAGCTGCGCAGCCTGCATTCGCTCCATAAGACGCACACACATTTCCCCTTAGTTTTTAGGAGGGAAAAAGTGAGTCTTATAGAACAAAAAATACGGTAATTTTGCCATTTCAACATAGTCCATCAACTTAGTTTGCCATTCTTCTCTTGTTGGGTTGTTTCTTCCTTCCATCTCTGGGCTCACAAAATAAAATATTTGAGGGCGCTGGGCTCCCCTCCCCCAAGTTACTGGGCATTCCCATTCAAATAGTGTGTGCGCACTGAATCATGTGATCGATTATTCAGGGAGGGGGGCTTACCTGGACCCCCACAATATTTTATTCAAGTTGGCGCCCCTGACACAGGGAGTGGTTTGGCTCCCATAATTGGATTAAATTAAGATCATCCCATGCCCACAAGGACAACTGTGACTTTAAGGAAGAATGGGAATTTTACAAATTATCTAAAAAGACAACAAAATGAACTGGACTCCTTGCCATGTTTTCATAAACATACACAAATTTATTGGTTGATAGCATGATAGTAAGGATATGTATAATTTTATAACATGCAGAGAATAATATATATCAGAGAGAGGAGCTGAGGGAAGGTGGGGGGGAGGAGGAGGGATGGAAGGGGGGTGGAAAAAAGGGGGGAAATAATGTATGTGATTATATGATTTGATAATTTGTTATGTTGAAATGGAAGCTATAAAAAGAAGAAATCTGTCACTAAAAGTGTGTGGGGGGGGGGTCCTGCTGCCAGAGGTTGGAGGAAGGAGGGGGAAGGAAGAGGGAGCTGATTTCTTTGAAATTAACTGCATATTTCTTTCTCTTTGTTTCTTTTAAAAGAGTCGATTATAGGCAGCCTTGTGCATTTCCTGCGGTGTGGGAATTCAAAGGTGTGCATGTACAGGCAGCTAAGCCAGAGGAAGAATGACTGTGGAAGAGAGTAAAAAGAAAGAGACCAAAATACACCTCTTGAAACATTCTTAAACTCCACTGACTGATGTGGATGGCAAGGAAGGGAATAGCAATGAATATCCACAACTGAACAAACAGGAATGTGTGCAGGCTGATATACCTGGCTGGAATTCCAGAAGTTCCAAAACTTTTATCGACATCACAACAAGCTAAGGTTACGCTTCAAAGGATTCATAAAAGGTGAGTAAAGTAGCAAAGCAAAATCTGTTAAAATTGCAATTACACTCTGTCCGCACATTCTTGGGTGTGAACTGCCTAACAGCAAAGGTATAAACAAGTTGCACAACCCCCACAGTAGCACAGAGGGCAGTCTCTGGTGAAATTGTTCTCCCACTGTTTTCAGACACTAAATTGTTCCTCATTACAAGACTAAAAAGTGCCTCGTTAACCCCCTATCCATTTCTGACTTCTTCAGAGCCGTGCCATTCAAAACCTTGGTCCCAGCCTAGAATGTAACATTATTAACAAGATGCACATGGTCCAATGTTGTGTGGTAAAGTTAATCAACATGTAATTTTTTCCTTTGTTTTTAGAGAACAGGTGTAGTGAAGCAGTGAAGAAAAATAAGTGCCTGATTAAAAGGTAAAGGTACCCCTGACCATTAGGTCCAGTCGTGCCCGACTCTGGGGTTGCGGCACCCATCTCGCTTTATTGGCCAAGGGAGCTGGCATACAGCTTCCAGGTCATGTGGCCAGCATGACAAAGCCGCTTCTGGCGAACCAGAGCAGCGCACAGAAACGCCGTTTACCTTCCAGCCGGAGCGGTACCTATTTATCTACTTGCACTTTGACGTGCAAGGTTGGCAGGAGCAGGGACCGAGCAACAGGAGCTCACCCCGCCGTGGGGATTCGAACCGCCGACCTTCTGATCAGCAAGTCCTAGGCTCTGTGGTTTAACCCACAGTGCCACTAGTGGTGGCCCCCTAAAGTGACTCCCTCTGTGATTGGGCAGGGATATAAGGAGGTAGCTTTTGAGGGTATCCTGGACACAAATTGTTAAACAACTTGTAAGTTGGACTAGAACCTAGAACAGGGCCCATAGTCACATGGTCAGCCAGTGTCAGCTTTTAAGCACTGGTGCTAACCTAACCAGAAAGGCTAAATCCAGTTTAAATGGAGAGAAGAAAATACAGGCTGGTGTTTTGATGCCAATAATGTTGTGTGAATGTTGCAAAAAGAGAGAAAAAAAGTTGGATACGTGGGGAACACCCATCCCAGAACAAACACCTGTTTAGAAGCACCCTAGATGAAAGCCAACAGAAGCCTCTTCAAAGTGGCAGTGCTTTTAACAAAGTTGCTTTGAGAACACTGGTAAACCAAGATTGCTAGATAACATCTAGTAATCTAATGAAGTCTGGGCATGCCTTGGCACTGTGCCTTTTTTTAGCACTGTCCCTCAAGGGATTATGGGAGTATCTTCGGGAATACAAAGAACAAAGATGAAGAGCGAAAGAGGGCAGAACACATTCCAGTTTGTTCCCTCCTCTGTTTGGTTTTGCCGTTTGAACGTTTAGTTTTTATGACTAGCTGTAGGGCCAAAGAGAAAAGAAAACCAATTGTATACCTGGCCAAACAGTATTTGCAGCATCCACATATTTCTACACTGTGAGAGCTCAATGGAAGAAATTCTGTGCATAATCTCTGACAACCAGTTTGGTCCATGTGGTTAGCTTACTAATTCTGGTAAGTATCTGTTTACCCCACAGGTCGGCAAACTAAGGTCCACAGGCCAGATGAGGCCCAATTGCCTTCAGGATCTGGCCTGCGGACAGTCCATGGATCAGCATGGGGATTCTGTTCATTTTTTTACCTGCGCCGCCATTTTTTTTCTGTGCCATTTTTCTCCCTCTCCCTCACACACCCAGGCGCCGCCTCCTCCCTCCTGACTTTTCCCTGCCCTGCCTAGAGGAGGAAGGGAGCTGAGCTGCCTCAGAACCATTTTAAGTAGCCCCTCTCCGGAGCCAGCCCTTTCGTGCTGTGGTGGTGGCAGCCCCTGGGAAGGTAAGCACACCTCTGAGATTGAGCTGTGCGTAATGTATTCCTCCATCAGATATGAACAATCTGAACTCTCAAGGTGAATGAAACCGCAAAACTTTTACAGCCACAAAGTGCCAGCGAGACTTTAGAGGCGTTGGATGCCAAGAGAATATGACTTCCTCGAGGGCAGAGTGCTAAGAAGCTCAAAGATGCAACAACGGTGTTAGTTATTGAAGCATTTTTATCCCCTTTCCAGCCAAGAAGGCTTCCAGAGCAGCTTGCGTAAGCTGCATTGCAAGCACCACAGTTCCTGTCTGAAGGCTTTCTTTAACAAAATTTCTTTACCACTGGATTTTAAGAAACCCCCTGAAGTGGCTTATAATCTGAAGGCTTGCAGTATAAAAGAAACAACACAAAAAGTAAAAGAGGGCACAGAGTGAAAAGGGGAAAAAGCAAAGGCACAAGTTCTGAAAACCGTGTTATAGTTCTTAGAACTACTGGCTAAAATGGAAGCAATTCGGGCAGTAAAGGTAAAGGGACCCCTGACCATGCTCCAGTCGTGGCTGACTCTGGGGTTGCGGCGCTCATCTTGCTTTATTGGCCGAGGGAGCCGGCGTACAGCTTCCGGGTCATGTGGCCAGCATGACTAAGCCGCTTCTGGCGAACCAGAACAGCGCACGGAAACACCGTTTACCTTCCTGCTGGAGCGGTACCTATTTATCTACTTGCACTTTGACGTGCTTTGGAACTGCTAGGTTGGCAGGAGCAGGGACCGAGCAACGGGAGCTCACCCCGTCACAGGGATTCGAACCGCCAACCATCTGATCAGCAAGTCCTAGGCTCTGTGGTTTAACCCACAGCGCCACCCGCGTTCCTAATTCAGGCAGAGAAGGAGCCAGATGGAATGGCCTATTTTCCCAGCTCCCCTTCTTCTGCAGCCCGATTCAGCAAATGACAGTCAAAGGGAGAAGAGGAGGCTGGTGGAGTTCATTTCTGAGGAATCCTGCTGCTTCTTACTTCTATAACAGGAATGGGGAACCTGTAGCCCTCCAGATGTTGCTTAAATACAACTTTCATAAGCCCAAGGCAGCATGGCCCAATAGTCAATGATGTGGTTCAATAACATCTGGAGGGCCACAGGTTCCCCAGCTCTCCTTGAGAAGGAAGCGTAGGGTGGGGTGGGTGCAGTGAGAAAAGGTGTTTTGCAAACAACGAGAAGATCCCTGGGCACCCATTTTGAGATCAGCAATTTTAGTGCCGCTGAGAAGTTTGTTCCACATTTCAGATACCTTATGCACAGGGCTGGATTTAGGTTTGATGAGGCCCTAAGCTACGGAAGGTAATGGGGCCCTTGATATGTCCAGCTGTCCTTTGTCAACAACAAATTGTCACTGTTAGAAAGGAGCAAACCAGGGATATTTGAGGGAGCAGGCGAGCAGACGGGGCCCATGACTTACATCACAGGAGCCTACACAACACAAAACACTGTTGCTGTATGTAGGTTTTATTTTATTTGTTTTTTTATCTTATATTTTGGGAATGTACAGTGGTACCTCGGGTTACATACGCTTCAGGTTACATACTCCGCTAACCCAGAAATAGTGCTTCAGGTTAAGAACTTTGCTTCAGGATAAGAACAGAAATCAGGCTCCGGCGAGACAGCGGCAGCAGGAGGCCCCATTAGCTAAAGTGGTGCTTCAGGTTAAGAACAGTTTCAGGTTAAGAATGGACCTCCGGAACGAATTAAGTACTTATCCTGAGGTACCACTGTACATCCAGGTTTTTTCCTTTAATTTTTTTCAGGGGGGGCCAAGATAGTGGGGCCCTAAGCAGTGGCGTAGCGTGGGGGGTGCAGGGGGGGCCGGCCGCACCGGGCGCAACATCTGGGGGGTTGGGTTAGGGTGCGCAAATCCACGGGTTAGGGGGCGCAAATCCACGGGTTAGGGGGCGCAAATTACTTGCCTTGCCCCAGGTGCTGACAACCCACGCTACACCACTGGCCCTAAGCTATAGCTTGTTTAGCTTATACGTAAATCTGGCACTGCTCATGAATTATATTAAATAATTTGAACCTGCATCCAAGTAAAATTTATTTTTTCATACGTCGAGCCCCCCTTCCACAAGACCCATCGCAGTAAACAGGAGCTGAAGGCAGAGCTTTAAATGCAATGAAACGTGCTGTCAAAGGAGAACATTCTGTCTATAAGACCCTCTCATGGAAAAAGAACATTCTGAAGTCTTTATTAGTTCTTGCATATACTTAACATTCAAGGGGAACTGCAGCCAAATATTTGACAGCGACCTTGCCCTGCTTCTTTTTCAGTTTCAAGTATTAGTAACACAGAGGTGAGCAGGCTTTAAGTGATTGTAAGAATAAAAATAAAATACTATTTGTTTTAGATTCCCAGCATTGACTTGGGTTCTTCATAGTAGGGCTCTTAAATGAACAAACCGAGGGGAACATCTTCAGCCTCCAAAGAGCTGTTAAGGACACTTTGGCCTCAAAACACACACAAGCTTCCTGAACACTGGAGTACGCGGCTGAGATTATAAGGAGCCCAATCTGCCCCCCCAAAAAAGAAAAAAAGAAAGGCACATTTGCTATTCAGCTTCTGCTTAATACAGGAAACGAGACATGCAAATTGCAGGGAGGCCTGAACAAGTCTAACAACAATTCTTGTCAGCTTAGGCAACCAATATTGCATGAAGTACATTGCCTACAAGTCTAAAGGCATTGATTCATTCGTGTCATCTGGTGTTCTGTGGATGTGCACCACATGCTAAATAGTCAGCATGGAATGATGCGGTTAAAAAGCCCATTTTCGAACCGCTAGCTATGCTAAAAGCCACCATGGTGCCATAGCTGCTAGAGTTTTAGACTGAAAGCCAGAAGCAACTTCCAACTTCTGTGGCCTTGGCAAACTTTTCCTGTCCCGCCGGGATGCTGTGAAGATAAAACCCTGCTCCAAGTGAAGGGAGAGGGGAACGGTTAATCATTAATATTATCTACACATAGTAAATTCCTGCACTCTGCTAGGATGGTCAAAACAGCCCAAAATTGCAGTTGCTTGCAAAAGTCTAAATCAGACAGGTCAGGAGGTCGTTTTCTGCCTAACCAGCTACTTGAAACTGCTGATGCTAGCTACAGGTCAGAAGGTCGCTTCCTGCCTAGCCAGAAAACTGCTGTTAACCGAGAAAACCACTAGCAAGATGTTTCCTACTTTACTTCTGCTTAGTAATGCAAGAATAAGAAGAGATACGAAGGGAATGCTTAGCTAGCAAAAGAAGACACGTGTACAAGGAGGTGGGAGGGAGTGCTTGGCTTAGCAGAAAGACAGGAATGTTTAGCAAGCAATAAAATGTGTTAAGCAAGCAATATTTGCTAGCCGATTGGGGAAGTCTGGGGGTATAAGAAAGTCTGCTGAAGTGTCTTGCTGGACAGCCAGTATTTCTAGGAACTAACTAGCAGGCTGTCTCTGAGTACAGACCTTGACTCTGTGCTCAGATCTCAATAAACTCTTTTTCTCCAAAGAAGATTTTGCTTTCCTGGTACTTTTGTTCCCTCCGAGGTCCAGGGGATGGCGTGGCTAATGGATCCCTAGGTAAAAAAAGGCTTCATTTCTTTGGGGGCTCGTCCGGGATCAGCCCCCTCCCCAAATACGGACCGGAGGGCCAGGCTCAACCAAGGTGAACAGCTCCAATCGGCGTTCGCATTTCCGGTGCACACCCTGCCAGTTTGTAGGGGGAGATTGCCACACCGTCCTGGAGCGGAGACATCTAGTTGAGGGAGAACAAGAGGACAGAACGGCGCCGAGGGGACAGGTCCGCAGCGGAGAAAGGTAAGCCCGAAGGAAAGGGCTAGGGGCCCGAGGGAAAGGGCTAGGGGCCCGAGGGAAAGGGCCAGAGGCCTGATCAGCCTCACCTGGTAGTTGGCAGTAGAGTGCCCGGCAGTAAGAATGCCACCAGGAAAGGAATTGGTAAAGGTTTGGGAAAGGGAATGGGGCAGAGGGAATTGAGTGTTTTGTTGACATGTTGTGTGTCAGATACTCCAGTGGATGAATTGTTGAATGAGGCCGAGCGATTGTAGGGTTGTGCATTTTCTGACAAACTGTAGCATGTGACATGTTGAAATTAAGTTATTTTGGTGTGTTTTGTGTATTGCATGCTGAAGTTATTTTGGTGTGTTTAGTGTGTTGAAATTATATTGGTGTGTTTTGTATGTTGTATGTTGCATGTCAAGATACTCCAGTGACTGAATTGTCAAGTGTGGGCCAGGGCTTAGTGTCCCCTTGGCCGAGCAATTGTAGGTCTGTTGTGTGTGAAGTGTGAGAGAATTTTTACTGTGAATAGTAGCGAAGGATCTGGAAGAAATGGGTTCTGGCCAAAGTAAAAGTACCCCTTTGAAATGCTTTTGGGGATTCAAGCTAATGAGAGGGGAGGACGAGGACATTGTGTAAATTAGATTGGCCCACCCCAAAATAACAAATTGGCCGTCCACTGGGACCCTTGATTTGCAACTCATTAATCCATTATATCAGAACATTTTGAATGTCCACCCTGATCAAATCCCCTACATTTCCACATGGAAGACCAATATGGAAAAGAACCCCCCCCTCCTGGCTGAAGTCATGCTGCCAAAAGGTCTCAGGCAGCAGTATCTGCTCAGTCAGGAAAACAGGAGGACAACCCCCCAGTCCTCCAGGATTCAGAGAAGGAAGAAGATAAAGTTTTAATGCCCCCACCGCCTTATGCCCCGGCAACAGCCCTGGCACCACCCCCGCCACAGGGAACAGATGGCCCAGCCCCAATCCCGTGGACAAAAGAGTGGGGAAAGCAGTGAAAAGAGTGACCCTCCATAGGGCACATAAAGCACAGGAGAAGGGCGCGGCCAGAGTGATGCCTCTCCATAGAGTGTATGACCCTCTGGCCCCCGCGGGACCTGATGGGGTGGTGCCCAATAGAACTCATACAGTTCAACATGTCCCTTCTCTAGTGCAGATGTTTGTAATTGGAGGAACCAAAAACCCTTCATTTGAGGAAAACCCTGCCAAAATCATTAAGCTGTTTGAGGGAATTTTTTTAAAACATACAACCCCACTTTTTATGATGTGTAATATTTGATGGATGCCCTGCTAACTACAGAAGAGGCTAGGCAAATTCATGCTGAAGTCCGAGCACACATGAGAGCGCAGGGGGCAGGAGATCAAGCTGTTGCAGCAGGATATCCTGGAAATACACTGAATTGGGATTATCAGATCACTGAAGGGCAAAATACTCTCACCATTTATTGCCAGAATGTCTTAAATGGCATGAGGAGGGCAGCCAGAAAACTCACCAACTTCGTGGAGGCCAGAGAAATAGTACAAGGAACAGAGGAGGCCCCTGGAGCCTACTTAAAGAGGCTGAAGGAAGCCTACCGCCAGTATACTCCTGTGGACCCAGATGAGGCTGCCAATGCCCCTATCATAAAAACTGCTTTTGTAGCCCAGGCAGCGCCCGATATTTGCCGAAAAATCCAGATGGGCCACACCCTGAAATGGATGTTAGAAAATAGCCCAAACCACTTATAATCAGAGAGGAAAAGAGACCCAGAAGAAAAAGAAGTACCAGGCAAAGAAGTTGATGGCCCTGAAGACGGGAGGTCCACCGTTAGAAGAAGAGGAGGGCGAGGCCGCTTAGGAAAGAATCAGCGTGCCATCTGCCGAAAGGCACCTATTTCCTCTCCCAGGCTAAAATGAGGAAATGTCAGATGCTACTACTACATCCGCGTTAAAAATTCCAAGTCACCAGAGCCCTGAGCCTGGCAAAGGGACAGAAGATAAACATTTATACAGATTCTAAGTATGCATTCCTGACTTTACATGCCCATGGAGCCTTATGGAAAGAAAGAGGTTTGCTTACCTCCAGAGGAAGCCAGGTGGCCCACCCACAAGCTTTATTGAACCTTCTGGATGCTGTATGGGAGCCCGATGCAGTGGCAGTTATCCATTGTTATGGACACAAGACTGGACCAGGAGAAGTGGCCAGAGGAAACCGATTGGCAGACAGAGTGGCCAAGGAAGCAGCCCAAGAACTGGCCCCCGCCTCGGTTATTGGAGCACTGGTCCCAGAAGAAATTTTAAGCACCACTGACATGCCAGCTTACACGAAGCAGGAAAGGGACACTGCAGATGCTCAGGAGCTGACATTGTCCAAAGAAGGATGGTACCTTACCCCTGATGACAGGATATGGATTCCAGAGTCCCTTTCTCGGCAGATTACTCAGAGATACCATGATTCAACCCACATAGGACCAGATGCTACAACCAAGCAGCTGGAGAAATGCTTCTATACAGCCCACCTCTACCAACTGGCAGCCCAGATCTCCAGGAAATGCCTGCTGTGTCAAAAGAATAATCCCAGAGCCGGACCACTGGCTCCCCCAGGGATTCAGCACAGTAGAACGGCACCTATGGAAGATCTTGTCGTGGACTTTACTGAATTACCCCGTTGTGGACTACACCGCTACCTGCTGGTGGCAGTGTGCACCTACACCGGAGGGCCGAAGCATGGCCAACAAAGACTGAAAAGGCATTTGAAGTAACCAGGTGCCTGCTTAGGGAAATCATCCCTCGCTATGGATTGCCAAGGTCCATAGGATCTGACAATGGACCAGCATTTGTTCATGCAGTCCTACAGGGACTGGCAAAAGCGCTCCAGATCAACTGGAAGCTGCATACTGCTTATAGACCCCAGAGTTCTGGAAAGGTAGAGAGAATGAACAGGACTTTAAAGAATCAGCTATCCAAGCTGACGCAAGAAACAGGGTCTAATTGGGTGTCCATGTTGCCCTTGCCTTTGCTTAGAGTCTGTAGCCTCCCATTGAAACGTATTCACTTGTCACCCTTTTGAAGTGATGTTTGGGAGACCGGTTCCTTATGTGTGCATGCTTTCACCTATCCCTGCTCAAGATGTGGAATTGAACAATTATGTACAGTCTCTCTCTCGAGATTTTCTCTCTCAACCCAGGCCCGAACTTCTTGCATGACCAGTTTGAGCCAGGTGACGTGGTGTGGATGAGACCGGTCCCAGGCACCACTGCCGCCGTGCTGGAAGGGCCCATCTGCTCTCCACACCCACAGCTGTGAAGGTCGCTGGCACCACCCCTTGGGTCCACCACATAAGAAAGCTGCTTCAGATTGGACTGTGTCTCAGCATCCTGAAGATCCCCTCCAGTGACGACCGCCTTGCTGATATCTCTATGCACGGTGAAGAATTGGATGGGAGGGGCGCCCGCAGGCAGCGCCCCCAACGTAGACATTTGTTCTCCAGCCAATTTAGAGGCACCACCAGGACTTTTGATATTGGTACCAGAACTCACTCCAGACGATGTGGAACCACGTTACACCCTTGATGAACAGCAGTGGACCAGCCAAGAAGGAGCAACGCTCCAGGAAGGACCGGACAGCCGTGTTTTTGTGCCCCAACATCTGGCCAGCACAATTGTAAAGAATTACCACGAGCCCACCCATTTGGGAGGCCCAGCTGCTAAGGCGCACCTTGGGAGAATATTCTATATCCCAAAATGTGCCCTGTGCGCCAACCAAGAGACTGAGAACTATCGCCCTTTGAACTTCTATATGGCAGGCCAACCCCTTTCGTCCGAGGCATCCCCGCCGGTTTGGGCAGATGGGAGATCACATCACCCAAGAACAAGTGCAATCCCTGTGTTTGTTGTGTGTGTTTGCTCTCTTTCCAGGTATTCCCTCAAGCGTACACCTGCAGTCCCGTGGCAGTCTCGCTGAGCCGGTTCACCAGTCCCTCTGAGTGACAGCGTCTGGCGACCCCCTCATCCCCAACTGCAGTGAAAGTAGTCGAGGTGATCCCCTGGGTACATCACACGCATCTGAAGAAGGGTGTCTGGACTTGCAAAAGAAATCCCGCTGACCCTCTGAAGTTGATCATCACCTTGTGTCTGACGCTACCAGGAAAAAGCGTTAGGCCACGGGCAACGAGATCCTGCGACTAATCATCACAAGGACAGTTACAAAGACTTTCTCTTTTCTCTCTTATTTTCTTTATTGACTTGCTCTATGTCTTATTGCCCTGACCCTACCGAACCATACCAACCCTATTGGCCTGCTGGCCTCTGCTACGACTGGTTCGTCTTGCCGGTGGTAAGAGATGGCGTGCTCCTTGGCTATTGGCAACTGGGGTTTGATGAGGTTACCATATTAAGACATCCCACTACCCCGTTGTGGCTCCTCTTCCACACCACTGTCCAGCACATGTGGATAGTGCTCATACGGGAAGTTGCAGAGACGTTCGAAATCTATCGAGTTCTGGACTGCTCTTGCTGCTGTGGGAGGGTAGTCAACTGTTATCCGGGGGGTAGAGCACTGTACCAACCTGATCTAGCGGACCAGGTTCTAATCTTAATGCAGGCGATTGATGAGACGGAACCTATCTTAATGCAAGTACCGCAGGGGTGGGAGCCTTAGCCAGGTGTGCATTGAAATTACTAAACAAGTGCCAGTAAGAATTGCCACCCCAGGATTTCAGCTTCCATATGCTCTGGTCACTAGGGAGGCAGCACGAGAGTTCAATCCACCCAACAGGGCTAATAGAAAAATTGACCCACATAGTGGGAGCATCAGCTCACCGGTGGGCTCTCATCCTTGAGGCTCAACAGGTAGTCGGGCACAAATATCAGTGGGCTCTTCAACAATGAGCACACCCCCTGAATATTGGTGGGAGGAACCATGGAGATATTGGGTTTGGTGGGTAGGAGTGATATGTACCGCCCTTGTCGTATGGATGCTCTCGTATTTCTGTTGGCATGAACGGTATCGTATTTGTGGGGAGAATAGGCCCAATAATGCTTCTATTGCTTTTCTGCTTCTGTATACCCTGCTTATTGCAATGCTTGCAGCAAATGATGCAAAGACTCCTGTCACGGAAGCTAGGACCCACAGTCATCGCTGTGATGAGGGAGTATAGGCCCATACCCCAGAACGAACCTAAGTATTAGGTTGTTCAGAAGAAGAGGAGGGAGTGAAGGGAGAGGGGAACGGTTAATCATTAATATTATCTACACATAGTAAATTCCTGCACTCTGCTAGGATGGTCAAAACAGCCCAAAATTGCAGTTGCTTGCAAAAGTCTAAATCAGACAGGTCAGGAGGTCGTTTTCTGCCTAACCAGCTACTTGAAACTGCTGATGCTAGCTACAGGTCAGAAGGTCGCTTCCTGCCTAGCCAGAAAACTGCTGTTAACCGAGAAAACCACTAGCAAGATGTTTCCTACTTTACTTCTGCTTAGTAATGCAAGAATAAGAAGAGATACGAAGGGAATGCTTAGCTAGCAAAAGAAGACACGTGTACAAGGAGGTGGGAGGGAGTGCTTGGCTTAGCAGAAAGACAGGAATGTTTAGCAAGCAATAAAATGTGTTAAGCAAGCAATATTTGCTAGCCGATTGGGGAAGTCTGGGGGTATAAGAAAGTCTGCTGAAGTGTCTTGCTGGACAGCCAGTATTTCTAGGAACTAACTAGCAGGCTGTCTCTGAGTACAGACCTTGACTCTGTGCTCAGATCTCAATAAACTCTTTTTCTCCAAAGAAGATTTTGCTTTCCTGGTACTTTTGTTCCCTCCGAGGTCCAGGGGATGGCGTGGCTAATGGATCCCTAGGTAAAAAAAGGCTTCACAAGCTCCTTGGAGGAAGACCTGGATGTAAATAGAACAAAAAAATGAATACAGAGGGCATGATGCAAAGTAATCGGCTTATCTTTGGCTGAACGGAGGGATGAGAGAAACCTACGAGCTTGCCAAGGAGTTGATAAGGTTCATTACTGAGTTATTTGAAGTTCAACAGCTTAATCTCCTTCCCAGGCTGAGAGGGAAAGGGCGAAAGCAGGATATTTATTGGGACAGTGTGATTTTTGGAGCTGCTGCTAATGTTGCAAAACAATGAATCAGGGATGGAGCAATGGAGAATTTATGAAACTATAATGGGACACTAGCTCCGCCCAAGGCATGATGGAGGACAGCAACAACTGACAAAAGATAGACATAATATATTACAAGGACAGGAAGAAACATTACGGACAGAATAATCGCCACGCTCAGGAAGAACAAGGAGAGAGTTTGAATCCTTCACCTGTAGGTGTATAAAGCATTTAATGTGTCAATACGAATGAAGTCGTTAAAACTGCAGTTGCGATATAAGGGATTGCTATTTTGACTGGAGCGTAATTGGAATTTATAAGATTCTGGAACGCAGAAATAAAGTAAATCATCAAACCATCAATTCTAGCATGCGGGGCTGGGGGTGGGCCACCTAAATTGTATAATTTGGCATCTGAATGATTGGCATTATTAACTGTATCATAATTTGGCATTGTTATAATGAGGCTATTATTGGATTGTTGTAATTGAAAACTAATAAAAATTATTATAAACAAGTATGATTTTACACAGAGAACTCCGAGGAAGAAATAATATCAAACGGGAATACCTAGAACAGTATTAACTTATATAGCAGCAACAGGCATGGGAGACCTTTTTCAATTTGGGGGCTGAATTCACATCTAGACAACTTTTCTGGGTCCACAGGGCACAGGGTCTAAGAAGTGGGCACAGCAACAAATGTCAATTTTACCTTTCTGCAATAGGATAGTGTTAAGTTGTGGGTGAACATATCAGACGACACAGCGATTCTCCAAACAGCTCTTGTTTATTCACAGGTCAGACCAGAACTGAACTGAAGGGTTCAGCCAGCCTGCTTATATAGAGCACCAGTACAATGTAACTGTAACAACTTTCTGTAACTATCCAATCACTGAACGTCCCTTTCGATCCCTTATTTGCATATGTGGACCTGAACTATCTACAGCATCTCCCTGCTGGCCCAGGGTGAGAACTTCAGTACATAACAGATAGTTTCTACACACCTTCCTGCATCACTCTCTCACACCCCAGAGACCCCACACTCACCAGCCTGGGGAGAGTCCCAAGGGCCACAATAGGTGGCAAGAATGGGGGAAAGGGGCGTGGCAGAGAGAAAAAGCCCCATCCACTTTTAGTTCTGGCCCTGCCCCCTATTGGCTCCAACCCCCTATGCCCCCCAGCATATTGCCCCCCAGGAATGGTGGCCCTTGACAGAAAAATAATAATCTTGCATAGTATAGTCATAGCTCGGGTTACAGATGCTTCAGGTTGCGCTTTTTCAGGTTGTGGACCGCTGAAACCTGGAAGTACCAGAACGGGTTACTTCCGGGTTTCGGCAATCGTGCATGCGCAGAAGCGCCGAATCACAACCATTGTGTGTGCAGATGTGCTGCTGCGGGTTGCAAACATGCATCCTGCACGGATCACATCCGCAGCCCAAGTGTCCACTGTATAATGTGGATTGTCTGTTTCTTGTACTTCAGCAAAGTATTGCACAAATACACTCCTTAGAGTGGCAGCTGCAAATCTCAGTGCTTGCCACTGTAGACAGTGGCGAAGGAAGGCTCTCTGGTATCCGGGGCGGGGTGTCGAGGGGCGGGGCAAACCACCCACAGGGGTGGGGCAAAATGCCTGGCGACGCATGCACAACACTGATACGGACAGCACTCGAGTGGCGCCGATACAGGCGATGCTCAAGCAGCACCCATAACAATGGTCACACGCGCTCTCAGCCACCCTACAGTGATGAAGGAAAACTGGCAGATGTTCTCATGAAAGAGTTGATCCCATAAAATCCAGTCTCTTTCAGAAGCTATAGAGACATCCTGGTACATTTCTTCTCTATATATCTATTTGCAGCTGCATGTACTGGAAGTGAGGGGTAAAAGGAATAGTTGAGGCCTAAGAGTGCTAGAAACTGCTAGAGAACCGAGAAGAGAGAAAGTGATGTATGTCTTGTGACACTTAACCAAATTATGCCTTTGGTTGTATCAGTTTTGGTTGCTCTTTTGCACGAGACACATAGCAGAAGTAGCAGTGATGTGAACATCTGAAATTTTATTAATAATCTCTGATAACATTGGGTTTGGTTAAGCTTTCTTGACAACTAATTAAAATGTCCAAATAAATCTTAGTTCAAGATGATAAACACTGCTTTAAGGGGAAAGGCTCTCTTATTAAATTTACAATTCCCAGTAGTCCTGAGGTTAGAAGAGCACATCAAAACAAACGTAACCTTGTCAAACTCCTTTGAATGCCGAAAACATAGCCATGAAGGCAGAAAGCCAATTTCATTTTCCATTGCAGGTCAGCTTTGATAATGGCGGAACAGTCTTCATTCAGGTACTGAGACAGCCTGGAAACGTTCCATGCGAATGCACTGTGTTCATTGGGTTAACACACATAATCCTCCATTTGAAAATAAGGTGGCATCTTTCCCAGTGGAGACAGTACAAGAAGAATGAGTGGAATTGGCAAGGAGAACAGTTGGTACAATTGGAATAAGCTGATGTTGCTTTCTTCAAAGGTTGCAGGTCTTTCAGCAGGCTGGACCGATGCCACCTACATGCTTTTACATTCTTCAAAAATGCCAGCTTCTGCAGTAGTCTTTGCTCAGGAAAAAGATGTCAAGTTTTGTTTTGTTTTTTAAATGTATTTAAAAATGTATTTTCTTCGGTTTTTGAACAGCTTAGTTCCCGAACAACTCGGAACCCGAACACTGCAAACCCGGAAGCAGGTGTTCCGGTTATCAAACTTTGCCTTGGAAGCCGAAGTTCAGTTTTCACCATTGAGCAGCAAATTTGAGTCCCCTGCATAGTAATAAAGGTTTATTTGCTCCCGTTTTACCCTTAAGCAGCAAATTTAAGTCCCACCCCCATCCTAATTAAAGCCTACTGTTTCTGATTGCAATGTTTTGAGGTGATATTTGGTGCTTTTGTTTTTGCTACTTTTTGTGGTTTTGTTTGTGTAGCTTTTTCATTTTTGTGTCTGTGGCTTACTTTTTAGGAGGGAAAAAGTGTGTCTTATAAAGTGAAAAATACGGTAAATTGGTACAGGTTTTTTTTAAAAAAAGACACAAATGTCAAATATAAGAGGAGATTAATCCTGACACAGTACGTTTTCCTATCTTTAAACTACCATATGGCTGCATGGGAGTCAGACAGTCGGACCTCCATCTCCGCAGGCAGAAGTCTCTCAGGTGCAGCAGTAGAAACCTCTGCCACTGTTGCTGTCCCACAGGTGGTGCTCTGAGGGCGGAAGGCCCAGAGATAGGGTCTTCTGGGCAGGTGTTGGAGTGGATTAGGCATTGTGTCTATAGCAGAGATCAGCAAGGTTTACCTCACCTGGACCAGTTCACTCCAGCGGAGATCCCTCCGTGGGCTGGATCGCACATACACCCGCAATTTCCGGCATCTGTGTCTGTGCAGACCAGTGGCGTAGCGTGAGGGGTGCAGGGGGGGCCTGCCGCACCGGGTGCAAGATCTGGGGGTTAGGGTTAGGGGGTGCAAATCCACGGGTTAGGGGGCACAAATCCATGGGTTAGGGGGTGCAAATTACTTGCCTTGCCCCGGGTGCTGACAACCCATGCTATGCCACTGGTGCAGACACGATTTCCAGGATCTGTGCATGCGCAGACATGATTTCGGCACCACGGAAGCGAGTCCCTGTGCCGTGCTGCACCGGTTTAGCGCAGCGCGTGGGGACTTGCTAAGCGGACGGCTTAGTTCGGGGGCGGCTCATGGACCGGTTAAATGACCCCCGTGGGCCACTTGTGGCCCATGGGCCTTAGGTTGCCGACCCCTGGTCCGTAGCATCCAAAACTCCCCCCCCCACATGCAATCAGAAAGGGCAAGAAAAAGTCTTTCAACTCTGGAAACATTGTAGGGATTTCTTCTTCCATTAGTGTCGTAGGAGGGTTTAAAAAATAATAATAACTGAAGGAGAGCTGAGAAAGCTGCCCCCTTTTGGTACTGGACTTAAAGGTAAAGGGACCCCTGACCATCAGGTCCGGTCGTGGCTGACTCGGGGGTTGCAGCGCTCATCTCGCCTTATTGGCCGAGGGAGCCAGCGTACAGCTTCCGGGTCACGTGGCCAGCATGACTAAGCCGCTTCTGGCGAACCAGAGCAGCGCATGGAAATGCCGTTTACCTTCCCGCCGGAGCGGTACCTATTTATCTACTTGCACTTTGACGTGCTTTCAAACTGCTAGGTTGGCAGGAGCAGGGACCAAGCAACGGGAGCTCACCCCGTCGCGGGGATTCGAACCTCCAACCTTCTGACCGGCAAGCCCAAGAGGCTCTGTGGTTTAGACCACAGCGCCACCCGCATCCCGGTACTGCACTTAGGAAGTGATTATTTTCATGCTCTGGAATTGCCATGCACACGCAGTTTAGGCTCACATGTGCCCATGCGTTTTGTTGTGTTAATGGAACACGGCAAAACAGCATTTTAAAGGTGATGGGGGGGTCAGTTCTGCAGCATAGTATAAGTTCATTCATCCTGTTCAGGATCCAGTCCCTGACCTTAACATGCACTTGTTGATTCCCTGGCAAGGTGTGATGATTTCCCTGCCTCTGGACTAAAAAAAGAATATCTCTGAAGACCCAAATTGTTCTCAAACTCAATTGCATAAACTAAACAAGCCATAAAAAAACACCTGCTTTACAAACTTTGTCAGTTTGAACGATTCATTCCAACCAATGTGTTGGGGGGGGGGGAGCACACAATTTTAGCCCCACCCCTTCTAATCTTATACAGTGGTGCATCAAGTTAAGTACTTAATTCGTTCCGAGGTCCGTACTTAACCTGAAACTGTTCTTAACCTGAAGCACCACTTTAGCTAATGGGGCCTCCTGCTGCTGCTGCTGCTGCTGCGCCGCCGGAGCACAATTTCTGTTCTCATCCTGAAACAAAGTTCTTCACCCGAGGTAATATTTCTGGGTTAGCGGAGTCTGTAACCTGAAGCGTATGTAACCTGAGGTACCACTGTAGTGAAAATCTGGACTCTGCAAAATGGGCTCCTAAACACTGCAGACCCTAATCCCACTGTGACCCACCAGGTTCTGTGAAGCAGAATTTTAAAAATATTCCCATCAATATAGCTATCAAATTATAGCTTTGGAAAGAACATAGGCAGTGAGATCTGGGAGGGACGGACTCCATCCCTATTAACCTTTTATAGCTCAGGAATTATTATATGTGTTCCAACAGCTATGCAGAGATGCAACTCTGAGTCATGGCTGTAATAACAACTCATTAAAACCATTAAGAGAGGCCGGATCCTGGGGGGACAGCGTCTTGACAAGGTTTGGCTAAATATAGTAAGGAAGGAGTTACATTCTGTCTAGTAAATTATTTCTGGAATGGCATTCTTGTGCATTCATGCACAAATCGAGCATATTGCTGAGCCATAGATATGCGCAAACCTAATGGTGGGATCTCAGATAAGATCTAGCAGGCAGGCAAGAGTCCCCCAAAGGAGAGAAAAAGCAGATCCTGAAAAGCCAGACACCTTGTGGCTAAGTCCACATCATTTGGCATATCTGCCCTTTCAAGTTAGCACAGATGCAAATGTTGAAGACGGTCACGGGAAGAAAGGGCCATGTTTTGTGTTTGTGAAACGTGTCCTATATGTTCCCATTCTGCTTTCTCTTGGCAGATCAAGACGAGCAGGTGACAGCAAAGGTTGCAAAGTTTTTAGCTGGGGCAATTAGAATATGACCCACTATTTGACTATTGATTCAAAACCCTAAAATGTATTTTATATAATTGGCTTTTTATTTCTATTCTTTGTACAGTGGTACCTCTGGTTACGTACTTAATTTGTTCCGGAGGTCCGTTCTTAACCTGTAACTGTTCTTAACCTGAAGCACCACTTTAGCTAATGGGGCCTCTTTCTGCTGCCGCACTGCCAGAGCACGATTTCTATCCTAATCCGAAGCAATGTTCTTAACCTGAGGTACTATTTCTGGGTTAGCAGAGTCTGTAACCTGAAGCGTATGTAAGCTGAAGCATATGTAACCTGAGGTACCACTGTATATCGTATTGTTGTTTTCTTGCTATGGTCGATGGCTGAAGCAAATAAAGATTTGTTCATTCATCCGTTCCCATTCAGAAACATACACCTTGCAGAGTGCTGCATTGTGGCTAAAAATTAAAAAAAGGTTAACTGGGCTCCCAGAAGTCACCACTTTCCCTACAAAGCGAAGAGGCCGGATAAATGAAAATGAAACTGACTTGTTAAGCTTTCAGAATTGTCACTTATGGCCATGCAACTAGGCATTTTAGAAACTTTCCTCTTGGTCCTTCAGCACTGACAAACAACCATTGAATAATAATAATAATAATAATAATAATAATAATAATAATAATAATAATAATAATAATAATAATTATTTATACCCCGCCCATCTGGCTGGGCCTCCCCAGCCACTCTGGGTGGTTTCCATAGAAACCAAAAATACAGTAAAATATCACACGTTAAAAACTTCCCTGAGCAAGGCTGCCTTAAGATGTCTTCTGAATGTCAGGTAGTTGTTTATCACTTTGACATCTGCTGGAAGGGCGTTCCACAGGGCGGGTGCCACTACCGAGAAGGCCCTCTGCCTGGTTCCCTGTAGCTTTGCTTCTCGCAATGAGGGAACCGCCAGAAGGCCCTCGGCGCTGGACCTCAGCGTCTGGGCAGAATGATGGGGGTGGAGACGCTCCTTCAGGTATACTGGACCGAGGCCATTTAGATAATTTGCCATCCCCCTTTTATCCACAGGTAGAAATGACTTCACAAGGGACAGCACCATAAAGAGCCAGGTTCTCGGTTCTCTTACAATTGTGTAACGCAGATTTGAAATTAAATTATCAAAGGTTATTCACCAAAGCCAGACTAAATGTCTTTCCTTCTGCAGTGTTGGATAGAAGGAGAGGAGTTCCCTACCAGGACAGACTTTGCTTGTGTGCCCAAGACATCGATTCTATGAAACGTATTTTGCTGCATTATGCAAAATATGAGCAAGCCAGGGCTGAACTAATACTACCCTTGCTGGTACCTTTCCCAGGAAAATCAGAGGCTCACTATGACAGGTTCCTATTGGAAGACCAGACAAACGCTAGAACATTAGCAGTGGCGAAGTTTTTATCGGTGGTTGCAAGAACTAATGATCCCTATCTTTAAGTCTGAACAAAATGCTTGTTTAACCTGGAGGTAGGCTGTCTGAATCATGCATTGCTTTGTAACAATTTGTTGGGTCTCTGGACCGTAATAAAGATTGATTGATTTGAAATCAGGCTATAGTTTTAATGGCTTAAAGCAAGCCGGCCCACAGTCTGGCTGACACAGGGGGAGAAGAGCTTGGTCTTCCTCTCGAGTAATTGCAGTAATGTTTTCCTCACTGCTTTTCCATTTCACCTGCAAACCAGCTCTTGCCAGTTCGACACAGGCCAAGTGCTTTTTGTTAAAACACCCACAGACCTTGAAATGAGCTTGGATTCCTTGGGTGTGTGGGACACAGCAGCAACTGAATTACTCACTGAGTTACTCACTGGAAGACCAGGACCTAAACAGGAACACCAGCCAAGTCAGCTGGAAAATCTCCTAAATCGCAAAACCTGCAGGATCAGAGATTCTCAGAGGACTGGAGTAAATATATGAATTATTTGAAAAACAATTGCAATCAACAGATTACGCTAGTAGGATTGCAAGAAGTTTTGTAAGGAGGATTATGCGAAATACTGCAGAGAAGACTATGATAAGAATTATTTTGTTGTTTAGTCGTTTAGTCATGTCTGACTCTTCGTGACCCCATGGACCAGAGCACGCCAGGCACTCCTGTCTTCCACTGCCTCCCGCAGTTTGGTCAAACTCATGCTGGTAGCTTCGAGAACACTATCCAACCATCTCGTCCTCTGTCGTCCCCTTCTCCTTGTGCCCTCCATCTTTCCCAACATCAGGGTCTTTTCCAGGGAGTCTTCTCTTCTCATGAGGTGGCCAAAGTCTTGGAGCCTCAGCTTCAGGATCTGTCCTTCCAGTGAGCACTCAGGGCTGATTTCCTTTAGAATGGATAGGTTTCATCTTCTTGCAGTCCATGGGACTCTCAAGAGTCTCCCCCAGCACCATAATTCAAAAGCATCAATTCTTCGGCGATCAGCCTTCTTTATGGTCCAGCTCTCACTTCCATACATCAGAATTATTAGTGAAGGAGTATTAAATGTAATACTGAAAATAATGAAATGCAGATTAAGTGATCAAAACTGAAAAATCTTCAGATGCAGTTGATGGAAGTCCAAAACATTGTATATGATAAGTATGTTATATGATTTTTGGAAATTGTTTGTAAAAATCAATAAAAATATTTTTATTTAAAAAAGGAAAATCTCCTAAGTCATTCATGAATCTGGGACATCTTAACTGCCATTGACCATCCAAACTTCACCAGGAAGTGGTCTGTCCATGCCAAGGGCATTCTTTTTACACAAAATGCTAGCTAAGCACCACTGGTCCATTGCCCTAGCTGTCATGGCAGCAGTGTGTAGCAGGGGTTTCATTCTTGTAGCAGGCTTTCTGCCTAATCCTACAGCCCCCACAGCCAGGGGTGTATCTTCCAAATAGAACTGGGCTGAAGTTTTTAAGCAGAGGTTGGACGGCCATCTGTCATGGATGCTTCAGTTGAGATTCCTACATTTCAGCGGGTTGGACTAGATGACCCAAGAGATCTCTTACAGCTCTGAAATTCTATGAGTCTATGAATATGTCATTTGATTGTTTGCTTCTCCGCGCCCCCCCCCCAAAAGGTGAGGAAGTTTTTAAAACATAGAAAAATAAGGGGGGGGGAGAGTCAGGTATAAATCAATTTGTTATTCTTTAGCACAATAACAAAGCTGAGCTCCTTCACAAAATGTCCCCCCAGGGCTCTGGTATGATTCTGTCTGCTTCAGGCACGTCACACTGTAATTAGGATGGCATTGTCCCTCTGTCATCGGTAGTCTAATGAATTAATCACACCCAAGCAGTCCATGCTTTCAGCCGTACAATTAAGGGATTGTGGTCTGATTTCTTTTTGTATCGTGAAACAGGTCCTTTTTAAAGGACAGGAAACACGAGAAAGGAATCGGTCACAAGCACCAGCCTTGACATGAATCAAGACAGTTGTCTTCTGAGACGATGATGCCTCTTTGACCCTAGATAAGAGCTCTGACTTGAGAGCTGGCTCCATGGATGTTTACTAGACGGATACAGTGCAGGGACTTCAACAACAACACTTGGTTTTAAATGTTTTAAAACAATCATAGCCATCCACCTAATTTGTACTCCAATTCAGTAGCGCACCGGGTGCCAGGAGGGGTCACAAGGGCAGCTGGGTGTCGGGGGGGTGTCCCTGCTCTGCCGCTGCTCTATAATAATGCATGATTTATTATAAGAAGTTGTAATAAACAAAACCTGCCCTTATTCCATTATGGGGAACACAAGAGCCCTTATAGAGTCCTTTGCAGGTTCTCCATTGGTTGGAGAAAATAACAGAGGCCAACCAGAGAATATTGAGAAGCAAAGCAGCTAGTAAGCCTGATCTTTATTGATCTGTTGCAACAGGGTGCCCCCTTCACACGCAGGAAAGGAGGAGGACCCAGAACAAAGGTGTGACCCTCCTTATATAGACATTTTAAATTGCCTTCCCTGGAGCTCAAGACCACCCCTTCATACATCATACATACATCACAGAAGGGGTGTAACCCAAGACCACCCCCCCCAAACATCATACCTACATCACAGTAAAGGCGTTCTACAACAGAAATTTGAATGTTGTTGTTTTTCCTGTCTGTCAGGTTATCTGATAATGCTTTATCTGATTGCTTTTCCTAGTAGTCTGGCCATTCCTTTGAGATGTGATTTCCCACTTCCTGAGACAATGGGAAGGTTCCCTTACCCCCTTCCTCCTTGCAGAGAAAACTGTTTGGTGAGTTGGGGAGTCAAAATGGTTTCAGGAAGGTCTTCCCTCTGCTGCTCCAGACATGTGGCCTGCATATCTATGTACGAGCTTGGTTGGTACATTTATGAACATTTATTATATATATAAGGCCTTAAATTTTGTATTTAAAATTAAAAGACAGGACCGTTGAGGGAGATGAGAGGAGGACTGTGTTGAGGAAATATTGGGGATGGGGTGAAATGGGGAGATCTAAGAGTCATGGCATTGTGCCTAAAAGTTTACTGTTGACACAGGCTGGTTTACAGATTAGGCTAAATCAGTCCTTGACACCTGTAATCTGCTATATGCTATTGTGAGCAGCATGCCCTCCCAGATGGTGAGAAGTTCTAGAGAAGTTCTCTGACTTATTTCCATGAGCACTTGAGTTTCACAGTGCATTTCTTCCTAACCACTTTGTTTTGTTGTTGTTTAGTCGTTTAGTCATGTCCGACTCTTCGTGACCCCGTGGACCAGAGCACACCAGGCACTCCTGTCTTCCACTGCCTCCCGCAGTTTGGTCAAACTCATACTGGTAGCTTCGAGAACATTGTCCAACCATCTCGTCCTCTGTCATCCCCTTCTCCTTGTGCCTGCCTTCTTTCCCAACATCAGGGTCTTTTCCAGGGAGTCTTCTCTTCTCATGAGGTGGCCAAAGTATTGGAGCCTCAGCTTCAGGATCTGTCCTTCCAGTGAGCACTCCGGGTTGATTTCCTTCAGAATGGATAGGTTTCATCTTCTTGCAGTCCATGGGACTCTCAAGAGTCTCCTCCAGCACCATAATTCAAAAGCATCAATTCTTCAGTGATCAGCCTTCTTTATGGTCCAGCTCTCACTTCCATACATCGCTACTGGGAAAACCATAGCTTTAACTATACGGACCTTTGTTGGCAAGGTGATGTCTCTGCTTTTTAAGATGCTGTCTATGTTTGTCATTGCTTTTCTCCCAAGAAGCAGGTGTCTTTTAATTTCGTGGCTGCTGTCACCATCTGCAGTGATCATGGAGCCCAAGAAAGTAAAATCTCTCACTGCCTCCATATTTGCCAGAAGGTGATGGGCCCAGTGGCCATGATCTTCGTTTTTTTGATGTTGAGCTTCAAATCATATTTTGTGCTCTCTTTCACGCTCATTAAAAGGTTCTTTAATTCCTCCTCACTTTCTGCCATCAAGGTTGTGTCATCTGTATATTTGAGATTGTTGATATTTCTTCCGGCAATCTTAATTCCGGTTTGGGATTCATCCAGCCCCGCCTTTCGCATGATGAATTCTGCATATAAGTTAAATAAGCAGGGAGACAATATACAGCCTTGTCGTACTCCTTTCCCAATTTTGAACCAATCAGAATAACCGCTTACTGGTATGAAAGCATCAACAGAGGTAAGGAAGTTGCTCCTACAAGGCTGTGGATCCTATTCCTAGAGGCAGAACCTGCTTTCTAAAGGGCTTCATTTGGCCATTTCCCACCTCTCTTTCTCTCTCTTTCAAACCCCAAACTCCTGTTTCTTTCACACACATAATTTCCCAAGAACCTTCCTTTTTGGGAACCATCCAAAGCCATGTAAGAACATTAAGAGTCATTTGCACCAATCATCTTTTGCAAATCAGGCAAAACCCATTCTCAGTAGCCAGACAGCAAATTCACAACACTATTTTTGTTCCTAGCACTTAATTCTGGCTCTCACCACTTGTTTATTTAGGAGAGATGCAGCTGTGAAAGGAAAAGCTGCTGCTAACAGCTTTTCCCATTGTTTCCCCTCAATCTTCTGGTCCCAGCAGCCCCCCCCCCGCCCACCCACCTGCTAGAGCAAAGAGACTGTCCTTTCTGTCAACAAATCCATGGGAAGGGAGGGTGAGAGATTGGACAAGGAAGGAACAAAGTGGGAGATGCTACTGTTGAGTCTTCTTCCCTAATAGCTCCCTAGCTAACAGGACCAGTGGTCAGGGATGATGAGAATTGTAGTCCCAAACATCTGGAGGGCCGGAGTTTGCCTATGCCTTTCAGACCCCCCAAGTGTTCCTATTTTCCAGGGACAGTCCCAGATATACAGAAACTGTCCTGGTTTCTGATTTGATCCTGGCAAGTCCTGCTTTTCCTTAGGATGTCTCTATTTTCATTGGAAAAATGCTGGAAGGTATGGAGTTATGCAACCCCCAAGCCAAGGAGATATGTAACTAGACAACCTTTAGAAGACCTTTAGAAGATCATATCTGAAGGCAGCTCTGTATAGGGAAGCATTTTAGTGTTTCATGTTTTCTTATGTTTTTATATACTGGTATATGTTAGAAGACTCCCAGAGTGGCTGGGGCATAATTTTAAATACAGTCGTACCTCGGAAGTCAAACGTCTTGTGACTCAAATGTTTTGGCTCCTGAACACTGCAAACCTGGAAGTGAGTGTTCCAGTTTGTGAGCGTTCTTTGCAACCCAAATGTCCGACGCGGTATCCGCGGGTTACGATTCTGTTCGACTTCCAAGGTATGACTGTACAGTGGTACCTCTGGTTGTGAACGGGATCTGTTCCAGGTCATGATTCGCCGCTTCTGCGCATGCATGTGACATCATTTTGAGCATCCGCACATGATAGAGTGGCAAAACCCAGAAGTAACCTTTTCCGGTACTTCCAGGTCGTAGTGGGACGCAACCTGAAAAGATTTAACCTGAAGCAAACGTAACAAGAGGTATGACTGTATTTTTTTATTATTATTACAGTGGTACCTCGGGTTACATACGCTTCAGGTTACATACGCTTCAGGTTACAGACTCCACTAACCCAGAAATAGTGCTTCAGCTTAAGAACTTTGCTTCAGGATAAGAACAGAAATCGTGCTCCGGCGGCGTGGCGGCAGCAGGAGGCCCCATTAGCTAAAGTGGTGCTTCAGGTTAAGAACAGTTTCAGGTTAAGAACGGACCTCCAGAACAAATTAAGTACTTAACCCGAGGTACCACTGTATTATATAAGATGTCCCTATTTTAATCAGAGAAATGTTGGAGGGTATGTAGATTCTGAACATGCTATAGAGGGGTTGTGTAAGTTGACTTATAGTTTTGAACGCTGTATTTGGGATTGATATGCAGACCCTAGATTGCCCATCATGTCAGGAACTCCTCTGTATCACACAGGCTGCAGCTCAGGCCAGGCCCATTGTTCAGCGGCAGAATGCCCGCCTGCCTGCCGAAGGGTCTATATCCAATCCCAGGACTGTTAAAAGACTATTGATCTCTGGGAGCCAGTTGAAGCAGGCAGTGCTGTGGTCTAGTTGCATCACAGTCCTTGTGCCTGCCTAATACTGCTTGCTTGTGTTCTGCAGTGAAACATCCCTCTGTTGTTGTGTGTATTTCTTGGCTCACGACGGACAGCAGAACTGAACACCCTTCCTATCTCTGGGACATCTAATCCTGCTTGTCTCCAAACCCCGAAGCTTTTATGCAGGGAAGATTACCATTGATTTCCTTTTCAGTTGTATCCACTGGAACTGTCACTGGTTGGAAGCTTTTGAATGAGTCAAAAAAGAAAGAAAGAGGGTGCTTTGTTTGCCTTGCTCAGCTCTTTATGATGTCCTAAGTTCATCTGTTTATTAGTCTCGGGACCTGACCTTTGAGCTGGTACTCACATAGGCAGCCCTTATTCAAGGAGGCAGCTGCAGTGGTGGGCTTTGTGTGGTACAGCACCCACTGCCCTAAGCACAACTACAGAGGAGTCCCATGCAAATGTATTTGGAAGTAAAACGTAATGCGTTTACTGGGATCAGGGCCGAATTTGGGTTGGATAAGGTCCTCAGCTCCTGAAGGTAATGGGGCCCTTTCTACATCCAGCTGTCCTTTGCCCACAACAAATGGTTGTTGTTTTTTGTGTTGGATATATGCTATATGGTAATTTATGGACCTAATAGGTATCTCAAGCCATTTGCACATAACAAAATATGTACTTTATCAAAGTAATTGTTGAACCGAAATACAATTAAGAAGAAGTATATTAATAGTGAAATACAATTAAGAAACATATTAATAGTGAAATAATTATTAAGCTTTAACTTAAAATGATGTTTTGGTAATTCATAACAAACTTAATAATGCAAACACATTGGCATTTGGCAAGAACAAAAGTTCCTTTAGAAACACAATTTACAAAGACTCATAATCTAGTCTCTAGAAACCTGCTATAGCATGAAATAATAATAGGTGCAAATATATGATGCAAACTACTAATAATTATAAATAGCAGAATGTAGGCACCCTATATATAGAAATGAGCAAACCAGTGATATTTTAGGGAGCAAGCTAGCAGGTGGGGCCCCTGACTTACATCACAGGAGCCTACACAACACAAAACACTGTTGCTGTATGTAGGTTTTATTTTGTTTTTTTTATCTTATATTTTGGAAATGTACATCCAGGTTTTTCCCCTTTAATTGTTTTGGGGGCCCCCAAGGGAGTGGGGCCCTAAGCTATAGCTTGTTTAGCTTATACGTTAATCCGGCACTGACTGTGGTTTATTATTCCTCCTATAGGTACTTAGGGTTCTTCATCTCAGAAGTAAGTTTGCTTAGAAGTGAAGGGGAAAATGCATTTAGAATTGAGAGTGGAGTTTGTCGTTTGCATATACAGAAAGAGAATTGCAGCATGCTCATCAAGGTGAACAGCCTCCCTGTTGCTCCGACTACGTTTGTGAGAGGGATGACGCACCCTTTTCTCAGCAGTTGAAAACCCAGGCATAAAATATTAACGCATTTTCTTAAATACACCACGGTAAGTGCTAATAATTACTTGGGTAAGCAAGAGTTGCAGCATGGAGGTGTTTCTAAAAATACAATTTTTAAGATGTATTTCCTGTGATATTTTTAGTTTCTAAATAAAAGCTATCCACGCACGTAATGGGGCATTGGCTTGCCGCTTGAAGTGGTTGTAGAAATAGCTTTTGCTGCAACTGCATCATAAGTGCTTAGCTTGAAGATGTAATAATGGACTGGAATTTCCTGGGTGATGTTTTTCAGACTTTGAAATGAGGATGGAAACTTTGCATTCCTTAGGGCTTGGGAACCCTCCATTTTAATAATCAGGAACTAAAATGTGCCAATCCCATAAAAAATTAATCTCCACTAACCTTAAAATGATCGTCGAAGAATTGATGCTTTTGAATTATGGTGCTGGAGGAGACTCTTGAGAGTCCCATGGACTGCAAGAATATCAAACCTCTCCATTCTGAAGGGAATCAACCCGGAGTGCTCACTGGAAGGACAGATCCTGAAGCTGAGACTCCAATACCTTGGCCACCTCGTGAGAAGAGAAGACTCCCTGGAAAAGATCCTGATGTTGGGAAAGATGGAGGGCACAAGGAGAAGGGGACGACAGAGGATGAGATGGTTGGATAGTGTTCTCGAAGCTACCAGCATGAGTTTGACCAAACTGCGGGAGGCAGTGGAAGACAGGAGTGCCTGGCGTGCTCTGGTCCATGGGGTCACGAAGAGTTGGACACGACTAAATGACTAAACAACAACAACAACAACCTTAAATTGGTCACACTGGGTCAAACACACCATTATCTCCTGTTTTATAACCTTATTATATTTCATTTCATAAAATCGAAATAGCTTGATTAGTGCTATGACTTCTGAACTGGCAAAACAGATGTGTGTGGGTTTTTCTTTAGTTTATTGCAGGTGTAGAAAAAGTTGGACAATGGCATTAGCGGGAGAAGCCTCTGGTGGCCAAGGAAATAAAAGAGAGAAACAAGGAACAGCTAGAGAAGAAAGTCAAAAGACGCCAGTGACTAACAGCGAAATAGAGAAAGGAACAGGGAGATGAGAGGCCCAATATTTAACAGCTGAGGATTTGTCAGCGATGGAACAACTACCTTGCCTGATCAACCAGCAACATTGTGCACCTGAATCGGAAAAGAAAGACCAGGACTCTTCACAATGCAGGCAGTTGTTGAGTCCATTGTGAGCCACTTGTTCTGGGTCCATGAATTTGTTTGTTAACTACTTCCTAATGCAATAGGGACGCGGGTGACACTGTGAGTTAAACCACAGAGCCTAGGACTTGCAGATCAGAAGGTCGGCGGTTCGAATCCCCATGACGGGGTGAGCTCCCGTTGTTTTCTCCCAGCTCCTGCCAACCTAGCAGTTCGAAAGCACATCAAAGTGCAAGTAGATAAATAGGTACCGCTCCGGCGGGAAGGTAAACGGCGTTTCTGTGTGCTGCTCTGGTTCACCAGAAGCGGCTTAGTCATGCTGGCCACATGACCCGGAAGCTGTACGCCGGCTCCCTCAGCCAATAAAGCGAGATGAGTGCCGCAACCCCAGAGTCGGTCACGACTGGACCTAATGGTCAGGAGTCCCTTTACCTAATGCAAGTATACAAGGAGTTTGTAGAATTGAAATGGTAAAGTCAGGTCTTTTAGCCAGCACACTCAGGTCCTGAAGTAACTATGCTTGCGAGACCTAAGGAACTGAGAGCAGCGGCGCTTAGATAAACAGGGCACAGGAGCACTTCTAATTTAGATGCCACAAAGGGGTTAAAGGACTATCTATCTGCATGTAAGATAGATTCCCAAAATGCTTTCCTCTGTTTTGATGGCCCAACTTGGGACCCTGGAACTTCTGCCTTAGGGGCCAAATGTGGCTCTGCGGAACTCTATTCGGCCCTTGGGGCTCACCAGGGGCCACACCCCTCACTGCTCCTGCGTGAGGTGGTGCAATGGGCTGGTGTGTAGAAACGAGCCTGGTGTGCAAAAGGGGGAAAGTCAGGTTTGTTCCGTTCGCCGTTGCTTGCGGCACCAACCAGCTGCGTGTGGCCCCTGGAAGGCTCTCCAACAGGGAATGTGGCCCTTGGGCTGAAAGAGATTCTCCACCCAGTGGAATTTAACTCAGGAGTGAGGAAAGGGATCTGACAGGGGATAGTCGGCTAGAGCATGGTGCTGAGGACGCCAAGGTTGCAGCTTCAATCTCTTTATGGAGCAGCTGCATATTCCTGTATTGCAGGGGGTTGGAATAGATGACCCCCCAGGGTCCCTTCCAACTCCACAATTCTATGATTCTTATCTCCCCTACCCCTCACACCCAACTGTCAATCTCCTGACATCAGGGGATCATTGTCAGGGCTGCAGAACATCATTACAAAGAGTCCTTGCATGGTGCTTCACAGAATCATAGAATTGTAGAGCTCAAAGGGACCCTGAGGCTCATCTAGTCCACAATGCAGGCAGTGGCGTAGCAAGGTCAGGTGGTACCCGGTGTGACATTTTTTTTGTCAGTAGGCTATGGTTTTCCCAGTAGTGATGTATGGAAGTGAGAGCTGGACCATAAAGAAGGCTGGTCTCCGAAGAATTGATGCTTTTGAATTATGGTGCTGGAGGAGACTCTTGAGACTGCAAGACTGCAAGAAGATCAAACCTATCCATTCTGAAGGAAATCAGCCCTGAGTGCTCACTGGAAGGACAGATTCTGAAGCTGAGGCTCCAATACTTTGGCCACCTCATGAGAAAACTCCCTGGAAAAGACCCTGATGTTGGGAAAGATGGAGGGCACAAGGAGAAGGGGACAACAGAGGATGAGATGGTTGGTAAGTGTTCTAGAAGCTACCAGCATGAGTTTGACCAAACTGCGGGA
The DNA here is from genome assembly GCF_964234715.1 of Podarcis melisellensis. NCBI lineage: Eukaryota > Metazoa > Chordata > Lepidosauria > Squamata > Lacertidae > Podarcis > Podarcis melisellensis. Next base: position 13,803,972 of record NC_138534.1, on the reverse strand, counting down.
GGCAGTGGAAGACAGGAGTGCCTGGCGTGCTCTGGTCCATGGGGTCACGAAGAGTCGGACATGACTAAACGACTAAACAACAACAAGGTCAGAAGCTGGGTCTATTCTGGCCGCACATGTTGTAGTGCTCTTTTTTTGATGATGTTGATGATAGCCTGTCTAGCTGGCTGGGTTTCCCCATCCATTCTGGGTGGCTCCCAACCAAATATTAAAAACATAATAAAACATAAAAAACTTCCAGAGCCAGGGTGGTGTAGTGGTTAAGAGCGGTGGACTTGTAGTCTGGTGAACTGGGTTCGCTTCCCCGCTCCTCCACATGCAGCTGCTGGGTGGCCTTGGGCCAGTCACACTTCTTTGAAGTCTCTCAGCCCCACTCACCTCACAGAGTGTTTGTTGTGGGGGAGGAAGGGAAAGGAGAATGTTAGCCGCTTTGAGACTCCTTCAGGTAGTGATAAAGCGGGATATCAAATCCAAACTCTTCTTCTTCTTCTCTGGATGTCTTCTAAAAGTTATGTTGATGGGAGGGCGCCACCACTGAAAAGGCCCTCTGCCTGGTTTGATATTTTGATATGCAAGGAAAATGGATCTTTACAGCAACTGAGTGGCAGAGGCTTTTACCAGTGGGCCAAGGGGCAAATATTTAGAGAGCGGAATTGGGGACCAAAACTTGACACAGGTGCAACAAAACGCAAGGCAGGCAATCTCCGCTTATCTAAATGTGTGCTGCTTTTTTAAAGTTTCAGAAAGCAGCAGCCAGGGGCACATCATTGCTTACACCGATCTATTATAGAGACAGCTGGAAAACACAGACATCTGTTGTGTCCTATGGAAACGGGAACATGGTGTTGATGTTGTCACAGAAACGCAGCAACCTTCTATCGAGGTCAGGGCCAGTCAGAGACACGGGAGCAAGGAAAGGGATGCAAAGCAAAGGGAGTTTTCCCTTTGGAAAAAGGGGCTTCCTTTTCTGTTCAACACACACAACGACAAAAACTACCTTAGCGGCAGAATATGAGCGACTTTACGTTTTCTCCTGTGCGTGTTTTCTCCAGTGTGTGTGTGTGTTTTTGTAGATATGCATAATCACAGCCACGGGGAGGCAGCTGCCTCCCTAAATCAAGTAAATAAATAAAAACACTTAACTAACTAACCAATTGCGTCACAGATAACTTGGTTCTGCCCCCCCCCAAACACAAAGCCTGCCCCCCAACTAAATCCTGGCTCCACCCATGTTTGTACGTTGCTTCCAAGTGTGTCTGTACTGCACAAACTTTGATGCCGTATTTAATAGTATTTAATTCATTGGTGGAGAATGCTGAAAATAATTTTCTTCAGAGACTGGAGATGCCTCCGAGGCAGCTTATTGGGAACTTTGTGCTCATAAAGGATGCAAGCTTCGCACGCACGGCAAAGCGCACGCATGGCAAAGCGTTTCTTAGGTCCCATCCCATCCCATTCTTCGGTTTCTTTGCGTTTCTTAGGTCCCATCCACACAGGGCCGGATTTACGGTAGGTTTGACGAGGCCCTAAGCTCCTGAAGGTAATGGGGCCCTTTCTATGTCCAGCTGTCCTTTGCCAACAACAAACGGTCGCTGTTTTTTGTGTTGGCGATTTATGGACCTAATAGGTATCCCAAGCCATTTGCACATGTTGCCATGCGACCAGTCCATGCGGAATGTAGGCACCCTTTATATAGAAAGGAGCAAACCAGGGATATTTTAGGGAGCAGGCTAGCAGGCGGGTTATGACGTAACATCACAGGAGCCTATACAGCACAAAACACGGTTGCTGTATGTAGGTTTTATTTTATTTGTTTTTTATCTTATATTTTGGAACTGCACATCCAGTTTTTTCCCTTTAATTTTTTTTTGGAGCCCCAAAAAGATTGGGGCCCTAAGCTATATAGCTAATCCAGCACTGATTCCCTGCGTTTCTTAGATCCCATCCACAACGTATGCATGCGCTTTCCTCCGAAGAATCCTTTCCAACTGGGAAGGAGGCGAGGACGCTTCCCGGGGGCGACCTTTGCGCAAAAGAGCGAGCGAGCGCGCGCCGGTTTCCGAGCACCACAGAGCTCTTCGTCCCAGCAGAAGGCGCAGCTTCTTGCCGGCCGGCTGCCTCCCTCCCCCCTTCCTTCTTCCAATTCCTCGCCCTCACCCCAATCTTGCAAAGACACCAGATCCCCGATGTGGCGCCCGCCACCCCGTCCCCTGCTGCCTCCCCCTTTGCTCCGCGCCAAGCCCCCTCTCCGGGAGTAGGGCCACGTGACTGGAACCTCCTCGCCCGTGGAATCCGTGACGTCACGGGGGCGGGGGATTTCTCCTTCCAGCTGCTCCTCCCTTTGCGGGGGGGGGTGTGGAGAGCCTGGCATCGGAGCGCAGGCGCACTCGCCTCCCAGCCGGTGCGCTTGCAGCTGCTTCCAAGAGGAGTTTTTGCAGCGCCAAAGTCCCGAGTCGCGGAGGTGGCGGCGGCTTCTGCTCCCCCCGCAGCTCCCGGGTCGGGGGGCTCCGTCTGTTTGGAGCAGCCGGTCTCTGGCCCGTCCTCCGCCGCCTCCGGGAGACCGCTCGCCCGCCTCCCAGCCCGCGTGCGCTCGGACTTGCACCGGAGTCCCTCCTCCTCCTGCTTCCCAGCAGGTTCAAGAACTCCGAGGTGAGTCTTTCTTCCCACCTCTCCCGGAGGGTTTGGGGGGTTTTTTGCAAGAAAGGGGGGCCGGTTGCGCCTTCGCCCCCATGCAAATTCGCTGGGGGGGGCGGGTTCCTCTCGAAAGGGAAAGTTTGTGCAACTCTGTCGTGGGAAACGCAGCATGGGAACACCCCCTCGCTCCTTCCCCGTCTAGGGTGGCCACCTTTGTTCAGGCAAAATGCAGGACAGGGGAGGGGGGCGATTTTTTTGTTGCTGCACCTTCCAAGCGATCTCTCGCAGCCTAACAGGACGCACGTTCACGCGCGGGGGGGGGGGGGCGGCGGCGCGCACATGCATTTGTAACTCTTGCCTGCGCTTGGCAACCCAGAGTTTCAATGCATGGCCTTTCGCGCCCCCTTGGACTGGAGAGAGGGTCCCTAACTTGGCACAGAGGGGGACCCGGGATCTCTCCATACGGGACGCAGCATTTTGCAGGTGGCAACCCTCTCCACCTTGGGGTGGGGGTGGGGAGGCGGGACAGCTCTCTCCTCCTGCCGACTGGCGCCCTCTTGCCTCCCCCCCCCACGCCCCCTTTCCTTTCTCTTGGGTGCCTTATCTCCTGCGCGGGGGAGGCGGCCAGGGGCTCCCTCTGCGCGAGTCTCTGCCTCGCCGTCCTGTCTCTGCCTGCGAAGCCTGGAGCTGCAGCAACGCGCCGCGCTCTTATTTATTTTTTTGCAAAGAACTTCGGGTTCCCCTTCACTTGACATTGCAATGGCCCGGGCCTTGGGGGGGGGGGTGTTCTCGGAGGAATTTGCTGCTTCTCTTTCCTCTGCCCTTCTCTCTCTCACTCTCTTCCCCTCCCCATTCCTCCTTTTGCTGGTTCACCTCTCCCTCCGTTCCATGGAACAGCGGGAAAGAGGGAAGCTTTTGTTCTGGAAACATCAAAGGTATTTGAGGTGCGGGGGGGGGGGAGAGGTCGAAGGGAACACAACATTTTGGAGGCGAGAAAGATGGTGCCTATCAGCGCTTCATTGTGCTTTCCCCTCCTCTCCCTCTCCCCCCCTCTCTTTGCTGAAGGGAGAAAAAGAATTCAACTTTCTTTCCCTCCCTCTTGGCTCCCGGGCACGTGAATTAGCTAATGAAGCTGCATTTTATGCGGAGCTGGAAGTTTATTGATCTGCTGCTCAGTCTTATTACTTAAGCAGTCTGTTGGGAGACTGTAGGAAAATCGAAAATCCCCACCCCCACCCCTCGCGTAGCCTGGCTGCTTTTAATAATGTTGAATTTAAACTTGGATTCTTCTACCCATCCTTTCAAAACCAGCAGTTTTTACCTTGCTGTGCAAATAGCTGTGTGTAAATGTGAACGTTTATGTGGATGAAAAGTTCGGACCACTAAAAGGCTTCCTTAGGTATGGTGATTGTTGCATCTAGGAAACAGGGACAAAACAATGGGGATTAATAGTTGAATATGAAATCGTCTTAGTGTGTGTGTGTACAGACGAAGCTTAAACTTCACGTGGTCTTTTCTGAACGCTTTTCTAAGCCTAGGTTTGTTATAAGGGTGAGCCATCCATTCATTCATTTCCTGTGAGGAGAGAACACTTCTTGGTCTACTTCGGTGATAACTTCCATGGTTACCACTTAAACTTCGCTTGTGTGCAGTCGCTGTTGGCTCTCTGAAGTGAGAACAGTAGCAGGATTATGGTCCATTCGTTTATGGTCCTGTTTGCCTCCTGAATACAACAACAACCACAACATATTTATATGCTGCCCATCTGACCGGGTTCCCCCAGCCACTCTGGTTTCCAACGAATCAAAACACAACATGACACCAAACATTAAAAACTTCCCTGAGCAGAACTGTGTACAGATGTCTTCTGAAAGTCAGGTCGCTGTTTATTTCCTCTGCTTACCTCTGTGGATATATATAACATGGCAATCGTGCCCCTTTCCAGGAGAGAGATACTGAGTGCATACTTGAGGGGGAGATGCAGGAGGGCTTGCAGAAAGGAGACCCCCTGCCTGTTCTGAAGGAGCATCTCCACCGTTCTACCCGGACACTGAGGTCCAGCACCGAGGGCCTTCTGGCGGTTCCCTCGCTGTGAGAAGCCAAGTTACAGGGAACCAGGCAGAGGGCCTTCTCAGTAGTGTCACCCGCCCTGTGGAACGCCCTCCCACCAGATGTCAAAGAGAAGCCCAGCCAGATGGGCGGGGTATAAATAATAAATTATTATTATTATTCCTTGCTGTGCTACCTGCGGACTTAATTATGGGGCCAATTATCTGATTTTGGGTTGATCACGTTCCCGTTTCTTCCCTGAAAGAGCTCCTTATACAAACCGAGAGGTACAGTGGTACCTCTGGTTACATACTTAATTCATTCTGGAAGTCCGTTCTTAACCTGAAACTGTTCTTAACCTAAAGCACCACTTTAGCTAATGGGGTCTTCTGCTGCCACTGCGTCGCCACTACACAATTTCTGTTCTCATCCTGAAGCAAAGTTCTTAACCCGAGGTAATATTTCTGGGTTAGTGGAGTCTGTAACCTGAAGCGTATGTAACCTGAAGTGTATGTAACCCGAGGTACCACTGTATGTAAGACCTGTATTCTGCATACCTGCACTAAACGTGTTGGTGTAATTTTAGGTCAGGTGCAGTGTCAGAAACTCAGATACAGTATATAAGCTGGGTGACGAATAGGGGTGACCTATTCAGGTGCAATGGCACCTTAAATCTAGGTTAGGTCACCCCCTATTCATCAGGGGGTTGGGCTAGTTGGTCCCTGGGGTGCCTTCCAAAGATCTATGATTTTATGATCTCAACTACATTGCTTGACTTGCTCTTCCAACAATTCCCTCGTCCCAGCATGCAGGAAAGAGAAACACAGTGGACATGGTATTAACTGTGGACTAAGGCAGGGGTTTTTAAACTGTGGTTGCCAACCCGGCGCCCACAAATCTCCACGTAGTTGCAATTGGATCCGCTCGCTCCAGTAGCAAAATGTGCCTGGCGCCTGGCTAAATTCTAACACTGGTCAGGTGGTATATGAGGACATGAGTGGAGCTTGCGGGATCAGGCCAGTGGCTCTTCTAGTCTAGCATCCTGGTCTCACAGTGGCCGACCAGGTATCTGAAAGTTGCAGCTGCTTTTAAATTGCCTTGCTGGCCCTTTCCCATCTGGCCTGGGAGAGTGAAGTGCGGACTGACTCCAGCAATAAAAGCTGAGGCTGTTGAACAGATTCTTGGGCTGGAGTATTGTTCACAGGGGGTTGAGAGAGCTGTTGCTGTTACAGTCATACCTTGGGTTGAAGTAGTTTCGGGATAAGTATTTTCAGGTTGCGTGCTGCGGCGACCCGGAAGTAACAGAGTGCGTTACTTCCGCGTTTCACCGCATGCGCAGACGGTCAAACTGAAGTCACGCGCATGCACAGAAGCGGCAAATCGCGACCCGCGGATGCGGGTTGTGTTCGCTTCTGGATGCGAACAGGACTCCGGAACGGATCCCGTTCGCATCCAGAGATATCACTGTATTGATATTACTGTTGTATCTTTAGTTTTAGATCTTACGATTTACCTGGAAATTGTTTCCATTTGGTTGTGTACTTTTTCATGTGTTTTATTTATTGTTTATGACTTCTCCTATGTTTGTAATTATGTAAACCTTGTCATACTGTAAGCTGCTTTGAGCATAGTTTACCAGGGATCAGCAAACCTTTTCAGTGGGGGGCCGGTCCACTGTCCTCAGACCTTGTGGGGGGCCGATTATATTTTTTTTTGGGGGGGGGAAATGAACAAATTCCTATGCCCCACAAATAACCCAGAGATGCATTTTAAATAAAAGGACACATTGTATTCATGTAAAAACATGCTGATTCCCGGACCGTTCGCAGGCCAGATTTAGAAGGCGATTTGGCCGGATCAGGCCCCCGGGCCTTAGTTTGCCTACCCATGGTCCTAAACATGGACTTGAAATGGTGGGTGCCAATGGCCGACTTTTACAGGCACCCATCTGCGGAAGTGGCTTCTTGTGAGTTCATCCTTGTTTATGGAGCTCAGAGTGCTAAGCCTTTTTTGTATGAATAGGCTTGGATTTCTAGCAATGCCTTGCAGATCCATATTTTTGGAAAAGGTTGTGCTGGAAACAGGGCCGGAATTAGGTTTGATGTGGCCCTAAGCTACTGAAGGTAATGGGGCTCTTTGTCAACAACAAATTTTGTTGTTTTTTGTGTTGAATATATGCTATATGGTCATTTATGGACCTCATAGCTATTTGCATATGATGCCATGCAACCGTCCATGCAGAATGTAGGCACCCTATATATAGAAAGGAGCAAACCAGGGATATTTGAGGGAGCAAGCTGGGCACATGACTTCCATCCTAGGAGCCTACACAACACAAAACATTGTTGGTGTATGTAGGTTTTATTTTATTGGTTTTTATCTTACATTTTGGGACGCGGATGGCACTGTGGGTTAAACCACAGAGCCTAGGACTTGCCGATCATAAGGTTGGTGGTTCGAATCCCCACGACGGGGTGAGCTCCCATTGCTCGGTCCCTGCTCCTGCCCACCTAGCAGTTTGAAAGCACATCAAAGTGCAAGTAGATAAATAGGTACCACTCCGGCGGGAAGGTAAACGGCGTTTCTGTGCGCTGCTCTGGTTCTCCAGAAGCAGCTTAGTCATGCTGGCCACCTGTCCTGGAAGCTGTACGCCGGTTCCCTCGGCCAGTAAAGCGAGATAAGTGCTGCAACCCCAGAGTCAGCAATGACTGGACCTAATGGTCAGGGGTCCCTTTATCTTACATTTTGGAAATGTACATCCAGTTCCCCCCTTTAAATTTCATCGGGGGCCCCACTCCCTTGGGGCCCTAAGCTATAACTTGTTTAGCTTGTACGTAAATCCGGCACTGGCTGGAAACGTTTAAAGATTCACCTAGTCCATATGGGAACTGCCTCAAATAAACCAGTTGCCATTTGGGGCTCTGGATTTGTGGCTGCTCTGCAAGAAACTTAACAGATTGTGGCTCAGACCCTCCAAGTGCCTCTTTTCTGGTTTGTTCCTGGAATGTCCCGCTTTTCCTTAAATAATAATAATAATAATAATAATAATAATGGAATAGGATGTTCCTATTTTTATTGGAGAAATGTTGGAGGGTATGGTATGTGTAAGAAGCAGAAGCTAGTTTTTTTAATTGATCTGAATAGAAGAATTGGCTTATGACAGATAGATGGCTTGGTCAGAACGGAAAACAAAGGATGAGTGTGTTTGTCAGCAGCTGGCATGAAGGAAAGTATGAGTTCTTTGCATACTGTAGAACTTGGGTATGCAAATTAAAAAGCAACAACACTCTTCCTTGGAATATGAAAGAGCTTTTCAGTATTGATCCGTAACCATGACTATTACTCCTTTGGCCACATAGTTTTGGCATAATAAGTAGTATATAAATTAACAAATAACCACAACGATAGTAATAATTAAGAGGAGTTGCTGGGTATTCACGATCCGTTGTTGTTCCTGTGTAAATATACCTAATTACTCTTAAAGCTGAAAATATTGTTTCTCTTAACGCTTGGAGCTCTGCTGTCAACTTGGCATTGCAGGATCAGTTCCGATGTTTTTGCTCTTGATGGAAACTGAAGATATGCCTCTTCTGTGTTGTATTTACGAATGCCCTCTGAATCAAACTATGCCGTCAGCTTTCCTTTCTGCCTATTGGCCTTTCCATTCTTGCAGGGTATGTATGGCCCGTCTTAAATAATAGATGTAGGAAGTGAAATGAAATCTCTCTAATGAAGGACTTGCTTAGTAACTGATGCAAGCATTTCCCCCCCTCTTTCTTTTTGCTTTTTTCCGCTGCTTATAGGGTAGGTGGAGCTGTCAGAAACGGGCAGCCCTCCATACTGCCGGGTTTTATAGAAGCACAATCACTTAATTGGGAACTGCTGTAAATGTATACTGCCAGCACCAGTCACTGGCCTTTAGTAATTTAGTTAATGGAATTAAGTAGTGGCATTTAACGAGAGCTTGCACACATACTTCGATATGAACCATTTGTACTTGCTCATATTTTTTAAAAGGTTGGGTAGAGAAACACAGTGCCTTCTGAAGCTGTCATGTAAGGTCCAGGAAAGTGTGTCGTTTTCAAAATCTCTTTGTTATTTCAGCACCTTATCAGTTAATCACTCTTGCATGTTCTTTCCAATAAAGAACAAACATTGGGCTGGGTGTATATTTTTCTTAGATGGAATAATAGAATAACCAAGCAGGATATGAACAAGTTCCAACTTTTGGCATGGAACTTTCCCCCCCCCACAATCCATCATGTTGCAGAGTGCACTGTAAAACAAGGGCAGTATGTTGCCAGACTGGCTTGCTGTTTGTTGTGTGTCCCTGAAAATGATGTGCAAATTCTAAATGTGAGGCAGCTAATTAAGCAAAACAGTCACGGCATTTTGACTCATCGTACATTCCGGGTCTTGTCCTTACTGCTCTCGTCTCAAGCCCTACCTGTGAGTGTTCCCTTGGGAGCCATTCAGGATTGAGGTTCCACTTGGCGAAGTGTATTTATCTCCGTTGAAAACAGCCGAGCCTTTGCTTCTCTTTCTGCAACGGAGTTGCATTTCAAAACCACAAGCAATTAGCTCTTTAAACAAAGACCCAGGGAAAAACAACCTAACCGGTAGAAGTGGAGAGGATTCTCGCCCCTCAATCTCAGAAATAGCATTGCGTCTAGAAAGCACTAGAAAGCTCATTGACCTTTCTGGCTTGTGGAAGGCTCTGTCCTCGACTATGTCTTCTGACCCAACAAAGGCTGTAATAAACAGGGAGGTGCACTCGAGGGGGGGGGATGCACCCAGTGGTGCAGCGTGGGTTTCCGGTGCCCAGGGCATGCAAGCTGCTGATACCGCCAGAGCGCCTCCCTCACCAAGCGGGGCTGTACTAATCCGCCTGCCTTTTCACGCAGGGGGAATCCTGGTTGGCCAATGCAGCCCTTGGCGGATGAATCCCCCCCCCAAGGCCCACAGATAGGAGCACCAGGCCAGGCTGGGCTGAGGTCACTCCTTGCCCACCTCCCTCCCTGGGGTGCTCTACCAACTTTGCTGGGGCAGGATAGAGATCCCCACGGAAGCCAATGCCTGCATGGGGGAACTTGGTTGCATTCCCTCAGAATTTTGCGTCCAGGGCCATGGCCTCCCCCCTTCCCAAAATACATCTTTATTTTCTGAGATGAGGGGTATGGCCCTCCCAGTCTTGTTGGACTCCAATTCCCATCAGCCCTGTAGTGGTTGCTCAAACTTGGTAGTACCTTGGCTTTCGAATGCAATCCATTCCGGAAGACCGTTCGACTTCCCAAACATTCGAAAACCAAAGCATTTACTTCTGGAAGCATTTACCGTATTTTTCGCCCTATAAGACGCACCAGACCACAAGACGCAACCTAGTTTTTGGAGGAGGAAAACAAGAAAAAAAATATTCTGAATCTCAGAAGCCAGAACAAGAGGGATCGCTGCACAGTGAAAGCAGCAATCCCTCTTGCTGTTCTGGTTTCTGGGATAGCTGCGCAGCCTGCATTCGCTCCATAAGACGCACACACATTTCCCCTTACTTTTTAGGAGGGAAAAGGTGAGTCTTATAGAGCAAAAAATACAGTAGTTATGGAAAACTCAATATGGAAGCTGCATGGCATGTTCGACTTCCAAAAAGCGTTCAAAAACCAAAGCAGTTCTGGGTTTTCGATGCTTGAAAACCAAAACGATCGACTTCCGAGACGTTTGAAAACCAAATACTTCTGAAGCTTACTGCCTCCAACAGTGAGGGTAGAAAAATAGCCGTTGAATACAGAAAGTTGTCTGCATTTCAAAGGTCTGAGAAAACGAAAGGTTTTTTTTTCACCTTGTGCCCAAATGAAGCCAACGTGGGGAAGCCAAGTGCCTTTCAGGAGGGACTACCCATTAGGGAGTCGCCATCATTGGGGTCTCACATTTGCAGGATGACCATTTCTAAGGCCCCGAGAGGTACTGTGGCTGGATGTCAGCTGCTAAGTGGTTCTGCTCTCAGGCCAAATTTCCTGAACTTCCTTCCTGGCCCAGTTCACCGTGACGGAAACCAGAGCGCACAGAAATGCCGTTTACCTTCCCGCCACAGCGGTACCTATTTATCTACTTGCGCTGGCGTGCTTTCGCACTGCTAGGTTGGCAGGAGCTAGGACTGAGCAACGGGAGCTTACTCCACCATGGGGATTTGAACTGCCGACCTTCTGATTGGCAAGCCCAAGAGGCTCAGTGGTTTAGATCACAGTGCTACCCGTCTGGGCCACAGAATCCTGGTGTGCAAATGTTGCAAACGTGGTCAACCTTCCAATTGGCAAGCCCAAGAGTCTCAGTGGTTTAGACCACAGCGCCACCCGCGTCCCTATCTAGTAACTATGGTCCATGCTTAAAGCATCACACTTTATTATAAGTGTGTAACTATGAGAGAGTGAGTGCTCAGAGGCAAGATTTCATTTTATTCATGTTGCTACTTATTCTAACATCTCCCAGGGTCATTTACCGGCCTCTCCTCTCCCCTCCTCTGAGTATTCCTGTTTGGCCTTATGCTTTCTTCTATAACTGACGTGATAGCCACAGTAGTGTTTGCACTGGAGTTGCAAAAAACTCTTCTTTAATTAGAAATGGCTCTGTGCAAACAAAGACAGCGCTAGTGGGAGTGAGGAATGTTGTTCTCCGCCACCCACAACAAGGGGAGTTTAGGAGAATACCGTGAACAGAGGCTTTGCTCCCGCAAAGCTCACGGATCCTTCTGTTGGTGTTAATTAAAAGTCTTCTGACTTTGCCTTTTAAAACACACACACATATCTCCAAGAAACCTTGACCACCAGTCCGGTCCTCCCAAACCACAGGCTCAAGTAGGGATGGTCATTGGGGATTATTAGTGTGAAGGCTGCTTTCTTTGTTACCTGCCAGAATAGCAGTAATGCTGTAAAGAGCAGTTTCTTACCTTATTTTTCTGCACCGGCTCCCAGCTTCTAAATTATGAATATCAAAACAGTAGCTGCTACAAGGGGAAGGAAAGGAAAACAGCTTTCATTCCTCTCTGGGGTGAGAGAGAAGGGGGACCAGGGAAGGAGGAGGACCATACTTCCTTTGCCTCTTAGCTTCTTCCCCATATATTCTTTATGTCTTTTTACGGTGTCTATTTAAGCCTGTGGTTCCCAGCGTGGGGCACGTGCCCCACGGGAGTGGGGGGAATTAGATTTTTAAGGGGAGAATTTGAGAATGAGTTATTATCAGTTAATGGCCCTTTAGGCTTCCTCCACATGAATAGGAGTTTACCTTTTGAATAATAAGAATTATATGTCACGGGAGGGTGTACATCAGAATTTTGGCGATGCTTAGGTGGGGCATGGCCAAAAAAAAGGTTGGGAACCACTGATTTAAGCTCCTAATATTTCCCTGAGCTTCTGTATCTTAGAAAGAATAGGTAGTTCTTCGAAGGATATCAGATTGCACCTTTTCCCGGTGTTAACTCAAAGAACAAATCTTGTGGTTTTATGTTTTGATTTTGTTCTGTGAACCACCCTGAGACCTTCGGGTATAGAGTGGCATATAAATTCAAATAATAATAATTTATGTATTTATGTTTGCGAGTGCTGCAGCGAGATCATTAAATGCCCCAAAACTGGCGTACCTGTGAAAGATGAGTGGCGGTTGAAATGGATGGACTATGCGGAATTAACAAGTTTCAACTAGTAAAACCAGAGAACAAAATGGAAGTTTTCAAGGGGGAGTGGGAAATGTTTGTAGATTATTATTTTCAGTAATTAACTGTGAATAGGTTAGCATGCTAGCGGGTTTGGAGTAAGTTCAGCAGTAAATCTTGCTTTGAGAATAAAATTGAAAAAAAAGGGCACAGATTAGTTACAATATGCAGTGGCAAAAGATATTTTTTTACATGTTGTGAGCCGCCCAAAGTGAATGGGGAAACCCAGCCAGATTGGGGGGCGTGTGTTATAAATAATACAATTGTTTTTGTTGTTGTTGAATTATTGTAAACATTTCTGAGGAGGCGGGTGGCGCTGGGGTCTAAACCCTGAGCCTCTTGGGCTTGCCAATCAGAAGGTTGGTGGTTCAAATCCCTGCCATTAGGTGAGCTCCTGTTGCTCTGTCCCAGCTTCTGCCAACCTAGCGGTTTGAAAGCACAACAGTGCAAGTAGATAAATAGGTACCACTGCAGCGGGAAGGTAAACAGCGTTTCCATGAGCTCTGGTTTCTGTCACCATGTTATGTTGCGCCAGAAGCAGTTTAGTCATGCTGGCCACATGGCCCGGAAAGCTGTCTGTGGGCAAACACCGGCTCCCTCAGCCTGAAAGCGAGATGAGTGTCGCAACCCCATAGTCAAATTCGATTGGACTTAACCGTCCAGGGATCCTTTTTTAAAAAAAATATTTCTGGCATGCTGCAGTAACTCTTGGAGGAGAAAGTATTAACCAATTTCCTCTGAAACCTGTATCCCATACCATCAGAAGGATGCAGAGAGAGAGAGAGAGAGAGAGAGAGAGAGAGAGAGAGAGAGAGAGAGAGAGAGAGATGTGTCTGTGCTTTCCGTTTTTGGAAAGAAACAAATGGTTTGTTCCCGTTTTGGCCGTCCTGCCTGAAAGGTGTGAGTGGACTCAGCCTCTTTTCACTTTCTGTTTTCCCTTCGGCCACCCGGTGCCAATTCCCAGGGCAACCGTGACAGCTGGTCGGTGTCCAAAGTCCTTGCCTGTTGTTTAAACTTGCATCAGGAAATGATTTGTCAGGAGATCAAAGCTCTGGTGGGGCGAATGAACCATTTTGCCAAACCGCAAGTTTGGCCTGGATGTAAACATCGCCTGACATATTTACGAGGCCCGTCAAAGCTCTTGACACATGAACGATCTCTGTCTTTCGCACAAATCTGACGTGTCTAATTTCATATGGTACCCATAGGGCTATTCAGACTTGTGCTTGAAGGAGGAGGTGAAGTGTGCAATGGCAGGAGATGGATGGCTTATTTAAGAAGTGAAAAAATTAAAGCCCCGTTCTAGGGGTGTGGACTTTCTTCATATGCTTATTTACACCTTTAAGTCTCCTTCTAGTCCTCTGGAAGAAAGTAAACAGCGCAATGCACATGTTGATAGTCATAGTGTTAGATGAGGCAGGGGTTTATCGAAATAAATGATTTGGAAGCCATCGTAATTTAGACACCCAACAAATCATAGAATTGGTGAGCTGAAAAGGACCCCCTGTGATTTGGGGGGTCTTTTACCCAATGCTGGACTCAAACCCACAACCCTGAGATTAAGAGTCTTCTACTCCTCCTTCTATGCTTGCCTTCTTCCTGTGTTACAGATGCAAATAAAGTAAAGGGACCCCTGACCATTAGGTCCAGTCGTGGCCAACTCTGGGGTTGCTGCGCTCATCTCGCTTTATTGGCCGAGGGAGCCGGCGTACAGCTTCCGGGTCATGTGGCCAGCATGACTAAGCCGCTTCTGGTGAACCAGAGCAGCGCATGGAAACGCCGTTTACCTTCCCGCCGGAACGGTACCTATTTATCTACTTGCACTTTGATGTGCTTTCGAACTGCTAGGTTGGCAGGAGCAGGGACCGAGCAACAGGAGCTCACCCCATCTCGGGGATTCGAACCGCCAATCTTCTGATCGGCAAGTCCTGGGCTCTGTGGTTTAACCCACAGCACCACCCGTGTCCCTACAGATGCAAATAATTTTGTTTAAATTTTATTGCCTTTGCTTATAGAGAGAAAAGAGGTATTTCCTTATGTGTATTATTAGCTAAACCAACTTCCCAAGTCTGTACTGCTGATACCATTTCATATCACTAAAATGCATTGCACCTTTAACTCACTAATAGCCCTGGTAACTGTGGGATAAAGGCCTGGTAGAAAGCCCTCCAGATGCCGGCACTATTTTTAACAAAGATATTAATGCTTATTGATTAGAAGATTATGTAGGACACAAGCTTATGTGATTCCTTTAATGGAATACTGTCTCCATAAATGGGGGTATACTTAGTTAACTTGTCAAATAAATGCAGCTTATGTTACACTACTATTACTTTGCCCAAATCTCTTTGAGGAAACTTAGAATTGTAGAGCTGGAAGGGACCCCAGGGGTCATGTAGTCTAACCCTCTGCAATGCAGGAATCTCAGCTAACCTTTTGCACAAAAAACAAGGTGGGCACATGTAGGCTACAGAAAAAAACTTGCACGAAAAGGCTGATTTGAAAATTCAGTTTGTATGAATAGTAGTGTAATCAGCATCACATGGTAACAAGCAAAAACAGATGGAATAGCTAGCATGAAGCACCCGCTTCCAGATGCACCCCCATTTACAAATACATCATTCATCAGTTTATATGCATACTGCAATCTTATGATCATCAAGCCAGTCATGGATTGTATGTTGTTTAGTCATGTCCGACTCTCCGTGACCCCATGGACCAGAGCACCCCAGGCACTCCTGTCTTCCACTGCCTCCCGCAGTTTGGTCAAACGCATGCTGGTAGCTTCGAGAACACTACCCAACCATCTCGTCCTCTTCTCCTTGTGCCCTCCATCTTTCCCAACATCAGGGTCTTTTCCAGGGAGTCTTCTCTTCTCATGAGATGGCCAAAGTATTGGAGCCTCAGCTTCAGGATCTGTCCTTCCAGGGAGCACTCAGGGCTGATTTCCTTAAGAATGGATAGGTTTGATCTTCTTATGGATTGTATAGAGCAATGCTAAGCCAGGGATAGTGGTTTGTTGTTCCTGCTTGATGATGGTAGTGATGATACACATCTGGCTGGGTTTCCCCAGGGTGGTTTACACCACTTAAAAAAATGTAAAACGTTAAACATAAAAAACTTATACAAGACTGCTTTCAGATGTCTTCTAAAAGTTGCACAGTTCTTTATCTCCTTGACATCTGAAGGGAGGGCGTTCCACAGGGCGGGTGCCACTACCAAGAAGGCCCTCTGCCTAGTCCCCTGTAACTTTGCTTCTCTCAGTGAGGGAACCAGCAGAAGACCCTTGGAGCTGGACCTCAGTGTCTGGGCAGAATGATGGGGGTGGAGACGCTCCTTAAGGTATAATAATAATAATAATAATAATAATAATAATAATAATAATAATAGTATCCTGCCCTCCTCGACCAAAGCCGATGCCGTTAAAGGTCAGCACCAACACTTTAAAGGTCAGCACCAACACTTTGAATTGTGCTTGGAAACGTCCTGGGAGCCAATGTAGGTCTACCGGTGTTATACGGTCTTGGCGGCCACTCCCAGTCTGATAAGGGGAACAAATAAAGTGGGTGCCTGTTCCACCTTCACGGTAAACCAATTGAATGATAAATGGGTGGTGAATGTAGCCTTTGGGGTTTACTTTTAAAAGCTGCTCTTTCAATACAAAAGGGTTTTTTTGGAGGGGGTTGCTGCTAAATCAGTGTTTCAGGACAAGCAGAAGGTTCTAGACCAGTGGTCGCCAAACTTGGCCCTCCAGCTGTTTTGGGACTACAACTCCCATCATCCCTAGCTAACAAGACCCAGTGTTCAGAGATGATGAGAATTTTAGTCCTAAAACAGCTGGAGGGCCAAGTTTGGCCACCACTGTTCTAGACAAATCACCCCATGAAATTTGACCTGCCTAAGAGAGTCCCAGGGACGCGGGTGGCGCTGTGGGTTAAACCACAGAGCCTAGGACTTGCCGATCAGAAGGTTGCGGTTCGAATCCCTGAGACGGGGTGAGCTCCTGTTGCTCGGTCCCTGCTCCTGCCAACCTAGCAGTTTGAAAGCACGTCAAAGTGCAAGTAGATAAATAGGTACCACTCCGGCGGGGAGGCAAACAGCGTTTCCGTGCGCTGCTCTGGTTCGCCAGAAGCGGCTTAGTCATGCTGGCCACATGCTCAGGAAGCTGTATGTCGGCTCCCTTGGCCAGTAAAGCGAGATGAGCGTCGCAACCCCAGAGTCGGTCACGACTTTACCTAATGGTCAGGGGTCCCTTTACCTTTACCTAAGTGAGTCCCATAAAAGAGAAAGAGTTGTGAAGAATGTTGCACTTGAATCTGGGAAGGTGGGAAATATTTTCAGGGTAAATTTCTTGTGGGAACTCTGCAACAGTGGAGAGCAAGGAGTGGCTTATAAGACTCCTATGATACATGCCAGCAATTAGCTTGAGGGTGTAGGAAGGTTGAACATGCAAGGTGGGAAATGTTTGTGTTTCCCATTAAACTTAATTGCCATTCTTAACACATTTATGGCGCTGAGAAGTCTTAACCTGAGAACTTGCTGGTGCCATCGTGGTACCACCTGTTTTGGCTTCTGTCCCTGCCACTTTCCACAAGCGAGTGGTGTTATAAAACAAGGACTGAGGGTGTAACTGCTCAGACTGGTGCTTCTGCAGCTCCAGTGTATGGCAGATGTTAACATGACATTGCCTAGGCTTGCAGTGGAATACAGAATATTTCTACAAGCCCCAAGGCGCCATGCAAGGAGAGCGTTAGGTATTTCTCTGAAGAACAACAGCAAAAGGAAAGGAATTCCATTCAGAAGCTGAGAGATTAGCATTCTTTGTTTCATGCAAAGGCAGCTACAGGCCACAGAGGACTTCAGCCTTGCAGTTTTCTACATAGTTTAGATCCATTCCTTAACATTTATACATTTATTTCTGTACCCTAAGCTGGCAACTCCGCTTCTGATCAATGTGATAGTAAATGGATGGTTTTTACTGGAGAATTTGATTTTCTTCTTATGATTCAGTTACATATTGCATGCCCTTTCTATTGCAAAAAGATTGCAAAAAAAATTTCTCTCTCTCATTAATGCCCCCCAAATTGTAAAAAGTGTTGCAAATATTCTGATTACAGATCTACTTTATTTTAGAAGAGTTACATATTGCCCTTCGGCAGTGCTTCCAGGACATGGCCTCATGCAACACAGCAACTTTAAAAAGATTGCAGAAGCACGGCAGGTGTGTTAAAATAGGTGCAGCCTTCCAGATTTTGAAATCTATTTGAGTGTTGCTTACCATTGCTTCTTGGGAAAATGTCAAGTATGAAACATCTTCTGAAAGGAACACTCATTTTCACTTGAATTTTGAAAGCGCAGCTTTAAACATCTGAGTAACTTTCTGTTCAGACTTTAATTATACTTTGTCCGTGGATCAAAGGACATAGGAAATGTCAACTCATTAGAAGTTGACTTTCTACTGTTTCAGACTATAAAATGCCACCCGTTTTCCCAGAGAGGTCAAGTTCCAGGGAACACAATACAGTAAAGCAGTGTGTGTTGCGTGTTAGAGGCAGAGACTGTATTTTGCAGCACAGATCAGGCAGTTTTGGGGCTCAATTCCTCCAAGCACAAGATGGCGGGGTATAAATAATAAATTACTACTACTACTACTACTACTACTACTACTACTCAATGTTGCAGGTCCCTCTAAAGCCATGAACCATATCCAACATGGCAATTACTGTGCTGTGTGGGTGAAGGAGGCTAATGCTAAATGAGTCTGAAGTTGGCTTCTTGTTTCTTGAGGTCCAGCTCCAAGGGCCTTCTGGCAGTTATCTCCTTGCGAGAAGCGAAGTTACAGGGAACCAGGCAGAGGGTCTTCTTGGTGGTGGCACCCGCCCTGTGGAACACCCTCCCTTCAGATGTCAAAGAAATAAACAACTATCTGACTTTTAGAAACATGTGAAGGGATGTTTTCAATGTTTGATGTTTTATGTTTTTAATATTGTTTTGGGAGCTGCCCAGAGTTGCTGGGGAAACCCAGCCAAGTGGGCGGGGTATAAATAATAAATTCTTCTTCTCTGTTCCGTTATTCACAACAGAGGTGCAGGACCAGCTCACACAAGAAACTGAAGCTGTTTTATCTCTCTCCATAGTGGTCTGCCCCTAAAACACCCCTTAAATGCCTCACCTCGCCAAATCCAAACCTTGAACTGAATTTGAGGCCTCACACAGCCCTAATTGCTCCATAAAACATTGAACGCCTACTTACCGTATTTTTCACTCTATAAGACGCACCAGACCATAAGGCGCACCTAGTTTTGGGAAGAAGAAAACAAGAAAAAATAATTCTGAATCCCAGAAGCCAGAACAGCAAGAGGGATCTGGCTTCTGGGATAGCTTCTGGCTGTTCTGCCTTCTGGGATAACCGTGCCAAGCCTCTTCAGGGCAGCGGGATGAAGGCTCCCCCTGCCCGAAGAGGCTGCGCGTGGCTAAGGCAGAAGCCAGGACAGGTGCGTCGCTGAAGGGGCTTCACAGTTCTCCCTCTCTGCGCAGTGCCTCTCCTGTTCCTCCTCCGGCTTCCAGGACAGACGTGTCGCTGGAGAGGCGCTGTGCAGAGAGGTAGAGCTGTGTAGCGCCCCTTCAGTGAAGCGGGAGAAGGAACAGAAGGGGCTCTATTCCTCTTCCCGCTTTGCTGAAGGGGCGCTCCGCAGCTCTACCTCTGCGCAGCGCCATTTGCTCCATAAGACACACTCACATTTCCCCTTACTTTTTAGGAGGAAAAAAGTGTGTCTTATGGAGCGAAAAATACGGTAATCATGGTTGGCAGGTGGACACTTGAGCATCTCGTTCCGTATCTCCTTCTCCTCTTCCCCACCAAAAACATGTTCAATTAACCCTGATTAAACTTGTGGTTGTCCAACTGTCATTCCCCCCTTTCAACAGCCCAGGTGGACCCAAACTAGGGCTAACCTCAGACAAAACCCAAATTGGCTTGATTTGGTTTGGGATCAGGGATCTGTCTGAAGCCAGCACATAATCCTTATTAGTTTTGTACTTTTCAGGTCTACAACCCTGTCACTAAAACGGAGAGACTATATTCATAGCAGGCCAGTAAGCCCTCCAATGTGCTATGCAAGTTTCATGTTATTCAGCCTTCGCCTCTCTTCCTGCTGTGCTTCACGTTTTCCCCGAGACGCTATTTTGTGGCGTTTTCTTGATCAAATAAAGGTATGGCATGTGCTATTGTGGGTTTTGAAGTCAAGGCTTGCTTTTTGTGTGTCAGACTGTTTGTGAGAGAACAGTTGCTTGACATTATGAGTTTCTGGATAAGCCCGTTTTCTGTAAAGGTATTTAGTACAGTGGACCCTCCGGATATGAACTTAATTCGTTTTGGGGGTCCGCACTTACCCCAAAAGGTCCATATCTGGAGGCGCCGCTTCTGTGCACACATGCGACGCGATAGAGCGCTTCTGCGCATGCGCGCACAGCGAAACCCAGATGTATACACTTTCGGGTTTGCAGCGTTCGTAACTCGAAATAACGTTACCCGAAGGTAACGTAACCCGAGGTACCACTGTATTTTTAAGTGCATGGTTACATATACATGTAGTATTCTCCCACACATTGAAGGTTCAGTGAAAACTGGTGGAATGAAGACTGTTTTACATTCACGCTAATGAAATGGCTGGTTTCATGAATGTTCTCCATGCCTTAAGCGACTTGAACAATTCTGTTTTTATCTTCAGTGCTAAATGCAACCACACTCCCAACTTTGCACGTTGTTTTGAGCTCTTGTTTTGTGTGTCTGTGGTTGGTAGCTAATGTGGGGTTAGGTAAGGCTTTTCTATATGTCTGCCAGTGTGGAATTGACTTTAAGCCAGAGGAACATGCATTTGTTTTTTAAGAGAGAATATATTATACATTACTCACCCTGAGCCTTGAGGGATCAGACTGGTTAAAAATGAATAAATCTGTGCTGCTGAGTGACTAATGCATGCTGCTATAGTTTTATTACGGGGCGTTTGGTAACGGGTGGAGGGTAAGAAATGCACGTTCAAATGTTTCTCCTGGTTGTGCTTGGTGTTTTTAATGGTAGTTCAGCTTGTTTATAAACCATTGTTGGCTTTCATCCAGGGAGCTCTGGGCAGCAAGACAGGCTGGATGATGTCCTAGAGCAGGCACCCCCAAACTTGGCCCTCTAGATGTTTGGGGACTAAAACTCCCATCACCCCTAGCTAACAGGACCAGTGGTCAGGGATGATGGGAATTGTAGTCCCAAACATATAGAGGGCCGAGTTTGGGGATGCCTGGCCTAGAGCATTTTATGATCTCAACTGAGCACATCATTGTGCCTCGCAGTGTGACGGTGTGAGCCCTGAAAAAGATCTTTGGTTCCTCCATTGGATTCTCAAGTAGCCATCTGCCAGAACCTGTCAGTGGGCTGTTTTCTGCTGACCCAGCTGCAGCAGATTCTGAGAAGGACCCACTCGGGACTTGGATGGCCACCAACTTGGATGGCTTTAGGTGAGGATTAGATAAATTCATGGAGGATGAGGCTATCAATAGCTACTTGCCACAGTGGCCATGTTCCATGGGGGTAGAGCAAACACAAGGGCTGGGACAGAGCAGCATTCGAAATTCACCGGGTGCATTTTGCACCTGTCTACTGGGTGGCGCTGTGGGTTAAACCACAGAGCCTAGGACTTGACGATCAGAAGGTCAGCGGTTCGAATCCCCGCAACAGGGTGAGCTCCCATTGCTCGGTCCCTGCTCCTGCCAACCTAGCAGTTCGAAAACATATCAAAGTGCAAGTAGATAAATAGGTACCGCTCCAGCGGGAAGGTAAACGGCTTTTCTGTGTGCTGCTCTGGTTCGTCAGAAGTGGCTTTGTCATGCTGGCCACCTGACCCGGAAGCTGTACGCCGGCTTCCTTGGTCAATAAAGCAAGATGAGCGTCGCAACCCCAGAGTCGGCCACAACTGGACCTAATGGTCCGGGGTCCCTTTACTTTTACCTTTACCAGCCACTAGCGACCAAGTGAAGGTGCCCGGGAGCCAGGATGGTGCCTGAAATCTCCACCATCTGGAGGTGCCTGCCTGACGGTCCTTAGATCTGAACTGTTTTTACACATTAGCAACACATCCTGTAGAATTCTATCCATTATATTTTATCTGCACAATCAGAATGAGTTTCAGCGACCAAAAGGTCTTACTGAAAAATACGACTTTCGAGCCATCTGGCCCCAACGTGGCACCTAGGCATTCCATTTTGGCAACCATAACTCTGGTTTAAGGAGCCGTTTGGCACCTAGGTTATATACTGGAGTTTCTAACACCTGGACAGGGTAGAAGGAGACGAATCAAGCTTTTACTCTGAGGAAGCTTAAGACTTCAAAATACTGTGCAGCTCCTCTAGATTCTAAGGAAACTCAACAGTCTCGAGTGAGATGGAATACTCATGTCATTACACTTAGTTCATCTTGGAAGTGTTCTGAAGTTGACTTCGGATATTATAAGCAATTGGCAGAGGAAGACTATAATTCACATTTTGTTGCCTCACACATCCTGTGTACAGTGTGAAATGCAAATTATCACACCCTCTGTTACTAATGCTTCATTTGTCCTTATTTGTTTGTGGTGTCTGACCTGTGCTCAATTTACATAATTTGCACCATTATTAACAGGCTGATCTTAATTACCCTGCAACTTATTTTAAGCAAATGGTAAGTTGAGTCGTGGTTGGGATGAGCCAGCTATCCTGTTTCTCCACTCACAAAAAGAGGGTGTTACCAAGGCGATGGTCATCAATGATACATGGTCATGTCAACATACTTGTAAAGCAGACATTCTTGCTTGGGTGATCCACAGAATGGTGAGCTACAACCCTATTTTATTGTTCAAACAAAACGAGTTTCGTCCTCCCCTTATCCCAATAAGACACCCAATGGATACGGTGCCTTTTTAAGGCGAGTTCCTGGCACGTCCAGTCAAATGAGTTGCATCAGCAGGTGGTTGGGATAAAAGACTGGAGGTGGTTTGTTTTTTGATAGTGCTAATGTGGACTCTCATTTATATTGGAAACACCTGCCAAGCATGAGTCTGTGTGTGTATTGAAAAAACCCACAATTTTTCACTTCTAAGAACAAGAAATTGCAATGAGATATGTCAATTTGTGCATAAGCCACGGTCAGATTTTGAACCTCAGACTTCCGAGTTGTGTTCCCCCACCCCATTGTAGTCATTCAGTTTGCCGCCCCCCCTGCTTTAATTAAACAGCGTGATTTGCATTTTGTGATATGCTAAATTCTACCCATCCCCCTTTTCAGAAGAGGCTGCTTCTTTTTTTTATTATTTTTTATTAAGTTTTGCATAAATATATTTCACAGACATACAACAGACAAAAGTAAATGAAATAAACATAACAAGAAAAGAAAAAAAGAAAAGAAAAAGAACATAAAATACGTACAACATGAACAACACAACTTACATTAATTTTACAACAACATTGATCGACTTCCCTTTATCTCGATTTCGGATAATGTTATCTTAATTATCTTTCTGCTGTATCTATTCCAAAATAAAATTTATAACATAGTAAGCGTTATCTCATGCCTACTGTGAATTTTTTTTTTTTAAGATACATCTATATTTCTGATTAACATTTTGATTTTCCCTTTGTCTCTATTTCCATATATATTCTAAATTTATCCCATTCATTACTAAATTTTGTACGTTTTTGATTTCTTATTTTCTGAGTCAATTTTGCCAATTCTAAATAATCCATTAATTTAAATTGCCACTCCTTTAATGTTGGGGTTTTTGCTGTTTTCCAGTACTGTGCTATGAGGGTTCTAGCGGCCGCTGTTGCGTATTGAAGAAGGGTTCTATCTTCTTCTTTAATATCTTTGCCAATTATCCCCAGCAGGAAGGTTTCAGGTAGAAGAGGCTGCTTCTTGTGATTTATTCAGTTTGTGTTTAAAGTATAAGGACCATTTCTAAGTCATGTTTGAACAATAAATTGTTATTGTTGTTTAGTTGTTTAGTCGTGTCCGACTCTTTGTGACCCGGTGGACCAGAGCACGCCAGGCACTCCTGTCTTCCACTGCTTTCCGCAGTTTGGTCAAATTCATGCTGGTAGCTTCGAGAACACTGTCCAACCATCTTGTCCTATGTCGTCCCCTTCTCCTTGTGCCCTCCATCTTTCCCCACATCAGGGTCTTTTCCAGGGAGTCTTCTCTTGTCATGAGGTGGCCAAAGTATTTGAGCCTCAGCTTCAGGATCTGTCCTTCCAGTGAGCACTCAGGGCTGATTTCCTTCAGAATGGAGAGGTTTGATCTTCTTGCAGTCCATGGGACTCTCAAGAGTCTCCTGCAGCACCAGAATTCAAAAGCATCAATTCCTCGGCGATCAGCCTTCTTTATGGTCCAGCTCTCACTTCCATACATCACTACTGGGAAAACCATAGCTTTGACTATACAGACCTTTGTCATAAATTATACAGAGAGAAAACTACTCTCTGGTGATGTCGGCCCCTATTTTCTCTCTTCTGGGTGTTGGTTGGGTTCAGGGTCCCAAAGCATTGCTTGAGAATCAGGCCTTGAGCAGTTTAGCCTGTCTTTAGCTGTGCTATAAGAGAGATCTTCTGCCTCTTACAGCTTTTTTCACATCCTGATAGGATACTACTTTGTATGATAAGCTTTTGATAGAACCCAGCCCTGCATTTTACCATCCCATGATATTTTCCAAGGTACCAGATGTACAATTCAAAAATTCCTTCTAAAAAGGTGAGGTTATTTAAGAGAGAGGCTAAACGTACTAGTTAACAGATTGCACGTTTATGAAGGAATATTGGTTTCATATCAAGGTCCGTATAGTTCAAGCTATGGCTTTCCCAGTAGTGATGTATGGAAGTGAGAGCTGGACCATAAAGAAGGCTAATCGCCGAAGAATTGATGCTTTTGAATTATGGTGCTGGAGGAGACTCTTGAGAATCCCATGGACTGCAAGAAGATCAAACCTATTCATTCTTAAGGAAATCAGCCCTGAGTGCTCACTGGAAGGACAGATCCTGAAGCTGAGGCTCCAATACTTTGGCCATCTCATGAGAAGAGAAGACTCCCTGAAAAAGACCCTGATGTTGGGAAAGATGGAGGGCACAAGGAGAAGGGGACGACAGAGGACGAGATGGTTGGACAGTGTTCTCGAAGCTACCAGCATGAGTTTGACAAAACTGCGGGAGGCAGTGGAAGACAGGAGTGCCTGGCGTGCTCTGGTCCATGGGGTCACAAAGAGTCGGACATGACTAAACAACAACAACAACAATCATTGACGCTAAATGTCCTCTAATAACTGTTCCAACTTCAAAAAGTACTGAAGCTTCCTCTTACGAAATCTTGAATTATTTGTCTTTTGTTCCACTGCCTTCTGACTCTGCAGAGGAATTCCTTGCCCCCCACACACTTCAAATATGCCCACATTTCTCTGGATGTTTACAAAAGGAAGAAAAATCCACACACCATGCATTTAGCTTGCCATCTCTTTAGAGGCTGGATATATATGAAGCATTGCAGAATTAGACTAAAACAGGAGCTTAACAGCAAGGATAAGGACAGCAATTGGGAGCATCAGAATGTGGCTTAATTTCAGTGCCCGCTGGCTTGTTAAGAATTTTAATCTTGCTTGCATTCCATTATTGCTAGGTCACATCCCTTTGTTACACTAGTTAATGGTAACTGTTTAGGAAGATTCCGCAGTAGATTATTACCGATTAAATTAATTGGTTGATCAGACGTTCTTAAACCTCCTTTCTTCATAATTTGTATTCTAATGATTTGAATTCAAAACTACCCCCCTTGTTTTGTTTTCTTTCCTCTCTTCTTTGCTATGAACACACCACATCCTGTTGAAAGACTCCCCTGGCTGAGGGGAAAAAGGGCTTTGCAGACTACCTTTCCACGAGGAGAACGGGGAATCTTATTATATTACCCTGGCTGTTCTGACTTTGAACATTTAAATGTCAATGAATTACAGTTAGAGTAAAGGCATTTTGTTGCCCACACAGAGCAACACCGAAAATATAGAAGTGAATATTTAGATCATTTTCAGAATTCAACAGATAAATGGGAACCATGACCATTTAAATGAGGGGTCAGCAAACATTTTCAGCAGGAGGCCAGTCCACTGTCCCTCAGAGCTTGTGGGGGGCCAGACTATATTTGGGGGGGGGGGCTGGGGGAATGAATGAATTCCTATGCCCCACAAATAACCCAGAGATGCATTTTAAATAAAAACACACATTCTACTCATGTAAAAACACCAGGCAGGCCCCACAAATAACCCAGAGATGCGTTTTAAATAAAAGGACACCTTCTACTCATGTAAAAACACACTGATTCCTGGACCATCCGTGGGCTGGATTGAGAAGGCGATTGGGCCGGATCCATCCCCCGTGCCTTAGTTTGCCCACCCATGCTCTAGATGTTGTGGGATTAGATCTCCCATAGCCAATGGAAAATGATGTAGTTCAGCAACACCTGGAAGTCCAGGGAACCCAGCCCAAGCTGTTTCTCTTTGCTCTGGATATTTTTTATTTGACAAACTAAGGCCCGGAGGCCGGATCTGGCCCACTCGCCTTCTAAATCTGGCCCACGGACAGTCTGGGAATCAGTGTGCTTTTGCATGAGTAGAATGTGTCCCTTTAATTAAAATGCATCTCTGGGTTAATTGTGGAGCAGAGGAATTGGTTCATATTTTTTTTAATAAAAAAAATATAGTCCGGCCCCCACAAGGTCTGAGGGTCAGTGGACTGGCCCCCTGCTGAAAAAGTTTGCTGACCCCTGTTTAAATCCATAACATCCATGAGTATTTGTCCCAGTCTTAGTCAAAGTAATCACTGGAAATATTTTTAATTGTACAATGGTACCTCGGGTTACATACGCTTCAGGTTACATATGCTTCAGGTTACATATGCTTCAGGTTACACACTCTGCTAACCCAGAAATAGTGCTTCAGGTTAAGAACTTTGCTTCAGGATGAGAACAGAAATCATGATTCGGCGGCACGGCAGCAGCAGGAGGCCCCATTAGCTAAAGTGGTGCTTCAGGTTAAGAACAATTTCAGGTTAAGTACAGACCTCCGGAGCGAATTAAGTGTCGTATTGTCGTATTTTTCGCTCTATAAGACGCACCAAACCACAAGACGCACCTAGTTTTTGGAGGAGGAAAACAAGAAAAAAAATATTCTGAATCTCAGAAGCCAGAACAACAAGAGGGATCGCTGCGCAGCGAAAGCAGCGATCCCTCTTGCTGTTCTGGCTTCTGGGATAGCTGCGCAGCCTGCATTCGCTCCATAAGACGCACACAAATTTCCCCTTACTTTTAGGAGGGGAAAAGTCAGTCTTAAAGAGCAAAAAATACGGTACTTAACCCGAGTTACCACTGTACAGGAATCTGCTAGGTATCTATAACAAATGTTCATATTGGCAACAAAATGGCAAATACGTTTCAACGTAAGTACTTGCAAACAAGTTGACAAATGCAATTCTGTGTGTGATCCCATGTGAAAAGAACCTGATTCCGTGGCAATTGTGCTCAATTCATAAGTCCACCAAAACAGCAAATCCGAAGTACAGAATTTTCCCTTAACATTTTAACTAAATCGCAAAAGGGATTGTATCTGCTTCTACTTCAATACATTAAGCATGTTTTCAAATTACCTTGAATAATCTGTTTTGAAGATGGTTTTAAAGTTGTTGGGTTTTTTTTTTCCAAAAATCATGATGTAGTAGCACATTTTGGAGAGATGCATTCCAGGTCAGTAAAGGAGAAATTGAATTTAAGTTAATTTTCTGACTGTAGATGCATTTTAATGGTTCCTTGAACAAGTTGGGGGGCCGGCTGGCAGGTTTAAGGGGGGAGGGCAAGCATATTAAAGTGCTAAAAAATAGGCATTCGCTCAAAGCCTGCCTTTCCCCTACTTATTGCTTGCATGTTAGTTACCAACAATTATAACACCATAGAGTTAGTACGACAAATCAAACTATCAATGTAGCAACAATGTTTGAAGATGCAGCTTTCTGTTCACAAGTGTGTGTAAGACCTCACATGAAAGCTTGATAACAAGTTTTCTCAATGTTTAAGGAATGAATAAGTTGGAACTTAACTGAATGGCAACAAATCATACCCTACTCGCTGCAATTAAAATTTAATTATAGTAATGTAATAGCGCTATAGACGTGCCCTCTGGGTAAAGAAATCATGTAGGGAAAATGGTTTGTTTCATTAATCATTATCCTTCTGAAATACACTTGCTCGTTTTACGGATAAGCTGTGGATTCTGGAAGTCCCAACATAGCCTTGCTGTGGTTTTACAAAAGAGTTTAGCATATGTGGGATAATATATATTTTCTCAATGGAAAAGGAAAATCTGTAGAACACAGTTAAAATAGGGAGGCTTGTTGTTGTTGTTTTTAAAAATCACTATTTATTTAGGCAGTACGAAACTTTAAAAAATAAAGTTTTGTCAAGGCAGTATTTTTATGCCTCAATCATTTTACTGCATTGGATCTATTTTTGCAGCCATAGCCTAGGAAGGTGCAGGGCTTCTAGGTTTATTCTGCTGAAGTAAACCTCTACTTTGTCGCCTGCATGTAATTTCAGTTGCCAAACACAATTGGTGGGGGGAAGGAAGGCAGGCAGAATATCGGATTGTTTTCTTTTTCTCTGTTCGGTGGTAGTGGATGAATGCTCTTTTTAAAGATAAAAAAAATACATACCCAATTAGCTGTGTGTCTCAAGATGCCAATAAAACCAAAGGGGCCTTTAAAATGTTAATTTCAAAGTGCTTTTCCCAGTTAACAGTAGCTGTGTGGGTGGACTGTCCTTGAATTTTGTGGACTTAATTTAGCGCCGCACGGAACCCAGTGATGGAAAACAGCTATAAATTGTCTGTGTGCAGCCATGCATTATTGATAAAGGGTAGTATAAAACTCCACAATTTCTTTATTTCATGTTGTCAGCACAACAGCTGGCTGACTATTTGCCCCCCCCCCTTTTCTTGCTCTTCACTTCACTCCCCCTCCTCCCCAAGTCGGTAAGCATAAAGGATCCCAGTTGCACATTTTGTTCCTGGTTCGTTTCAAAAATAAAAATAGTAAACGTCACTTAAAAAAACAAAACACAGAGAGAGCAAATCCTTTTTCTACTCCCTGAATGAATACTGGAGCTTTAGGAGTGATTGTGCTATTGCCTGAAGTGTTTCTGCAGAAGTCAAAAGAGCCCTAGCAAAGAATCACACCTAGAAAGATCTCTGAAGTTTCTGAGTTCTGCAAAGTGACTTGTGTCAGTGGTGGGCAAATCATAAATACAGTGGTACCTCGGGTTACATACGCTTCAGGTTACATACGCTTCAGTTTACAGACTCCGCTAACCCAGAAATAGTGCTTCAGGTTAAGAACTTTGCTTCAGGATAAGAACAGAAATCGTGCTCTAGCAGCGTGGCAGCAGCAGGAGGCCCCATTAGCTAAACTGGTTATTTAGGTTAAGAACAGTTTCAGGTTAAGAACAGACCTCCGGAACGAATTAAGTACTTAACCTGAGGTACCACTGTACTAGGGCTGGGCAATGTTCGGTTTTCAGCATCGCGATATATCGCCAGCCAAACATCATGATCTCCCACACCAAAGAAAACCCCGTGTTGCAAAACAGAACACTCTGAACAACAACAAGCAGCACGTCGGCTAATAGTATACTGACAATATTTTTATAGCACCATAACACTGTTTCAAAATTCTTAAGCAGAAGATATACAATATGTGCATGGAATCACAAACGTAATACACATCAAATAAACACTCCATGAGCAGGAATGGTAGGAGTGGTAAGTCACTGTCAAAGATCACTGAAATGGAGGCAGAAGGCCTTTCCACAGTCAATATCGTACAAACGTGAGATGGGTGCTCCAAACGTCGTAATAGGGTCTCCTAGCACAGCAGCAGACAGAACAGTTCTTCCGGGATAATGAACTGTTTCCATGATAATTCTCCATCAGCTGGCAATAATACGAAGTGAAATCCATTACGTTCAAATACAATACAGAGATTGAAATGACAGGCCTGCATATAAACAACCAATCATAAATACATCCCAAATTAATTGTCCCCAAAGGTACATCAAATGGCCATGGATCAGCAATCACTTAAAAGTGTAGTAAGCTGATACAGTGGACCCTCGAGTTATGTACCGCTCTGGATGCGTAACGTTCGAGTTGCGAACGCAGCAAACCTGGAAGTTTCCGGGTTAT
Source organism: Podarcis melisellensis (assembly GCF_964234715.1). Taxonomy (NCBI): domain Eukaryota; kingdom Metazoa; phylum Chordata; class Lepidosauria; order Squamata; family Lacertidae; genus Podarcis; species Podarcis melisellensis. The sequence continues at coordinate 13,774,308 of NC_138534.1, read as the reverse complement.
ACTTCCGGGTTTCACTATGTGCACATGCACAGAAGCGCTCTGCGCACCATGCGCAGAAGTGGCACCTCCAGTTACGGACTTTTCCGGTTAAGTACGGACCCCCAGAACAAATTTTATTCATATCCGGAGGGTCTACTGTACTGTTGGCAGAACCCTAGTAGCATCATACAGGCTACCCACAGGTGCAATGGATCACATAAAATTTCAGGAAATTTAAAGATACAGTATCCAAAATCTAGCAAAGAGAATACAAACAGTGGTCATCATCATCTGGTGATGCATTGCAATGTGGAAAGGGAGGACCAAGCTCGGAGCGGAGGTGGTTTCAGCTTGGCATCTCATGGTTCCGGAGACGAGGCAGTTTGTTCTTCCTGCACATCCCTCACTGGAGAAGTTTAAAGGGGGCAGCCAAGGGAGGAACAAGCTACCGTATGCTTCCGTGTATAAGGCTATGTTTTTTTCTTTAAAAAATCATGCTAAAAAGTGGGGGTCGTCTTATACATGGGTAGCGAATAGGGTGGACGTTTGACTGGTTGCTGCCAAGGCTGTCAGTGGGTGTTGTGCATGTTATTGGTTGCTTCGTCAATTGGGTTTGTGCGTCAATGGGTGGTTGCTGCGTCAATGGGTGGGTGTTGATTGACTGATGCTCTGGCAGTTGGGTGGGAGATTGGCAGCTTCTACCACCTAATCTATGCATTTAAAAACAACAACACATTTCATTGATTTTTCAACAGAGCTACCTAATAACAACCATGTGCATTTTAAAACTTACATTGATGTGGTTCTGTGTTGATAACTATCCTGGAACACTCAGAAAACATGAAGTCCATGAACAACTAAGTTCTGATCACTACATTAAGTCTGGATTGTGTATATCTGCTCAGTTTGTATTGGAAATCACAAATACTGGATTCCTCAAGTCATCCTACTTTCAAGTAACCATTCTCCACTGATCATTCAGGTGGAATTGGGATCATCTTTTAGGCTATTAACAAACTGGGGTCTGTTTAGGCAAGAAGCTAGCCATTTTATTTGCATGAGCAAAACCCCACAATTGGACATCATCTTTGGCTTGGTATTTCAAAGAACTGGATTTCATGAGGGAGCAATTGTAACTCTGTTTCCTCTTACCATTCCAATAGCAGCCAATTTATCCGTTATTTTGGTGGTCCACCCCCCCCAAAAAGGGACCCCAAAAATCCAATTCTTTCCATCAATTTTTAAAATGTTTGTATGGAAAACAGCATCTTCTTAGCATTTTTTATTTTTTGAGGATAAGCTTGCGCAAACCTGATATGCATAAATGCCCGGGGGGCGGCGGTCTCCATCGTGGAATTTTTTTCTTCTGCCCTGGCTGAAGGACCTACAAGGAGGAAGCAATTCTTAGCATTCCATATCTTGCTGACTTTTAATATAAGTCACAAAGCAATTAAACTGGCTGTGTAGTTTCTGTCAGGAATAGCTCTTTCCTCAGTTAGCTAATATGATTGACAGAGGCTTGCTGGAGATTTACATTAAGAATAACTCATTCTTCAGACTTTTTTCTTCCATTTTCAACTGGGAGTTGTGAGGGTAAATCAAATATACTGGCTATGTATGATTAAAATGCAGAAGTTATGATTTCTTATTGACTTTGTAAATCTCTTACCAGGTTTACCTTTACCTTATGATATATAATCCTTAAGGTACAGGGGGTTAGATAAAGTATTAAATTATTTGAAGTTCACTTCTTTAAACAAAGACTCTGAATCTAGTAGAAACATATAAGGAGAAAGTTAAGAAATATTGGGATAAATGAAGCTTTTGGGCGTTATCTACTCCTTTCCCTACCTCCTTCCACAAACTCTATTCTTTTATTTTGGTGCAGGTAACTTTATTTAGAGGGCAAAATGCAGAATAAATCTGTCCCTGCTTCTGCACAGGCCAAAATTACTGAGAGACCTGTTTTTGCCCCTAGGAGTTATGAAACTTCATGAGAGGTTTTTAATGTCTGAAAAATAAACCCCATATTCTTTTATCCAGTTCTTGACTGCCCCCAATTTGGCCGGTTCTTAGATAGCCTATAATTAGGGTTAGATGTTTCCTGAAACAGACATTACAGTACTACTTAAAAGAGCTTGTTTTTGCACCAGGTAAAAGTTTTGTGTGTGTGGTGGTGGTGGAAATGGGAGGTGTGAAAAGGGCATTGAGAACTAAAATTTTGCTCCGAAAAATAGATTGGGGTGTTGATCTCAATAGCTTTCCTTCTACTTCTTGATGGAGAATGTAGTAGATGATGGACCACCACTGAACCGTTAGACAATTGCATCCTTTTTTAAAAAATTATAGTTTTAATTGGTTTTTACATTTTTATCTTCATCACAATCACATCATCTCAAAAATGAACACAAACCCAATTACCCCCCTCTCCCCTATGACTTCCCTCAACTTCCTCTTCTGGTTTGTTGTATGATAGTTTTCCTGCTTTTTGGTTATACCTTAATACTGTATATTCTAAGTATATTCTAAGTTGAATCCTTTATATTTTCTGTTTTGTAATTTTAAGTGTTCAGCCAAATCCTGCTAGTGAGTTCATTTTTTTTTATACAATATTTCCGTAAATACATCATAAATGGTTCCCATTCTTTTTAAAAAAGTCTCTCTTGTCCTTGTCTCTTAGTCTCTCAGTCAATTTGGCCATTTCTGCATAGTCCATAAGTCTGTCTTGCCATCCTTCTTTGGTTGGTATTTCATCGCTTTTCTACTTCGGGGCTTAGCAATATTCTAGCCGCCGTTGTCGCATATGTGAAAATTTTCTTCTTCTCTTTGGGCAGGTCTTGACCTATAATGCCTGGGCTTTAAACAAAAGTTATTTTAAACATCTTTTGAGCACCAAGGAATCAGGAAGTCATAGCACCGCTTGATTCTGTGGTGCTTGTAAAGGCAAGATTTGGAATCCAGTGCTTGATTAAGTAGATCACCAGGGATCAAGTAGAATGATAGTTCCGGGCAGAGGATCCTCTCTCCCACTACTGTGTTTAGGTACTGTCACGGCCACCCAGGATGGGTCCCAGCTCACAAGAGACCTCACTCCGTTGCAGTTTATTTACAGGAAAAGTTTATTGAAGATTTCTGCTCCTCATACAGTTCAGCATTGTGGCCGTACGTCTGTCACGTTAGACCGCTGAAGTCCCCTCTGACTCCTCCCCTCTTCCACACCAACTTAATAGCCTGGCTCTAGACCACCTCTTCCTCTCCTTTCTTTTCCGCAGGGTCTTCCTGCCCCCCTGGGTTCCCTCTCTCCGTGACTCGCCTGAGGCTGAATCCTCTGCCGCCTCTTCCCCCCTCCTTCTGGCTTTGGGGCCGGGCTCCTCCCCTGAGCTCTCTCCACTTCCGCGCGCCTCTACGTTTGAACTTGGCGCGCGTACGTTGCTCCTGACCTTTCTTTCGACCGCTACACCACCCTTTGTTCTGCTCTCCACCCTTTCCGGCTGAACACCTTGCTCCAACCCCCTCTCTCTGTTCTCTCCTAATCCTGCTCCCTCCGAGAGGCTGACGACTCCACCCCCTTTACTCCGTTCCAGCTGAGACGCCTCTTGCTGCGTCTGTCTTCCACTGGGCTCCTCTCCGCTTCTCCCTTCTCCTCCCTTTTGCTTGATTAAGGTAACCCCCTTTTGAGAATCCTCTGACTCGCTGCTCAGACTCGTGGATTCCCTTAGAATTCCGTCATCTTCTTCCTCATCCTTCTGCCCCTCCTCCCACTCGCTCTCCGTCTCCTCTGTCATCTCCTCCTCTCTCCCAGAAACCCTGACATCCATCCCCCCCTCGAAGCCCCCCCTTCCCCCCTCCCGCTCGCCGGGTGCAGGTTGAGGAAAACGTGGTTCTTCCGGGGTCGGTTCAGGATACAGGTTGTCCACTTCAACGTTCTCCTCTGGCAGCTCCGTATATGTGTGTTCGAACTCGGGTTCCCCACCCAAAGACATCACAGTCTCTTCCTCCATCACTGTTTCTCCTGGCGCTGCCTGCCAAGGACCTACCATCCATCTCTGACTCCATGCCTCCCTTGGCTGATCCACCCACCAACAAGGGCCTGTCTCCTCCCCCCCCAGTCTCGGATCCCTGGTCGGGCTTGTTTCGGGCGTATGGCCCTCGGGCGAGGAGAAACCCTCGAACGTGCTGTCCGACAAAGTGGGCGTGAAAAGCCAATCATCAAAATACTCCTCGGGCATGGGCTTGTGCGGAAAAAGTGCATGGAACTCCTCCTTCAACAGGGGTTCGTCCAACGCGTAACCCGGCACCCAGCTATTGGCAGAGGCCGGAGTGCCTTCCCTGGCGAGAAAATATTCAACTCCCTCCTCCCCCCATCTCGAGTCCAGTATCTCTGTGACCTCGTTAAGAGGTTCTGGTCTTGGCGATTCCCCCCTCTCAGGCGCCCTCCTACGTGGCTCTGGGGGTGCTCCTGACTCTTGAAACCTGTGTGGGGTTTTGTAGGGAGTGAGCACCGACCTATGAAAGACCGGGTGCACCCTGGAACCCTCCGGAAGGGCTAGACGAAAAGCCACCGGATTGATCTTAGCCTCAACTTGATATGGCCCTAGCTGCCTGTGTCCTAACTTCTTCTTGGCCAATGACCTGGCCGGCATCGCGTGGGCTGCTAACCACACCCAGTCCCCAACCTGGATGTCCTCTCCCGCCCTCCTGTGCTTATCGGCCTGCACCTTATACGCCTGTTTTGCCAGCTCCAAATGTCTCCGCAGCTCCTCGTGCACCTCTTGCAACTCCGCTGCAAACTGGTCGGCATCTTGAGGCCCCCCCCCCTCCTGGTGCCGCAAATCTCGGGAAGGTCCTGGGATGACGGCCATTGTTCGCGAAGAAAGGCGTCACCCCGGTGGATGCGTGTTTCGTGTTGTTGTAGGCGAATTCAGCCATCGGCAGATAGTCCACCCACGCCGCAGGTTGCTGGTTGGCGTAGCACCGCAGGTACTGCTGCATGATCGCGTTGACCCTCTCCGCTTGACCGTTGGTTTGTGGATGCCTCGCCGATGTCAGGTTGATTTTGACGTGCAAGATGCCCAGAAGCTTTCGCCAGAAAGTGGAAACAAACTGGCGCCCCCTGTCGGACAAGACGGACTGCGGAAGTCCATGCACTCTGAAGACGTGATCGATGAAGAGCTTTGCGGTCTGTTCTGCCGTCGCCACCTTGGCACAAGGGATGAAGTGCGCCATCTTGGTGAACAAGTCCACCACCACTAACACCGCCGTCTTACCTCTGGAGCTGGGCAGGTCTGTAACAAAGTCCAACGCTACCCTCTCCCACGGTTGCTGCGGTGTCTCCAGCGGTTCTAGCAATCCCGCCTGCTTCTGGTGCACTGGTTTGGACCTCTGGCAGATATCACACCTGGCGACGTAGTCCGCTACCTCTCCTCTCATCTGGGGCCACCAAAAGTCTCTAGCCACCAACTCCATCGTCTTCTCTTTGCCGAAATGGCCTGCACTAGGGGCGTCATGCAATTGTTGCAGAACCTTGGCTCGAAGCTCGTCGGTGGGCACGTAAAGGGCACCCTTACGAGTCAAAAGTCCATCTTGCAATTGAAACTCATCGTTGTCTCGCGACCCTCCGCGTAGTTCCTTCATCTTAGACTGTGCAAACTGATCCCTTTGCAACGCGCGTCGCACCGCGTCCAGGTCGACTGCGATGGTAGCGCACGTCCACGCCTGCGGTGCGAAAATGTGCTTTGCTGCGATTGGAGCTGCTTCCTCCAAGTATTGCGGCTTTCGGGACAGCGCGTCTGCAATAACATTGGAGTCTCCTGGGATGTATTCTATTTTGAAGTCGAAGTCCGCGAAGAACTCCGCCCAGCGCATGTGTCGCTGGGTCTGCAACTTAGCCGTCCGCCAATACTCTAAGTTCTTGTGATCCGTGCGGACCTGCACCGTGTGCTTGGCTCCTATCAAGAAGTGTCGCCACGCTTTGAAAGCTGCATGAATGGCCAACAACTCCCTGTCCCATATGGTATAATTGCGCTCCGTCTTGCTGAGCTTCCGGGAGTAGAACGCACCCGGTCTCCAGTTGCCTTGTGAATCCTCTTGCAAAAGAACGGCCCCAACCGCTCTGTCTGACGCATCGGTCTCTACCCGCATGGGTCTGCCGGGATTCACGTGGAGCAGCTGCTCTTCGGAGGCGAAAAGACCCTTAAGCGTCCGGAAGGACCGCTCCGCTTGTTCGGTCCAGACGAACTTCTTCTTCTTGGAACTGAGGGTGTCAGTGATAGCCGCCGTCGCGTTCGCAAAGCCTTTAATAAACTTGCGGTAAAAATTGGCAAAGCCGATGAACCTCTGGACCTCTTTCCGATTTCGAGGGCTTTTCCAGTCCAACAGCGCTTGAACCTTAGCCCTGTCCATGGCCAGTCCCTCGTCGGACAACTTGTAGCCAAGGAAATCAACCTCTCTGACATCAAACTGGCATTTTTCCAACTTGGCGTACAGCCTGTGTTCCTTCAGCCTCTGCAGGACCTCCCTCACGTCCTTATCGTGATCCTCCGGCGATTCCGAGAAAATCAGGATATCGTCGAGAAAGCAGACACACTTTTTGTAGAGGAGACCTGCTAGCACGTGGTGCATAAATGCTTGAAAAACGTGGCTGCCATTTTGGAGGCCGAAAGGCATGACTCTGTATTCGTATGTGCCCAGAGGGGTGAACATGGCGGTCTTCCACTCATCTCCTTTCCGGATGCGGATGAGATTGTAAGCTCCACGTAGGTCCAGCTTGGTGAAAATCTTGCCCCTCCTGACGGTCGCTAAAAGGTCGTCAATCTTGGGCATGGGGAAAGCTTTGGGCTTAGTCAAGCTGTTTATGAACCTGTAATCCACTATAAGCCTTTTTTGGGGCGTGTCTTTCTTCTTCACAAAGAAAACAGGGCTGCCTCCCGCTGCTTTAGATTCCTGGATGAAACCGCGCTTGAGGTTATGGTCTATGAACTCCCGAAGCTCTTGCATTTCGTCCTCCGACATGGAGTACAGCTTGGCAGCAGGCAGTTGCGCCCCTGGCACTAAATCAATCGCGCAGTCGTAAGGTCTGTGAGGCGGCAACTTGTCAGCTTCCTTCTCACAGAAAACCTCCAAGAAGTCCTGGTACTTGTGAGGCACTGTTTGCACCATACCCAGATGCAACTGCTGCTCGGCTTCTCCTCCCTGATCGGTCTGAAAGCAATGCTGAGCACAATACGATGAACAAAAGGTGATCTGCCGCTGATACCACGCAACCGCGGGACTGTGCCTCTCCAGCCAACTCATGCCTAACACGATGGGCGTGTCCGATAAGTGGGTGACATTGAAACTAATAAGTTCTCGATGGTTGCCAATCTGCATCAGCATGGGAGGGGTTTGCTGCACCACTTGCCCTCCCAGCAACTTCCTGCCGTCTACCGTGACCACGTTCAGAGGCGTCGTTGCAGGCAGGAGCGCTATGTTGTGCTGCTTAACGAACTGCAGTCCCACGAAGTCGGCGTTGCTTCCCGAATCGATCGTTATTGGAACCTCGAGGAGTCTCCCATCAGGCAGCTGGAGTGTTGCTGTGAGCAGAACTGCCGGTTTGGGAGGCAAAGGGTCCACACTCTGCGGCGATGCTGGGGGCTTGTCTACAGATCCGCCTGGCTGAGCCCCAGGAGCTCTGCTTCCAGCCAGGCACTGTCGTTTCCCTGAAGTCGCTCCCCTGGTTGCACCTCTGCTGTCACAGTTGCCAGTGCCGCAGTGTGCTTCTGGAGCCTCTGGGGGCACTCTTTCGCCATATGGTGCGCACTGTCACAGATGTAACACTTCCTGGTTCCTCTAGGAGGCTTCGCTTTGGCTGCACCAGGGACAGGGCTCTGGGATGGCTTCTGAGCCCTAGCACCACCAATCTCCATTGGCTCCTCGCTGTCCTTCCCCATTGGCGAGGGGTGCGCACGGCTGAAATCCCTGTGCACAAAAGGGAGAGTCCTCGCTTGCGCACGCGCTTGGGGCCCGTCCTCCTCGTGCCACGGACGTCCCTCATGTCGAATTCCAATAGCTAAAGCCCGTTGCACCACGTCTTCTAGGGTCTGGGGTCTGTCCCCCCTAGCGATCTCATCCTTGATGGGGGGGCTCAATCCCTCCCAAAAAAGATCTCTGACCGGTTTACTGTCCTTTGGCCAATCTAAGGCGGTGAGCAATGCAAAAAATTTAGAGTGGTATTGGCGCACAGTCGCTTTCCCCTGCCTCAGCCCGTGCATTTGACGGCGCGCAATGTCCACATCCACAGAGGATTGAAAACAAGAATCCATCGCCTTGATGAACGCAGTTGAATTGCGACGGGCCGGTCCATCTTCGCGCCACAGATTGCGTAGCCAAGCCCTGGCCTCCCCATGCAGGTGCGAAACAATGAACCCCACTTTCTCCTCCTCATCTTTAAAATCGTGACGGAGTAAATGCAGTGCATACACGACGTCCGCTCTGAAATTGGGATAATCTTGCAAGTTGCCATTAAAATGCGGAACCAGGGCACCCCCCCGCCGTCCAAGCGCAATGCCCTCCGCTCTGGATCCTGGGGCCCCCGCCCTGTCCGCGTGTTCCCACCTTGCCTGCAAATCCTGGCACGTCTTCTCCAAGTCGTCATTCTTCTTCTGCGAAGCAATGACTGCCGATGTGAGAGCGGTAACCTGATCCCGCAGTGCAACCAGCTGCTCCTCAGCGCTCATGGCTGCTCCCGTTCGTGAGCTTCGCAAAAAAAAATTTTTTGCTTTGAGAGAGGGGACTTACTGTCACGGCCACCCAGGATGGGTCCCAGCTCACAAGAGACCTCACTCCGTTGCAGTTTATTTACAGGAAAAGTTTATTGAAGATTTCTGCTCCTCATACAGTTCAGCATTGTGGCCGTACGTCTGTCACGTTAGACCGCTGAAGTCCCCTCTGACTCCTCCCCTCTTCCACACCAACTTAATAGCCTGGCTCTAGACCACCTCTTCCTCTCCTTTCTTTTCCGCAGGGTCTTCCTGCCCCCCTGGGTTCCCTCTCTCCGTGACTCGCCTGAGGCTGAATCCTCTGCCGCCTCTTCCCCCCTCCTTCTGGCTTTGGGGCCGGGCTCCTCCCCTGAGCTCTCTCCACTTCCGCGCGCCTCTACGTTTGAACTTGGCGCGCGTACGTTGCTCCTGACCTTTCTTTCGACCGCTACACCACCCTTTGTTCTGCTCTCCACCCTTTCCGGCTGAACACCTTGCTCCAACCCCCTCTCTCTGTTCTCTCCTAATCCTGCTCCCTCCGAGAGGCTGACGACTCCACCCCCTTTACTCCGTTCCAGCTGAGACGCCTCTTGCTGCGTCTGTCTTCCACTGGGCTCCTCTCCGCTTCTCCCTTCTCCTCCCTTTTGCTTGATTAAGGTAACCCCCTTTTGAGAATCCTCTGACTCGCTGCTCAGACTCGTGGATTCCCTTAGAATTCCGTCATCTTCTTCCTCATCCTTCTGCCCCTCCTCCCACTCGCTCTCCGTCTCCTCTGTCATCTCCTCCTCTCTCCCAGAAACCCTGACAGGTACTTTAAAGACAAAGTTACAACAACAAAAATGTGGTTTTTGAAACTTTGTGAAAAATGGGTGAGTGGCTAATTGGCATTCTGTGAATGGTGTAAAATCAACATTTATAGTTCTTACTCATGACAAAAATGCCCATCTCTTGCCGTATAAAGTTGGCTGATTTTCCTGCCTTCCTGATCTACAATGTATTCCTAGTTCGAATCAGGGCTGGGCAATACCTGGTTTTCAGCATCACGATATATCACCAGCTAAACATCACTATAGAATGGAGCCATGGAGAGTCATTGGCCGGCTTCATGGTTTTCTCCGGATTGTGATTTTTCCCAGGGCTCTTGTGATTCTCTGCAGGGAAAAGCTAAGCCAACAGAATTAAAACGGGGGCTGCAGGAATTGAGAAAAGCATGTGCAAAAAATAATAATAATTTCAAAATAGTACAACAGGTACAGTTGGAAGGTTCTTTTTTATTGTAAATAAAACCACCTTCTATCTTGTTTTTCTATTTCTTTTATTTCCTTTTCTTCTATATTCTTTTGTATACAGTGGTACCTCAGGTTACACACACTTCAGGTTACACACTCTGCTAACCCAGAAATAGTGCTTCAGAAACTTTGCTTCAGGATAAGAACAGAAATCGGGCTCCGGCGGCGCGGCAGCAGCAGGAGGCCCCTTTAGCTAAAGTGGTCTTTTGGTTAAGAACAGTTTCAGGTTAAGAACGGACCTCCGGAACGAATTAAGTACTTAACCTGAGGTACCACTGTATTTATAATTTGTAATGTCTGAAATGTAATGCTTTATATTGTACAGTGGTACCTCTGGTTGCGAACGGGATCCGTTCTGGAGGCCCGTTCACAACCTGAAAAGAGGGCAACATGAAGCACCGTATCTACACAGGTGCGCAGCGCGATTTGGCGTTTGTGCGCATGCCCGAAGCACGATTTAGTGCATCTGCGCATGCGCAAGTGGAGAAACCTGCATATACCCTTTCCAATACTTCCGGGTCGCCACAGGACACAGTCTGAAAAAACATAACCTGAAGGGTCCGTAACATGAGGTATGACTATGTATTTTAAGTTTTCCGTATAATAAAGGTTGATTTTTTTAAAAAAAAAAAGCAGCAGCATTGGCTGACTTCATGGTTTTCCCCACATTGTGATTTTTGCATAGCGCGCGCGCGCGCACACACACACACACACACATCATGATTCACAATACCTTGCCAGATCAAAAATTAGGAAACCAATATCACGATATGGACTTCAAACCGGTTTCAGACAATATATTGATAGATATATTGCCCAACCCTAGCACTGATACTCACTGTTGTCGGTAAGGAACATATTCATGTGTACCTTTGCGTTGCTTACAATTTGTGGGGTGGGAAATGGGATTGCTTCATCCATAATCTTGCTGTGTTACAGCTTTCCCCCAAATTCTGTGGTACTCGTGGGTTATTCACATCGAGTTCTTCGCTCTATAACACTGAGCTAAGAACAACTATTTAATAAATCAGCTAACAGTTGGGTACTTTGCCAGTCTTTGTAGCGTTTGACTGTGTGTCTGTGATGACAGAAGATAATGAGATGCATCCCTCAAGGCTGCGTTAGGAATTGAGATATTTGAACAGGGAGAGTCTATGTGAAATAAGAGGAAGCAAACTTTCAAGCTCTGGAATCTAAGGTTCAGTCTCTAGGCTGTCTGTCCTTGTTGAAGTGAATCTGGAAAGCACAGATTCAAATTTGTTTTCTAATAAATAAGATTGTTTCCAAAACAATAATGCTGTTTGATTTTTGCCATGCATTTGGGTTCTCTACCTTTAACATAAAATAACTAAAGGCACTCTGTGTGTGGGCTTTTAAACAAGATCATGCCTTTTTCATCGGCTTTATAATTAAAAAATATATATTTCTAAAAATGAAGTAGAACGGACGTTGTAATATAAAAGTTTGACTTTGTTCTTGGCCTTTAGTCAACTGGCTGTAGGTCTGAGATGATTAAAACGTTCAAGGTGAATGGATTTCTGCCGCGTTTGTTTCAGAGTTATGGCACACCTCACTAATGTAAGAAAACAAATAGCTCGCTTCCAGCTTATCTGTATTTTTCACGAATAAGTCCACAAAGAAGTAATTTATTCATTTTAGGGGGAAGGAAGTGAGATTATGGAAGGGAGAAGCAGTTTAGAAGAACAAAGTCTGGGAAAATTTGGGTTATCTTGGGTGTGTCACAGAATCCTCTCTGTTGTCCTTGGCAAAAACGTTGCTGGTTTTATCTTCAATGGAATCGTTTTTAATGAAGCACCTGAAAGACATGACAGTTTTCATAGCACTGTAAGTAGCGATAGGCATCAAAATTGTTGCAACAATGAATAATACGGTTGACACATTCTAAGTATCTTCCTTATATTGTTATTGTCTCTCCCCGCCTCGTCCATACTGTATATTTTTTAGTTTAGAAAAGTGAGGATATGATGAAAGTTTACAAAGTATGTAGATATTGGAAATAGCCTCCCTTCCTCACCCAGTGAAATGGATTGGGCTAATTGATTAGGACAAATGTTGGACAAGTTCACCTCATCGGAAATTCAGATTAATTTATTAAGTGAGGAATCCCATGTTACAAATTCAAATGAAAGTTCTGATTCAGGTTCTCATAATGTATACATTTTTGCTTTTTTTGGAATAACTTTTTATTGGGTTTTATAAACGAGGATTATAGGAACAACAAACGATACAAATAAACAGACCCGAGTCATCCCATATCGTTTGTAAATCACAGAATTAGCACAATGAATTTGTGGCGATATCTACAACCTACGGTGCATTATCAGTGACCGGTATGTAAGCGATGGGTTTATGAGTTGGCTTCCAGGGGTGCCCAAACTTTTTTCAAAGAGGGCCAGATTTGATGAAGTGAACATGCGTGAGGGCCAACCTGTTTTTTACAATTTTATCCCAAAGTTGTTGAGGTTTTTTTTAGGGTTGAAGTTGAGGTTTCTTTAGGATTTGACCGCAATAAATAAACTGCCACAGGGGGTTACACTAAACAAAGGGGAAACAGGCTAGAACAGATAACATTCAACATCTCATAGCTAAATATCTAATCGGGAGCCTTGTGATTATTCTCAGATTAGAATAGATTAAGATTGCAGAATCACAGAATTGTGATCTCTTCCAACTCTACAATTCTGTAAGTATGAGTAATAGTCATTTATCTTATGTTATCCATTGTTGGCATCTCTCTGACTCTGGAGACAATGGAAGAATGCGCCTTCTGGGATAAAGTCAAACCATGGTTGAGTTGCAACACATTATATGGGTGTTTGTTTGTTTTTTTGGGGGGGAATAACATTTTATCAATTTTCCAGAAATAACAACAACAAAAATCAACCAATTTTTAAACCAGAAATTTTGCTTGACTTCCCTCCACTCCCCCTCTTGGTTCCATTGTTTAATACTCGTTCACGCATGTCATTAAAGCCTTGTATTCTTAATAATCCAATTTTAAACCTTCTTCATCGTATTACAGGTGACTTTGAAAAGTTATACAGTGGTACCTCTGGATCATAGCTGTCAATGCTCCCCCTTTTTTAAAGGGAAATTCCCTTATTCCGAATAGGATTCCTCTCAAGAAAAGGGAAAAGTTGACAGCTATACTCTGGATGCGAACGGGATCCGTTCCAGAGCCCTGTTCGCATCCAGAGCAGAATTCAACCCGCGTCTGCACGAGTTGCCGCTTCTGCGCATGCACATGACGTCATTTTGAGCGCATGCGCAAGCGGCAAAACCCAGAAGTAATGCATTCCGTTACTTCCAGGTTGCCGAAAACACTCAACCTGAAGCAACTTTAACCCAAGGTGTGTCTGTACTGTTGTCTTTGTCCATGGAGTTTTCTTGCCAGGGATACTGGAGTGGCTTTCCGGTTCCTGTTGCAGGTGGATCACGTTTGGTCAAAACTCTCCACTATGACCTGTCCATCTTGGGTGTCCCTGCACAGCATAGCTCATAGCTTCTCTTGAGTTATTCAAGCCCCTTCGCCACGGCAAGGCAGTGATCCAAGAAGGGATGGATCAAACCTATCCATTCTGAAGGAAATCAGCCCTGAGTGCTCACTGGAAGGACAGATCGTGAAGCTGAGGCTCCAAGACTTTGGCCACCTCCTGAGAAGAGAAGACTCCCTGGAAAAGACCCTGATGTTGGGAAAGATGGAGGGCACAAGGAGAAAGGGACAACAGAGGGACGAGATAGTGAGACAGTGTTATCGAAGCGACTAACATGAGTTTGACCAAACTGCGGGAGGCAGTGGAAGACAGGAGTGTCTGGTCCATGGGGTCACGAAGAGTCGGATGCGACTAAACAACAACAACAACAAATGACTGTACTAATGTAAAAATCTATACACAAAGCTGAAAAGAGAAGCATTAAACCTTTGCCCCCTTCGAAAAAAAAAATCACGGTCCTCTTTCTTTCTTGGGTTTCGAGTTAACTGATTTGTCCTGCATAGTTCAGTAGTTTATTTTGGCAATCTTCTTTGTCTTTGGCAGAGGCTTCTTCCTTCTGTAGGGGCTGGTTCCTCTTGGCCTGGCGTCCACTCTTAAGTACAGGGACAAAGTCTTTCGAAGTTACAACACCTGATATGGAGAGAGACAAGATTTATTGCAGGTGGGGAAGACAAAGGAGTGTTTCTATTCTCTGCACTCCTCCCAACAGTTATTCTTCTGCTGGGGATAAACAACCTGACTGGCATTTATTCTGGGTTTTTTGTAGGAAAATTTTTTATGAATGAATGAATGAATCCCCCCCCCTCTTTCTACTTTTGTATCTGGTTGAGGGCGATCCAAATTGAGAGGGATTGGAACGGACACAACAATGTTGGAAGGATAATCATTTTTACCATTGCTAATCTGGGAGGGTAAAATGGTTTTTTCCTCCATTTCCCCCCAAATTTTGTAGAACCATCTGCTCTACAGTGGGGTAGTTTTGTGAAGAGGGTTTGCTCAGGTTTCTTGTTATAATTATAAATATCTAAGCTTCTTGGATACTGGGAGGTATATTGAGTAACCTGCAGGTCTGGTTATATTGCAAAGTTGTTAAGCTCTCAAAGTTCTGCTGCTCCTATGTTCAGGGTCTCAGGTGTCACAAACATTACCACTTTATTATTATTAATATTATGTTGGGAGCCTCCCAGAGTGGCTCGGGAAACCCAGCCAGATTGGGGGGGTGGCAGTGAGAAATTATTATTATTATTATTATTATTATTATTATTATTATTATTATTATATCATATAGTTTAGTTTTCCAGCATGGACTCCCTTGATGTCTGAATGCTGCTTGGCTGAAATGCTGTGAACTGCCCTGAGATCTTATGATTATCTATCTGATAAATAAAATAAATAATGAGTTTAGGCTTAAGAGTGATGTAAAGTAAGCTCCATACTTGAGTGTAGGCTTGAACATGGGGTTTTCACTTTCAAATCTAGATTTCTTTCTTCTTCTTTGGCGATCACTCGTGGCAGAGTAAGATTGTCTTCCATAAACACGGTTTTAACAATGAGTCCATAAGTAACTGTGGAGGTCAATTCTGGATCCACACGTCCTTCCACAGTGGAGCACAGGTTTCCAGGCGGGAGTTGATCCCGGTGAGGGTTTGCTAAGCGTGCCTCCCTCTTAGCACATTTATCCCTTTTGTCCTGAGTTTAAGTGTCTTCAAAGCCCATGACACCTTTGGTAAAGGCTGTTCTCCAACTGGAGCGCTTGCAGGCAAGTGTTTCCCAGTTGCTGGTGTTTATACTACATTTTAAAGATTTGCCTTGAGACAGTCTTTGAACCTCTTTTGTTAACCACCAGCATTACGCTTTCCATTTTTAAGTTCAGAATAGAGTAGTTGGTTTGGAAGACGATCATCAGGCATCTGCACAGCAGGACCAGTCCAACGAAGTTGATGCTGAAGAATCATTGCTTCGACACTGGTGATCTTTGCTTCTTCCAGTACACTGGCATTAGTTTGCCTGTCTTCCCAAGTGATGTGTAAATTTTTTTGGGAGAAACAGGATATCAAATCTACATGGGAAGGAGATGTTTGAAGGAATTGTAGAATGTGTTTGCTTGACAGATTCACTGTTTCTTCCCTTTCCTCCCTCCCTCTGGAATCACTAGCTTTATGGTCACTCAATTCTAAGATGCCCAGGACTACCTTGCACATTGTTTTTGAATAAATATTCTATGTTTGTTATGGGGACATGCTGTGCAGGAACCATGATTTATCATGACTTTCCCCCAAGCCTTTTCTGATACAGAATGTGTCAAGTGCCCCTTATTGCAAACTGTGTTGTTCAAAATAACTACAAAACAATAGGTCCAGTTTGCGTTGCAGAAGTTCGGCATATTCTAAAGAGCAGCTGTATACATCACACAGTGCAAAACAGTGCTCAGTGCTAACGATAAGGGAAGCCAGAAAAAGTGCAACTGGCCGGACTGGTTATGCTTTCTTCAAAAATTATTTCCTGTCTTTGGTAAACGTTTTTGGATATAATCTGCAATACTCTATGCATCAAATTGAAAAGTTTGTCTTATAGATGGCTGTAGCCTATTTAGGATTCTGTAGGATCCTCTAATTTTGTAGAATCTAGTGCTGGTTAATGAAGTATTTTCCCCACCCCCTTCAACTATAAAAAGAGATCAAAGAATGGCTCAGCTCACATTTATTAGTTAAGGGTACAAGACTTCATCAGAGAATGTGCCTTAGTTTCAACGTATGATGCTGTTTCAGAAAATAAATAAAGGTATGTAAGTCAAAAATAGAAAGAAAAAGAGGTAAGAAGGAATTAAGAAGGAAACAGTTTACCAAAAACGAAAGTAGAATTGTGTTGACGATGAAGGAAGTCAATTGGAAGAAAAGACGAAATGAAGTGTGGTGTATATATATTGATGTTCATTTGTTTGTATAAATTTTTGTAAGTAGCAATCTTTTACAGTGGTACCTCGGGTTACATACGCTTCAGGTTACAGACTCCGCTAACCCAGAAATAGTACTTCAGGTTAAGAACTTTGCTTCAGGGTGAGAACAGAAATCGTGCTCTGGCGGCGCGGCAGCAGCAGGAGGCCCCCATTAGCTAAAGTGGTGCTTTCGGTTAAGAACAGTTTCAGGTTAAGAACGGACCTCCGGAACGAATTAAGTACTTAACCTGAGGTACCACTGTAGTTGTATTTCTCTGTTTTTTGTCTTTGTGTTTTTTTGTAAGTTTTAGTGTTGTTGTTGTTGATGATGATGTTTAACATGTGTATGTGTGTCGTAAAATAAATTCAAATAAATACTGTAATTTTTGCTCTATAAGACTCACTTTTTCCCTCCTAAAAAGTAAGGGGAAATGTGTGTGTGTCTTATGGAGCGAATGCAGGCTGCGCAGCTATCCCAGAAGCCAGAACAGCAAGAGGGATCGCTGTTTTCACTGCGCAGTGATCCCTCTTGCTGTTTTGGCTTCTGAGATTCAGAATATTTTTTTAATTGTTTTCCTCCTCCAAAAACTAGGTGCGTCTTGTGGTCTGGTGCGTCCTATAGAGCGAAAAATACGGTATATAATTTTTAAAAAGGAATGGGAGCTGCTCAGCCCTGCTGTAAATGGGAGAGTCAGGGCCAAGAGCAGCAAAGTGTGTCTGCTTGGATCTCGGCTTGTGGCTTCCTTACAAGTTCTGCTGAGTGTCTGGCATGTGCTGACTTTACTCAGAATGCCTTCAGGTGATCTAACTGGAACTACCTTCTGTCAATCAAGGCAGAGATGGATTTGAAAAATGCAAAAGCGAAGCCTTGTTTGTTCATTCATGTTGTGCCTTAAATAGAAAAGAGAAGCATCATTTTTAATAACGAGAGGTGATTCTTCAGAGAAGGAATTCCACACTACGAGGCAGGTGTGATCGGGGTCTAATTCAGACATGTTTGTTTTGCCCGGAGGCAGGTTGTGGTGCTATTGTGTGTGTGTGTGTGTTTTGGAGAAAGAGATGCAAGAACATCGTCAGGGTATTGTATATCAAAGGGAGATGGGAGTGGGGGCGGGGGAGGGAATTTGCGTAAACTTGATCAGCCTTCTTAACACGGAAATATAATTTATCCAGAAGAACTATGGCAAAACTTAACTGGCAGCTAAAAAGCTGGGAGCAGAACTCTATGGTATCCAAAATCTCAGAGACGAAAAGTGGGAACAGTTACCGTCGCTGAGGCAGAGAATCAGGCTTCTTATGGTAATGCTTTTTTACATTTGAAGCTCATGTTTTTATTTTGGATGGGACAGCTTTTGAAAATTACCACCCGGTGTCATTTTTCAGCACCATACAGTGCCTTTGGCAAAGTACTTGAAATCAATGCCCATTTGCAAAACTGTGATAAGCACATGATTTCTACATGGGGAGGGTGCTTTTTAACTGCTGGGGGGTGGGGAAGAAGAGAATGCTATTTCCGTGAAAAGATTCCTTGCGCTTGACCTAGCTTAACAAACAGGATATTTCCTTACGAGGAAACATACCGACACGAGTCACCTGCGGTCTGAAATAATGTAATCTAGGAAACACTTTATCATGTGAATGATATAAGGAATTAGTTAAATTAATGCAATGTTTTGGTAGATTTTCTTTTTTATGTATAGAATTTTTATTTATTTTCCATTTATTATTATACATTCACATCATCATTATTCACTTTACCGCCCTGGCTCTTTAGAGCCTATCAACTTCCTCACAGCTCTCAAAATTGACCTTTATATCATTGCAATTTATATATTTTCCAATTCTAATTACACTCATTACAGAAAGGCTCAAAATTTAAATAAATATAGAAATACAAAATTTCTCATTACAAGTCTTCAGACAACTCTGCTAGTGGTGGTAATCGCTTACCATGATCTTTCCAATATCGTACAAATTTGCTCCAGTCTTTTTGGAATACTTGATCTTGCTGGTTTTGGATTTTTCCCGTCAGTTTGCCAGTTCTGCAAAGCCCATCATCTTCATCTGCCACTCTTCTTTCGTTGGTACTTCTTGTTGTTTCCATTTTGGGGCTAAAAGAATTATTGCCGCAATGCTTTGGTAAATTCTCTTTGCCATTTGTGGTAGTAGAATTGTGCTACCACTGCTACCCTAGAATTTTGGGTCTAAAAGCTAGTTTCTAGCTGACCTTCAACTTCTTACATAACTTGTCTTGGCTTTTTGTTTTTCCCTTATGTACCAACATCAGCATGATGGCTTTGCGAAAGAGGCCAGCACTCCTGCACCTGGGATAGCTGTGCGGAAGAGGGAATTTCAGCAAATTCAGAAGCGACATCTATATAAATTCCTCTTCTATACAACTATTCAGATGCAGAACTCCTAGCCCCCTTTCCCCCTTTTCCATAGTGATGCAGCTGTAATTATTGGGTCCAGGTTCCTGGCCTCTGCCCTGTTCTAATCCAAACATGACAAGTATTTTTGCGAGAATATTAATTAAGTTAGCTTCAACTTTTAAAGTATGGGACGTTATGAGGCATTCCCTCTGTGCCAGTGGGCAGGGCAAGTAAAACATGTGTCCCCCCCCTTTGTTTGTTCCACACGCACAGGTATTTGGCTCATTATATATACGCTGCTACACCCACTGCGGCTAATTAGTGAATTTCCCCTTAAGCTGTTCCATGCACACCTCAATTTTCTTGTCATAATTTATCTAACATCCTCCTCGCTTCTTGGGTGGAGTGTCACCTGTCCATAAAAATTCCAAACACGTATGAAATTGAGATGTTTACTACATAAGTCGAGTCTTTTAAAGCTGGGTGGAGTCTTCTGGAATTCTGACAGCTCTTCTTAGACTAAGGCTACCATCCCAAATTTTAAGATAAGTTCCTTGAAAACACAGAGAGCTCCCAAGCTAATCTGTCTTGTGAGATAGCATCAAGGCTAGCTTGGCTAGCTAGTGGATTTGTTTCGGTGACTCATTCTATAAGATTCCCCCAACAGTCACTAAAAGGGAACCTTTAAGCCTCTCTCATTCTCTTTAATACTATGAAGTATGTGCAGGAATATTTTTATGTCATCCCATGGCCTAGAAGGAGGGTTAGTATTGCAGCATCTAGGCCCTTGGGTATTGTCTCAGAGATCTTGACTTGATGGCCAGCAGTTAGCATAGTGTAGATAATATGAAGAATTATTGTAAACAGGTTAAATCACTAGTAGGTTCAGAATAAATCCAGCAGTAAGGTGAAGGTAAAGGACCACTGGATGGTTAAGTCCAGTCAAAGGCAAATATGGGGTTGCGGCGCTTATCTCACTTTCAGGCCAAGGGAGCCGGCATTTGTCCACAGACAGTTTTCCAGGTCATGTGGCCAACATGACTACACCGCTTCTGGTGCAATGGGACAACGTGTCGGAAACCAGAGTGCATGGAAATGCCATTTACCTTCCTGCCGGAGCGGTACCTATTTATCTACTTGCACTGGCATGCTTTCCAACTGCTAGGTTGGCAGGAGCTGGGACAGAGCAACGGGAGCTCACTCCGTCATGGGGATTCGAACCGCCGACCTTCCGATTGGCAAGCCCAAGTTGCTCAGTGGTTTAGACCCCAGCGCCACCCTCATTTAAAGTTACACTGAGAGCGAAATGAGCAAAAGAATGTATGATTCAATTATAGCAGGCATGTCCAAATTCTGTTTCAGAAGCCTAAGCTGGCCTGGGTAAATCCTAAAAAACAACAAAAAACAACCCTCAACAATTTTGGGGTAAAATCCTAAAAAAACTCAACAACTACAATCCTAAAAAAAGGTTAACAACTTTGGTTGGTCCTCACGGCCCTTAACTTCATCAAATCTGGCCCTCTTTGGAAAAGGTTTGGACACCACTGGATTATAGTATGCAGCAAAAATTGATATTTGAAGGAAACCATGGGGAGATGGAAGGGAAGTCAACGTTCAATGTTTAAAGGTAAAGGGACACCTGACCATTAGGTCGAGTTGCGAACGACTCTGGGGTTGTGGTGCTCATCTCGCTTAACTGGCCAAGGGAGCCGGCGTACAGCTTCCGGGTCATGTGACCAGCATAACTAAGGCGCTTCTGGCGAACCAGAGCAGTGCACGGAAACACCGTTTACCTTCCTGCCTGAGCAAGACCAATTTATCTACTTGCACTTCGTGCTTTTGAACTACTAGGTTGGCAGGAGCAGGGACCGAGCAACGGGAGCTCATCCCGTCACGGGGATTCGAGCCGCCGACCTTCTGATTGGCAAGTCCTAGGCTCAGTGGTTTAATCCACAGCACCACCCGCATCAGTGTTTAATGTATTGTTATTATCAATGTGTAAATAAATGTATTGTTGGGAAACTTAATAAAAAAAAATCAGTTAGCCTAGTGTTAACCCTCAAAGCCATGCTATTGGTTCCCACCTCCCCAATGAAACTACAGTAGTACCTCTGGTTACATATGCTTCAGGTTACCGGCGGCAGCAGGAGGCCCCATTAGCTAAAGTGGTGCTTCAGGTTAAGAACAGTTTCAGGTTAAATACGGACCTCCGGAACGAATTAAGTACTTAACCCGAGGTACCACTGTATTTAGAAAGACACCAGCACTTTTCACGGTTCCCCCAAATATGTGTTTATCTGTTTGGTCCATCAGCTACATTCCATTTAAGTGTGTGCGTATTATTTTCTTGGCATGCAATTTTTTTATAAGTCATACAAATAACTGGTTAATGAGTCTTGTCACTACCCCCCCCCCGGCCCTTTAAATGTAAACAGGATATTTGCTTCATAATGCATTAATCTCCAGGTTTTGTTCAGGATTGCTCAAGACACGTTTTTCTCATTTTGGGCATTTTGCCACCCACGAAATTACTCAGGTGCAGAAGCACGTTTCTCCCTAAACTCGAGCATCGTATTGAGGCCACACCCCAAATGGGTGGGAGATCTGCATCTCCAGCTCACCATATTTAATCAGCATTATAGGATTTGCTTAAGCAAGTTGTGTGCAGATAGCCACTGCTATTTCCAAAGCTGTTAGTGCAGGGCTGTTAGTGCAGGATTGAAAGTTGAGGTTTTTTAAGGGTTTAACCCTAAAGTTGTTGAGCTTTTTTTTTTTTTTTACCCCAGGACATATACTGCCTCGAGTAGGACTCTGGCAGAGACACATGCCTGACTGGCATGTTCTCTCCCTCCTGGCCAATCGTTCGGGAGCTTCATAAGCTTTCTTCAGCCTGAACATCACAGCGACCGATGCCAACTGACACCAGCACACTTAGGGATCCGCAGAGTTTGCGCAACTTGTGCATGACAGACCTCAGCAACTCAGCATTTTGGCTAATCTACTTTATTTAGATATAAACATACACGGAGCACTGCAACATGGCTCCCTCTCTCTCTAGCATCAGACAGCAAAGAGAAAAGAATGAAGGACAATATCCACTTCACGGAACACAGTAACACAAATATCCTGTTTCCGTCACTTCCCACTCTGTGTTGTCAAAACATATATCGTCATGTGATAGACAAAAATCCTATGACTGCAATCATGGAGTAGGAATTCTAACACTGCCACGGGGGACAGATTAATTCAACCGGCAGGCTGGATTAGGCCCCCAAAGTGGACTTTGGACATGCCTGTGTCAGTGTGTAAGTCAAATCAAGATCCATAGGGTTTTGAGTGCACATCACTGTATGTCTGTAGAATTGCTGCCAGAGATTTCAAACAAATTAAAAGAATAAGTACACCCACAAGAGGGCACAACTGAGACACATCATTCAAGCTGCCAGCATATTTTATTTGCATACCTGTGGAACGTGACATTTGGGCTGTGACAGTTCACAGTGCACTCTTGTACGTGTCTACTCAGAAGTAAGCCCTGTTATGTGGGGCCTTATAAGTTAGCATAACCTCAAACCAGTTAGGTTACATGTAATCCTACTTAAAAGAGAACATAATACAGTGGTACCTCAGGTTACATACGCTTCAGGTTACATACGCTTCAGGTTACATACGCTTCAGGTTACACACTCTGCTAACCCAGAAATAGTGCTTCAGATTAAGAACTTTGCTTCAGGATAAGAACAGAAATCGGGCTCCGGAGGCGCGGCAACCGCAGGAGGCCCCATTAGCTAAAGTGGTGCTTCAGGTTAAGAACAGTTTCAGGTTAAGAACAGACCTCCGGAACGAATTATGTACTTAAGCCGAGGTACCACTGTATGGGCAATAGTAAATTAATTTAGCGAAAGTCAGAATTCGTGCACCAAATTGATTTTGTGTGGGGGAATAGCACTTAAAGCTCATAGCATGAATTGAGGAAAACATTTTTTGAAAATAATTAAAATGGTCTGAAGGCCTTTACTTCCTCCTAATGTTCTCTTATTTTAATCTTGATGCTATCACAATAGTCATGCTCTTAGATTAGACTGAAACACATGACATTATTCCCTCATACTTGGCAGAACTGACTGCTTATAGGGTTGCTTTTATTGTCTTCATAGGTACAATCTAGATGTGTTCCCTTCTTCTTATTTGTTGCAGTGGACCCTCTAGTTATGTACCGCTCTGGATACGTATACTTCTGGGTTTTGCTGCATGCGCAGAAGCACTCAATTGTGCTGTGTAGGTGCGCAGAAGCGGCACCTCTGCCTACAGACTTTTCAGGTTGCGGACAGACCCCCGGAACAAATTTAATTTGTATCTGGAGGGTCCATGTATAAATTTCCCCTGAACAGGCCTCCCCAGCCTGGTGAATCCTGTGTGACACTAGGAGGGCACTTCTGATGTCCTTTCTCCCTTCATGAGCTACTTCTGCTCCCTACTTACTATAAAATGCAAGTACAGTGGTACCTCAGGTTAAGTACTTAATTCGTTCCGGAGGTCCGTACTTAACCTGAAACTGTTCTTAACCTGAAGCACCACTTTAGCTAATGGGGCCTCCTGCTGCCGCCATGCTGCCGGAGCACGATTTCTGTTCTCATCCTGAAGCAAAGTTCTTAACCTGAGGTACTATTTCTGGGTTCGCGGAGTCTGTAACCTGAAGCGTATGTAACCTGAGGCACCACTGTAGTACAACATTTTAACCTGTCCTACTTGAAAACTTTAAAAAACTAAATGTGTAGTCCCCTTCAAAATGTAACTGGGACTTTGAAGATCAGATCAGAATATTATTTATTTGCATCAGTCACTAGCAATAACAATAAAACAAAATAAAAATAAAACAATAAAACAAAATAAAATGTACTGAAGATAGAGGTAAAAAACTATACAAAATACATTTTGGAGGTTTACGTCAATAATCAAATAATAGATCTCACTCTAATTGCCCCCGCTAAAAACCTTTGCAAAACCTTGCAAGGGACCTTGAAGATTGAAATATTAATAGGACACTCAAGTGCAGGTGAGATAACACACCAATCCATTGCTAGCAAGGCTTAGCCTGGTATTGTACGATACCTAAATTTGACAAGCCAGTAGATGAAATAATGGTTTGTTTTGTTTTTTTAAATAATATTTTATTAAATTTCACAAAAATTAACAACAATAAAAACAACCCAAATCACACAAAAACCAACAAACGCATACAACAAAAAATACCAACAAAAGACAAAAAAAAACCAATAAAAAACAACAAAGAAAATTCAAGATTAAAAACAAACTCTGTTTCGAATTAATAACCTTCCAGATCTTATTTTCCTTGCTTCCACCCGCTTTCCTTTCATGTATTCCACTTTAAAATTAGTTCAGCAATTATCATATTGTTCAAATTCATTTTTTATCTTTACCTTTATACTCTTATTTATCTTAATCACTGGAACCCCCTCATTTCATTTACAATGCCCTTAACATTCATAAATTTTACAATGTTTTTGTAGATAAACTTTAAACTTCTTCCAGTCCTCTTCCACCTGCTCTTCTCCTTGATCTCGGATTCTGCCAGTCATTTCTGCCAGTTCCATATAGGATGAAATAATGGTTTGAAACAGATTTGCAAACCATGGTTTGCGGTAATTGCGGCTTGCGTTGACAAACCATTGTATCTACAATTGCTCCATCTCCATAGGGCTTTGCCGGAAGAGAGAGAATTAGTGAGCAGACAGAATGTGAAAGCAGGCACATTGCTTGGTTTGCTTGCACATGGTTTGCTTGCACATCTGGGAGCTGAAGCTTCGGCTAGCACAATCCTCGTTCGTTGTGAGTGCCGGAAGTGAGCCACAAAACTACCAATATTCGTTCTGCTACAAAGCTCTCTGTCCTTTCCTCATGCACTGAACTTGTCTAACTGTCTGCACATGCTTATGTTTGCTTTATCTCTGCAGCAATCCCTGCCAGGGGTATTCTGCCTTCAGAATAATCATAATTACTGATGTAATACATAATAATAGTTTGAACTTTGCATTTGCAGCCCTGCAAGGGTGAGGCTCCTTGTTTTTCCTGTATGTTTTGAAGAGCTGCGTTTTGTTCCCAGACACACCTTTTTCTCCATTCTAATTAGAGCATATGAAAAAAGGGGCTTTTGTAGTTTTTAAGATGAAAAAGGTTGCTCTCGGGCTTCCCCCCCCACAGAGTTTCCCCAAATATTTATATAACTACTAATGCAAATTTTGCATAGGCTGGGGAAGGGGCAGAATTCCACGGTAAGAGCTTGTAAATGGGAACTTCATCTTATTATTTTTTTAAAAAATGTTGTGGGTTGTACAGTGCACTTTTTAAAAGAACAATTTTATTCACTAGATGGCAGTATGGATATTTAAACATCATCTTAAAATAAGAATAAAATCTGACTGCTGTTCCAAAGAATACTAAGCAAATAAGGTTCCTAAATTCTGAATTAGACCCGGGTCTCTTGCCCACTATATTCCGAGCACAATTCAAAGTGTTGGTGCTGACCTTTAAAGCCCTAAATGGCCTCGGTCCAGTAGACCTGAAGGAACGTCTCCACCCCAATAGTTCAGCCCGGACACTGAGGTCCAGCGCCGAGGGCCTTCTGGCGGTTCCCTCATTGCGAGAAGTGAGTGCATCCACTTCTGTGAATCCAACTAAGATTGGATTCTGGTCTGATTTCCTGGTTTGCAGGGATTCCTTGAGCCACAGTTGCCTGGTTTGCTCATCGTGAAAGACTGTGGTTTTAAGAAAGAAAGCTGTGCTGAAGCTTGGCGTCCTGGCGGGAGGGAATATGTAGATCACATAGCTTGTTCTTAGATCAATAAACCATGGTTTATCGTGCAGGGATCATTACAGAGGGAGCGAAATTCTTCCCTTTGTCAGTTCCTGTCCTAGAATGTTTTATTCAGTCACTGTCTAGGGAGAATGTGTTATCCTTCCTATACTGTGAGATGCAAAATCTGACCAGGTTTCGGTGTTAGGTTTACTTCCATGCGTAAAATGCTGAATGTGATTTATCCACAGACTTTATGTTATTTCCTATATGGAAGCTGCCCTGAGTGGTGATGGTTTAATTTACTTTATGATCATTTAAATCAGACATCACCGCACCTTTTCCAGCTACAAACATGTCATCTCACTTCAGTTCCTTTTTCTTATTTGAGCGAATCTCCTGATTTAAAACTGGGAACTAGGCCAGGGTGGAGATGAATATTTGCTTTGGAGTTGTTCCCCCCCCCAAAAAAAGTGTGTGTTTCCATGTGCATCTCCTGTGGCAAATAACAAATGAGATATGAGGAAATGGTTATTCTTTAAGATTAGGACCTGAGAAACCAGGTTTCAAGTCAATACGCAGCCATGAACCTTCGTGGGTGACTGTGGGCCAGTTTCTGTTTTGCAACCTTATCTACTTTATGGGGTTGTTGTGAGGTTAAAAGGGGGGGGGGCAGAGAGAGCCACATATTCTGCCTTGAGCTCATTTGAGAAAAGGCAGAATGTAAATGTAAATAAAAAAATAAAAATACCTGATTTTGTCCAGCTTGGTAGCAGGGTGGGGGGATGAACAGTTGCTGTTATAGCTCCATCTGGTATGCAGGCTGAGACGCTCCCTGCCCGCAGACTGTCTCCCCAGAGTGGTGCATGCTCTGGTTGTCTCTCGCTTGGACTACTGCAATGCGCTCTATGTGGGGCTGCCTTTGAAGGTGACCCAGAAACTACAACTAATCCAGAATGCAGCAGCTAGACTGGGGACTGGGAGCGGCCACCAAGACCATATAACACTGGTCTTGAAAGACCTACATTGGCTCCCAGTACGTTTCCAAGCACAATTCAAAGTATTGGTGTTGACTTTTAAAGCCCTGAACGGCCTCAAAGGCCCAGTATACCTGAAGGAGCATCTCCAACCCCATCGTTCTGCCTGGACACTAAGGTCCAGCGCCGAGGGCCTTCTGGCGGTTCCCTCCCTGTGAGAAGCGAGGCTACAAGGAACCAGGCAGAGAGCCTTCTCAGTGGTGGCACCCGCCCTGTGGAATGCCCTCCCATCAGATGTGAAAGAGAAAAACAACTACAGTGGTACTTTGGGTTACAGACTCTTTAGGTTACAGACTCCGCTAACCCAGAAATAGTACTTCGGGTTAAGAACTTTGCTTCAGGGTGAGAACAGAAATCATGCTCCGGCGGTGCGGCGGCAGCAGGAGGCCCCATTAGCTAAATGGTGCTTCAGGTTAAGAACAGTTTCAGGTTAAGTACGGACCTCCGGAACAAATTAAGTACTTAACCCGAGGTACCACTGTATCAGACTTTTAGAAGACATCTGAAGGCAGCCCTGTTTAGGGAAGCTTTTAATGTTTAATAGGTTATTGTATTTTTGTGTTCTGTTGGAAGCCTCCAAGAGTGGTTTGGGAAACCCAACCAGATGGGCGGGGTATAAATAAATTATTATTATTATTATTATTATTATTATTATTATTATTATTATTAGACACACGCCAACAATAAGTAATTTCAAAGAATGCAACTTGCAACCACTTTCTCCCTTTGGAAAACTAGTGGTTTGTCTGTACCTAATGACATAGAAGGCTCTCCACTTGTGACTTTAGGAATGCCAGTGTGAGAAGTGAACTCACAAGCATAGTAGCCGTGTTCCAAGAGGGAGCCCTGCAAAGGTGGCAGGTGAGATCTGGGATAGTGGCTCCCTTCTCACCTCTTCTTTAGCAGGGCCAGGAAGGAAGCCCCCGTCCACCTTCCTAAAAACGTTTTCCAACTTGCTTCCAAGAAGCACAATGGCTAAGAAACCACTGCATGTGCTCTCTGATGCTCTTGACACTCCGTCCTACAGGTGCAACCTGAACGCCTTGTGCATGTTGCCGCTTGCAGACCAGAAAGCTGCTCTTTCAAAACAACTTGTCATTCAGCAGCAACAAAACCCTGGGTATTCCTTTCCAAATTGGAAAAGTTACAAACTCAGATAAGACGTATAGAAATTTGTACTTAATTAGTTGTTACAGAGCTTTGGGGAGGAGGGAATCTTACTAGAGAGTAACACTTGCTTAACACTGAGGACTTAGGGCACGCATAGGCAAACTCGGCCCTCTAGCTGTTTGGGGACTACAATTCCCATCATCCCTAGCTAACAGGACCAGTGATCAGGGATAGTGGGAGTTGTAGTCCCAAACATCTGGCGGTCCGGAGTTTGCCTATGTATAAAGCAGCAATAATTACTAAATATTTTGAACTCGGTTGCTTGCAGATAAGTTTTATTTTGTCCCGTTTGCCCCCGCGCCACATTAATGCACCTGAACATGGCATGGCCCAGGAGTTTGTGGCATGTTTTATAGGCGCTGGAGTATCATATTAAGGTACTTTTAATCATTCTAATGGTGCTTTTTGGTTTTGTTATAATGTTCCTGTGTGGGGTTTTCCTTTTGTTTTCCTTTGTAAGTTGCTTTGAGATGCCTTTGCCAAGAAAATGTGGCCAATAAATTTAATAAAGAAGAGTTACGTCTGGCCATGACTTTAGTCAGGATTTCACTCCTGCTTTCCTCTCCAACGCAGAACAGTTGCGTTATTTTCCTGGCTCAGGACGCAAGAGGCTGCGGTTGTGCATTGGATTTATTGCTTTCACTTTCCTTCTATAATAAAGCCCCTGGGAGTTGGATGTAATTAATTTGCAGTACAATCCTATACATCTCTACTCAGAAGTAAACTCTGAGGACTTCAGTGGGACTCACTGAGATATGTACTACCTGGGACTACGGGACGGCAGCTTTAATGAACTTTTAGAGAGTAAACATCTTTCCTTTAGAAAATGACACACATGTATGGACAAATCTTGAGGAGGAAACAAGTTTCAGGGCTCTGACTCATTTCAGTAGAGCAGAGAATTTAAACCACAAGATTGCTTCTGAGACAATAAAATGAGAACCAGCTCCTTGGTTAGTTTTAAAAGTAGCAGACCCCAATGTGTATAATTTGATCCTGCACTTTGACACTTCAAATATTGTGTGGCCCAAATAAATTAAACCTACAGCTGCTCATTTAATGTAGGCTTTTAAAATTCTGTTATCTTTTCCCTTAGGGATTTTGTTTTGTTTTGTTTTTAATTGGAATCAGAAAGGATACCTACAGGTTAGAACAGTTGCCTTTCCGATACTTGAAACTAGAATCGGTTGCTGTCGTAACAAAAGAAATTATTGATGAAAGTTCTGTATCCACGGTCGAGCATCCTGCCTTTCTCCACATCAGCAAAGTTTAGTCAAGTACATATGAAAAGGGCAGCTTTCAACTTCATCACTATGCAAACTGCTTTCATTTCATTCTAGAAGTGTCGCTATCTGTGCATTGGAGTATGTGTGTAAATCTATATTTCATGCCCACCACCCAGAATCACATCCACATCTTTCCTCTTAAGCCAAAAAGCTGAAGTTTACGTTACTCGAGAGTAACATAACCTGAGCGTCTACTGCAGGCATAGGCAAACTCCGGCCCTCCAGATGTGTTGAGACTACAATTCCCATCATCCCTGACCACTGGTCCTGTTAGCTAGGGATGATGGGAATTGTAGTTCCGAAACATCTGGAGGACCGGAGTTTGCCTATGCCTGGTCTACTGTATATGTAAAACTAATCTTACACTTGTGCGGCCAAGGAAAAATTAATGTGTGCTATTCCACCTCCATTCTGCTATTTCCTTGATTCCATAATTGAAACGAAAATCACGAAATCGAAAGGCAAGGTTATTATCATCAAGAGACTGTGTTTAGGTCCCATGAGGAAAAATATTTTCACTTCCTTTCACTTCAAATTGATTACCATTTCCCAAAGAGTATGTTGACGATACACTATTAACGTGTAACCTTTTATCTGCAAAAGGTAAAAGAGCAGAAACCGTGTTTGGGAGTTATTTGCTTAGATAATGGAAAGATGTCGGCTGTGCCCCAGTTCTGAACAGCTGAACATTGTGCTCCATGCGTACGTGTGTGAAAAAGCAATTTCCTGAGCATTGCTTATCAGCTGGCAGGTGTTGATGTTTTGATTTTCACTGTTAAGCCGCAGGAAACTAGGGTGTTCCTACATCCGGAACTTGCCTGGTATTAAATATAGTCTCTGAAAGATATTTCTTTGGTGTTGATATCTGGGCATTTTGAGCTGGCATTTTCCTGCTAAGCTTTGGGAAACAGATTGGACTTGCCAAGCTGATACATATTTCTTTGATTGAAGGAAGTCTGTTACATAGATACCTCTGGCTTTAAGACTAGGATTTAGAATTTCATTCCAGCAGACTACAGTGGTACCTCAGGTTACAGACGCTTCAGGTTACAGACGCTTCAGGTTACAGGCGCTTCAGGTTACAGACTCCGCTAACCCAGAAATAGTACCTTGGGTTAAGAACCTTGCTTCAGGATGAGAACAGAAATTGTGCAGCAGCGGCGCAGTGGCAGTAGGAGGCTCCATTAGCTAAAGTGGTGCTTCAGGTTAAGAACAGTTTCAGGTTAAGAATGGACCTCCGAAACGAATTAAGTTCTTAACCCGAGGTACCACTGTATGCAGTTTATTTTTTAATGTGGGGGACAGCCTTAAACACAGATTTTTTTTTTTTTGCAATACAAGTTTTCATCGTAAGCAAGACGTGTGAAGCAAAGTGGAGGGAAAATGCAGAATGCAACAGAAGATAAGGGGACACATTTCAACCATGATTCATAGACTCATAAAGTTGGAAGGGACCCTGGGGGTCATCTAGTCGATCCCCCAGCCATTCAGGAATCCTGCCCACATCTGTCCCTGCGTGGGCTCGAACCACCAACCTTCTGGTTAACGGCCAGATTCACAGAGCCATTGTTTCACCTGACACTTTCGATCAGTTGTCCCACCAGAGGAATTACTTTCTCTTGAACAATATGTGTTTTGTAAGGTGGTTCCATGGAGATGTTTGCTTGTTTGTGAAAGGCAATAACCCAAATATAGTTGTTTTAGTGACTTGGTGCTGATTTTTCTTTTTCTTTAAAAAAAACAACAACTTCACTTCTAACAAAAAAAACAGTAATGGACATACTTACTCCATAAAGTTTATTTATGTATGCATGTGTTTATAATCCACACTTTCATAAAAAACTTTAATTCAAGGCGCTATACAATATTTTGAGAGTAAAATGGACAAAGGCATCCATAAAACAATCCCATGCATCTGGGCTGATTCTCCTGTTCATGATATTTCAGTTTCCTCGATGCAGCTTATTAAAATCTAAGGCTGTACAAATTGCTTGGTATGCTATAGCAATGCCGTCAAAGTCTATTGCATTTGTCCTGCGTTGTTTCCCTGAGAGAACTGTGTGAGGAACTAATGGAGGAAGCAATTGACATGGGAAGATTTAAACAATATTAATCCTACTGTGGAATGACAACTGAATAGGCAAAGGTTTTGTCATGCCTTCAATTAAGATGCGTTGACAGGAAGCAATTAATCAACAGATTTGGGACTACTTTTGGCTTGTAGAGCCCAACCCTTCATTGTATTGTAATTCTGCAATGGACTTTAATTGGAGAGGTCAGAATTGCCTTAAAATTCAAGCTGTTGTTAAGTCAGTGGAAGGAGTTTCATGGAAACCAAGTTGCCCTTCTCGCGCCCCCCCCCCAAAAGTTGCCTGTTACCCCTGAAAACTCCCTCTGAAAGTTAAGGAGACCCTCCAGAGCAATATGGTATGAGGAGCGAAGGGTCTGCTGGGGAAGAGGAGACCACCAAAACCCCAGCCAGATTTTGAGCAATTTCCTAGCTCCTTCAGTAGTCCTGCCATCCTGCAGGGGTTAGGTAATAATAATACAGTGGTACCTTAATTCGTTCCAGAGATCCGTTCTTAACCTGAAACTGCTCTTAACCTGAAGCACCACTTTAGCTAATGGGGCCTCCAACTGCTGCCGCGCCGCCGGAGCACGATTTCTGTTCTCATCCTGAAGCAAAGTTCTTAACCCAAGGTACTATTTCTGGGTTAGCGGAGTCTGTAACCTGAAGTGTATGTAACCTGAAGCGTATATAACCTGAGGTACCACTGTAACAACAACAACAACAACAACAACAACAACAGTTTAATAATAATAATAATAATAATAATAATAATAATAATAATAATACCCCGTCCATCTTATTGGGCTTCCCCAGCCACTCTGAGCAGCTTCCAACACAATATTGAAATACTGTAAAATACTGTAATGTATCAAACATTAAAAGCTTCCCTAATCTCCTCACTCTTCAGGGACGGGACAGGGATCTCAGAGCAGTGGCGTAACAAGGTCAAGTGGTACCCGGTGTGGAAAATTTCTTGTCGCTCCTCCACACATTGAAGTTGTTATTTTTTGCCTGCAAAAATGGTTTGACTTCATTTTTTTTTTTTTTTGCGGAGCCAAAGTTGTTGAGTATTTTTTGCGCGGCCAGAGCTATTTTAGCGGAGATCGTGTGCCTTGCAAGGAGGAGTCTTAACAGCCGGCCAACATCTGAGAGAGAGCCAGTGGGCAGACCGTTTCGGCAGCGGGAAGCCTGTGCTCGCCAAAGCCACAACGTCTCTCACAGACGTTGAGTGCTGCACAACATTTTGTCACCCCCCTCAGAGGTGACACCTGGGGCGGAACACACCCACCCACCTTGCTACGCCTCTTGACTCAGAGGTTATAAAATGACATTGATTCAGTTAACTGACATTATAGTTCTTGAATGCAGCAGAAAAAAAGCAGATTGCTGGCAGTAAGGACCTAAATTAACCAAAGGTTGTTGATTAACTACTAAAATAAAGCAATTTTATAATTTAAAACACGCCTACAAAACACACCTAGCGAATTTCAAATGTTGCCTCTGAGGTCCTTTTTCATGTGCTTCCTCTGTGTGAGGTCCGGAGGGTGGCAACACGAGAACTGGGCCTTTTCTGCAGTGGCTCCCCATTTGTGAAATTTTCCTCCCAGTCAGGTTCTCCTGGCACCTTCATTGTGTATTCTTAGTTGGCAGGTGGAAACTTTCCTCTTTAACCGGGCCTTTGGCAGATTTAGATCTAAAGCCCTTTTAAAATGTGTTGTGGAAGGGGGCGGGTGTTATTGGGTTGCTTTTGTTTTTATTGTGTGTTTTGTCGTTTTTATAGTGTAATTTTATGTTGTGAACTGCCCTGAGATCTATGGGTGTAAAGCGGTATAGAAATTTAATAAATAATGATAATAATTAGGTGTGGTGACATCTGAAACTATATCCTCCTTTGGGTGGGAGCTGTTTTCTGTCTTCTGTCTTTCAGCAAGCTCTCTGACCTGTTGCTTCACTTTTGGTCTCCATTTTAGCAACCTAGTTATCCCTATAGAAAAGCCAGACTATAATTCCCTTTAAAGCCGACAAAATGGCTGGAATACTTGGCTCCTGCATCTATTTCCTTCTCGACCACGTTTTCTGGAGTGCTTTGCATATGAAAGAACCTCTTTGTGAGTTGTATGTATCAACAGCTTTTAATTTTAAGTTTTAAACCTCTTGTGTAAAAGGTACTGCTGCTTGCATAACACAGCTAAAATGCCAATAAAATAAGAAAAACTAATAGGAAAATAAGAAGGCCTATTTTTAAGAGGAGGGAAACCTTTCACAGGAAGTGAACATAAATAATTCTCATCAGTAATTGTGAGAGGTTGTAAGCAAAGTGACTTTTTAACAAATTTAAGCTTGAACTTAACATACATGGCACATACTGGCATATGAAATGTCTAAACAGCATGACTAGAACTGGGACTAAGAGAGACTTCTCTTTTTAATCATAGAACTATAGAGTTGACAAGAGACCTTGAGGGTCATCCAGTCCACCCCCCACAATGCAGGAATCTCAGCTACACCATCCAATGACAGATGGCCATCCAGCCTCTCCTTAAAAACCACCATGGAAGGAGAGTCCACAGCTTCTTGAGGGAGATGGTTCCACTTGCATGTTATATTTGTATTGTTTACAATGGATTCTTGATCTCCAAACCTTTATTGATGACCAGAAAATGATTGCTGAAAGTCTGGGAAGTTAGTCAAATTAACCACATGTTGCTTCTAATGTTTTCCATAAAGTATGGCAACATCACCTGCTTTGTCCTTGTTAACAACAGTCGCCTTCCAACTTCATCAGTAAAACTGTTGCTGGGAGTGGTGCAAAACCTAATGTGGTCATAGGGGTGGGATCCAGCTGAGTGGGGCTGAACAGTATGGTAAAAGGTAAAGGACCCCTGGATGGTTAAGTCCAGTCAAAGGCGACTGTGGGGTTGTGGTGCTCATCTGGCTTTCAGGCTGAGGGAGCCAACGTTTGTCCACAGTCAGCTTTCTGGGTCATGTGGCCAACAGGACTAAACCGCTTCTGGCACAACGGGACACTGTGATGGAAAGCAGAGTGCATGGAAACGCCATTTACCTTCCCGCCGCAGCAGTACCTATTTATCTACTTGCACTGGTGTGCTTTCGAACTGCTAGGTTGGCAGAAGGTGGGACAGAGCAATGGGAGCTCACTCTGTTGTGGGGATTCAAACCGCCGACCTTCCAATCGGCAAGCCCAAGATGCTTAGTGGTTTAGACTGCACCACCACCCACGTCTCCTGAAAGGGATGGAGACGGGAGGGATGTGAGGATGGGCTGACAGAAATTTGCAGGATTCTGTGTTTTATAAGCCGCCTCCATCCTATTTAAATACCCCAGCCCCTGGCATGTTTCTTCTCAGGCCAGAGGAAGTAGTGGCTGTTCTTAACTTGTTTCTAATAGCAGGGATGTTCCACAGGTCGATCGCAATCTACTGGTAGATCCCTGGGAGGTTTTGGTAGATTGCGGTCGATCGCTCGGTCCCTTTCCGTAGCGTTGGTTAAATTGAATCCCCCCCTTGCCCACCCCCTCCATTCTCTCACGATCTGCAGATCCTCCCTAAAGAAAGCTCAACAACTTTGACCCGAACCCCCCCAAAAAACGGGGGTAGATCACTGTTTTTAATTCTGTAAGTAGATTGCAGTCTCTTGGCAGTTGGCCACCCCTGTCTTATAGGAAACACAACACCCACAAGACAATGCCTGTTGCTTGTCTTTCATATTCCACTGCTTGGACACCCCATGCACCAGGGATAACACAGAACGGAAAGGTGGGGATTTGGGCTAGTTGTGATGAACCTGTCCTTCTGGGATAATGCCAGGAAGATCTGACAACTACAGCTTATATGTATTTGGGGTATAATTAGAATTGTGCCTTCAAATTTTGTGTCTCTGGAAGACCAGTGTTACCAACTTGATGCCCTGCATCCATTTTGGACTGCAACTCGCCTGCTGTCTTGAACTGCTATGGTTTGTTGTCCAAAACATCTGAAAGGGACCAGGTTGTTGGAGGCTGCTATAGGAGATGTGATTTGCTTTCCCCTTAATGTTGTTCCAGAAAGAATTCTTAAAACTTTATATGGAATTTTCCATTATACAGTGAACGGTCTATGCATAGCCCAATTAAAAAAGAAAAGAAACCCAATCACACAAAAAAAAATTTACTCAAACGCAGCACTTTGGTTGCAGTGCATAGCATGCAGAATTGCAAAACCTTCAGCCTGTATTTATCATCTCTTGATGGGTCAGGAAGGTCTTAGAAAGATCCTGGGAGTGGTGTGGGTTAGATCTGGGACGTACGGTTGGCATACCTCAGGAATGCTTGCCACATTGGAGAGAGAACATCTTGGATTTTGCACGACCTCTTCATGTGGTGGGTGAGCTTATCTATAAATAAATAGACTCAAAGCCTGAACCAAGCCCTTGTACGTTCCCTTCGACAATTTCTCTTCTGCAGTTTGGAAGGCAAGTACCAGGTCCCGCAACTTGCACAACAGCATCGCAAAATCTCCTGCAGTCTTGTTGTTTTAATACTGTGCTATTTCTACAGTTGCATTCTGCCAGCTGTACAAATTTAGACACATGTGTTTCCTATTTTGACTGTGGAACTGCACTTTGTTAAGCGAGGTGCCTCAGTGATTGTTTTAAGATAAAGCTGAAGCATGTTGGATGAAAAAACAGTGTATAAACTTTTAACAGGCTCTGGTCTTTGCAGAGCTGAAAATCCCAACTTGAGCCAGAGCTGTGTGTATGGGCGTGATAACTTTTGTTGAACCAGTCAGTGGGAAGAATTCAGTGTTGTGCTAAGTTGATCTTTCCATCAGTGCAAGCTTTTTCTTCGTGAAATAAATTTATATTAGTTTTCCAGTATTGCCCCAATAACAGCCCAATTATAACAATACCAATTAATTCCCTATTAATACACTTTAGTTAAAGTGGTCTCCATGTGCCGAATTTGATGCATTCATAATCTTACATTACTGGATTCCATGCTCTTATTCAGGCATAGGCAAACTCGGCCCTCCAGATGTTTTGGGACTACAACTCCCATCATCCCTAGCTAACAGGACCACTGGTCAGGGAAGATGGGAGTTGTAGTCCCAAAACATCTGGAGGGCCAAGTTTGCCTATGCCTGAATAAGTTCATGGTACTATTTCTGGGTTAGCAGAGTCTGTAACCTGAAGCGTATATAACCCGAGGTACCACTGTAGTTGCTTTGGAAGACGATCATCAGGCATCTGCACAACATGACCAGTCCAACGAAGTTGATGTTGAAGAATCATTGCAAACACTAAGTGGCCAGAAATCTTTTACCAGCCTTACTTGGACAGAACTAGAGACATTCTGCATGCAAAGCAGTTGCTCCACTATGTCGCAGCCATGTCTAAATTATAATTTAAGCCCTACATGTTCCAAGCTAAAGTTAGAGCCCACTTAACTTCTACTGACAAGGAGAATGAAGCGTGTTTAAATAGCGGTGATCTTTTCTCAATGCCATCTGCTGCTTGAAACTTGGTTTCTCATGAGGTAAATGAATTCTGAGCACCTCGTGGAAATAGCTCTCAGTGGTTCCTCCGAATAGGTCAGCTTGCTTTAGCTCTCCTGGGATAACTTTTATCTATACTTAGAAGAGAGTTAGGGCTCCCAATCTCAGCATTTGAGAGTGTCATTTTAGTGTGTTAACCTGCTGTTCTTTCTTTCCCAGCATTTTTTTAATTATTTTTTTTTTAAAAAAAACAAGTTTGAGTGTGATGGCAGCAGGTAAGAAATTTCTGATCATGGCTGAATACTGTTAAAATCTGCATCAACTATATGATGTTCTTATAAAAATGCACTCTTTCTATATAGACTTCCGTAAGTAAAGATTTAAAATTACAAACTGCTGTTTAATGCCAAGGAAGAGACTGCTTTAAACTGCACATAGATTAACTGGAGGTATCAAAAATCTGTTCCCCATTTTCTTTCCCTTTATAAAGGAATAGAATTAAGAGGTACAGAATTAGAAAGGGTTCCTTATGTTAGTTTAAGGTACTAGCATGCCTGACTTGCGTAGGGTGTATATGAATAGCCACCATGTGGATTTTTATATATTAAAAAAGCACTCCAAGGGAATGAATTAGTTCTCAGCAAATAAAAATCTGTTCCTCATTTATACCTTAAAAAAATAATAATTCTGCTATACTGAAAATGGTAGTCCTCTGACTTGGTTGGACTTCTAGAGAATGTCTTCATTGTATGGCAATTTATAGGGTCCCCAGATGTCTGTCAGAGCCATGCCTTTTGTCACTGGAATTAGCATTTTGGGTTTTAATACAATTTTGCAAAATGAGTTCACAAAAACTAGCTCATGTGCCCTTGCCTAGGTGTGTATTTGTCACCTGAAAGAGGAAAGGCGCCAGTTTTACAAAGCTATCTCTATCTGGAATGCCTGGAGGATGTCTGTATTCCCGTAGCTGATTAGGCTAGTAGGTATGTAGAGTTAGTTTTAAATACAAAAAAATCAGAGCATCAACAAAATTACTCAGTTGTGGAAATTGAGTTACAGATTGCCAAAAATGAAGTGATAAAATGTTGTGTATGTGCCAAACCTCAGACGTTATGTAAATATTATGTAGGGAACTAGGATAATTTCTTGCCAAATCGGATACTAGTCAACAGCCTACCAGATCTGCATCCATGGTACCAAGAGGACGCCACTGGTCTCTCTCTCTCTCTCTCTCTCTCTCTCTCCTCCCCCCATCCTGTTCCTCTCCTCCCCCCATCTGTTAATCTAAGGTTATTCCCTTCATTGTTCTTGTTCTGATTACCTCTGACATCCTGTTGAATTTTCATTAAGGCTTCTTCCATTTAGCATCAACCAAGAACACTTGGTACACATGTTTCACTCAGTAAGATTAGAGAAAGCATGATTTTGAATTCGTGTATCCTGCTTTGGGGAAATTACTCTATTCCGAACTTAAAAATGGAAAGCGTAATGCTGGTGGTCAACAAAAGAGGTTTAAAGACTCTCTCAAGGCAAATTTTAAAAAATGTAGTATAAACACCAACAATTGGGAAACACTTGCCTGTGAGTGCTCCAATTAGAGAACAGCCTTGACCAAAGGTGTCATGGGCTTTGAAGACACTCAAACTCAGGACGCAAGGGAGAAACGTGCTAAGAGGAAGGCACGCTTGGCAAATCCACACCATGATCAACTCCTGCCCGGAAACCTATGTTCCCACTGTGGAAGGACGTGTGGATCCAGAATTGGCCTCCACAGTCACTTACGGACTCATTGTTAAAACTCTCTTTATGGAAGACAATCTTACTCGGCCACAAGGGATCACCAGAGAAGATTGCTTTGGGGGAGATCAGAGCTCTTTTGGGGTGAAGCAAGTCTTCCCTGAGGCACATTAAACTGAACTAAGGTGCTCCTGAAGCCCCAGGGACCAGAGAGCCCAGACTGTTTTTAAAGTCATTTCATCTTACCAAACAGTCTACAAAGGATGGAAAAGGAAGAGGTTGTGTGTATTGTGTGTGATATCTTGAGCTTCCAGCCAGGGAATAAATTTGCCAGGGCTGTCGTTTTCTTTCTAGACAAGGTGCTTTTGGGCAAGTGGATAGCTGACGGTTAAGGATGATAAGTTTAAAAACAATAAAAGAACCTAATGCAATGCAAGGTCAATTTTAAGGAATGGAATGTGAACTAGAAGCAACCAGGAAAATAAAGCAGCAACAAGAGGAAACTTTGGGCGCGCCAATAAGGGAGTGCGAGAAAGCAATGCTTGGAAAAGGTGTATTAGGTTTGTCTTAATTTGTGGCTCATTTGGTAAAATTTGGAAAGTCAATGAAAACAATTTGACCAACAACAACAACAAAAGACAAGGTGCTTTTGGAAAGGAGGTAGATCAGCTGAGCAGAAAACAGCAAGAAAAGTGTCAAATTGTTTATCATTCCTAATAACTCCCTAACACACTTCTCTTATTCTTTGAGACAAGACAGGCAGTTCAAAACAATGTAAATCAGTTTCTGAAATACTGAATCTTGTCTTTGGTGGGCATCCGGTATGCTGTATTATTTTACCGTTGTTAGCCGCTCTGAGCCCGGATTCGGCTGGGGAGGGCGGGATATAAATAAAATATTATCATCATCATCCCCATCCCTAATAGAGTCTCCAAGGCTAGTTGTAAAAACTGTCCTGGGTGGCGTTTTTTTTTCTGAAGCATCCGGTCTACTTAGTAAGTCAGTAATACGAATTTGCAGAACTTTGTTACATGCGCTGAGCCTTTTCTGACATTACTTTCTTCAGAGGATCCTACTTAGGTGAGATGGGGCAGTGAATAGGGGTTTCCTAGAGTGTTTTCCTTGAGAGCCAGTGTGGTGTAGTGGTTAAGAGCGGTAGTCTCGTAATCTGGGGAACCGGGTTCGCGTCTCCGCTCCTCCACATGCAGCTGCTGGGTGACCTTGGGCCAGTCACACTTCTCTGAAGTCTCTCAGTTTCACTCACCTCACAGAGTGTTTGTTGTGGGGGAGGAAGGGAAAGGAGAATGTGAGCCGCTTTGAGACTCCTTAAAGGGAGTGAAAGGCGGGATATCAAATCCAAACTCCTCCTCCTCCTCCTCCTCCTCCTCCTCCTCCTCTTCTTCTTCTTCTTCTTCTTCTTCTTCTTCTTCTTCTTCTTCTTCTTCTGAATTGGCCAATGTGCACGGCAAAATTTGAAATGGGGAAAAAATGGGATGCTCTAGAGTGATATAATTTAACACGTTTATTTTACTTGCATATAGTGAACAAAGCTGAAAAATTTGGGATGGCCAAGCTTGCCTAATAGCTATTTGCCACAAGTATCCATTTCTGTGGCTCAATGGGTCAGTGTGTCTGGCTGCTAACTATAAGGTATAAGGTTGGTGGTTTGAGCCCAGCCAGGGATGGCTGTGGGCAGGAATCCTACTTTGCAGGGGGTTGGATGATGACCCTCAAGGTCCCTTCCAAATAATAATAATAATAATAATAATAATAATAATAATAATAATTTCTTTATACCTCGCCCATCTGGCTGGTCTTCCCCAGCCATTCTGGGCGGCTTCCAACAAAATATTAAAATACTGTAATGCATCAAACATTAAAAGCGTCCCTGAACAGGGCTGCCCTCAGATGTGTTCTAAAAGTCTGGTAGTTGTTGTTCTCTTTGACATCTGGTGGGAGGGCCTTCCACAGGGCGGGCGCCACTACCGAGAAGGCCCTCTGCCTAGTTCCCTGTAACTTGGCTTCTCGCAGTGAGGGAACCACCAGAAGGCCTTCGGTGCTGGACTTCAGTGTCCAGGTAAAACAATGGGGGTGGAGACGCTCCTTCAGATATACTGGACTGAGGCTGTTTAGGGCTTTAAAGGTCAGCACCAACACTTTGAATTGTGCTCGGAAACATACTGGAAGCCAATGTAGGTCTTTCAAGACCGGTGTTATGTGGTCTCGGCAGCTGCTCCCAGTTACCAGTCTGGCTGCCGCGTTCTGGATTAGTTGTAGTTTCCGGGTCACCTTCAAAGGTAGCCCCACGTAGAGTGCATTGCAGTAGTCCAAGTGGGAGATAACCAGAGCATGCACCACTCTGGCGAGACAGTCCACAGACTGCGTACCAGGTGGAGCTGGTAAACAGCTGCCCTGGACACGGATTTGACCTGTGCCTCCATGGACAGCTGTGAGTCCAAAATGACTCCCAGGCTGCGCACCTAGTCCTTCAAGGGGACAGTTATCCCATTCAGGACCAGGGAATCCTTCCACACCTTCCCGCCTCCTGTCCCCCAAAAACAATACTTCTGTCTTGTCAGGATTCAATCTCAACGCTACAATTCTTTGATTCTGTGATGCGTTATTACAGTGGTATCTTGGGTTACATACACCTCAGGTTACAGACTCCGCTAACCCAGAAATAGTACCTCGGGTTAAGAACTTTGCTTCAGGATGAGAACAGAAATCGTGCTCCGGCGGCAGCAGGAGGCCCCATTAGCTAAAGTGGTGCTTCAGGTTAAGAACAGTTTCAGGTTATGAACAGATCTCCAGAACGAATTAAGTTCTTAACCCGAGGTACCACTGTACTTATGAACTTAGGAGACTCGGAGGTTTTGGGTGGAGGAGTAGAAAATTTTCTTGCCAACATCTCTGGGTAGAAGTGAGGAAGCTGAGCTGAAGAGCTGAAATTTAACGACTGGCTTTTTACCAACTAAGAGCTGTTGGACTACACAAGTATAAAGCACATATAGATACTTCATAGAGTAAATCGATATTTCAAATCTTTGTGAACAACTTCATGAAAGTTATTGCTGTCTTCGGGGGTAGTTGCGCCTGTGAAGTAAAGATGTGAACCATGCAAAACAACAACAACAACAACAACAACAACCACCAAGAAAAATCAATGAAATCTTAGTTTCAGTGTTTAGTTTCAATGTTTTTACATAGAAAGCACTTTGAACCACCCGCTTTGAACCCCTTTTCTGCTGAATAATTTGCTGTGCAACAAAAATATTCCATCTTTATTTCCTGAACTGCGCTAAGAACAATGAGCTTTTGTTAAAAGGTTTTTCTATCTATTAAATATTGGAAGTAGCAGTGTATCCAGACTAAGAAAGTTTGCTAGTCTTCTGGATTGGGCTTGGCGAGTGTCGCATTACAATTAAATCTGCCCTTTCGAGCTGAACTTTTGTTAGGAATAGGTGTCTGATTATAGCTTGGAATGTACACAAATATACAGGGTGCTCTCTGAATAGTGTGTTAGCTAATATCAGCACAGAGCTGTAGCCTTAGCTCTTAAATAGTTTTGCCAAATGTAATTTGCTGGAGCTTCCTGTGTGGCTGAAAAGACAGGACACTTTGTCCTGACTCAGAGATTTATCATTGCCGTCTTCAGAGCCATAGTGTTGCCTCTTTCTACAAGTTACTTTTTTAAAAATGATGCACACTGACAGTGGTGTAAAGAGTAATAAGCAATTTGCCCAGTACCAAGTGTCACAAGTGTTATGACCTAGGTCAGAGGTCGCATTCAGCCTGCACAATATAACTACCGTATTTTTCGCTCTATAAGACGCACCAGACCACAAAATGCACCTAGTTTTAGGAGGAGGAAAACAAGAAAAAAATATTCTTAATCTCAGAAGCCAGAACAGCAAGAGGGATCGCTGTGCAGTGAAAGCAGC
Source organism: Podarcis melisellensis (assembly GCF_964234715.1). Lineage (NCBI taxonomy): Eukaryota > Metazoa > Chordata > Lepidosauria > Squamata > Lacertidae > Podarcis > Podarcis melisellensis. The sequence goes on along the minus strand of NC_138534.1, from coordinate 13,731,936 downwards.
AATCCCTCCTGCTGTTCTGGCTTCTGGGATAGCTGTGCAGCTTGCATTCACTCCATAAGACGCATTCGCTCCATAAGACGCATACACATTTCCCCTTACTTTTTAGGAGGGAAAAAGTGAGTCTTATAGAGCAAAAAATACAGTACATATTATGGACCTGACAGATGCCAAGCCAGATTTAGCAGAACTATACATTTTCCAGTACTCTTAACCTTGAAATGTAGAAAATTCCAGCTTGGCACTTGATAAGAGGGTGGTGGCAGTGGAATCCTACATAATGGTTATCCGTATCATAACTTGAATAGCACACTTTAATGCAGGTCACTTATTACTGAGCTGCAAATTGATATTTGCGGCAGAGGGGAGGGAGTGCAACAGGAATTGTTATTCTACTTTATTCTCATGGTAAACAGATACCAAAATCGCAGTGGTCTTCAGGCTCTTCAGTTGCATTTCATGAGCTAAAATGGGGACGATGCTTTAAGAGCTGGTGTTTGGGTTAAAAAAACAACCTTTCATTTCTAAAATAATGTAAACAATGCTTTTTACCCTTTGTTTCTGTGATGCCTTTGCTACTATTCTGCAAGCATTTTCCTGTGCTATACGTCTGTTCTCATAGCTAATGAAAGTTTGTCGAGATACTTTATTTATTGACACAATAAACAAAGAATGCAAATAAATAAAAAGTTTTGAGTATATGGAGCAGGTGAGACCATAGCAATCGTTGCTTAAAAATTGCAATCCATAATTACAGTGTAACCACTAGTTCATATCATTGCAAGTCTTGTAACATTGCTTACTGTTGAAGCTCTGTAAATGTGAGTCTACCATCTAAACTCTACGAACGAATCCCAGCTCTGTTTAAAATGTCTCACTCCTAAGCTCCCGAACCCAGAAGGGAACACCTGGGCCACAGGGATGTCATCATCAGCGGCATGTATTGCTAACTATATGCTTATGCAGTAAAGTCAAGGGCAGGCACCCCCAAACTCGGCCCTCCAGCTGTTTTGGGACTACAACTCCCATCATCCCTAGCTAACAGGACCAGTAGTCAGGGATGATGGGAATTGTAGTCCTAAAACACCTGGAGGGCCAAGTTTGGGGATGCCTGGTCAAGGGATTTGAACTAGACATAGCCCTACATTGAGTAAACCCACTGAACTCAGTGGATCTACTCTAAATACGATGAAGTCTTGAATTAAGCCATAGTGGTACCTTGATGTGGTTTGGGTAAGCTATTCCTGACATGACTGTCCCCTTTCCTGCAAGCCATGTCTGAAGGAGTCCCTTTCATGCCCTGCTGTGGGAGGTTCCAGGGGCTGGTGTGTCTTGTTTTTATCGTCACTCAGGGTTACATTTTAAACACTGTACTCTGGCCAAGTTCCCAGAAAAACATCTTCATGCAGCGACTGGCAACTTGGGGAGGCTGAAATTGCAGATTAACTAAAAGTTCCCACTGATGAATGAACGGCCCACGTTAGCGCCATTTCAGTTCTCAGGCTTTGGCAACTTTATATAATCTTAACATTTCACTTACCTTAATGCTTACTCTTCAGAAAAAGCTATTGCGTGTGGTGTCTGCCTACCCCTGGCTTTTGCTGAGCTTTTCTAAAGCATGTCACATATTACCCTGTCAAAATAAATTTAAAAAATGGTCCAGTAGCACCTTAGAGGCCAACTAAGTTTGTTCTGGGTATAAGCTTTCATGTGCATGCGCACTTCTTCAATCACCCGTCTCCTTTTGAGAAAAACCCCGCCCCCCTCCCACTATATATAAGGTTTAGTGTAAAGTGGTACCTCAGGTTAAGTATTTAATTCGTTCTGGAGGTCCGTACTTAACCTGAAATTGTTCTTAACCTGAAGCACCACTTTAGCTAATGGGGCCTCCTGCTGCTGCCGTGCCGCCGGAGCACGATTTCTGTTCTCATCGTGAAGCAAAGTTCTTAACCTGAAGCACTATTTCTGGGTTAGCAGAGTCTATAACCTGAAGCGTATGTAACCTGAGGTACCATCTGAAGAAGTTTATATGCACACGAAAGCTTATACCCAAAACAAACTTAGTTGGTCTCTAAGGTGCTACTGGACAATTTCCTTATACTTTTATTTATTTCGACTGTGTCAGACCAACACGGCTACCTACCTGAACATATTACCCTGGTTATCATCACATCATTTTTTTAATCCTCATATTGCATATGAAATATTGAGGTAAAGGAAGTCTGTTGGCTTTGCTAAAGGCTATCTAGTGAATCTGAATTTTGCACCGGATAGCTGACACTCACAGAGTAGTGGTTAAATTGACCATGTACCACACATGTCCATAGCGCACCCTGCAGCATGCATGGTGGATACATGCATTATATTTTTTTGTTTCTGTAGTTTGTGCATTATAAGGTGGGTTTCCTATGCTTAGAATCAGATATATGCATTTATACTAATTGCACGAGATGCAGTGCAGGTAAGCAGCCTAAGTCAAGGTGAAGGGACCTCAAGCCTAGTCAATGGTAGCTTCTGAATGTGTGGTTTAGGCACAGGCTTAACTGTGGGTTAAACCACAGAGCCTAGGGCTTGCCAATCAGAAGGTCGGCGGTTTGAATCCCTGCGACAGGGTGAGCTCCTGTTGCTCGGTCCCTGCTCCTGCCAACCTAGTGGTTCGAAAGCACCTCAAAGTGCAAGTAGATAAATAGGTATCACTCCGGCGGGAAGGTAAACGGCGTTTTCGTGCGCTGCTCTGTTTCGCCAGAAGCAGCTTAGTCATGCTGGCCACATGACCTGGAAGCTGTACGCCGGTTCCCTTGGCCAATAAAGCGAGATGAGTGCCGCAACCCCAGAGTCATCCGCGATTGGATCTAATGGTCAGGGGTCACTTTACCTTTACTAAACGGCAATAGGTGGACAAAGGACCTGATTTTTTATTTCCCCTTTTTCTTTTTCTCAAGACTTTCATAATCTATGTGTGTTGCTGAATAAGCTTTTGCCTGTATGCGGAAAAGAATTTTGTTCCAATTTTTGACAGTCCTGTCAAGCCATGTCAGTACCGAGACTCTTGGCACATTGACTATTCAGTGTTTGAATACGGAATAAAGAATGCTTTCTCCCGCCTTGAGAGCAGCATCTAAACTTCTATTAGCAAATAGTACTTCTAACCAGTCGTTACTTGTTTTTGCATTTGCCCTGAAGTATTCAGAGCACAGTAATCTCAGGCAGGTATGAAACAAGCATGTAGGAACACAGGATTGGTAAGGGCAGAAAGCCTAATTTTCTGAGAAACAAACTTTCTTCTAATATTCATGCTCTGTGTGACACCTTCTTAACTTCAATATACACATATATATATATTGTGTGTGTGTGTGTGTGTGATATTCAGTACAGTGGTACCTCAGGTTACATATGCTTCAGGTTACAGAGTCTGCTAACCCAGAAATAGTGCTTCAGGTTAAGCACTTTGCTTCAGGATAGGTTCAGAAATCGTGCTCCAGCAGCAGCAGCAGCAGCGGGAGGCCCCTTTAGCTAAAGTGGTGCTTCAGGTTAAGAACAGTTTCAGACCTCCGGAACGAATTAAGTACTTAACCTGAGGTACCACTGTATATACATACACAAGGCTGAACACTGCCTGCAAATTGCAAAGTTATATTTTTTGCAGATCAGTTTTCCTTCTTGGTTTAAATTCCCCTTGATTGGTTTAAATTACAGCCACCTATTGCTGGCTAGATAAATGATGCTGAATGATAAAACAAGCCCCACACGGTTTAATCATTGATGTGAGAATGATAGCGCCATGCAGCTCGCTGCTTCTGAATCTGCACTGCAAACATAGTGCTAGTGTGCAGTTCAGTTGTATTGGTCCTGTGACATGAATACAGTTGTGCCCAGAAGCAGATTTGGATTTTCCAATCCATTTTTCGCACTTTGGAACTATTGTGGCATAACATCATGCTCTCTCACAAACAGTATTGGCAAAGTACATTTCTCATGCTACTGTCTAGGTCCTTGGGGCCTGTCTGTAATTTTCCAGTCTATAATTTAGCTCCCCTTTGCTTTTATATTTCAACTAACACATTTCAGTCAAATTCCGGTCTGGACTCTAATGCCTTTCAAGCAACCTAGAGGCAAATAAAAGTGACGTTTGTGAGTCCAAATTGAAGTTCTTTCCTCCTTTATGTTCATGTAGACTCTTTGTATTTCAGGGCTTCGTTGTTACAATCACTGCCTTATTGATTTCCCCTCTAACCAAAGCCAAAGCCATGCTTGTGTTACTTCATATTTGCTGTAGAGGATTTGTGGTCTGTGGTGTTTACCAACATCTGTGTTCAGTTTGCTCAGATATTTTCATCTTTCTGCATAGCTGTCAAGGGTCCCATATTTGGCAGGACAGCCCCTTATCCCAGCACCATGTCCCGCTGCTGTCCCTTATTGATGATGTCCCTTAAATAAGCTACTGAAGGGAATGGGGCCCTTTCTATGTCCAGCTGTCCTTTTCAACAACAAATTGTTGCTGGTTTTTTTGTGTGTTGAATATATGCTATATGGTAATTTATGGACCTAATAGGTATCTAAAGCCATTTGCACGCAGCAAAATATGTATTTTATCAAAGCAATTGTTGATCCCGTATTTTGGCTGCTGGTCCCTTATTTTCAAATCTGTAAATTGACAGCTATGTCTTTCTGTTAATTTTATGCCTGACAGTAACACTTTAAGTCACTTGACTTTTGAAACTCACACTCTTCTGTATTATTATTTTTAAAATGCATCAGCCTATTCCATTTTCTATGCTTAAACTTGAGGACATGGGCCTATACCTGGTGATCTTTATAATGAAAGTCAACTAGTTTTGGAATTGCAATATTTTGATGACCTTTTTTTTTCTCTTGCAGGTTGCATGCCTGATTGGATTTGATGCTTGATTTGCATGACTCCTAACAATCAGTTTCTGGATTTGTCACTCAGCAAGCATGGCCCAGCCAACAAATATTAATGGCAGCTCCACAGGTAACTTTTTGCCTTATGAGAAGTAACCTCCCTAGTATAGCAAAGCTATACTAAGCCTATTGTTCAGGGCATTTTTTTTAAAAAAATGTCATGTTCTTAAAATGCTGTGTATATGTTTATCCCCCCAAGTATTGAAATAGTATCATGAAATATCTCCCTACTATGGTTATTTCCATGTCAGGTTTGTCATGTCTGAATGGCTCATGCATGATGTCTGCATCCAAGTTATCCGGTGTATAAGTTGCATAACTGATAGCAGCAAACTGGCTTCTGTTTTTAACAAGAAGCAACAAATGACCTGGAATCGTTAAGAGAACTGCAAGTATGGAGACTTATGGCACCATTATGAAGACTTGCATAACCAGAGTGAAACAGAGCATTCCTGGTTTTGTTTTTTCCTTGCCAGGAACAGAACATTTCTGTCAAAGGAAGTCCTGTAAAGCTCTATCAGGCTTGGAATCTTTTCATTGTCATGATTCCCTCCCACTTGTGACATTATCCTTTTGCAGAGGTGCAACCTCTAGGGTCTGAATGCATTTACTGGGTTAGAAGGAGGAGTTTGTACAGGCTATGTACAAATGTGTTGTTGGTGTTTACAACATTTCTATCCTGCTTACTATCTTAAAAATATCTCTAAGAAAACTGAAGCATCAACGGACAACGTAAACAACAAAAATATTACAAAAACACACAGTTGCACATAAAAATGTTACTTTGATACAAAGTTAGAAGTTCATTTTCTTTCTGATATACCCTTCACCTCAGCCTCTGGGTTCCCACCCAGGGTCCAAACAAACATTGCCTTTCAAATGCCCATGGGTCATTTTTTCGTTTGTGCATAGCAGTTTGCAGTTGCACAACACCTTTCCATGAAAACTGCATTGTCTATACACACAGGTCAACATGTTTTCAAATTAGTGTGCAACTGTGTCCTCTGTTCCCCAGATAAACATTCTCATATTCACAGTCTTTTGGAAGAGAGGCGCTGGGAGATGATCTGTTAATATGCCTCTATGCAGCGAATATATATCTCAGTGGTACCTTGGTTTAAGAACAGCTTAGTGTATGAACAACTTGGATCAAGAACGCTGCAAACCTGGAAGTAGGTGTTTTGGTTTGTGAACTTTGCCTTGGAATAAGAACATGTTCCGCTTCCTGTTGAGTGTGTTCCATTTGTAAATTGAGTCCCCCGCTGCTATGGGAAAGCACGCCTTGGTTTAAGAATGCTTTGGTTTAAGAACGGACTTCTGGAAAGGGATTTAGTTCGTAAACCAAGGTACCACTGTCTATAGAGGCAGCTAAGATACTACCGTACTGCTTCCTATTTTGCTTCATTCAAAGACAAGTTGGACCTGGTGCTGGGGCGTGGCGCAGTCCTGTCCCAGCAGAAGGTGGCCCTTGAAAACGCCCCTGTGCTTGAGAAGTGCATTCTTGGCACAAAATGGATCATAACCGTTCCAGCAGAATGAGCTTTAGATTGACAAATGGTGTGTGACATGGGGATGATGTCTATACAGCACCCCATCAAGGCGTCTGCATCCATCACTGAACACAAAACTGTCACGCAGTGTGTACACACCAATAGTTCGTGTGCCCCTCCTGTTGCAGAACTGGTTTATGTAGCAGCTTCCTTGTGCACCTCATTGACGACTCTGAAGCCATGCATTTGTGCTTTTTTTCTTCTGTCTGGGTGCACCAAACCTGAGAGAAAATTAAGCAACGCTAGCTGAATTACCTGATTTTATTATATTTATGTGTCCAACCAGAAAATATGATTCTAGACCCTCCTTCCTTCAGTTTGGATTTGATATCCCGTTTTATCACTACCTGTCAGGGAACTGCCATCAGAACGAGAGACGGAGGCAGGGCCACCCAGCGATGCCGGAGAGGGGACGAGCAGGGGGGAAGGATTTCAACGTAACACCCATAGAGAAGAGAGGGAGATGGAGGAATTGGTGACAGGGCTCCAAGACCCTTCCCCCGACGATAGTGGAGAGAGCGCTGGGACGCCCCTGCCTTCCCCTTACTTGCGCAGACGCGTTCCGCGCAGAGAACATAGGAGGAGACTCGGGGTCAAACAGCTTTTATGCTGGAAGAGGTTCAAGAGACGCCCACTCTCGGATTCTGCAAGTGACTAACAGGTCACGGAGGGCGAGCTCCGACCCTGGGCATGGTTGGGGCAAGCAAGCTAACTGATCTGAAGTAAGGTTACGCACAAGTAACCCCTAACAACCATTACACTACCCGAAGGAATCTCAAAGCGGCTAACATTCTCCTTTCCCTTCCTCCCTCACAACAGACACTCTGTGAGGTGAGTGGGGCTGAGAGACTTCAGAGAAGTGTGACTAGCCCAAGGTCACTCAATAGCTGCTTGTGGAGGAGCGGATGCGAACCTGGTTCACCAGATTACGAGTCTACCACTCTTAACCACTACACCACACTGGCACCCAGTTGCTGCAGGAAAACTTACTAGGGTAGGATTAGGCAATCACGATGTTCAAGAAGCCCTTCAACAAATATCCTACTATAAAGTAGTTTGAACTTTCCCCCCTCTTTTCTCTAAAAATGAATGTGTAGAATGTAACTTTAAATTTATAATTAGTAAACAAACATACCAATTTTAGTTGTGGTATCTCAGCCACTCAGGAAAGATACCGAACTGCAATGCATTTTGGGTGAGAATCTACTAACAAATCATGGCAAGTTGAAGTTCAGTGGAAGGGCTTCTGCAATGCGGCTTCCTCGCCTTTCCTCCCTCTGCAGCCTCCCTCCCCAAATAATTGACTTTGGGGGGGGGGCAGTTGGGAGAATCCTCAGAACACACAGCAGAAAAGGAGGATCAGTCTTCTGCCAAGCTTAGTATGCTTGCCCGGGCAAAGAATTTGTAATAATGTGATATTGAATTCCACTTACGGTGTCTTTCCTGGCTATTTTGAACATGGAAGATAGGCTTCAACTGATATTTGAACTCTTTAAGTATGGGACATGGGTGGCGCTGCAGTCTAAGCCACTGGGCCTAGGGCTTGCCAATCAGAAGGTTGGCAGTTCGAATCCCTGTGACGGGATGAGCTCCTGTTGCTCAGTTCCAGCTCCTGCCAACCTAGCAGTTCAAAAGCACGTCAAAGTGCAAGTAGATAAATAGGTACTGCTCCGGCGGGAAGGTAAAAGGCATTTCCGTGCGCTGCTCTGGTTCTCCAGAAGCGGCTTAGTCATGCTGGCCACATGACCCAAAAGCTGTACGCCAGCTCCCTCGGCCAATAAAGCGAGATGAGCACCGCAACCCTAGAGTCGGCCACGACTGGACCTAATGGTCAGGGGTCCCTTTACCTTTACCTTTAAGTATAGATTTCCATACACACACTCCAAATATATATAACAAGCTCATCTAGCTGTGTCAGTGTTTGGGAGGTATAAGGTTAAAACCTATAAAACCAAATGGAGAAGGCCAAATTTATTTTAACCCTACAGTCTCCTTTCAGTTAACCTATCATGTCAGTCACAGAACTTCAGTACAGGACACCAGGTTGTGTCAGAGGAGGTGTTTGAAAAGGAACTGGAAGCCCTTTAGGGCTATTAGCTTGGCAGAAGTTGCTTTCAATTTTGGCGTTCTGTTCAGAAGGCCGAGAAACTATTTTTTTACGTAATACAGAAGGAATTTTTCCCTTTGGGAGATAATGATTATGCATGGAATTTGTGGGGATGGATTTGCAGTGCAGCCAGAGTGTTGTCTGCAATGTGTTTCTTTATTGGTCAGGGACATATGAAACCGGATCTCTCTGCTTTGAATAATTCACACACCAGTTAGGCTGTTCCACTGTTGTAAGTGGTAAACAAATATTGCTGCATGTGCAGCCACGTTACATACGCTGATATTTCTTACGACAAATGCATAAAAGAAATAAAATTGCCCCCCGTATCTCATTAAGAGTGACTTCTTTTTTAAAAAGCACAGCACCCAAACCAAAGGCTAACTAGGGTTCTGCACTTCTGACACTGTCGGGACTTGCTTTGCATTATACACCCTTGAGCTCCTCGTTCCAACGTGTCATTCTTGGTTTTTTGTGTTTGTGTTTGTTCAGATCATGAGCATTTCATAATAGCGTTGAACTCCCCGGCACGTCTGGTATTGGTTCTCTGCTGTGCCGGGTGAGGGAGTCTGGTCTCGTAATCCACAACTGGGCGTTGAGAGCATCGGAACAGGTTTCTTAATTGCCCTGTATTCAAAGAGCAGAAAGTCAAGCTAAACAGGCGGAGGGTTTTTCCTCTCCATGCTCTGAATCTATCGGGACGAAGACCAGAACATTGGCTTACCGATTCCACTGTCAAGAGTGTCTGCTCATGGACACTGTTGTAGCCCTTCGAACGGTAGGTTCCAGAGGGGTTGCAGATGTTTGGGAACTAATTTCATATGGTGTTGAGCAATGAGTCGTCGATTACACGTTTGGGGAGTAGACTATTTCATTATGTGTGATCTTCTGTTTTAGCCAGCAAGACTATACTGACTGGAATGTGCAGGCAGGTTTTGAATTTTTATTCTGGCACTTGTGTTCCGTGTGCTTTGCACGTTGTGTTGTCAGAACATAGGGATGTGGTATGTGTTTGTGTTGCTGTTGCTTTGAGGCAGGATTAACGGCAGTCGCTTTATTAGGCATGTAAGCTAAACAAGAACATGCTGTTAATAAGTCAGTTTTATAAGATTTGCAATGATGTCGGACACGTCTCATGCATACACTCAAAAGTTTCCTTAATTTTTGTAAGTTGAATTAGAGTAGATGGTGCAGCAGTAATTTGTTTAAAGATCTTAATGCATGATGCAATTTTGATTTATTTTGATTTATTTCAATTAATCGTGGCAGTGTCACATGTAATGTGGTCTACAATGGACCATCTATTCAGAATTCAGCTGCAACCTTCATGGATGCCTTAAATAAAGGGGCAGGAATCTCCAAAGTGGACTACTTATGGCATGTGCTTGGAATATCTGATATCACTTCTTGCTGTGTGTGACATGATCCTAATTGAATTTTGGATGTGTTCTAAAGTGGAGTTAAATCTAAATATAAACGTTTTAGTATCTTGTGGCCAGTTTCTTTTGCTTATTCAGATTGCTCCTGAAAACTCGTGTACACCTCTCCTCAAATCAATTTTGATGCTGCAAAGGTCTTTAGTTACCACTTGGACTGGCTCCATCTTGTGGTATACCACATTAAAGAAAGTGAAAAGGTTTCTCCATAACCAGGCATTTGGCTGTTAAAGGTTTTATAGGTTAAAACCAGCACCTTGAATTGGTCCCGGAAACTAGCCAGCAGCCACTTCAGCCAGGACAGAATTGGTGTAATAAGCTCAAACCATCTTGCCCCAGTGACAAACCTGGCTGTTGAATTCTGCACTGGCTGGAGTTTTTGAACTGTCTCCAGAGACAGCTCCACGTATAACACGTTGCAGTAATCTAAGCTAGAGCTTACCAGAGCATAGATGACAGAACTTAGGCTGTCCCTGCCCAAATAGGGGTGCAGATGCCAAAGCTGACGGAAGGCATCAAAATTGTTGTTGTTGTTGTTATATTATATTTCCCCAACCACTCTGGGTGGCTTCCAGCAAAATATAAAAAATAATAAAATGTCAAACATAAATGTTCGCGATACAGGGCTGCCTTCAGATGTCTTCTAAACGTTGTATAGTTCTTTATCTCCTTGACATCTGCTGGGAGGGCGTTCCACAGGGCAGGTGCCACCACCAAGAAGGCCCTCTGCCTGGTTCCCTGTAACCTCACTTCTTCCAGTGAGAGAACCGCCAGAAGGCCTTTGGCGCTGGACCTCGATGTCCGGGCTGAATGATGGGGGTGGAGACGCTCCTTCAGGTATACCAGACCAAGGCCATTTAGGACTTTAAACACCGCCACTTTGAGGGAACCGCCAGAAGACCCTCAGAGCCCGACCTCTGTGTCCGGGCTGAATTGTGGTGCACCGAATTTTGGACTCAAGTGGTACAGTCTAGATTTATGCCACCACATTCTGCACCATAGGGTCTCTTTTTGAGGGACTAGGCTAAAGGGTTTATTCATGAAATAACCTTGAGTATACATGGGAAGCAGGAGCGAGCACCTCTTCCATGAGTTTGTGGTAGAAGAAACAGTGCCCTAGGTCATGATACTGCAGTTGGAAGATGTCTGTAGTCAAGATGGGAGGTGAAGAAGACGATAGGGACCTAGCAGAAACCATCCATGGTTGGTTGTGACAGGCTGGGAAGGAGCAATTCGGGAGTGGAGCTTTTACACTGCCTTGCAGCAATATGTGGCTTGCAGAAATTATGGCTTTGTTTTATGAGGTGCAGGTTTATAGAGAAGCTCCCAGTGGCATGCACACTTGAGACTACAGAAGTGCTGGGCCTAGGCATTATTTTCTGCCACTTCCAACTGTGTGCCCTGGTCAGTTAGGTTTTTTCCTTCCAAGAAAACTGAACAGTTTGTTCCCTGTTTGAAAAGCTAGCCGTTCCCTGAGGAGGAGGAGACACGTGGGCAAGTTGGGGCAAGGTGCTGTTCATATTGGGGAGAGGCCTTGGAACAGGGCATTTAGAAATCACCTTTCTAAATACAAATTGTTTGGGAGGTTTTTAAAGGTAACTTGGGTTCTTAAACCTGGAAGCATTACCGTATTTTTCGCTCCAAAAGACGCACCAGACCATAAGGTGCACCTAGTTTTGGGAGGAGGAAAACAAGAAAAAATTATTCTGAATCCCAGAAGCCAGAACAGCAAGAGGGATCTGGCTTCTGGGATACCGTGTGGCTGTTCTGGCTTCTGGGATAACCGCGCCAAGCCTCTTCAGGGCAGTTGGATGAAGGCTGCCCCTGCCCAAAGAGGCTGCGCATGGCTAAGGCAGAAGCCAGGACGGCGCGTCGCTGAAGGGGCGCTGCGCAGTTCTCCCTCTCTGCGCAGCGCCACTCGCTCCATAAGACGCACTCAACATTTCCCCTTACTTTTTAGGAGGAAAAAAGTGCGTCTTATGGAGCGAAAAATACGGTATATAAAAGTCTGCATAGGGCACAGAGGGGCACATTTCAAGCTGAAGAAAATGCTAAAGAATGTAAAAGCCACTGTCTCCCCACTTCATTCTTCCATAGTTATGTTTACAGTTTCACACTTTTAATAACTCCCCCCGGTTGTCTTTCTTCCTCATATCTTTCCCTCTTTCTTGCTTCTCTTCATTCTCTGGGAACCTGGGAAAGATGCTGAAAAGCAGCTATAGAGGACACACCCTCCTGCTTGCAAGAATTTCAAAAGCATGTAGGTGTATTAATTAACTTGATAGCATCATTTGCCAAATGGAGCTGAGAAGGCACCTTTTGAAAATAGTTTGGGGCCTCTTTCGTGAAAACTCAGCAACAAAGAAGAAAGTCATCCGCGTTTTTAGTTTGTTGTCTCCATATAGAACTTGTTCGAAAGATGGTCTGAAGTGACTGTCAAATCCTTTGAAGATACTGTATACTATAATATTTAGTGCTGTTCACCATCATCAGAAAACTGTAGGTACACAGTGGATTCTTTTCACCAGCTAAGGAATGAGAGTGCTCTATAAGCACAAAGGCAATATTCGTACTCCTGTGGGAGAGACCCATTTGTGTGTGGACACAACCTTATACAACTAGTTTTCAGCCTTCAGATTTAACTTTGCAGTCTTGATTGCATTTTAACTCCGCTTTGCCTAAAGGTTGCAAGAATCTTGCTTTGTAGCTCACTGTGAAGCAGATCAATATATAGCTGATCTTATCTTTTTAAGCCACAGAGGCTGGAAATGTCCAGCTTGTTTAGAAAGCTATCAGTCTTTTAAAGACCACAATCAATTCCCATCAAGTTTCTGATTACCTAATTAAGGTGTAGTATTAATCTTAAATTTGGGGAGGTGAATTGTGATGATGATGACAGATTTTATTATTTGCACACCACCCAACTGACTGGGTTGCCCCATCTAATCTGGGTGGCTTCCAACATACAGTTGTGCCTTTGAAGTTGAACGGAATCCGTTCTGGAAGTCCGTTGACTTCCAAAACGTTCAGAAACCAAAGCACGGCTTCTGATTGGCTGCAGGAAGCTCCTGCAGCCAATCGGACATCCCATCAGATGTTTGGCTTCCAAAAATAATTTGCAAACCAGAACAGTCACTTCTGGGTTTGCGGCATTTGGGAGCCAAAACGTTGGAGAACTAAGCTGTTTGAAAACCAAGGTACGACTGCATATAGAAGCACAATAGGACTTTACACATTAAAAAGCTGTCTTCAGATGTCTTCTAAAAGTTATATACTGTAGTTACTTGTCTTTTTGACATCTGACAGGAGGGCGTTCCACAAGTTGGGTGCTGCTACCGAAAAGACCCTCTGCCTGGTTCCCTATAGCTCCACCTCTTGTGGTGAGGGATTACATGAAGAAAATGAGGACCAAGTGAATGTTGTTCTACAGCATAGTTCTGCAAAAGAATGTTGGCCCATGAAACTTCAAAATACCCTTGTTCAAAGCACCTGGGAAAATGCACCTGTCCCCCAGATGTAGAATCTTCCTACTTTCTTTGTACTCTCGGCTCTCTAGTAAAAAGAATTGACTCATGCACTGAGTGAGTTTTCTGTGGGCTGGAATGACGACTGTAAACTTTCCCAGGCAGCTTCCACTGGTGTTTCCAAGCACTGAGCATTCAATGTTGCTCTACTTGTTTAGAGGTTAAGCAGAAGTGGAGGCTCCCGATTTCTTATTGCATCCGTGCGGGAGAGAAGAGGCCAGGCTTGTTGACCTCTCACTAAAACAGTAGTTCAGAATGGAACATATGAATGCAGCCCATGAATTATCCAAATCCTGTGGAAATTCTTTGGAACAAGTAGAAGAGTCATACCCCAACCGAGTCCATTGAGACTAAAGGTAAAGTTAAAGGGGCCCCTGGCCATTAGGTCCAGTTGTGGCCGACTCTGGGGTTGCGGCGCTCATCTCACTTTACTGGCCAAGGGAGCTTCTGGGTCAGGTGGCCAGCATTACTAGCCGCTTCTGGTGAACCAGAGCAGCACACGGAAACGCTGTTTACCTTCTCGTTGGAGCACTACCTATTGATCCTCTGCACTTTGACATGCTTTCGAACTGCTAGGTTGGCAGAAGCAGGGACCGAGCAATGGGAGCTCACCCCGTCACGGGGATTCGAACCACCAACCTTCTGATCAGCGAGTCCTAGGCTTTGTGGTTTAACCCACAGCGCCACCTGTGTCCCTCCATTGAGACTACTCCCAAGTAAATGTGTACAGGATGGCAATGGAACTAAGGGTGGGCACCTGGCTGCTGACGGAACTTCTTCATTGTACAGTAGACTCTCGGGTTACGTTACTCTCGAGTAATGTAAACTTCAGGTTGCGAAAACAGCAAACCTGGAAGCATTTTTCTGGGTTTCGCTGCTCGCACATGCACAGAAGTGCTTTATCGTGCTGCGTATGTGCACAGAAGTGGCGCTTTTGGATATGGATTTTTCAGGGTGCGCACGGACCCCTGGAATGAATTAAATTTGCATCCAGAAGGTCCACTGTACAGTGATGTTGTGAGTTGCATCCCAGCCCCAGAGCTAGAGGAGAGGTCCTAGGAGTTTGAGATCTGTGCGGTGCCAGCCAAGAAGGTGAAAGACGTGAGAATAGTCAGTTCTAATGCTTTATTAAAGAACAGTATAGACTTACAGCCAAAGCAGAACATTGGTTCTCCTTTCTCTTAGAGGCGCAAGCCTGTAGCAAGCAGATACCGCAGCAAGGAGGTGATTTGTCCGCACCCAGCCCAAAATTTATGAATTTTTTGTACAGTGGAGCAGACTGTGTCCCATTGCCTAACTCGATGGGAGCACAAGTGGCTGGTGCCCAACACATCACAGCTGTTCTCCCCTCTCTGGACTCAGAGTCCAGTATCTCAGACCCACAGATAAGGATACCTTCAAACCAAACCAATTAAGTTGCATCAAAGCAAACATATGAGCTCATTGCTATAGCAACTAGCAACAGGTCACCTTTGGATCCACACAAGTGACTTTGTGGGGTGCAAACGTAGAGAATTGTGTCTGCCTTGAAGCTTTCATTTGGCAGTGTTTTAGGTGCAAATACTTCTTAGAAGTATTTCTTAGGACGTGGGTGGTGCTGTGGGTTAAACCACAGAGCCTGGGACTTGCCGACTTCGGCGGTTCGAATCCCTGTGACGGGGTGAGCTCCCGTTGCTCGGTCCCTGCTCCTGCCAACCTAGCAGTTCGAAAGCACGTCAAAGTGCAAGTAGATAAATAGGTACCACTCCAGCGGGAAGGTAAACGGCATTTCCGTGCACTGCTCTGGTTCGCCAGAAGCGGCTTAGTCATGCTGGCCACATGACCCGGGAGCTGTACGCCGGCTCCCTCGGCCAATAAAGCGAGATGAGCACCGCAACCCCAGAGTCAGTCACGACTGGACCTAATGGTCAGGGGTCCCTTTACCTTTACCTTTTTACTTCTTAGAAGTAACATAGGTTGATAGCAACTGGGGACTCAGCTCAACTGTACAGTAAACACTGAAACAAGATGTGGAATATTGTCTTAGATGGGTATGCTATTTTACAGCTGCCTTCTCTCCCCCTGGAAAGTCTCCATAAGCTCAGTAACATAGAAACTTTAGGGTGTTATATTTTGAACCCAGCAGGGGTTGACTTCAGTTTTAATCCAGCATCATCTCACAAAATAAAATTAACAGGCCAAAGATGCTAGCTGAGCTAATGTAATTATTTGCTTCCTTACCACTTTGTACTTGAAGTTCATGTGCATTTAGATTATATTTAAAAAGTTCCTCCCATAAGCAAAGTTGTTCTTAGCTTTCACAGTTGTTCTCATGCTGATGTTTCAGAAATCTCTGTGCCTTCAAATGCAGTTCTCCTGTTTATTTGACACTTAGGTTTGCAATGTAGGCTTTCATATACCACATTCCCCCACGAACCTACATGAGTTATTATGACTGATGAATACTCTAAAAGGATTTTTTTTTTTAAAAAAACCCTCATCTTAGTAGTCATCTGGGTGTCTTATCTGCAGCAGAGGTCTATAAGACTCACTTTTTCCCTCCTAAAAAGTAAGGGGAAATGTGTGTGTGTGTGTGTGTGTGTGTTATGGAGCGAATGCAGGCTGTGCATCTATCCCAGAAGCCAGAACAGCAAGAGGGATTGCTGCTTTCGCTGCGCAGCAATCCCTCTTGCTGTTCTGGCTTCTGGGATTCAGAATATTTTTTTTCTTGTTTTCCTCCTCCAAAAACTAGGTGCGTCTCATGGTCTGGTGCGTCTTATAGAGTGAAAAATATGGTAATATACATATTCCTGTGTACGGGGGAGACTGAAATACATTTATCAGGACTCTTGGGGAAGGAATGTACCATTGAACTTCTGGTTGTATCCAATGCTGTCCTTTCATTCAGAGATGGCTCTTTGATCCTGAAGAAGCTTCCAAGAATGGAAGGGGGAGGGAAGGCATATTTTTTGCTGATTCCCACCCCAGCAATCCTCATTGTCCCTGTGATCTGCTCCAGAGGGTAGGGGGCTCTCCAGAGTACCATGGGTTGCAGCATGCAAGACCTCAGAAGACAGAGGACGGGGATTTGCAAAAATTGCCTCCATCCTTCCTGCATATAGAAGTCTGCAGAATCAAAAGCCTTTGGTGTAGGGTAGGCCATAGAACAGGGATGTGGGTGGCTCTGTGGGTTAAACCACAGAGCCTAAGACTTGTCGATCAGAAGGTTGGCAGTTCGAATCCCCGTGACGAGGTGAGCTCCCATTGCTCGGTCCCTGCTCCTACCAACCTAGCAGTTCAAAAACACGTCAAAATGCAAGTAGATAAATAGGAATCGCTCCAGCAGGAAGGTAAACGGTGTTTCTGTGCGCTGCTCTGGTTCACCAGAAGTGGCTTAGTCATGCTGGCCACATGACCCGGAAGCTGTACGCCGGCTCCCTCGTCCAATAAAGCGAGATGAGCGGTGCAACCCCAGAGTCGGCCACGACTGGACCTAATGGTCAGGGGTCCCTTTACCTTTACCTAGGACATAGAACCTGTGCCCTTCCTCCTTTCCTTTACGTTTCTCTGCATTGCATCATTTGTTCCCATTTTAGGAGGTCATTTAAAAATTAACCTGAGGATGAGATTGACCCAATATTGACGTTTTGCAGATAAAGCAGGATGGAAACGGTGACTAGGTGCATTTCAGGGAATGCTGTAACTGGGCACATTCTCTCTTGTTGCTCCCAGCATATGACATACGTTGCAAAATTAATTGCGGCGTCTGAGGCTGTCCATTGGAGGAGCAGAACAAAGCCTGGCCTCTGTGCCTTTTGCTGCAATAAGCATGAACTCATTTCCCCACAAATTGTCTAGTGGTTCCTCTGTGAATATGCACTATATTCAAAGCAAGCTTCTCCTACTTAGAGATCATCATCATCATTTATTAAATTTGGATACCACCCTATCCCCCCAGGTCTCAGAGATGTGATAGCCTGGGGGCTGGGCAATCCAAACTGCCCCCTCCCAAAAAACTGAAAAATGTTGGACTATGAAATTGGAAAAGGTAGAGAAGCTTGTTTCAATTCGGGCAAACCTTCAGTTTTTAGAAAGTCGTGATAAATACGATGATAAATATGAAGATGTAGAAGAAGCGGAAACAGATAGCACATGACATTTAACTAGTCTTTCTTTCTGAAATATTGAGTTTTGGCTCTCTGCCCTCTGCTTTTCACAGCTCTTTTTATGGAAATGAATGCTTTTCGTCTACTTGACACTGTGGAGCACAGAGGGAGACACTGGGTGGGAGTCAACACAAGTCCTAATCAGACCGGCTGAAGTTAATAGACATGACTAACTTGAGTTGATTAATTTCATTTTTTTTTAAATAAATATTTATTAAGGTTTTTTTAAAAAAAGAAAATACAATAATAATAAACATTATTGCTTTGTTTTAACAAAGTTTCGTAATATTCTTGAGCTTCCTCACGTCTCCCGCTCCCATTTACATCTTTAATAATTTTTGTCAAGCAAATTATCATCTTATTTCCAAATCTATAACCACATGCTTAAGTATCAATTCTTAATCTATTTTAATGATGGCCAATTATTTATAACCAAGCATCCTTCTTAACATTCCACTAAATCACAATATTTCTGCAGGTAGGTCTTGAATTTCTTCCAATCTTCTTCAATCCTTTCTTCTCCCAGGTCTCGGATTCTGCCAGTCATCTCCGCCAATTGCATATAGTCCATCAGTTGCATCTGCCATTCTTCCAGTGTGGGTAGATCTTGAGTTTTCCAGTTCTTAGCAAGTAGTATCCTTGCTGCTGTTGTTGCGTACATGAAAAATGTTCTATCTTTCTTTAACACCTTCTGGTCGACAATGCCCAGAAGAAAGGCCTCTGGTTTCTTGGTAAAGGTATACTTAAACACCTTTTTCAACTCGTTATATATCATTTCCCAGAAGGCCTTCACTTTAGGGCAAGTCCACCAGAGGTGAAAGAATGTTCCTTCATTTTCTTTACATTTCCAACATTTGTTATCAGACGAATGGTATATTTTGGCAAGTTTAACTGGGGTCATGTACCATCTGTATATCATTTTCATTACATTTTCTTTCAAAGCATTACATGCAGTGAAATTCAACCCAGTGGTCCACAACCTTTCCCAATCCTCAAACATAATGTTATGCCCAATGTCCTGTGCCCATTTTATCATAGCCGACTTAACCATTTCGTCTTGCGTATTCCATTTCAGCAGCAAATTATACATTCTTGAAAGTACCTTAGTCTTAGGTTCTAACAGCTCTGTCTCCAACTTCGATTTCTCCACCTGGAATCCTAGCTTTTTATCACTTTTAAAAATTTCCTTAATCTGAGCGTAATGTAACCAGTCTCGCACTTTATCCTTCATTTTCTCCATACTCTGCAATTTCCAGTTGTCCCCATCTTTTTCTAACAGTTCCCAATATTTCGGCCAGTAGGCTTCCATATTGGGTCTTTTCCAAGCCTTAGCTTCCAAGGGTGAAAGCCACCTCGGAGTTTTATTTTCTAATAAGTCTTTGTATTTTGTCCAGACATTAAACACTGCTTTTCTGACAATATGGTTCTTAAAGGCCTTGTTTATCTTAACTTTGTCATACCACAAATATGCGTGCCACCCAAAAGCATTGTTAAAATGGATCTGAAATTATGGATTGTGAAAAACTAAGTCCTACTTAGACCAGACCCATTGAAATTAATCAACTAACAATGCTTTTGAGTTGATTAATTTCAATGGGTCTGGTCTAAGTAGGACTTAGTTTTTCACAATCCATAATTTCAGATCCATAGTAATTTTCATTTTTTGCTACAAAGGTTCATGGTTTCTCCCGTTTTTGTAATTGTTTGCCTACTCCTCAAAAACCGGCAAAACAGTTCAGTGTCATATAGCTCCATTTGTAACATTTAAAATAACAAATAAAAGGGAACTGAAGTTGTAATTATTTACTGAATAAATTGTATTTTTTTGATATACCAAACATGGTGATATAATGGCAAACCAGATTATACACCCATTCTATGTTACTCGAGTAACAGTGACTTTTGAGCCGTAGAGGGAGCTAAACAAACATTGCATGCTTTTCATTCTCCCCTCTCCCCAATTTATGGGTTTTTCCTGAAACCCCACTCCCCGAAAAAAAGCCTGTTTTCCCCATGACATCAAAATTTCAGGAAATTTTGCATTTCTCTTCCAGCTGCCCTGACCTCTATATCGTACAAAGTTCCATGGACGTTCTCCTTGTCTCACATTCTTCTATAAGCCACCAGCCTTGTTTCTCTGCTCCCTTCAATGGGTAGCCCTTGAGTTCTTGGTCTCTCCTTTTCTAGGTCTCTAGATCATCAGGAGAAATTGATGATCAGTAGATGTTGTGTGGGAGAGGAAGATTAAGTGTGGAAATCAATTGCCCATTTATGAAATCTTCTCATGTACATTTTGCATATTAAGTGCATTTGCTTCTTGGCACCTATTGCTTGTTGGCACCTATTCTTACAGGGAGTGGATTCAGGAATAACCTGCTCACCTGTGCTTTTAAATATACAGCTTTTGTGTGAGATCATGGTTCTGTGATGTGTGAACTGCACAACTGGATTATGCTAGCACCTCTCTATTCTCACGTTTTTTATCACAGCCTAGTTATCTGTACAGTGGAATCTCGGTTGTCGAACATAATTCATTCCAGAAGACCGACTTCCAAAACATTCAACAACCGAGGCACAATTGCCGGCCAGCAAAATCCATTGAAAAAATGGAGAAGCCGTTTGACTTCCAAGGTGCATTTGAAAATGGAAGCATTTGCTTACAGGTTTTTGGCGTTCGAAAGCCGAAACGTTCGACATCTGAAGCATTCGACAACCCAGGTTCCACTGTACTTTTGTGTGTGTTAAGGTATGCATTGGTTTGGACGCGGGTGGCGCTGTGGGTTAAACCACAGAGCCTAGGACTTGCTGATCAGAAGGTCAACGGTTCGAATCCCCGCAATGGGGTGAGCTCCCATTGCTTGGTCCCTGCTCCTGCCAACCTAGCAGTTCGAAAGCACGTCAAAGTGCAAGTAGATAAATAGGCACAGCTCCGGTGGGAAGGTAAACGGTGTTTTCGTGCGCTGCTCTGTTTTGCCAGAAGCGGCTTAGTCATGCTGGCCACATGACCTGGAAGCTGTACGTCGGCTCCCTTGGCCAATTAAGCGAGATGAGCGCCGCAACCCCAGAGTCGGCCATGACTGGACCTAATGGTCAGGGGTCCCTTTACCTTTACCTTTATGCATCGGTAGTTGAGGCTGTGAATGAATTGTGAGATGGCACCTTGTTGTGAAACTCCTTTAGGGCTGCAGATTTTCAGGAGAACTTTGAGCTGGGTTCCTTTGCACAACATGATTTGCATTGGAACGTTTCCTGATGAGAGCGATATCATTTAACATATTTATTTTACCTGTATCTACTAAACCAGGCTAGAAAAACTGCCCACCGTTAATGTTTTTGTCTCAGTACACCATAGATGTTTGACCTGAAATATGCTTCTCTTGTGTATCTGCTAGAGATAATCCCCTGAAAAACATTAATTAAAGCTTTGAAACCGCCAGCCTTGCCTAATACTTCATTTGCAATTGGCAATTGTTAATAATGCACTTATGGGATGGAAAATTTTCCGTGGGAAAAGAAAACACCGAACATTTTTCAGTGAGATAATTGGTCTAAAAAAACCAATAATTATTTAAAAAGCACAGTGCCAAGAGTATTATATGTAGGCTGCAGTCTACCTTAAAAGCCAAAGCCACATCCCCCTCAGAGGATTCTGGGAAACGTAGTTTACCCCTCACAGAGTTACAGTTCCCAGCAACCCCTTGAGCTACTACGGTGACCAAGATTTGGGAGAACACACTTTGGATGTAACATGTGGACACCGCCTATTCCCTATATTCCAGCCTCCACAATTTCACAGGGTTGTCATAAGGATTAATGGGAAGGGCAGGTCATAAATGCTGCCCTGAGCCCCTTAGAGGAAAGGTGGAGTAAACAGGTAACAAGCTAGTACTGCCTTATTATGTAACTACTTCTGCCCAACTCAGCGGCTGCTACCTGGTGGCTCTGAGGCAGGCCTGGAGGCTTCCGGTGGTTTTGTTTGGCGTGGATATTCCACCTGTGGGTGTCAAGGTGGAAGATTTTGTGACTGCAGAGCTTACCTTTGCGGAGGAGAATGAGAGAGGTAGGGATTTTGAAGGTGCCTGTGAAATGAAAGTACAGTGGTCCCTTGGTTCTCAAACTTAATCCGTTCCTGAAGTCCGTTCCAAAACCAAAGCGTTCCAAAACCAAGGCGTGCTTTCCCATAGAAAGTAACGCAGAATGGATTAATCTGTTCCAGACTTTTAAAAACAACCCCTAAAACAGCAATTTAACATAAATTTTACTCTCCATCGAGAACATTGATCCATAAAATGAAAGCAATGATCAAAGTACTGTACTATAAAATTAATAAGACAGTATTGTAGATGATAAAAATTTAGATTAAAAAAAAATTGAACCAAATGAACCGGAAAAGCCTCAAAAACAAAAACACAAAATAAATAGCAAAAACAAAAGGGCTAAACTTAATCAGTTCTGGAAGTTTGTTTGACTTCTGAAATGTTCAAAAACCAAGGCACAGCTTCTGATTGGTGCAGGCACCCCGGAAACAATAGCCGACAGCTGCATCAGATGTTCGGCTTCTGAAAAATGTTCAAAAACCAGAACACTTCTGGGTTTTTGGCATTTGGGAACCAAGGCGTTTGAGAACCAAGGTACCACTGTATTTCACTTGAAAGCCCATTGCCATATATGCAGTTTTAGAGTTCCATTCTAAGGGCCACAAGTGGGCAAAAGAAGAAATCTCACTCAAAGTGTGCCGTGAATCTCCCTCTCAACAGTTTCCCAGTGGGCATGTTCCCAGAAATGTGTCCCTTATTAGACTTTATGGAAGATGGCAAAGAGAGTGTTTTCGCTGCTGTGTTTGTCTTCTGCTTTGGAAAACCTCTTCTCCTCCCTTTGGCAGAATTGACAGGGTCCGCTCTATACATCAAAGCATCTGTTTATTGCAAGCATATTAGATTTTCTGTCCTAAAGAACTATTTGCTGCCCTTGCTTTTGTTTTGAATGGTATCAGGATGTGATGACCTGGCTGCCTAGTGCTCACTCCTAAAGGCTGAGAGCGAAACCAGGACCCCAGAAGACTGAAAATAAGAAGACGTGATCTGTATGAATTGACTTTAATAATCATCTGGCTAAGAAATGACCTGATTTCCTCCCTAACTTTATATAAAATATAGTTGTTACTCTCATTCTATCAACAAAAACTGCCACAATTTTCCTCATTCCCCCCAGATTAGGACTCAAAAGTGGTTTACACAAATTAAAACAACATAGATAAAATACAGAAGACTAAACAGATGATTGAGAGCAATGCGGTGGACATTTTTAAAATATTTTTGTTTTAGTACAAGAACTGCTTTGGTTGCCCAGCCAGCTGGCCAATACAGAGAAAAAGATTCTTGGTACTTTCAGTACCATCAACCATTTAGTACCATCTTCAGGCTAGAGTATTGTACCATTGTGGCCTTTTCTGAGAAACAGTTTTCAACAGACTCGTTCTAAGGAGCTTCTCAAGTTGAGTTTGGTCTCCCAAGCTTTTAAATGCAGATATTGTATGGATTTTGAAGTATCATTTATTTCTGTAAATATATCTGGAAAAATAATTTGATCTGGCCTCTTCTAATATTTTTACTTCCTTGTGTATGATTCATAAATATTTGAAATGAGAAAATACTTGCCTTACAAAGGACTGGGAGCTGCAGGCCAAGACCATGGAGTTTACTGGTGACACCAGCGCTTTTTCTCTTTGTCATCAGCTCCAAGTGGAGCAGCCACATTTTTGAAGAACTATTTGAAATGAATTATGGACAGCAATAGGGGAAATGAGCTTAAACCAGATAAGAAACAGGTGACTAGGACAGGAAACACAGCAGACGGGTTGGCCAGGAAAATGGCGGCTCTGGGTGCGATTGTTCACTCCCTAAAGGACCAGATTTGTGCCCTGAGGGACCCCAGCTTGCTCCTCTAGTCACAGATTGTGTCCTGAGGGGCTTATTACCAGCACCAGCTGGTTTACCAGCTACACCATTGGTTCAGGATTGAGGTTGAATCCTGACAAAACAGAAGCACTGTTTCTGGGGGTCAGGGGCAGGCGGGTGTGGAGGACTCCCTGGTCCTGAATGGGGCAACTGTGCCCTTGAAGGACCAGGTGTGCAGCCTGGGAGTCATTTTGGACTCAGCGCTGTCCATGGAGGCGCAGGACCAGCTCCACCTGGTACACAGGATGAGACCCTACGTTCCCGCAGACTGTCTTGCCAGAGTGGTGCATGCTCTGGTTATCTCCCACTTGGAATAGTGCCATGCATTCTACGTGGGGCTAACTTTGAAGGTGGTCCAGAAACTACAACTAATCCAGAATGCGGCAGCTAGACTGGTGACTGGGGGAGGCTGCCGAGACCACATAACACCGGTCCTGAAAGACCTACATTGGCTCCCAGTATGTTTCCGAGCACAATTCAAAGTGTTGGTGCTGACCTTGAAAGCCCTAAACGGCCTCGGCCTAGTAGACCTGAAGGAGCGTCTCCACCCCCATCGTTCTGCCCGGACGCTGAGGTCCATCTCCGAGGGCCTTCTGGCGTTGGTTCCCTCCCTGCAAGAAGTACAGGGAAGCAGGCAGAGGGCCTTCTCGGTGGTGGCACCCTCCCTGTGGAATGCCCTCCCATCGGATGTCAAAAAAAAATAAACAAGTATCTAACTTTTAAAAGACATCTGAAGGCAGCCCTGTTTAGGGAAGCTTTTAATATTTAATGAATCATTGTGTTTTAATATTTTGTTGGAAGCTGCCCAGAGTGGGAGTTGATTCAGACGGAGAGACGTGAATGCTCTTGGTCATGCCAACATGCCAACGCCATTGGTCATTTCCACTTTAAACCCTTGGAGTTTGTGCAGAAATGTGCTGCTGTTGCTGCAGAGCTCTTGGCAGATCATTTGGAAATGGTTGGGGGGGGGCTTGATCTTGTGAAACTGTGTTGCACCCCTGAACCCTCTTTCTGACTTTGGGAGTTTGGTGTAGAGCACAATGCTCCTTTGCAAACAGTTCAAACCAAAGTCACTAAAACGTATTTCCAAATTCTGATACTTTCCTCAAGATAAGGGTATCTCTCGAAGCCCCTACACTTTGGACTCTCTCAACAGCTGACCTACGCTGGAAATTATCTACTAAAAACAAAACGAATCTGTTAATATTTTCCTAATCTGCAATATCGGCGAAAAGATGGAAGAGATTTAGTTGACATTTTCCAGAAATTGATTTGTTATGGTGCTGTGAATGTCGGATATCTGGGCCTGGGCACACGGTTAGATTGATAACTTAATGTTTGAAAACTTAAAAAAATGCATGTGCAGGGAAGCCTTTTTGACAGAGTAGCTCTGGGAAGGCTGTCTTTTTATTTCCGACAAATTTCCCTCCCCCCTTTAGAAAGCGCACTTGTCTCATTTTTGGCCGCATCCTTCAGCAAAATATTTTTGCCTGCCTCCCAGGCGGAATAAAGCTTTTATTTTTAGCCTCCAAATTGCAAGCTGGGCTGGACAAAAGGGAGCAAAAACAGACTGCATGTGGCAAAGGAAACCAGAATTATTTGAAAGCAGCCTGTGGTATGGTTACAAGGGAGACAATTATCCTGACCGTATTATTTCCGCGAACCTTTCTTTGCCTGCGATGGGAGGTGGGGTCAAAAGGGGAAGGAATGAGGAGGGCGAGAGGAGTCCTGCTGCCTTTTCTTCCCCTCTTGTCTGATTTGGCTTGTTCGACATGATCAGAGGAGTGCAACTCTTCGTGGTTCACATGATGCGACCTCCTGCCATAGAGCTGTTTTTCTGAAATCCAGCTCCTCCTGAGCAGCGGCCGTCTACGTTTTGACGGTGCAGCGAATGATGTTGCACAAGCCGGGAGAGGTTGCGCCGTGGAGCTCCATTAGCCGAGCCTGGCAGGCAGGGGAGAATTTTGTCAGGAAATTCCAAATGAGTATAAATAAATTCTCCACAGCGAGCCTTGGGCTCCTTGCCTGCTTATGTGTCAGAAGCACATATTCCCTGCAAAGCTAAGGAAAGTCTGCCTCAAGCCAAGCTTCCTGCAAGGAAAACACACGGCAACTTTATGCTCTTCACGGAATAAGTAAGTAACGCTGGCAGATTGGGGGTGGGGGATGAACGACTTAAATTTTAGGAAATGTAAGTTCGTAACTTCTGTTGTTTCATTGCCCTCCCCCCAAAGAATTATCTGCTCCTACCTATGCTGGCTGGTTGCTTTTCTCACTGTGACTTTTAACATAAAGATAGCACTGTTCTCTCGGACAAAGTAACTCTGTTAGACTAATGGCCATAGGAGAGTGCCTATTTCCAATTTACCTCTGCAACAGCTGAGCGTGTCTCTGTTTTTAGCCTGTTTTCCCCTCACTTAACACAACTTCCATCCTCTAAATGAATGTTTGCATGTTCGTGTACCTTTTTTTCTAAAAAAAGAGAGTTAATTCTCAACTTTAATGTGCCGTTTCTGCTTGGACATAGCAAGGTATGTGAGAGATGGTGGGTATCTCTAAGGGAAACATCTCAATGCTTCTGTTCTGAGGCATTCTTGAAGAGTTTATATTTTCATTGCCTGTGGCATTATAGTGTGTTAGGAAATAGTATATTATTTAAATCACGTTTAACAGAGCAGGTTGAGCTTTCTTAACCTAGGGAGCAAGCTGGATATATTTTCTTTTTCTTTCTTTTTTAAAAAAGTAAGTTGTTTTCAGGCAATGGCTTCGATAATGAATAGCTTGTGTTGTAAATTACCAAGCATTTTCGACATAGCTAAACCTGAGCGAGGAGTGTTTGTTCACCTTAAGGGGGAAAGGGGATGGGAGAGGAGTATTTTCTGAAATTATAAAATTACTGACCTTGTTATTGGCATAAGGAGGTGCTCAAATGCAGAGGCCCGACTCTGAACACTCAACAGGAATGCAATTAACCAAATGTGATTGTACGTCTGGAATACCTTGGTGCCCCTTATCATTTGTGAGCACATTGCAAACTTACTGCCTGTTCATACAAACCTTTCCCCCCTCTCTTTGGAATACTTCTCTTTAAAAAAAAAATCCAGCACAGAACTCCCAACAGAATGTGCTTGAGTGAAGTCTTTGACACATCCACGTTTCCCAGGATGAAGTTGTTGTCATCTCAGGAATGTTTGGTTTTCTGGAAGGGTTATATTCCCTTGCCATGCCTCTCCATTCCTGTGGTTTGTTTCCATGAGGGAGGAAGGTGATGGTTTTAAGGTCTCCGTCAGAGCTGCTCTTGTACACTGGTTGAATTTACTCACTGTCAAGGTTTCCCTCAAGGTATACAATGAATCTTGGCTCACTCATTTGGAGCAAGTCGTTTTCAATTCTTGATGGCCCAGCCAAAGCGAGAGTTTTGAGAACTTTGAGGAGTTGGTACTGCACAGATTTCTGTCTTCTGCAAGCAGAGAAGGCAAATTTGTCTGAGTCAGAGTGGCTAGCCAGGTCTCAAGGCTTCAGCAATGCAGAACTGTGGGAACAATGTGTGTTTCTTTTCATTAATCCTCTCCAAAATAGTGCCTCTAGACCAGGGATTGCCAACCCAGTGCCCAGGGGCATTGTGGAGCCTGCAGAGCATTTTGCTGGTGTTTCCCAAGGCTCTGAGCTTGCTTTCTTCTTTTTTAAAAGCAAGTCTGTGGGCCCCCCCCCCCTAGAAAGAAAGTTGTCGGGCAAAATGTGAAGGAACCTTGTAAGCAATTGATGAGAGTCAGTGTGAAGTGTCTACCTTTGCATATTTTTCCTGGTACTGAGGAATGTTCTCTGTTGCTAATAGATAGCAGTAGTGTGTGTGTGTGTGTGTGTGTGTGTGTGTGTGTGTGTGTGTAAAAAATCAGTATTCCTATGGAAAGCATAAGGCTATCTTAGGAATGGCTCTCTTTGCATTACGCATGGCCCATTTTAGTTATTTATTTAAAGGATTTGTACCCCTCTCTTCAGCCAAAAAGGCTCCCAGAACATAGTTATTACACACACACACACACACACACACACACAAACACACTACTGCTGTCTATTAGCAACTGAGAACAGACACACACAAAAAATTATTTTGTGACTGGCACTCCTGAAGCACTTTCAGATAAGAATGCATCAATGTCAAGCATCTAACTAAAGAGACCTACCCATTTTCTTTGAGATTTTTGCACACTCAAGGGCCGTGCTTTGTTTGAATATGCAAAAAAGTTAGAGGAGTGATGATTGTTATTACCTCAGATATACTAACCAAATGAGCTTGATTTTTACAGTTATGCCTTATTTGATTGGGCACCTTTTTTAAAAACAAAAGTTTCAATTTATTCAAAAGTTACAATACAGCTTTTTCCGCTGCCATAATATCACAGAACGATCACTCCAATATCTACCTGTGACTGTTTGGTTTTGCCAAGCAGAGGAAGTTCTGTACCGGCTATTTCACACCTTCCCTTGCCTACATGTAAGCAATAGATTTTTCTTGTTTGGGGAAGGGGGAAAGTGATTATTAATGTCATAAATTTGTTTTGTGCTGCCTTCAGACCCCCCCAAGATGGCACTCAGAGGATAAAACAATTCTTAAAAGAAAAAGAAAAAAACAGGCAGCACAAAAATACAACTTAAGGTAAATTTAGAAACAGCAAGATCTCTCATCTACTTAAAACTAAAAATCAAAAACCCAAATTACAGCCTACCCCAAAGTTCTACAGAATAAATATATGAGAAATCTCCATACACTGTAGGGGGGAACCAACCTTTAATGACATCTCACTTAATCTTTATCACGAGTACTTTTTGGACTTTTTTGCAAATATCTCAGAGAACAATTTTACATATTAGGAACTGAGAGGAGCCCTGTCAGAGCTGCAGAATCTATTCCTCTCTCCCTCCCTCCATCCCATAATGTTGGTATACTGCTTATTATGCCTGCATTCAACACAACTCTTTGCTCTCAGTACCTACGGTCACAGTTTCAGCACTTGAAATCTCTGAGCCCATGTTTGCATCCTTCCAAGAAAATAACAAGTACGGCTAATCCTAATATGGTAGAAGCTAAAAATAACCCCTTAGGTAGGAGAGAAAGAGGCCGTTTTATGGTCTTTTAAGTGCTTAAGCAAAGCAAAGCAAACAGTGAAATAGAACTTGACAATCATTGCACCAAAATTGCTCCAGGTCAGGAGAAGTTGCCAGCAGTTCAAGCATAAAGGAAGGTTGTTTGATAACCTAAAATACTTTGCCAAATAAATTCTCTTCTGGACCTGGGAAGAAAAGTGCCCAAGAGTCCCAGAACTGGAATAATATTGCAGGAGTATCTGCTTTTTGTATAGCATATGCAACAGAGTTATAAATTGTATAAATTTAAAATTAATTTTTAAATTTTAAATTTGCCAATCTTAATGATGCAATATGGTGCTTTCCTTAAAATTAGATCTTTTGAAATGTAATCTTTTGAGTGTCTGGAGGCGGTTGGAGGATGGATGGCGGCTAACAGATTGAGGTTGAATCCTGACAAGACAGAAGTACTGTTTTTGGGGGACAGGAGGTGGGCAGGTGTGGAAGACTCCCTGGTCCTGAATGGGGTAACTGTGCCCCTGAAGGACCAGATGCGCAGCCTGGGAGTCATTTTGGACTCAGCGCTGTCCATGGACGCGCAGGTCAATTCTGTGTCAAGGGCAGCTGTCTACCAACTCCACCTGGTACGCAGGCTGAGACCCTACCTGCCTGTGGACTGTCTCGCCAGAGTGGTGCATGCTCTGGTTATCTCTCGCTTGGACTACTGCAATGCGCTCTATGTGGGGCTACCTTTGAAGGTGACCTGGAAACTACAATTAATCCAGAATGTGGCAGCTAGACTGGTGACTGGGAGCAGCCGCCGAGACCATATAACACTGGTCTTGAAAGACCTACACTGGCTCCCAGTATGTTTCCGAGCACAATTCAAAGTGTTGGTGCTGACCTTGAAAGCCCTAAATGGCCTCGGTCCTGTATACCTGAAGGAGCGTCTCCACCTCCATCATTCTGCCCGAACACTGAGGTCCAGCACCGAGGGCCTTCTGGCGGTTCCCTCCCTGTGAGAAGCCAAGTTACAGGGAACCAGGCAGAGGGCCTTCTCGGTGGTGGTGCCCGCCCTGTGGAACGCCCTCCCACCAGATGTCAAAGAGAAAAATAACTACCAAACTTTTAGAAGACATCTAAAGGCAGCTCTGTTTAGGGAAGCTTTTAATGTTTAATAGGTTATTGTATTTTAGTGTTTTGTTGGAAGCCGCCCAGAGTGGCTGGGGGGACCCAGCCAGATGGGCGGGGTATAAATTATTATTATTATTAACCGTGATTATCCTCCTCTAGCAGTTGACATTACATTACTTGCGATCTGACATTGCGTGTCCCTTAAGAGACCAAAGCATTGGGGGAGCCCTCATGTCAAGATGACTTGATGGGCCCCCCCAAAGTGCTTTGATCTCTTCGTCACCTTTGATGGAAAAGCATGCACTTAAGAGCTACTTTGGAGCCCCCAGGTGTGTCTCCATTAATTAAAAGCGGGGCTTCTTACGCTGAAGAAAGGAAGCCATTTGGAAAGAAACAAACTCTTTTCTGGGTCTCTTCTGTTCCCCTCCATGCCCACAGGGTTTGCATTGGTGGACATTGACACTCGACTGTCCCACAAGGCATAACTTTGCAAGGTGCCTTGGGGACATTGTCCTCTAGCCAAGCCACCTAGCCAAGGCCAGAGTTCAAACCTCTCTAGCTTTGTCAAGTAACTGCCGGATGCCAGGGGACTGCCATCGGAACAGGGGAGGGAGGCAGGGACACCGTTGAGATACAGGGAGCCTCCGAAACTCCTGAGGAGCAGTTCCTCTTCCAGCGGTGGGAAATGCAGTTTTGCTGGTTAGACCAACAAAGAAACGGCTGGTTGGGCAACTGTTTGACCCTCTGCAGAATGCAAATAAATCTATTTGCGTAAGCCGGCCACCCGGCTTTGCTTTACTGTAATATTCACGAAACATTTCCGCTTTTATAGAAACATTATTGTGCTTTATCTCGTAGGTCACAGGTGAGCATGTCTAGATTTATTATTTAATATCCCCGTACTTCTGCACACCTGTGTGTTCCCCTGTGCGTACCAATCCCTCACTCTTTTTTATCAGCCAGTCCCCCTTCTGGCTCCATTTTGGTTAACACTCACCACCTGACTTCCAATATTAGAAGGTGATTATTAGAGGGATATTTTGATTATGTATTTATTTGTGAGTAGTCCCCCCACTCCACCGCCTTTATTAATGTTTTAAATTGTTCAATTATTATTTTTGCTGGTGGGGTGGGGGGAGGGGAGTCAAACTTGTATGAAATCAGGCTGTGTTATTATTTCTTACTTCTCTAGACACGTTGCTCTCAAAATTCCTGCTTGGCCATTGTGCCTTGCACAGAAACCGCTGCTTTAAAACCTGTCTTAAAAACAAACAGACAGACAAAAACAGCATTAAGGATATGTATGTGTTCCATGAGCTGCTATCTGTTGTTCCACCTGTGGACATGCATGGAAACCCAGCATTATTTTTATGCAGCTCTCTGCATATATTGTGTAGGAATTATTATTATTATTATTATTATTATTATTATTATTATTATTATTATCTTCTTCTTCTTCTTTGGCGATTCCTCGTAGCTGAGTAAGATTGTCTTCCTTAAACACGGTTTTAACAATGAGTCCGTAAGTGACTGTGGAGGCCAATTCTGGATCCACATGTCCTTCCACAGTGGGGACATTGGTTTCTGGGCAGGAGCTGATCACGGTGAGGATTTGCCAAGCGTGCCTTCCTCTTAGCACGTTTCTCCCTTGCGTCCTGAGTTCGAGTGTCTTCAAAGCCCATGACACCTTTGGTCAAGCCTGTTCTTCACCTAAAGCTCTCACAGGCCAGTGTTTCCCAGTTGTTGCTGTTGTTTATACTACATTTTTTAAGATTTACCTTGAGAGAGTCTTTAAACCTCTTTTGTTGACCACCAGCATTACACTTTCCATTCATAAGTTAGGAGTTGCTTTGGAAGATGATAATCAGGCATCCGCACAACATGACCAGTCCAACAAATTTGATGTTGAAGAATCATTGCTTTGACACTGGTGATCTTTGCTTCTCCCAGTACACTGACCTTAGTTCGCCTGTCTTCCCAAGTGATGTGTAAAATAATAATAATAATAATAATAATAATAATAATAATAATAATAATAATAATACCCTGCCCATCTGTCTGGGTTTCCCCAGCCACTCTGGGCAGCTTACAGCATATCTAAAAACAGAATGAAAATATCAAGCATTAAAAACCTCCCTTTAACAGGGCAGCCTTCTAAAAGTTGTGTATAAACTAGCTTTCCCTACACACAAACACACACAGGAGAAATGGCATATGATGCAGCCACTTTTGTGTCATTTTTAAAGGATCATTGGTGTGCAGAGTCATTTTTGTTTTTTCAACAGCTCACATTAAGATATCAAAGAATGGCTCATGTATTTCATGATTTCAGAGGTCTTAGTATACACTTAGATTATGAACGCAAACTATTTCTTAAGGAGAAACTGGAAAAGCGCAACACCTCAAATCTGAAGAAATGTTAATGAAAAGAGCGGGACTTGTGAGCCTTTTTAAGAGGTGTCTGCTGCAATAAGGAGAGAGAGATCTGTGCTGGAAAGGAGTAGAGAAATGAAAAACTTCTCCCCCCTTCCAGATCTGAGCTGATGAACTCATTGGAAGAAGCTCAGCCTATGAAATGTTTGTGCTCTGTTTTGCTGTATTTATATAAATGCCGAGTACTTTTTCCCTTTAAGGGCTGAAGAATGAGAAAGTTGGGAGGCAGGGATTTTGCAGGCAAAATAGCTTGCGTGACGTACGGAGCCGCGATTGCGGGAAATAGAGCGAGGCCGGGTAGACTTTGAACAGCAGCGTGGAGGGACGGAAAGAGAAACTTCAAGCTGATGTAAATGAAGGCTTTGCTCTGAAGTTCTTGCTGCGTTTCTGTGTTTGAGAGTGGGAAGCAGGTTGCAGAGACACCCTAGGCATAAATATCCTTCCTGCAGAAGCTCGGCAGATCTGCTGCAGTTTTATTTAGATTGCTTTGGTGCGACATGCCTCTCCCGTGTCTCCAGGAAGCTGGGCTGTCCTGACATCTGAGCTGACAGTTTCTCTTTCATCTGAGATATTTTAGACTGCTCTGGAAATGGTCTGCCTGCATAGTTCTCAGTGTGTCGACTCTGCACCGTATAGGAATATAAAATAGGTTGCATGAACAATCGGAGATGAATGTGCTAGGGAGATCCTCCTCCTCTGGACTGTCTTGTTTTGAAATCCAAATAACTTTGTCTGTTTTTAGCATTTGTAAACCAAGAGAGGTTTGGGGGTTTTTTTGGAAGTAGCCCTTAGGAAGAGCTCTGAGATGTATTGAATTCCCTTGCACAACACCGCAGCATATCAAATAGTTGAACTTCACGTGGAAACTACTGTATACTGGGGATGTCGTAGAAATGCAGAATTCCTTTTAGAGTATTGCTTCATGGTATTAACAGGGTCTTGTTGTTTCTTTTTTAAAAATACAGCTTTATGTAAAGCCTATGAGAAATGTACCCACCTGCTTTGTGGTTTAAAATTCTGCTGACGCACTCTTAAAAGGAAAATGTGTGCTTGCTAAAAATTTAATCAAGAGACATGCAATAGATTTTCCAGCGTGGAACACTGATTCTGCTGTCTGAGTAGAGTGCTTATAACTCACCAAATTATAGAGTGCTTATAATTTTCCAAAACAAACAAACAAAAAACCCCAACCCTTTTATGTAGGATTTTATGCTTAATGTGTGTGTTTCCTTTTTTTAGAAAAAGATGAAAATGCTCTGAATGGGGAGGATGACAGAAATCAGAAGGACCCCTATTTTGTGGAAACACCTTACGGTTACCAGCTTGATTTGGATTTTCTCAAGTATGTGGAGGATATACAGAAGGGAAATACTATTAAGAAACTGAACATTCAGAAAAAGCAGAAAGTGACGCCACCTTTTGCAGCCGGCAAAAACACCTCTGGCCAATATAGCGGGTGGACATCCAATGAATCTCTGTCTTCGTCCAACAGTGATGAAAACAAACATTCGTCTTCGCTCTTTGCAGCACGAAGCCCAGCAGCCGCCGCCCCGAGACCGTCCTTGTCCTTTGAAGCCTCTCCAAGCTTCCTAACTATCCCCGAAAGCAAACAGCTCCGGCCTCCTTCGCCACAGCCGCCTCGGCACAACCTCCGCGTTACAAAAACTCTCATGGAAACACGGAGGAGATTGGAGCAGGAGAAGATGGCGATGCAGGCAGTACCAGGAGAATCTCGGAGGCCGAGGCTTTCCAGTTTTGGAGCCATGGGCTCCACAAGTTCCCTCCCTTCCTTTGTGGGGTCCAGCGGCCACAACCAGATGTCTCAGCAGTTTCAGAACGGATACCAGGGCAATGGGGAATACAATCTTTATCTCGCATCCTCTCTAGGGAGCTCCATCCGCCACAGCCCCTTGAGCTCAGGGATATCGACACCGGTGACTAACGTCAGCCCGGTGCACCTGCAACACATCAGGGAACAAATGGCCATTGCCCTCAAGCGCCTCAAGGAGCTTGAGGAGCAAGTCAAGACCATCCCCGTGCTCCAGGTTAAGATTTCAGTCTTGCAGGAGGAGAAAAGGCAGATGGTGGAGAAGCTCAAAAGCCAAAGGGTCGTCAACCAGAACGACGCAGGCCATTTCAGAAAGAGATCTTATAGTGCAGGAAATGCGGAGCAGTGGAAGCCCCTCTCTCCGGCCAGAGGGGGTGGCGAACTCTATATAGACTGTGAGGAAGACATGGGGAGTGTGGAACATAGCTCAGAGAGGGTGGAAGAGTTCAGGCAGTTGACTGCTGAAATGCAAGCCTTGGAGAAGAAGATCCAGGACAGCAGCTATGACGTTCCATCTAACCTGCGAGTGAACCGAGCGAGTGCAACGAAAGAGAGCAGATCGGTTGCCGTGGGCACAGAGGAGAACATGAACGACGTTGTTGTGTACAACAGAGCTTTGATAAAGTGCAGGGATGTAGCAGTAGGAACAGAGCAGAAGACTAAAGATTCGAGCGTCGGGGTGACGGAGGGGATGCTTGGCTTGCCTACAGAGGCCGAGAGGGAACTAGAGCTCCAGCATCAGACCATCGAAGCCCTCAAAGATAAGATCTACCGGCTGGAAGTTCAACTGAGGGAAACGACTCACGACAGAGAGATGACCAAATTAAAGCATGAGCTCCAGGCAGCTGGATCAAGGAAAAAAATGGACAAGGCAATGATGGCGCAGCCCCTTGTCTTCAGCAGAGCGGTGGAAGCAGTCGTACAAACAAAAGACCAAATGGTGGGAGGTCACGTGGATGTGGTTGATTCATGCGTGGGCAGCCATCTGCAGATGAGCAGCATTGGAGTATTGTGCAGGCCTCAATCGCACAGTTCAGCTGCGGGCCCAGATGTGCCTATGAATTGGTGGATTGTGAAGGAGAGAAAAGAAATGTGTGATCGGTGCACTGGGAGCTCTCTTGAGATGTGCGACAAGGGTGTGGGCACGGAAAGGTCCGTCTGCGAAACGGGGGTCAATACGGAGGAATCGGTGGACAGATTAAGCCTGCGCAAGACGGAGCTGAAAATCAAGGAAGTTCGGTCCATAGGCTGCGGAGACTGTCCCGTCCAAACAGTCTGCCCAACAAGCAAGGCCGTTTCCCGCAGCACCAACACGGAACCTGCTTGCAAGGCAGATACTGGAGTCATGGCGGTGCCTCGTACGGCGACCCAGGGAACCAACACAGTGTTAGAACAAGCTGACCAGTTCACCAACACGGATGTAGCTCCCTTGATGGATTCTGGCACCAACACTTTCCTGAGCACTTGCGATAAACAGACAAACACTGTGATTGTTGAGATGAGGACAGTTGCTATAGGAGATGGAAGGGTCAAGGATGTAAACACGGCGGCTAAAACTCGCTCCATTGGCGTGGGGACGGTGCTTTCTAGCATGGCTAGCTTTGACAAACCCTCCCTAACAAAGACCAAAGACTGTGGCGTGGGGCAGATCAGTATTAACGAGAACTATCTAGTGGGCCTGAAAATGAGAAATATTGCCTGTGGTCCTCCTCCGGTGTCTGTAGCGCCACCTGGCATGAGAAGCATTGGTGTTGGGGATGACTCTGTTTCTGACTGGGGGAACCTTGGGCTGGACAGCCCGTTCTCTCAGCCTGAGATGAAGACCGGCTTGGATCATTACATCGAACGGGTCCAGAAGCTCGTTCAAGAGCAGCAGATGCTACTTGCTGAAAACTATTCTGAGTTAGCTGATGCGTTTGGAGAGCCCCACTCACAGATCGGCTCTATTAATTCTCAGCTCATCAGCACTCTGTCCTCCATCAACAGCGTCATGAAGTATGCAAGCACCGAGGAACTGCGCAACTTGGATATGTCGAAGCAGTGCGCGGAGAGAACTTCTGCAGCAGGTATGCTGGAAGGGGCTTTCTCGTTTGCTTAAAGGTTGCTGGTGCCTTAAAAGGAGGGGCATGAGTCGTTCTCACCAAACTGCTTATGCCATGACTTGCCTTTCCAGGACTGAAAGGATTGGGGAGGAGATGCCAGTCTTAGATTGCAGTGAATAGATAAAAGCGGTGTCAGTGCTTGAATACCTAAAATGCCTAAAAATACCCAGTGACTGGATAATCGTCTGTCCTGTTTCCTGGGAATTTAACCTTTATATAGTTCAAGATCTTAAGAGCTCAGACCCCTCTTAATGGCAGGAAGTGATTCTAAAATTACGGCCAGAGGTATTTTATAGAGTAGAACAGCTATTACCACCGTTGTCTCATTTCTGTGAACATTTTGCAGACTAGAGACGTTTGCTCCCACTGCCTTTATACTTTTGATTCATCATAACTAATTCTGTTTCTCAGTGTTGCTTACCTACAGATAAAGGCAGGTCTGTCATTACACTGCTTCCCCTGTCCTCTGTCCTATGGACAGATGTCCTAGGGATCCTGGCTATTATGCACACAATCTGTGTGACCTGTAATTATTAGTGTCATAATGGAACGTGTCCAGATTTTGTACCTCCCTATGGTGGTCTGGTCTTTTTAAAGTGATTTCTCTGAACAGCCATCATACGCTGGCCATTATTCCATCCCTCCGTTATTTAACAATGAATTTGCACCATGGCACCTAATCCCCATGTCTTATTTTCTCTGTAAAGCCTGGGCCTTACAGCTTCAGGTAGGGGCTCACTTGGCTCAAATGCTCTTCCATTCAGAAAATCCCCATCGCAGGTACAATCTTCTCTTCGTCCAATTTGCAGGAATCTTTTTAAAAAAATAAAAGTTTTAAGTGGCTGTTTATGATAGATGTAGGTTTCCCACTTTAGAGAGAACTAGGTCCTAGACACTTGCATGAAATTAAACTTTTATTTTAGCAGAACCTAAACCTGCTGGGTGTTAGCCAACAAATTTATACTCCAGGTAGATCCATTGAAATTAATGAACATGAGTGACACGAGGCTCATTGTTCCCGCTGGATCTACTATAATTTAATTAATTTAATTTATAGTATAATTTAATTTGCTGACTTTTCCCACTGCTTTTGATTTTAGAAGCCCTTAATCGATTTGCAAAAGGGATAGGATCATTTTACTTACACAAAGTAACTTTTAAAATTGGTGTGGGAAGTCACACAAGCTTCCAGTATCTGTTTTTATTCAAGCGTGCCATATAGTGGCTATTGAGAGCTACATTGCTACTTGTTGTTTTTTTTAAGAAAATATTTTCTGCACAGACCTCAAGCTTAAAATATTTAGAGGCCTTAAAATGAATGGCAGCCCAGTCTCTTAATGCGTTAAGTCATAGTAGTTCCATGTGTCAGACCAAGTCTCATGCAGCCTTTGAGAGTTGGCCTTGTTTTGCAACAACAGTCCTGTATCTTTCAAAACGTTCCCCCCCTCTTTCCTTCTTGGAAGCAGCCACAATGGAAACACCATGTTAAATATTTGCAGTTGTTTAATGTGTGTATAGGAGATGTACCAGGATAATAATAAGAAAAACAAAATCATCACGGTTTCCCAGAAGGAAAAGCACATTTTGAAAGACGCTGGATTTTACTGGGACATTTCTTGGGGGTAAGGGAGAAGAACAAGGCAGAAGTCCATTCCAGCTTCTCCCAGCTGCCTACAGCATCTTCCAGGAAGAGCTCTTAAAACTTGGAATTTGTATCCTTCCACATTTCATTGGATGCATTTTGCTGTCATGAATCAGTCGGCTTTCAAAGCTTAGCTTTTAATGGTGTTCCACAAAGACTCCACGTTTATTGGAAGAAACTAGAAATAATTTATTCTCAATATGCTGAAGGGCCATTGTCTCTTTTTTAAAAAAAAATCTACATTTTATGTCTCGCTTTGTAAGCACTCTGAGTCATGGCTAATAAATGCTTTAAATAAAATAAATGAATACTCCACCCCCTATTTTGGCAGCTACCTTCCTGCA
This sequence comes from Podarcis melisellensis, assembly GCF_964234715.1. Lineage (NCBI taxonomy): Eukaryota > Metazoa > Chordata > Lepidosauria > Squamata > Lacertidae > Podarcis > Podarcis melisellensis. The sequence continues at coordinate 13,693,729 of NC_138534.1, read as the reverse complement.
GAAAGTCCAAGAGCATCTTTTTCTCTGGAAGACAGAGGTGTGAGATATAGAAGTAACCAGCTTCATCTCCAGATGTTAGATTTACCCCATGGGAGGGACTGTTTATTATTAACTTTTTGCTTGTGGTCATTGAACAGCAGCGCCTTTTTATACAAGCAAAAACTGATGTCCTTGAATTCTGAAAAGAAAAGCAAGATGGTAATTTTTTAAAAAAATTAAATAAGTCCAGTGAAATACCTTCAAATGTTATCTGTTCAAATTGTTTTACAGATAACATTTGAAGATTATTTCACTGGACTTACTTACAGGGAACCAGACAGAGGGCCTTCTTGGTAGTGGCGCCCACCCTGTGGAACGCCCTCCCATCAGATGTCAAGGAGATAAAGAATTGCACAACTTTTAGAAGACATCTAAAGGCAGCCATGTATTGGGAAGTTTTTAATGTTTGACATTTTATCAGTGGCGTAGCGTGGGTTGTCAGCACCCGGGGCAAGGCAAGTAATTTTCACCCCCTAACCCGTGGATTTGCGCCCCCTAACCCTAACCCCCAGATGTTGCGCCCAGTGCGGCTGGCCCCCCTGCACCCCCCACGCTACGCCACTGCATTTTATTATTTTAAATATTTTGCTGGAAGCCTCCCAGAGTGGCTGGGGAAACCCAGCCAGATGGGCAGGGTAGAAATAATAAAATTATTACTACTACTACTACTACTACTACTACTACTACTACTGCCACAGCCTCTGTGACCAGGATGCAAGAGAGGGGAGGTGTCTATTCCCGGCATCCAGTGAAATGTGAGCATGTTTAAGAAGTTGGTTTCAGTGTAGAAGAGGCCAAGCAAGCGCAAACAGGAGCAAACTGTTGTGCATTGTGGATATTTGAGGCATTTCCATAGATAACAAAATACTAGAAATTGAGTACAGTGCTCCCTTGGTTCTCAAACTTAATCCATTCTGGAAGTCCGTTCCAAAACCAAAGCGTTCCAAAACCAAGGCACGCTTTCCCATAGAAAGTAATGCAAAATGGATAAATCCGTTCCAGACTTTTAAAAACAACCCTCAAAACAGCAATTTAACATGAATTTTACTATTTAACGAGACCATTGATCCATAAAATGAAAGCAATAAACAATGTACTGCAGTCTCACAATCCATCAGTAGCTGAACAGTCATGAAAACAAAAGAAAAAAGGAGCCACAAAAAACGCAAAATAAATAGCAAAAACTGACAGGCCTCAGCATAACACTCAAAATGGAAGTGTGTCACTCAAAACGGAGCACATTCGGCTTCCAAAAAAGGTTTGCAAACTGGAACACTTACTTCTGGGTTTGCAGTGTTTGGGTTCCAAGTTGTTTGAGTACCAAGGCGTTTGAGAACCAAGGGACCACTGTATAACAGAAACATTAAGCCAGAAGCTTTCATGGTTCAGTAATCCACTCCTTTCTTTGCTGACAGCGGACAATTTGTTGCACGTTCCTCGTGGCCACCCTGGTAGTTCTCATTTAGTTTCAAGCTCCCAAGTGTTGAAACTGGGTCAGGAGATGGGGACAATAAGCAAGGAGAAGACCACCCTAGTGGGAGCAGGACCGGACCGGACAGCCTCGCCCTCCCAAGACAGCACCATGTCTCCAATTAATCTTACAGATGACCAGCTGGCCTCTGGGCTTTATGGTAATTTATTTATTATTGCTTTGTTTCTTTTTTGCTTTGTTGTTATTTGTGCTGTTGTTAGTTTGTAAATAAACGTATCTGGCCATTATGACTTCTTCGTGCACCACTCTCAAGTGGAACTCTTTTAGGGAAAATGTCATTAATTCAAGCAGGAGAAATGTAATTCGTAATAGAATTATACCCTTGCTCCATGCCCATTTGGTTAGAGGATGATGCTGATAATGCAAAGTTTGGGGCAGCTGCATATTCCACAAAGTCCCTTACAACTCTACGATTCTATTGTTGCAGACAATATAAATATCTCAGCAACCCAAATATGATGACACCTGTCTCTTACAACATTAAGAAAATGTATACAGTTGTACCTTGGATCTCGAATGGCTTAGCTGCTGAACGTTTTGGCTCCCGAACAATGGAAAACTGGAAGTTGAGTGTTCTGGTTTCTGAACGTTTTTTGGAAGCCGAACGTCCAACGGCGCTTCCGATTGGCTGCAGGAGCTTCCTGCAGCCAATCAGAAGCCATGCTTTGGTTTCCAAACATTTTGGAAGTCGAACGGACTTCCAAGGCATGACTGTATTTCAAAGTAAGCTCTAAAATCATTTGTGTCTCACGTTTCTAAATCCCTTTTGAATCCCCTTTTACATGTTTGCCGCCAGGCTTATGCAAACAGTTCAGAAAAAAAGTTTTAGGTAATAACTAGCTGGTGATCTGTTTCAATTTTTGTTTGGTTTTTGTTGTATTATAATTGTTTCAAACCGCTTTGCTTTCTTAATTTTTATATCTTTTGGTGAAATTGCAGTATACAGATATTTTTTTATAAATAAATAATCCAAAGGCTGGGAAAGGAGGCAGCTGGGCATGGGGAAGAGGGGTCAGGGGAGGGCTAATTTCCAGTGCATTATTCATTGGGACCCAATTTTATGTGCTTATAACCACACCAGTGGGACGCAGGTGGCACTCTGGGTTAAACCGCAGAGCCTAGGGCTTGCCGACTGGAAGGTCGGCGGTTCGAATTCCCGTGATGGGGTGAGCTCCCATTGCTCGGTCCCTGCTCCTGCCAACCTAGCAGTTCAAAAGCACGTCAAGTGCAAGTAGATAAATAGGTACCACTCCGGCGGGAAGGTAAACGGTGTTTCCGTGCGCTGCTCTGGTTTCGCCAGAAGCGGCTTAGTCATGCTGGCCACATGACCCAGAAGCTGTACGCCGGCTCCCTCGGCCAATAAAGCGAGATGAGCGCCACAACCCCAGAGTCGTCCACGACTGGACCTAATGGTCTGGGGTCCCTTTACCTTTTAACCACACCAGTACATCTTAAATCTGTAGGTGAACCAGAGCAGCTTGGCTTTAAGATCTGAAACAGCAGCACACATAGGGACGTGAAAGCTTTACTTAAATGAGTTCTTGTGGCACTCTCTCTCTCTCTCCCAGTATGTGCAAATGAGGGCATGTTGAAGTCCATCATGAAGAAAAAGGATGGGAAAAAGGAAGAGAATGGGAAGAAGAACCTGCAGTTTGTCGGTATTAATGGAGGGTAAGGAGTTCCAGGTCTGAAATAAGCTGCTTCCTCTTCAAAGTTATATAAGCAAAACTGACTACAGTTGTACCTTGGAAGTCGAACACCTTGCGACTTGAACGTTTTGGCTCCCAAACGCTGCAAACCTGGAAGTAAGTGCTCCAGTTTGCGAATGTTTTTTGGAACCTGAACATCCAGCGTGAGTTCTGCAGCTTCCGATTGGCTACAGGAGGTTCCTTCAGCCAATCGGAAGTGGTGCCTTGGTTTCCAAACATTTTCAAAGTCAAATGGGCTTCCGGAACAAATTCCATTCGACTTCTGAGGTACGACTGTAATGTCCATTACAAAAACAAAAGGAGACTTCACAATATGACAACCTAAGGACTAGCTTTCTGTGCAATAGTTCCGCTTTGTTTTGTGGGTTCCATGTGTTTCTCTGCTGTGTACAGTTTCCTCTGCATGCAAATCCCCATTTTTCTGGCCCTCAAACAACGACATGCTTTCCACAACTAGCTTTTTATGATGTTGGGAATGAGAGCTGCCTAGAATGTGGCTGCACTTTGCTCCTTTTCCCCACTGCGACATTCGTGCCCCACGCCCTTAGTTCAGGAAGAAGAATATCCTGTTCCATTTTAGCAATTCCACACCATTTCATAAGCCTTCTCTCTTTTCCCTTTTTAAAATAAAATAAAATAATAAAATTCAACTCTTTCAAGGCTTTATGCCTCTCCTCTTCAGGGGAGAGAAGTGGAGCCTGGATCTTCCATTGTGTACTTTAAGACATTTAAAAATATTATATTCTCTTGTAGCAAAACTTCTCTCAACGTAATACTGTGCTACTGATAGTAGATCACAGCTAGTGCAAACTTAAGGATGTGACAGGGGAGAAAATTCCTTTCATTGCCTTACACTAAAGTCTGCCGCCCAGCGAGTACCCACTCAGAGACCTCATATGTGGCCTGGTCACTTCCTGGTCTGCCGGGTTCTCATTGGCTAACGCCTTTTACACTAAATGCCCATGAATTTTCCAGTTTTATGGTCTTTCAGATTAACTGAACGCAGCTGTCAATTTGCCATGTGTCTAGTAGACTTGCCCACTTTCAGCCTGTCTTCCTTTTCATAAAAACAAATTGGATTTTCTGCAACGTTCCTGCCTTCTGACAAGACCAGTTCACAAGAACAATTGGAAATGGCACTGTACACAAAACAACAATTAATGCTGAAATGTTGTAATCTTCATGGGGTCACACAGTATTTGCATGAACCAGTCAGGTTTTTAGAAAGTTAGATTTGTTGTCGTACTGTAGTTTTGTTAGCATTGACTAACGTCTGTTTGCCCCTACTATTCTGGTGCTTGATTTCTCCTCTGCTAGGCAGTGCTTTACTACAAATCTTCACTTTTGAACCTTTTGGAGAGAAGCCACCAGACTTTTCTGGACATAGTTTATTCCTCCTCCATAAATGTAATCTGTGAACAACTGCAATCTCACAGCTACTTAAGGGAAATGAAATAAGCGACATTTTTAATAAGCTGCTTATTAAATGAAAGGAATTTATACACAGCATTGATAGACAACATTTTGTCGTGTAGGTATGAAACAACATCGAGTGACGATTCCAGTTCAGAAGAGAGTTCATCATCTGAGTCAGATGATGAGTGTGTCGGGAACGAATATGCTCAAATTGAAGAGAATGGGAGTTTGCTTGAAGTGGAAGGACAGCAGGAGATAAACAAAGGAGATGTTAAGTCTGCCAGGGTGGAAGAAATGGTGGAGGTTCAAGAGACGGAGATGGAGAAAGTGGAAATCCGTGAGAGGTACCATTTACGCATTCTAAAATGTTATGTGTTTAGGGAAACTAGACCCCAATTCTGACCATTGGTGGTTGTCCACAGCCTAAGCTTTGGGCGTCAAGTTGAACGTAAGACTTATTTTCGGAACCCAAAAGCTAATTCCTGCTTTGTGTATTGCTTAATATTCAGAGCAGCAGTTACTGCAATCTCTTTTTATATTTCTGAGGAATTTTCAAAGCATTATTTGAAGAGAGAGCCAGTGTGGTGTAGTGGTTAAGAGCGGTAGACTTGTAATCTGGTGAACTGGGTTCGCGTCTCCGCTCCTCCACATGCAGCTGCTGGGTGACCTTGGGCCAGTCACACTTCTCTGAAGTCTCTCAGCCCCACTCACCTCACAGAGTGTTTGTTGTGGAGGAGGAAGGGAAAGGAGAATGTTAGCCGCTTTGAGACTCCTTAAGGGGAGTGAAAGGCGGGATATCAAATCCAAAATAATAATTTCACTTCTCTGTACTTTCAAGTTCCTGTATCTGGAATTTCTACCAGTTGTACCTCTCTTATTTCCCCCTCCCCATAAGACCTGTTCCCCAGTACAATAAAAAGAAAGAGTGAACCAGGGATACCTCAAGCCCCCTTGTAAGTCCTTTCTTTTATAGACCTGTTAAAAGCATGTAATTTTTAAGGATATTTAATCTACCTGGTCATTGGACAAATGGCAGATAGGAGGACTACACAGCTGACTCCATCCAAAACTGTGTTCATAGCCACAAGATTCTTCCTCTTCTAACGCTGGCTCCTTGGTTTCCTGTGTAATTCCTCCTTCTGAAGTCTGGATATGTCTACTAATCTTTCTAGACTGAGAAATATGCTGAGTGTGGTCTATTAAACCCAAACTCTATGAATGTTAAGTTGCTGTTCCACAATTTGTTTGCACCTCTAATAAATAGGATTCAAACACATGCTGTGCTTTGCATTGTAGGCAGTACTGTATGTGTTTTTATTATTTCTTACATAATAAACTTAAGCGAGAAATATGGTTTGCAAATGAGAGCCAAAATGAAACACCCGTTGAGTTGGGGGGGGGGGGAAACATTGCTAACACGTCGAGTTAAGAGTGTGTCAAGAGACTTAAATAAATGGCAGAAATGGTAGCACAATAATGGCAGAAATCAAACGTTGATATTTCAGTAGCCACCAAACAATGCATATTTATTTAGTGATGATTGCCGTTTAATCAGATGCCACTCAATAATGTTTGCATCATCACTATTAATTAAACATCCACTGCTTGATTAGATGGCATAATTCAAATGTATTGCACAGTTTAGAATCATAAGGCTGGAAAGAATAGATGATTGCTCCAGTATAATTGGCAATCCTGTCCTTCGTGACACAAACATCCTTTGCAAATTAGTCTCTGGCACGATTGTACAATGGCGACCTGAATGACTTCAAGTGCACCTTGCCAGAGATGCTTGCAGTGTAACATAATATGCCATGGCGTGACCGTGGCTCTAGGGTAGAGCAGCTGTTTCCATTCAGAAGGTCGCAGGTTCGATCCCTGGTGTCTCCAAGTAGGGCTGTCTCAGTTCCTGGAGAGCTGTTGACAGTCAGCGAAGACAATATTGAACTAGATGAACTAAAGGTCTGACTCAGTACAGTGGAACCTTGGTTCTTGAACTTAATCCGATCCGGGAGCCCGTTCAACTCCCGAAACGGTTCAAAAACCAAGGCATGGCTTCCGATTGGCTGCATGAGCTTCCTGCACTCAAGTCGCGTCGGACGTTCGGCGTTGGAAAAACATTCTCAAACCGGAACACTTACTTCCGGGTTTGCAGCGTTTGGGAGCCGATTTGTTCAGCAATTAAGCCGTTCAGGAACCAAGGTTCCACTGTACAAGGCAGCTTCCCATGTTCTTAAGTAACATACATTGGAACAAGCCATCCATAGGTTCAGGCAGCCAGATTTCTTGTTGCATTGGAGGGGTCTTCACACGTAGTGCACGATAGCTCCTGTATCTACCTGCTTGACTTCAGTCCTCTAAACAGTGACGCTGCATAAGGGCTTTCAAGTACGAAGGCTTTGTACATAACTGCTGAATTTTTCTGGGGGGACGCAGGGGGACTCGTACCCCTAAACCTTTTGTGAATCTAAGTTTGGCCTCATTGAGGGGCAGTATTTCAATATGAGTAGGAAAATGAGAGTACACACACACACAGAGACACACACACACACATATTATATATATATATATATATATATGGAAAAAAAGCACTGGCCTTTAGACTAATTGGAGGGGCTTTAAGAGGGTGGGGAGATATTTTAGGCACTGATCTTTGAGGATATTTCTTCAGAAGTTTAGGATAAAATGCGTAAGGCATCTTACCACCTTCCTTGATATAAAGTCAGTTCATGCCACTGTTCTTCTTTCTCAGAGTAGCTCCACTGTCTGATAAAGAGCATCCTATTTTTTCATCCCCCTGCCCCAAACACGAATGCCAGAAAGTGTGTCATCTAAACATAACCTCTTTTTTCCCCTCCTTCAGATATGAATTGAGTGAAAAGATGCTTTCTGCCTGCCATCTTCTTAAAGGCAGCATCGATGATCCAAAGGCTATGCTCAGCAAAGAGATAGTAAGTCCAGTGCCGTTTAAAAATCGTATATGCTCTCATTACTTGCCACATTAAAATCTGAGTTGCCTAAGATAGAGCTGTCTATGCGCCAAAACATCACTGCCTGGTTGCTGCAGCTTGCCAGATCCTGCTCAGATGAAGCAAAAAAAATGGCAAGGCCCATAAAAGGGAAATTTCCCTGGAAATAGAAAGTTGCATTTCCTGCTTCCTGCAGCAAAGCTATCCGTGTAGACCTGGTTACAGGTAGGTAGCTGTGTTGGTCTGCTGTAGTCGAAGCAAAATAAAAAAATTCCTTCCAGTAGCACCTTAGAGACCAACTAAGTTAGTTATTGGTATGAGCTTTCATGTGCATGCACACTTCTTTGATAAAGTGGTACCTCGGGTTAAGTACTTAATTCGTTCCGGAGGTCCGGTCTTAACCTGAAACTGTTCTTAAACTGAAGCACCACTTTAGCTAATGGGGCCTCCTGCTGCTGCCGGGGACGATTTCTGTTCTCATGCTGAAGCAAAGTTCTTAACCTGAAGCACTATTTCTGCATTAGCAGGTTACTATTTCTGTAACCTGAAGTGTATGTAACCTGAAACGTATGTAACCTGAGGTACCACTGTACTGAAGAAGTAGACCTGCTTAATCTACTGTGGACACTCGAGGGACCATGGTAGAATGAAGGTAGCCAAATTTGTGTGCCAAAATGACCAGGCATGCTGAACCCCAAGCATTCCTTCCCTTCAATAAGAGTGATGGAGGCTTGAATCTAATTTCAGTCCCATCCAAAAAGACTTCAGCTCACTTACCTTCCCAAACATCATTGTGCCGCTAGTTAATGCAGCTATTAATAGAAGGAAAGCATTTTTTAAAAGGCTTGTTTTAAAGCCCCATGAAGCATCCTCAAGCTGCTGAAAGCAGAACCACCATTCACTTAGTCATGCTTCTGCTCTTAGCAGCCCTAACACATTTGGGAAAGTACACAGGATAGGAAGTTAGCATTCCTCTTGATTATGAAAGTATAAAGTTTGTGTTCCAATGTGGAATGTACTCCAGCTCTAGCCAAACACAGGAAGAAATTCTTTCCATCTCTCCATTTTTGAAGTTGGGCTGAAGTATATGATCTGTGCCACGCAGGCGAGCAGATCAAAGCCGATGGGCCCTTCAGCCTCAGGTGTCCCCAGATAACCTGCATTGTCTCTGAGCTTTCCGGCAGGCTTTCCTTCACACTGTTTATACTAGGGGTCAGCAAATTTTTTTAGCCACGGGCCAGTGCACTGTCCCTCAGACCTTGGGGTGGTCCGGGGAAGCGGTACTGGGGGGGGGGAGCTGGAAGAAGAGGCAAGGGGGGCAAATAGTCCTCCCCACCAGCCGCTGTGCTTACCTTCCCAGGGGCTGCCACCATCGCTATTGCTGCTTCTTGTGTGTAGGCAGAGTGAGTGCCACCACCGAGAAGGCCCTCTGCCTGGTTCCCTGTAACCTCACTTCTCGCAGGGAGGGAACCAGAAGGCCCTCGGAGCTGGACCTCAGTGTCCAGGCAGAACAATGGGGGTAGAGACGCTCCTTCAGATATACTGGGAGGGAGGGAGGAGGTGCTGCCGCAGTGTGTGGGGAGGGGGATGGAATGACGCAGCCCGAACCAACAGAATCCCCACGCCGATCCACGGACAGTCTGCGGGCCGGATCCTGAAGGCAATTGGGCCTGATCTGGCCCGTGGGCCTTCGTTTGCCGACCCCTGGTTTATGGCATCATTTTAATGAAAAACTATGTTGAGTGTATACACACAGATGAACATGTATGCAAATGCCACCTTAGAGATAATTAGTAGTTCTGGAGGGCTCGTAGCCAATAAAGCTCAATTTATTTCAATCCTGACTCAAGAGCCAGATTTTCTGGGTTAAAGGACACTCCAGCCGCACATCTGCCCTGCTGGCTACCTTTCTTCTGTGTCACACAATATTAGTTTGTATTGCACACTAGAGCTTCTGCTCCATCCTATGTTAAAAGTATGGCTTTTGTCCATGGGCACCAGATTTTGCTGAAGTAGTTGAGCACTCCCTAGAGACGTATGCCCTGTGGTTGTCTATTGCCCTGGTCCTGCTTTTAGCACCAATAAAAGCAATGCAGTGTTAAAAAAGAAAAGCAAACCCAAGTATCCTCACAATTTAAGAATTTCAAATTATGGGCAAATGCCTGGGCAAATGGGGCTGTTCTCAAATGTTACATAAATGTTAATGATCGGTGGGGGAGGTGAATCTCACCAAGGATGGTTTTCTTTTCTTGACAAGAGAGGAGGAGGCTCCTTGCATGCATTCTCGGTTTTCCATGCTTTTTTGTCACCCACCAACACACGCTCTTTATCCTCCGAATGTCCATGAACATACTTATTTCAAATAGTTGCAGGAGGCAGGTAAAAGTCAAGCCCTGTTAAAGCAGACTTTGTGCTTTGTGTGGCTAAAATACTACAGAAGCCAGAAAAAGAGTTAATAATAATGATGATGATTATGATGATCATGATGATCATGATGTGGGGGCCTAGGAATTGTTGCCAACTTTTGATTTAAAGGAGAAGACTACTTTTCCTGTAATTTCAGTACTGGACAGAAACCGCTTGCATATACAGGCATCCCTTTGAAAAACTTTTTTGTGTGTCTTTGGCAGAGATTTTGTTTAAACACCATCCAGCACGAGTGGTTCCGTGTATCCAGCCAAAAGTCGGCTGTTCCTGCAATGGTTGGAGACTACATCGCTGCTTTTCTGGAGGTTTCTCCTGCAGTCCTCAGATATATCATCAACATGTCAGATGGCAATGGCAACACAGCTCTCCATTACAGCGTCTCCCACTCGAACTTTGAAATTGTGAAGCTGCTTTTAGATGCAAGTAAGTTGGCTGTTCTGAAATGTTTGTGTGATCTCCGTGCAGAGCACTGGGTCCCTCTCCAGCAGAATGTCAGATAAAAGTCCTGGGACGTGACGGTGCAACACAACATCAGCATTTAATATTTCTATAATTTGTGCCACCACTCCTTAAGCACGACTGATCTCTAGCATCTTAATTCCCAGCAAGCAGGTGCAGATAACCACTTCCTGAAGCCACCTGTCCCTTCCTTCCAGTTCAAACCTAGGTTACTAGAGCTCTCATTAGAGGATGAATGTTGCTTCAATAAGGGCTGCAATTGAAAACTGCCTTTCATCATTCTGCATACAATTAAATGAGCTTGTAATGATATGAACAGCTCAGACCAGGTTGCCTTATAAGACAACTTGCCAGAACTGGATGCTGATGAACACCTGGTGTCTTAGTTGGGAAGTTCTGAAATCAAAAGTTTCTACAACACTCTTTGAGGGATAATTTCCCATATTTGAATCTTTGAGGGATAATTTCCCATATATTTGAACCTGTGGAGTCCTGGAAGTTTCAGAGGCAAGAGGCCTATTGAATTAAAATTTGGATTGCTTTAATATAGTGTATATAGTGTATGATTATTTTGTAACCTCAAGTTTAATTAGATTTTTTTTATTTTTAACTGTTTGCATTTGAATGTTTCCATTTAAATGTTTATTGAAAACTGCACCTTTTAAAGAATATTCTCTGCAGTGGAAACTGGCTTAAAACTGTAGTTTACAGTTCTCTACAAATATTGGCTTAATCTGCTGCTATGACTTCAGAGAATGCATGCTTTTTGCTTCAGTGTCTATTCTTGTCCCAATGTCGCATGTGAATATTTATCTTGGAAACAGCAGCCAATAAATTTGAAGTTTGTGTGACTAGTCATCTTACAGAAATACATGCAATCTGTCCACATTTTTTTTTAATTCAAATCAGTACATCCAAGACTTCTTAGCTAGCAAGTTTGAAGGCCTTCAGAGCTCCTTTTAGAGACTCTTGGGCAAAGATAATAAACTGGTGTGCTAGGCCTGAACAAAAGCAGTAGCTTCCTTGGCGCTAGGAATTTGCTTCCTCGCTTTTGGCAGTTCCTCAGGGGACCTGAATGCATTTGAAGCCACACAAATGCTGTTCAGTGAAGAAAGCCATTTAACCGGCAAGTCATGTCTGAAAGCTTTGGAAATGTAAAAAGTGTTCCTTAATGGCTATACTGCGGTGTAAAGTTGCGGGGGGAACAGTGCAGACACTTTTATATATTTCGGCCACTATTTCACTGTTTTGTGTGATGTTTCCTGTCGTAAATCCGAAGCTCTATCCCTGCATACCTGAACCTCTGGCAGAAGCTGGTACTGTCCGCCTGCAGTTCTGTTCATAGAATTATTGAACAATTGCCTTCAAGCTAACTGCCTTAGCAGTCGCATGAAATGTGGCTTTGTGCCCTCTCTCTCCTATAATGCATACAATAACGAGAGTTGTTTGCTTTACTTGGCTCAAGAACCACGCTTGCCTCCTTTGGAAGTCCTTCTGAATCATCTTCATTATGTAAGCAATTGCTGAACTTCCAAAAGAGCTGCTCTAGTAACAGACGATTCAGTTCTTTTGCACAATTGCGTCCAACTTTCTCAAGAGATGGTCTCTTCTTCTCCTCTGCAGATGTCTGCAATGTAAATCACCAGAACAAGGCTGGCTACACCCCCATTATGCTGGCTGCTCTTGCAGCTGTAGACGCGGAGAAAGAAATGAGAATAGTGGAAGAACTCTTTGCCTGTGGGGATGTGAACGCTAAAGCAAGCCAGGTTGGTGCCGCTGAATTCAGCCTTCATTGCGCAGCGATAGACGTTCAGGCTTAAGCTGCCCCTTAGTGTTTCTTTCCATGGTACTTCACTAGATCACTTAAAACAACCACTTCTTATTTTTGCTTTGCTACCCTATGTAAACTGCAATTTCCTGGCATATTTTGCTGGCCAGGCACACTTCTAGAGTCTGCCTGGCTTCCTGGGCAACAGATTTCTGCTCCTACAGTAGGACTTTCCACTCCTCCCTCTTGATTCAATTCGATTCGATAATCTTTATTGAAAAATAACGAAACGAAATTGAAAAATCTACATCAGACATTCAAAACCCAACAAGCCTGCTATCCCAGCCTGCTTAACCCCCTAAAAACTCTGATACCCCATTTTTAAATATAATATACTCCCATACAGACTCCTTACAATGTGTTTAAAATCCAAATCACATTTGGATAGAAACTTTTTCTCAGGCGGCTAGTCCTAGTCCTTATAACCCTGTACCTTCTTCCAGAAGGCAGAAGCTGAAAGAGATAATTTCCGGGGTGCGCACTATCCTGCGCTATCTCTGCAGCTTTTTTATGGCACCTGGAAGCATAGATTTGATCCAAGGTGTGAAGAGTGCACCCAATTATATTTGTAGCCCCACAGCAGATTTTGGTGGGTGCAAAGGGGGGGGGGCTGCAAGGGGGGAGGGGAAATCCCATTGTGGGAGTGGGAGTCCCCTTGTGCAATGCTGGTTGCTGCCCATTCTAACCCATTACTAGTAAATTCTGTGAGTAATGCAAAATGCCAGAACCCAACCAGACCCTCTTTTGATCTATGCATTTGCATTTTTAATAGGATTTTGGTAAAAGGTGTAAGCATTAAATGCAAATTACTACGCCCCCACTTGCAAACATAAGTAAATTACTTCATGCTTGTGTGTTGTGCTTCACATTTTTGTGTTTCTACTATAGAAGTTGAGCCTACATGGATGTTTTTATACCTGCAATTGTATTAACTGTTTTTAATATGTGTGCAATAGTTTTATATACGTTTGGATCGTATTGTGAAGTCACTTTGAGTTGCCTCATAGGACACAGGTCCTAAATAAATAAATAATATGCGCATACACAGTCAACATTTTCCCCTAGACCTGAATCTATTACAGTAACTTAGAATGAAGAGAGGTGTCATATCATCTGCAGTGGGGCGAAGCCAGCTTTCAATCAGCTTGCACATATAAAAACAGTTAAAACAATTACACATCTAATACAGATACCAACTGGGATAAAAAAAATCTTCCCTTGTTGAAAAAGGAACATCTTCAACAGGTGCTGAAACGCTGCCCAGAGTGACTTGGGCAACCCAGTCAGGTGGGTGGGGTACAAATGATGATCATAGAATCATAGAGTTGGAAGAGACCACAAGGGCCATTGAGTCCAACCCCCTAATGATCATGATGATGTTATTAGAGATGGTTATATTGTAATAAGAGAGAGTTCTGGAGAGGACATGATGCCCCACTAAAGGCCTGGTGCTAACACTGTACAGAAAAGACCTCCAGGTGAGAAGGCACTTGTAGGAGGATTAGCTGGGTATATAGATGCATAGACGTCAGTATTCTGTTTTGTAAGACTGTATAATAACGGACAGAGTTTCTTCTTCTTTGGCAATCCCTCGTAGCTGAGTGAGATTGTCTTCCATAAACACAGTTTTAAAAGTGAGTCCGTAAGTGACTGTGGAGGCCAATTCTGGATCCACATGTCCTTCCACAGTGGGGACATACCGTATTTTTCGCACCGGGCCATAGGACGCACCTAGTTTTTTTGGGGGGGGGAATAAGGGGGGAAATTATTTTTCCCCTCCCCCAAGCACGGGAAAGCTCCAGGCTTCAGGAAGCTATCCCACTGCTTGCGGAGAGCTGCCTGCACCCAGAAGCCTGGGTGGCACTGAGCTCAGCCCCCAGAACAGGCTGCTACCCGCAAGCCGAGGGAAAGCTGCGCGACTTCGCACAGCTCTCCCACCGCTTGCCAAGAGCTGCGCGAAGCCCAAAACCTGGGGGCGCTGAGCTCAGCGCCCCCCAGGCTTCTGGGAGCAGGCAGCTCTCCGCAAGCGGTGGGAGAGCTTCCTGAAGCCTGGAGAGCGAGAGGGGTAGGTGCGCACCGACCCCTCTCGCTCTCCAGGCTTCAGCGAAAGCCTGCATTCGCCCCATAGGATGCACACACATTTCCCCTTCATTTTTGGAGGGGAAAAGTGCGTCCTATAGGGCGAAAAATACGGCAAGTTTCCAGGCAGGGGTTGATCACGGTGTGGATTTGCCATGCATGCCTTCCACTTAGTGTGTTTCTCCCTTTCATCCCGAGTTTGAGCGTCTTCAAAGCCCATGACACCTTTGGTAAAGGCTGTTCTCCAGTTGGAGCACTCGCAGGCCGGTGTTTCCCAATTGTTGGTGTTCATACTACATTTTTAAAAAAATTGCCTTGAGAGAGTCTTTAAACCTCCTTTGTTGACCATCAGCATTACGCTTTCCATTTTTAAGTTCAGAATAAAATAGTTGCTTTGGAAGACGATCATCAGGCATCCTCACAACATGACCAGTCCAACAAAGTTGATGTTGAAGAATCATTCCTTCGACACTGGTGATCTTTGCTTCTTCCAGTACACTGGCATTAGTTCGCCTTTCTTCCCAAGTGATGTGTAAAATGTTTCGGAGACACTGTTGATGGAATCTTTCGAGGAGTTGGACAGAGTGTGATCTGGGTATGACTCCACTATGCTAATCTGTGCTCCAGGAAACGTGTATCATTTTTGTTCTCCTGCACGCAGGCTGGCCAGACTGCTCTCATGCTTGCTGTGAGCCATGGGCGAATAGATATGGTGAAAGCTCTGCTGGCTTGTGGCGCAGATGTCAACATCCAGGATGACGAGGGCTCCACAGCTTTGATGTGCGCTAGCGAACATGGACACGTGGAAATAGTCAAACTTCTGCTGGCTCAGCTGGGATGCAATGGCACGCTGGAGGATAATGTGAGTTGCCATCAGAGGCCTGCTGCGGAGGGGGAGGAGGGTCAAATCAGCCCCCAACTGGTGGCGGCTGGAGGAGGAGGAGCCACCGGCCATCGAAGCCGCATTGCCGCCATGTTCAGCTCCACCCCCAACACCCTGAAGTCGACCCCCCTCCATCGCCTTTGCAAGCTGGCACCTCTGGCTGTGTCATTATATCTTGAAGTCTTTATAAGGCAATATAGCACCCTGTGATTCTGACAACGGTGGTGTTTTTTGTTTTTGTGTCAAGATTACGCATGTAGGAAAGTCGTAAAGAGAAGCCTGCCCTCTGGGAGTGTCTGAAATTTAAGAATGTGGTTAATTTAACTGGAACTATCACAGCCAATTCTAAGATTTGATGAACGTTTTATCACCCCATTTCTCTTCCTCTGGGCAATATAATGTTCAGCTTCCTAAAATGGTCACCAAATTACTTGGTGTTCTTGTGGTCCCAGTGTTCTTGTAATAATCCTGCTCCCTCGTTGAGAAGACCCCCCTGACCATCGCATTGCCTCACAAAACAGAAACACAGATCTTGCCAATTGTAATACAGTGGTGCCTTGCAAGACGAAATTAATTCGTTCCGCAAGTCTTTTCGTCTTGCGAGTTTTTCGTCTTGCGAAGCACGGTTTCCCATAGGAATGCATTAAAAATCAATTAATGCGTTCCTATGGAAACCGCCTTCAGACCAGGTCCGGGGACAGTCTGTCCCCCGACCTCTTCTGAAGGCTGGCGGGGGGTGAAAGTCTTTGCTCCCCCCCCCCCCCGCCTGCCTTCCCGTGACAGTGGAGACTTTTCCGCTGTCCCGGGGCGATCTTAAAATGCTGGCGGGCGGCAGCGAAGGCTTTTAAAATGCTGGCGGTGGGGAGCAAAGCCTTTCGCCCCCGCCGGCCTTCCTGGACCTCTTCTGAAGTCCAGAGGGGGGGGAAAGGCTTTGCTCCCCACTGCCAGCATTTAAAAGAGGTCCCCGGAGATTTCCCTATGGGCTTTCATCTTGCGAAGCAAGCCCATAGGGAAAAATCGTCTAGCGAAGCGTCGCAAAAACCGAAAAACCATTTCGTCTTGCGGGTTTTTCGTCTTGCGAGGCATTCATCTTGCGGGGCACCACTGTAATTGTTTTTGAAACTTACTCTATATGGTTTTGGCTGGCTGAATGGCAGGACTTGCATTTTGCTCTCTTTCAACATTCAAAGGCTGTTGCACTTTTAAGAAAGTTCTAGATGGACATATGCACATTATTTCTCTCTCTCTCTCTCTCTCTCTCTTTTAAGGATGGCAGTACGGCACTTTCGATAGCCCTGGAGGCAGGGCACAAGGATATAGCTGTTCTTCTCTATGCTCACGTGAACTTTTCCAAAACACAGTCCCCGGTGAGTTACATGGTTACATTCCACACATAATTCTTTGGTTTATGTGGTCAGGGTTGGCAAAAGGATTTTTGAGTCTTCGTCCAAGTCAGTGCCGACTCTTAAAGTTTAGAAACTTAACCAGTAGTGATCTTGGTATGTCTCTCCCAATTTAGCCTTCTGCTTGGTGTCACTGTAGCTGCTATTCTTCATTTCAGTATTTTTCTTCTTGTGATGGTTGGAATTTTTCTGCCATGGTTGCTGGAACAAGATCTTTATTAAAAGATACACTGATGAGAAAGGTGTGCCCCATTGTAGGTACTAATATATTGTGCAGTTTGAAGCAACTGGAAGCATAAGAACTGACTCCTTTTGGAAGCAACCATTGTCCAGGCCCATTAGATATTATTCCAACTTTTACTTGCAGAACTTTCTTCAAAGCATAACAAAAACTTCAAATGATACATCCAAAATATCCATACAGTGTCTTGTTCTGTCCAGCACAGGCTCAGCATCTTAGAAAATGTGAAATAATCCAAACAGACCTAGAAGCAGAAGTCTGTCTCTCCCTGCAGCCTGCCTTAGGCTTTTTATATGCAAAGCTTCATTTACATCCTCACTCCACAGAGTTTGAGAGAAAGAAAATGGCCACCACACTTACAAGATGGCGAGTTTGCAACTCAGTACCTTTGTCATCTGATCAAATGTTACATTCAGTTTAGAGCAAGCAGAAAACAACAGTTAGCTAATTATCAACCCATTAAGAAGCCCAGGAACCACTTAGAAAGCCAATGTTGCCAATACACATTTAGTCATTTTCCTTTTTAAACCTTCATTAATACTCAGACATTTTCCCATTTCTGAGTGAATTAAACCAATTATACTTAACATGCCCACACCCACCTCCAGTGTTGGATAGTCTGGTCTCCAGGGTGGAGGTTGTGTCACTTTCCCCATCCAGTGTACTCATACTCCCTTTTTGCTATACAAATCTACCACAGTTCCTGTTTCTTGCTGTTTTTCTTTCTTTCTGCTATGATGGCTACAATCGAAAAACGATGACCTGTGGCCACTGCCTCATGAAAGCCATGTTCTTTCACTGCTTCATGTGGTAATGTTCAGGGAGGCAGGAGAGTATATATTGTTAATTAATATCCTTCCTAACTTGTACTAGCAAGTTCCTTTACTTAGCAGAGTTCCCATTTTAAACACACAGTGGGTAGCTGTTTGCAGACTTGTGTAAGCCTCTCACTATTAGGTTCCTGGTAAGTTCCCTTATATCCCTCTTAAAAGAATAGACACGTCACAATCTTGTATAAAGTATATAAAAGAAGTTTACTCACATTCAGTTCACAGTTGGATCCCTGAAGGCAGACTTAGTTACAAAGTATATGCATGTGGATCAATCCCATATGGAGATAATCTCTAGCTAAAAAGCTGTTCCAACGACGGAGGAAGTCAAAGAGAGAGAGAGAGAGTGCTGTGTGCCTTGTCCTTTTTGTTACCTGGACAGGTAAGGTCACGCCCACCTCTAGTTGCATGCAAAGGAAGTGTGTCCCAGCCAGGAGGAAACAGGAAGTTTTTGACTGGCTGGACCAAACATTCCCCTACACGTCCACTCTAGGAAAACAAGGAATGTTGTATTTGACTGCTACTTAGGTATCACACCCGACACTTCAGAACTGTACTGAAGTTGGTGGAGCTGCATCTATCTTTGAGCCGATAAAAGTATTCAGTAAGCTTTAAACTAGGGTCAGTGGCTCTCTACGGCCACGTTAATTATTTCCCATCTTTAACAGCCGTCTCCTTTTTCTTTTCTAGGGCACCCCGAGGCTTGGAAGAAAGCCATCTCCTGGTCCTACACATAGAGGCACATTTGATTGCTAATGCACATGTATCTGTAAACTCTCATGTCACCTCTCCCAAGCTGCTAGCGGTTACTGTTTTACAGTGACAGATATTGAATGTAATCGTCTTGTGCCTGAGCTCACCTGCAAACTGAAATAAAGCATCTGGAGCTAAATACAAAGAAGGGTCAAGAGGAAGAAAAGTCAGGATAGCACCTTTCCTAACAAAGTCACCTAGGATCCGTGTACATAGCGTGACCATGGTCATGCGTGTGTGCCTGCTCACCACACGGACTGGGCAGACTTCCCCATGCCAGTGCAGGATCTTACAGGTATACAGTGAGGTATAGGGAAGTATCTGATGACAGGGCAAGTTGCTGGACACAAAGGACGCTGTTAGCGGGATAATTGCCGTAGCTACCATACTTTTCTGTGTATAAGACGAGCTTTTTTAATTATTATTCAAAAAGTATGTTAAAAATTTGGGGGTGTCTTATACATGGATAGTGCATCAGGGCGACGTGTGATAGGTTGCTCAACAACTTTGGGCTACCCCCCCCCAAAAAAAAAACCCCTTAGCAACTATGGGAAATCCTTTCCAAAAAAAAAAGGTCAACAACCATTTTCTTAATTAGGAGTCCCCCAAAATAGGAGGCTTCTTATACCCAGAAAAATACGGTATTTTCATGAAGCCTTTGTGTGGCATCTGTAGCCCTTTGAGTCTTCCTAGAGCCCACATTTTCAGCCTCTAGGAAATGGTATGATGTTTTTGCTGCAGAATATATCTTCTGTTACTTTGCGTACAGTTTTTAAGCTATCTGTTCAGTTATGACTGTACTCCCCCTTAATGCACCTCTGGACAAATCTTGTTGGCTTTTTTTAAGGTATGTTCTTTACAGATATTTATATTTGCTAATGTTGGAATTGTTGGCAAGAACTCTTTTATTATAAATGTCATTCCAAAACGGTTTTGAGTGTGTTCATGCTTATTTTTTAAAAAGTGGCAATTGATTATGTTGTCAGCTCTTTGGAATCTCAGCTGGTGGGTTGATGGCTTAACAGTGGAAGATGGGTCTGAAACTTGCTAAATAAACTGTTGCTGCCGATTTGTATAGCTTTTATATCAAATATTAAGTCAGTATTTTTGACACTTTTTATTCCATTGTAATTAAAATAATACATTACACAATTGTTAACTAGATTTTATTAACTGTTATATACCTGATCCCTGAGATATATTGGATGATATGTTCATCTCTAATGAAATCAAAGGTAGTTCTGGGCACATATATATGGAAAGCTATTTCTCTGTCATGTTCACTTCAGTCATGTGCATTTTAATGTTTGAAGTGCCTTAGACTCTTGCCATATTTTCAAAATAAAATTTCCTTATGCTATTTTATTCCTGACTTTTGTTGTTTTATGGAATCGGAAAAGCAATGATATGGGGCTGCTTTTTACTCGCCCTTTGCTTTTCATGTGTTTTAATAGCACACTAACCTCTTGAGAGCTGGAAACTTGAATTGCAAGGGAACTTGAATGAAATAAAACTTATCTTCTAAAAAGTTTCTTGAAGACGTAGCATTGATATTCTGGAAATAACTGGGCTTATTTAACACCTGATTAAAAATAAAAGTTTGGCTTTGCACTATGTTAAGATGCATTTAGCAGCCTGAACATATTTTCACGCTCTGTGAAAATTCAACACAAAGCAAAGAGGAGCACCACCACTGTGGGCAGGGCAGAAATGGTACTCAAAAGTGATGGCTGTTTTTGTATTACAGTGGTACCTCAGGTTACATACGCTTCAGGTTACATACGCTTCAGATTACAGACTCCGCTAACCCAGAAATAGTGCTTCAGGTTAAGAACTTTGCTTCAGGATAAGAACAGAAATCGGGCTCCAGCGGTGCGGCAGCAGCAGGAGGCCCCATTAGCTAAAGTGGTGCTTCAGGTTAAGAACAGTTGCAGGTTAAGAACGGACCTCTGGAACAAATTAAGTACTTAACCCAAGGTACCACTGTATTTAGCAGTGCCACTGAAGATACAACCTAAAATACTGAAGCAAATAAATAAATATCTGTCAACTAAGGGGTAATGAAAAGAAATAGTCATAAAATGATGATATCCAGCTTAGCTCTTTTCCTTGTAATAGAACTGTTCGCTACACTTTTATCCAAAACTTTTCTAGGCAGATATAATAAGGACGATGATTTGGTTGTTTAAAAAGATAATGGCAAAAGGCCTAACCCTGAAATAAAATACCGGTACTCAGCAGCAGTTTTTAAAAATACAAGACACAGGACACCAAGCCTACAGTTATGTCAGCAGAACAAGAGAGCCTTGGGGAGAGTATAAAACAGCCCAAAATACTGCCAGGCATATTTGTAAACTGGCTGCTGTGTGACATGCCGGGTGCTGCTTATACCTTCCCTTATTTCTGGTTTGTTAAAACATTCCTCAACATTGGCTGTAGGAGATGCTGCTACTGGGGAAATGCCACCTCAGTTGCCGAAAACAAAAATTATGAGCTCCTCAAGGCAAGTGCAGGCAGCACATAGACCTGCCTTCTATGGTAAAAAAACTTTCAGACTGTGGGGAGCTCTGAAAAATTAATAAATACAATTTGGACCTTAATTTGATCTTTTTATTTTAGTTTTTTATTTAATTGAAGTATTATGATTGGATATATTAACTGGATGTTTTTTATTGGAAAATCAATAAAAATATTTTTTTAAAAAAAGAAAAACTTACGTGTACCATTCTACAAAAAATAGAAATGTGTGAATTCCCAACTAAGTAGCAAAGAAAGAGGAGAGACTTGATCACAGAAATCTTACAGGCATTAAGCTATCAAAGCAATTCTGTAATCTTACCGAATGTTTGCAAGAGAAGGCAAAGTGAAATGCTTGCTACTAAGTAGCGGGAAAGAAGGCCAATATCAGCAAACAAGATTCCGGGAGAAATTCCTTTGTCCAAGAAAGCAGCAAAAGTTTTCTCAGAATGCGGTGAGGGTCATTTTAGCCCTTGAAACCTGCGGCCCTCTGGACATGGTGGGAGCCAGCTCTTATTGGCCCCAGCTAACATGGCCAACAGTCAGAGATTGTAGGAGCCACAGCTCAGCGACAGTTGGAGGGCATTAAACCCAGTGAGCGGGTTTAGCTGGTTGCTGACATGCCCTGCCACGTGATAATAATAATAATAAATAATAAATTTTTATTTATACCCCACCCTTCCCGGTTCAGAAAACCAGGCTCCCTTATTGTCCCTTATTGATGATGTCCCTTAAATTTCCCGGGTTTCAAAGGCAGCATCTCCTCTCCCTCCCTCCCTCCCTGCCTGCCAGGGAGGAGGAAGGCTCCAACTGTGTTGCTTGGCTGCGTTGCTCACCCAATAAGGAGTCTAAGAACGTCTGGGGGGGTGGAGCTTGCATGCCTTGTGCCGATCAAATTGGCCGCGTTGCCTGGAGACTTGCCTTTGCTCAGCGCTTCCCAGCAGAGAGGTGATGGTGCTTTTCCTTGCTGCATCCCCTTTGCCGGGTTGCTGCGCTGTGGGAACCACCGCTTGAGGCTTCGTTTGGCTGCTGGCTGGGCTTTCTGCCTTTGGCTCAAGGGGCTCAGAAGCTGAACATACCTGTGCCCGCAAAATCCTTTATTTTGGCTGCTGATCCCTTATTTTCGAAGCTGCTGGTCCCTTATTTTCAAATCTGTAAGTTGACAGCTATGGCCCTGCGGAAATAAGTTAAATCCTGCAGGGCCCTGGTCTCATGGAACAGAGCATTCCTCCAGGTCGGAGTCATCACTGAGAAGGCCCTGGCCCTGGTGGAGGATAATCTGACTTCCTTAGGGCCCGGGACCTCTATAAACTATTATTATTCATGATGAGTGTGGCCTTCATGGTTGGGAATGTGAGGAAGTGGTCAGATTCTTCCAGTCATTTTGGCAAGGCAGGCTGTTGCATGCACACTATGGTAGCTATTCTATCCACCCCACACTTGGAGTCATTGTGTGTTAAGGGAGGAAGAATGTCAAACTAGCCCCTCAAAGCCGGTTCAGATTACTTGAAGGTGTAGCTTTCCTGACTGCCCTCGAGCTAAACAGGTGCATGAGTATCTGTAACAGAACCAGCTTTCTATTTTCCGTTTTACTGGGAAGAGTAGTTTTATTTAGAATAGGTTTGTGGCCAGAACCCGCTTAGCTGAGCTTCCTGCCATAAGGAAATTGCTAATCATATGGTGGCCTGTTTGCTTATTTAGCATGGCAGCAATTTTCAAGCCCACTGGCAATATAAAAAGCATGGTTATTGCAGATTATAAGGCAGAGACCTTACTTGACCACAGGCTTGCCTAGTCATCAGATGTAAGAGATACAGCCCACTTGCTGAACTAACAAGGTTTGCCAGATAACTCTTTTAAAATGGAGTGGCACACCCCAGTGTTGCGGTCAGAAAAGCAGTAGGACTCGATCGAAATATAAGCTATCTGATCTGGAGCAGCTCACATGAATGTACGCATATACCGAAGCTTTCTGCCCGGCCACACACATCCCCTCTGATTTTGAAATTCAGAACAATTCTCAGGTCTTGTTGCAATTTTGATGGTTTCTCTTGAAGCTCACACAGCAGTGGCATCATTAAGAGGACCTGAAGACCAGGTGGTGGGCCACAGATCTCCAGCTTCTCTCCCACCCCAATTCAATTTTTACTTTGGGCTGTGGTCACAACAGCCTCCTTGAGGGTCTAACGTAGCTATGGATGAACTGCAGTTCTTAAGTCTGCCTTCCAAAAGAGGACTTGCAGGAGCAGTCTGTATTCTTAAAGAAATTTACATTTTAGAAAAGTATCAAATTTTAGAGAGCCAACTCTCTTGGTTATCACAGCATAATACCCACAGGAGCAGTCAGCAGTATATATATGTTTTTTTAATTGACCAGTTGGTACAGGCACAAAAAAATCTCATGGTAATCTCCAAATATCGGAGCAGATGAGAGGATTCAGGAATTTTTTCATTTCCTTACAACATTTAAATGACAAATTGTGTGTGTAGAATTTTACATCTAACTTAGGAAGCTAGTAAGTTCTCCCAGTTGTGAATAACTTTCATTCAAATACAGTGGTGCCAAATGGGCTGTGTGTTGTTGTTGTTTTTTTAAAAAAATTATTGAATGATTTTATGTTACAAAGGAAGTAAAAGGAGGTGGATAACAATTAAGGATTTATTATGTCTTCTGAATGTATTGGAAAATTTATATACAAAGGTTTATTGTTTTGAGTACATTCAATTGTAAAATAAAACCTATGAGAAGGGACTTGACAGGAAGTCAAAATTGAAATGGAAGAAAAGATTTTGTAAGATAAAAGGGGGGAAATATTTATTTTCATTATTATTATTTTCTGTTTGTGTGTGGGTGGGTGTTTTGTACGAAATGTTTGGGAGGAAATAAGACAGTAAATAACAAATAACAAACAAAATACTGATGTATGTAATCTTAATTTCTCAATTATATTTTGTGGTAGTATGGTTGTAATGTTTTTTGTCACTCAAATGCTAGCACGGAGTCAAAACTATTATTGTTTTTTTGAACATATCTTCTATAACCATCCCATTTTCCCGCAAATTTTTGCTTTGAGTTTCCTCTGAGTTTGCTAGTCAATTGAAATAGGCTGTGTTTTTGAGACTGCTTTGTTGCAGGGGGTTGAGACTAGATGACCCTTGCGGTCCCTTCCAACTCGACAGTTCTGTGAAAGATACTGGATTCATCATTCAGTGGGCAAGCAGTGTCACTCAGTGGACAGAAGAGCTGGCTAGATTCCCTGCTTCAAATCACTGCACAATTACGAGGCTCCCAGGGGGTTAACCTTGTGCAGGACAGCGCATCTGCCTAGCCTACTTCGAAGGGTTGTTGTGAGAAGATCTGTAGAGAAGAGATTGTGGCATTCTATATATCCTGAAAAGTGCTGTGGAAAGTATATATTCACACACACTATATAATCAAATATCTCAAACCTGGCTAAAAATTTATCGAGCAACCGAGGGTTTTATACCACATGTCTCTCTTGAATGGCACAGCGCTGAATTTGAGAAAATAGTCCCAGGTTATGCATAGTGTATTGCTAAAAGATTTCCCAAAAGGTTATCACTGAACTTGTATTACTGGAAAACAGGAATGTTCTGGCATATGGTTACCAGATGTCCCCGTTTCCCAGGGACAGTCCCCGGGCTTACAAATCTGTCCCAGAACAAAATAATAATAATAATAATAATAATAATAATAATAATAATAATAATAATAATAATTTATTATTTGTACCTCGCCTATCTGGCTAGGTTTCCCCAACCACTCTGGGTGACTTCCACAAAGACCAAAAATACACTAAGATGTCACACATTAAAAACTTCCCTGAACAGGGCTGCCTTCAGATGTCAGGTAGTTGTTTATCTCTTTGACATCTGATGGGATGGTGTTCCCCAGGGTGGATGCCACTACTGAGAAGGCCCTCTGCCTGGTTCCCTGTAGCTGTGCTTCTCGCAATGGGGGAGTCCGTCCGTGGTAATGTCCCTGGATTTCATTTAATGTCCCCGGATTTATATTTCAAGTGTTGTAGATTTATAAGTAGGGAATGAATGTTGCGTGATTGGTTCAGTGGCACAAGACACATCGTATGGGGACTTCCGGCGAGGCAAAATGGCGGGCGCCACAACAGTGAACAGCTCCTGAAGCCAGCCAGAGCCAACTGCGCTACCAGGCTGGCTCCGGGCTGCTGAGACTGCCACTGCCGCTGCCAAAGGGGAACCGGGGACGCCCGGCGCATCAACTGGGGGAACCGCTGTCCACCACCCCAATCGAGCTGATGTGTGAGAGCGCCCGGCCACCTGCCCAGCGGCACTGCTGGGCCAGAAAAACCCCAGAGCTAACGCAGGGAGGAGGAGGAGGAAGAGGAAGGAGAAAAAAGAGGGGAGTCCTGACCTTGCCACGCCACTGCTGCTGCCTCTGAAGAAGAGAGGTAGAAGAAGAAGAGTTTGGATTTGATATTCCGCTTTATCACTACCATTCTCCTTTCCCTTCCTCCCCACAACAAACACTCTGTGAGGTGAGTGGGGCTGAGAGACTTCAAAGAAGTGTGACTGGCCCAAGGTCACCCAGCAGCTGCATGTGGAGGAGCGGGGAAGTGAACCCGGTTCACCAGACTACAAGTCTACTGCGCTTAACCACTACACCACACTGGCTCTCAGGAGAGCCCTGGGAGGACAAGGATGCATGGTTGAGCCCAGGTCCGAACTGAACCTACTCCACTGCGGCTGGTGCTCCAGGAGAGCAGGCTGTGGCCCAGAGGAAAGCCGCGCGACAGAGGAGACCACAGAAGAGAAGATATTACTTCTTAATATATATTTTTAAATAATTTTTTAAAATAACTTTTTTTTTCTCTTCTCAAAAAAAAAGTGACCCCAGATTCTTTGAAAAACATCTGGTAACCTTATTCTGGCATCACGTGCAGTTCAGCATCTCTTAGCTACAATTTAATAAAATAAGAAAAGGGAAGATTCGGCCATCAAACCAATCATATCCAGCAGCCTTTTCTCACGGCAGCCAAACAGGTGTCTGTGGGAAACTCACAAGCAGGGATTGTTCTGTCTGTTTATACCTACTAATGTCCTGCAGAAGCAGCAGCCATTTCCCCAAGGAGAAGGGAGACTCCTGCTGGTAGGATCTATCAAAAACAGGGTATTAATGATGCATATAGAAAGCAAAGCATCATTAATTAATATGAGCGCGTTTCACTTACAGACACATGGTTGGCTAGAGTGCATTACCTGTGAATTGCTACGCCAAGTGTGTGTGTGTGTGTGTGTGTGTGTGTGTGTGTGTGTGTGTGTAAGAAGCAACTAACGTCCATCTCTCTTATTGGAGGACAATGGTATGAAAAGCACCAAACTAGGTCCTGCCAACCTCATGTTTGACTTTTAGACATCACTTTTTGTGCCAACAGGCTTTTACAGCTGTTTTGTTGTTGTTGTTTAGTCGTTTAGTCGTGTCTGACTCTTCGTGACCGCATGGACCAGAGTATGCCAGGCACTCCTGTCTTCCACTACCTCCCGCAGTTTAGTCAAACTCATGCTGGTAGCTTCGAGAACACTATCCAACCATCTCGTCCTCTGTCGTCCCCTTCTCCTTGTGCCCTCCATCTTTCCCAACATCAGGGTCTTTTCCAGGGAGTCTTCTCTTCTCATGAGGTGGCCAAAGTATTGGAGTCTCAGCTTCAGGATCTGTCCTTCCAGTGAGCACTCAGGGCTGATTTTCTTCAGAATGGATAGGTTTGATCTTCTTGCAGTCCATGGGACTCTCAAGAGTCTCCTCCAGCATCATAATTCAAAAGCATCAATTCTTTGGCGATCAGCCTTCTTTATGGTCCAGCTCTCACTTCCATACATCACTGCTGGGAAAACCATAGCTTTAACTATACGGACCTTTGTTGGCAAGGTGATGTCTCTGCTTTTTAAGATGCTGTCTAGGTTTGTCATTGCTTTTCTCCCAAGAAGCAGGCGTCTTTTAATTTCGTGGCTGCTGTCACCATCTGCAGTGATCTTTTTCTTAATTATTTTTTAAAATGGAATTTTATATGTTAACGTTGCAAACTGCCCTGCTCTTTTATGATACGGCGATACAGAAATCCTCCTGTAACAATTATAAATATTTGTGTCTAGTTGCACTTTGGGCCTCTGACAGCATTGGTTTCAGAAACCAAGTTCAAGGTGAGATATCTGGCAGAAACACCACCATAGGCTGGCTGCTCCTCTCCCTGTGTGATCAGCAAGACAGGAAAGGACCCAGCATTCCTCTTATCCCAGGCCTTTGGCTAATTAAATGATCTCTGTGGGGTATTGTTTTTATTAGGCTATATATTTTTGTGTTTTTGCATTGCAAACTGCCCTGTGATCTAAGGATGAAGGACAGAATAGACATTTAACGAATGATAACCAAACAAACAACAAACCGAAGTCTTTCTTCTTGGGTATCCTCTGAAAGTCTTTTAGAGTCACCTTCATGCAATTAGTTGTTAGTGGGCATGAGATTGCTGACACAGATGGCGCTCTGATACATATTTATACAGTGGTACCTCTGGTTGCGAACGGGATCCATTCTGGAGACCCGTTTGCAACCTGAGCAGAACGCAACCCGCATCTGCGGGTGCACGGGTCGTGATTTGCCGCTTTGAGAGTCTGGCATGAAAAAGCAAATAAGTGACGATCTAGTATTCCAAAAAGACTGGAGTAAATTTATACAACATTTGAAAGATCGTTGTAAGCATTTAACAGCACTAGTAGGGTTATATGGAGCCTTGTAATGAGAAATTTTCTATCTTTCTATATTTATTTACCGTATTTTTCGCTCTATAAGACGCACCAGACGACAAGACGCAGCTAGTTTTTGGAGGAGGAAAACAAGAAAAAAAAATTCTGAATCTCAGAAGCCAGAACAGCAAGAGGGATCGCTGCGCAGTGAAAGCAGCAATCCCTCTTGCTGTTCTGGCTTCTGGGATAGCTGCGCAGCCTGCATTCGCTCCATAAGACGCACACACATTTCCCCTTACTTTTTAGGAGGGAAAACGTGAGTCTTATAGAGCAAAAAATACGGTAAATTTTGAGGTATTTAGGAATGAGTTATATTAGAACTGGAAAATATATAAAATGCTGTGATATGAAGGTTAGTTTTGTTATTTTTTTAAAAAAAACAACAACCAGAAGCATTTTTACTTGGTATTATACATCAGGATATTAATAGGCAAGATGTTAAATTGTTTTTATACGCAACAACTGCGGCAAGAGTATTGTTAGCCCAGAAATGGAAACAAGAAGAAATTCCGATGAAAGAACAAACGACGAAATTAATGGACTATGTAGAATTGGACAAAATGACAGGAAGGATTCAAAACCTGCGGAACCAGAGATTTACAGAAAATTGGAAGAAGTATATGAATTATTTGAAGAGCAACTGTAGTCAACAAATTATGCTAGTAGGACTACAAGAAGTTTTGTAAGGAGAAATATATGAAGTGTTACAAAGTAGAAAAAGATAGAGATATTGGTTATGAGTTTGAAATGTACGGTAATAGGGAAAATAAGAAATGCATACTGAGAGATTAGATTGGAAAATTTTCAGACAGGATTGATGGAAGTCAAAAATTTGAATAAGATGTAAAAGTATGTTTAATTACTGTTGAAAATGATACGTTAAAAAAACTAAAATATATATATACCGTATTTTTTGCTCTATAAGATTCACTTTTTCCCTCCTAAAAAGTAAGGGGAAATGTGTGTGCATCTTATGGAGTGAATGCAGGCTGCGCAGCTATCACAGAAGCCAGGACAGCAAGAGGGATTGCTGCTTTCACTGCACAGTGATCCCTCTTGCTGTTCTGGCTTCTGAGATTCGGAATATATTTTTTTTCTTGTTTTCCTCCTCCAAAAACTAGGTGCGTCTTGTGGTCTGGGGCATCTTATAGAGCAAAAAATATGGTGTATAAATGTTTGTGTGTGTGTGTGTGTGAGAGAGAGAGAGAGAGAGAGAAAGAGAGAGAGAGAGAGAGAGATGAAGGTTAGTTTTGAAAGCCAAGAGGTGGGAGGGAAGAAAGGCGACAGGCTCTAAAGAGCCAAATAAGTGGTTAATAATGATGTGATTTACATATGTTTAAATGGAAAATTAATAAAAAATATTTTTAAAAAAGAAAAAGCAAGGAAATGAAAACATATGAATACAAATAGATTTAATTAGGCAAATGGCATTGCTGGTTCACCTGCGCAAGATTTCTGAGGCAGCGATGCTCAAGAGCTAAAAACATAGACCAGGGTTAAGCCAGGGCAGAAATGAATCACAGACCCTCCAAGTATTTCCCCGGATTTGATCCCAGAATGCCCTGCTTTCCCCAAGAAAGGATGGTGCCCCGTTCAGTGCAATTGCAGGCTAAACCCCTCTGGGTGGTAATATTCATTGCCAGGTGTCCCAGCGGGGCAGTTGCTTTTGGTTAAATCTGGCGCTGCTCTTTCCTCTGCTGAACCAGGCACACATGCATAACCGCAAGGGAAGGAGTTCAGCAGGACAAGCAGGGGAGTTGAAAATGTATTCACCCACTGCATGCAGATGGGAGACTGGCTGTTGCAGGCACAGGCTGAGCTGCTACAGCCAAGGTAAAGGACCCCTGACCATTAGGTCCAGTCGTGGCCGACTCTGGGGTTGCGGCACTCATCTCGCTTTATTGGCCGAGGGAGCCGGCGTACAGGTCATGTGGCCAGCATGACTAAGCCGCTTCTGGCGAACCAGAGCAGCGCACGGAAACACTGTTTACCTTCCCGCAGGAGCAGTACCTATTGATCTACTTGCACTTTGACGTGCTTTCGAGCTGCTAGGTTGGCAGGAGCAGGGACTGAACAACGGGAGCTCACCCCGTCGTGGGGATTTGAACCGCTGACCTTCTGATCGGCAAGTCCTAGGCTCTGTGGTTTAACCCACAGCGCCACCCGCGTCCCACTGCAACAGCCAAAAATATGCCATAATTAGATGGATCACATATTTTAAAAATGCAGAGAGCAAGGCATTTGCTTAATCACTTGAAACCATCTTCTTATTCCTGACCTTGTCTCGCCACGGTGGAAAACCGGCTGTATCTAATAAGGAATTAAATATCATAAATAAAAAAGGTAGCAATTAATTGCGTAGCCTTTTTTTATATAAAGAGACTTCCTTTGTCACACTCTGCCGGTTTATCAAATCGAGCTACATTACGGTTGTCTTCTCTCTCAATTGATGGTGGCAGCTTAATCAGAAGGCCTTCTCTGTACCGGTGCTGGCCCATGATAAAAGAGGACAAACATATAGAGCGCATATAGGATTCTATCAGTCTTGTATTGTGAATTACAAATGTTCAGAATGTCAGTTTAATGAGTCATGCAGCGGCCCTCAATGTTCTAAGTCACTGGTCCAAT
Organism: Podarcis melisellensis; assembly: GCF_964234715.1. NCBI lineage: Eukaryota > Metazoa > Chordata > Lepidosauria > Squamata > Lacertidae > Podarcis > Podarcis melisellensis. Next base: position 13,663,261 of record NC_138534.1, on the reverse strand, counting down.
TAATTTTTTTACTGCACCTAAAATGAATTGGAAGATCACTGTGGAGTAATACAGCGGTTTCCTCTGCCTGCCCTCAACATCTCTGTTATAAATGAGGCTCAGCCAAGCTTTGGAAACATGTTACAATTAGCCAACTTGATTAACTAAGTAATTATTTGGCAGAGGATTCAAAATGTGTCTACTTTGAATTCCAAGTGGCAACGAAAGAATGGACAGGTATAAAGACCCTCAGAACACCCCTTTTCTTTATGATTAATTGGCTTGATGGGCTTGTTATTAAAATAATGAGTTAAAGGACGTAATTAACTAAAACCCACTTCACTGCTTGATAGGCCTATCGGAAATTTATTCAAAGCACCTGATTATTGCAGGCAATCCATCTTTTATCGTTTGAAATATAGCAAGATGTGTAACAAGAGAGAAAGAAAAGACTAGCCATTAGCTAATGGGGTGGTATTCAAATAAGTTTTATTCAGATCCTTAGTCCATTGATATTGACCATGAAATTGACCAATTAAAGCATGACTACCTAAGGTCCATTAATTTCAGTGGGTCTACTCGGAAGGTGGTGGACTCTCCAAGGGAGGTTTTTAAGCAGAGGATGGGTGGCCGTTTGTCATCGATGCTTTAGTGGGGATCCCCAGGGGGTTGGACTAGATGGCCCTTGGGGTCCCTTCAAACTCCGCAGTGCCACGATTCTTTGCCCCTACCCCATGCAATCACCACACTACTCCTCTGTGTGAAATACGCCACTGTTAAGCACATGCAAATATTACAAAGCAAAAAGATAAAGATCAGTTCATCTGGCTGACACAGAGATTGAAAGTTCCTATTTATATGATCAGTTTATGTTAAGCATATTATTTTGAACTATTCTATACCGAGCCTGAAAGGCTGCAGTTGTGAGCATTTATTGTGCTTCAATATTCTCTTAAAGCAGGAATGCTGAGCTGGTGCAAAAACATGATCTGCACAGTCTTGGCTGAGCATCAGATCCAATGAGCGCAGCAGCATATTCCCAGTGGGTCATACTGAAAGCCCCTGCCTCCCCCCAGCCCTCTAAGTCCTCTCCTCTACAGGGCTTTTCCCAACCAGACAGAGACTATGCCTACCTGCGACCTGTTGTTGCTCCACCCATTTCAGCCCTCTTCTGGTTCTGGGAGACGGGGCTGGAGAGGAGCTTGTTGCAGCAGCAGGGGTGACACCTGTGACTCTTCACCATCCTGACTCATCTCTCTGTCTTGGCCTAGCCCTCTTCCCACTCTCCTGCTTCAGCTTCTGCCTCTGATTCTGGCCTTCTCTCTGCCACAGACTCTCCCAGCTTATAAGCCCTGTCCCGTCTCCAGCTTCTGATGCCTCCTGTTCTCCCTCTGACCTCTCACCATGCTCCCACCCCTGGGCGCTGAGCCTTCTTCCCTTGGTGGTTCCCTGGTCTCTGCCTCCCACCATTCCTCTGTGTCCAACCAGTCCATAATAATTTAATAATAATTTATTATTTATACCCCACCCATCTGGCTGAGTTTCCCCAGCCACTCTGGGAGGCTCCCAATCAAATGTTAAAAACAGTACAGCATTACATATTAAAAACTTTCCTGAACAGGGCTGCCTTAGGATGTCTTTGAAAGATAGGATAGCTGCTTATTTCCTTCACATCTGAAGGGAGGGTGTTCCACAGGGTGGGCGCCACTACCGAGAAGGCCCTCTGTCTGGTTCCCTGTAACCTCACTTCTCGCAATGAGGGAACCGCCATAAGGCCCTCAACGCTGGATCTCAGTGTCCGGGCTGAACGATAGGGGTGGAGACGCTCCTTCAGGTATACAGGACCGAGGCTGTTTAGGGCTTTAAAGGTCAGCACCAACACTTTGAATTGTGCTCGGAAACGTACTGGGAGCCAATGCAGATCTCTCAGGACCGGTGTTATATGGTCCCAGCGGCCAGTCCCAGTCACTAGTCTAGCTGCTGCATTCTGGATTAATTGCAGTTTCCGAGTCACCTTCAACGGTAGCCCCACGTAGAGTGCATTGCAGTTGTCCAAGCGGGAGATAACTAGAGCATGCACCACTCTGGCAAGACAGGTAGGATCTTAGCCTGCGTACCAGGTGGAGCTGGTCACAATGACAATGGCCAGGGATCAGTGGTGGAAGCTGTGGTTCCAGCAACAGTTGGAGGGCCTGCCCTACACCTTACACCTTCCCTAACGTGTGAACTTGCTAGGTCTTGAATCAAACAGGTTCCTGGAACCTTTACAGTGGAGGGGGAGGGGAAACTTTGGCGAGTGCCTTTTTCCTCCCATCTCCATTACTAACATGCTTAGTGACCGATGTCCAGGTTGGTAGAAATCTGCTTGCTACACTGAATATGTTTCCTCATATTCAAGCAACATCTACTCTCTTTTCACAGAAGCCCATTAGACCTAGATTCTAGCCCATTAAATGACCTTCAGGCATCTTCTCCAAGCTTCTCTCCCCCAGACTTGTTTTCCATACTATTGACCATACTTTGCTGCCCTCTTCCAAACACATTTCGTTGTAACTACAGTGGTACCTCGGGTTAAGTACTTAATTCGTTCTGGAGGTCCGGTCTTAACCTGAAACTGTTCTTAACCTGAAGCACCACTTTGGCTAATGGGGCCTCCTGCTGCTGCCGCCGCGCCACCGGAGCACGATTTCTGTTCTCATCCTGAAGCAAAGTTCCTAACCCGAGGTACTATTTCTGGGTTAGCAGAGTCTGTAACCTGAAGTGTATGTAACCCAAGGTACCACTGTATATTCTAAGTCCAGCAGAAACAAGGGCTATTATTAAGGCACCCCCAAATTGCATTAGCCTTTTCTGCCGCCACAACCCGCTGCTGATTTTAGGCAAACAGACAGAGAGACAGGTAGACACATGGTTGTTGTTTTTACCCCATTATCACTTTTGAAGCAATCCAAAATCTGAACGGCATGCAAACAACAGCCCTTTATATCATACGTAGGCCTCTTCAGGCCCCCACAATGTTGTGGGTTGGATTCAAGCACATGCCAGCAAATTAAGGCCACACAATGAGAGGTTTTTGTGCTCTTACCCAGCAAGCCTGCTTGCAAAAAACACAACCACCACAATCCAGTATTTGTGTGGTAAGTGTTATGTACTGAAGTTCTCACCCTAGGCCAGCAGGGGGATACTGTAGATAGTTTTCACTCAGGTCCACATATGCAAATAAGGGATTGAAAGTGTCGTTCAGTGATTGGATAGTTACAGAAAATGGTTACTGTTGCGTTGTAGTGGAGCTCTATATAAGCAGGCTGGCTGAACCCTTCAGTTCAGTTCTGTTCTGGCCTGTGAATAAACAAGAGCTGTTTGAAGAATCGCTGTGTCGTCTTGATATGTTCACCCACAACTTAACAGCAAGGAAACTGGCAGGAAAACACAATGGGAAATGTGGGATAACAGCTGTTTGATGCAATGCTGTAGAGTGTCCCTACAAACAAATCAGACTAAATGCTAAATAAGCAGCCAATCTCCTATAATATCCTCACAGACTAGGTGCAAACAAATCAGGATGGCTGGAGGTGACCTTACTTTGATTCTCAGGTGGGACCTCTTATGTCTCTCCAACTTTAAAGAATCCTCACAACTTTTGATTCCCATTTTGACTAAGGATCTGTTGTTGTTTTTTACACATAACATTTAATTGCATTTTGCACTTGCTGTTATGTATGTAACAATGTCACAGTGGCACACATTCTACGATGCTGAAATGCTAACGTTTTTTAAATTCCTTTATCACAGGCACCATTTTCTAGCGTGGGGGGACACAGCTTCCTCGGAAGGTAGTTTCTTTAACAAGAAGTGACAAGGAGCAATTGATAATGTACATCTTTAATAACCGCCATCTCTTCCCTGGAACAGGAATGTATGCATCCCTCTGATAATTTGAATTAAAGACCCACATACCTAGGAATTATTATTCAAATTAAAAATGGTTGTTTCTTGCATTCCACGCTACATTAACCATATTCACAAGATGTTCTTCTTGGGTGGGGGGGAAGCTAAGAGTCCAAAAGACATTATTCCTTTCTGAACATTTATTTCACTATGCGGAGAATGTAGCTGATTCATAAGCTGAAGACAGGTAATAGTTGTTTTCCCCCAGAGAATTAAAAGGCAATTGAAAAAAGGGTCGCTGATACATCATTCCAATTCTATCTCAGGTAACTGGGCTTTGGTATTTATCAAAAACCTACACCTTGGCCAAAAGCAACAATAGAGATCATAGCAAGGGTGGTGAGACAATGACTCTCCAGATGTTGGTAGATTATTTGATGCCTTCTGGGGATGTCATGTGACCAGTTGTGCTGCTACTAACTGCCCCACTCACCTGGCCCTTTGATGAGTAGGTTTGGAGCTGGGTGGGCAAGCAAGCTTGGCTTCCGGCCACAGTGGCTGCCCACCATCTTAATTCACCCCAACGAAAAGCCCCCAGCTGACAGATTTTGTAAACCTGTAGTGTTATGTACAGTACAGAAGTTCTCACCCTGGGCCAGCAGGGGGATACTGTAGATAATTCAGGTCCACATATGCAAATAAGGGATTGAAAGTGACGTTCAGTGATTGGATAGTTACAGAAAATGGTTACTGTTGCGTTCTAGTGGAGCTCTATGTATAAGCAGGCTGGCTGAACCCTTCAGTTCAGTTCTGTTCTGGCCTGTGAATAAGCAAGAGCTGTTTGAAGAATCGCTGTGTTGTCGGATATGTTCACCCACAACTTAACATATAGGCCCTGGGGCTTTGTATTTTAGACCAATTAAGATGGTGGCTTGCCACTGCAGGTGGGACTTGCGTGCCATTGCAAAGGTGTGGGGACAAGAGGTGTGTTGAATGCTGCTGCGGCTGCAGCCATAGCAACACTAGCAGCAGAAAAATTCAGCGCAGATCGTGCACCGGTGGCTGGAGGGTTTGTGTCACTAGGAGCAAGAATCTCTTTATGCCTGGTGCCCTGAACATGGCCAGTGTGCATGGCCAGTTATGGAAGTTGTAGCCCTACAACCAGGGCCAGATTTAGGTTTGATGAGGCCCTAAGCTGCTGAAGGTAATGGGGCCCTTTCTATGTCCAGCTGTCTTTTGTCAACAATAAATGATCACTGTTTTTTGTTGTTGAATATATGCTACATAGGGACTTGCCAATCAGAAGCTCGGTGGTTCAAATCCCTGTGACGGGGTGAGCTCCCATTGCTCGGTCCCTGCTCCTACCAACCTAGCAGTTCGAAGGCACGTCAAAGTGCAAGTAGATAAATAGGTACCGCTCTGGCGGGAAGGTAAACAGCGTTTCTGTGCGCTGCTCTGGTTCGCCAGATGTGGCTTAGTCATGCCGGCCACATGACCCGGAAGCTGTACGCCAGCTCCCTCGGCCAATAAAGCGAGATGAGTGCCACAACCCCAGAGTCAGTCACGACTGGACCTAATGGTCAAGGTTTTTTTTAGCCTTTACCTTTTTATATGCTATATGGTAATTTATGGACCTCATAGGTATCTAAAATACATACCAAAGTATGTATTTTATCAAAGTACTGTAACTGTTTAACTGAAATACAATTAAGAAGAAGTATATTAATAGTGAATTTGGGGGGGGGGGCAAGAGAGTGGGACCCTAAACTATAGCTTGTTTAGCTTATATGTAAATCCAGCACTGCTGCAACAACTGGAGGCCCACCAGTGCATCACCCCTGGATTAAAATTTCTCTCTTGGAAAAACCTCCTTCAAATGATTGTCATCATAGTTTGGAAGGGAATGATCTTTAGATCAAGCCATGGTTGCACAGTGCCATTTAAGCCGTTAAATAAAACTATTAAACCACTTTCCAATCTGTTTTACTGTTATCACCTCAAGCAAAGGGAAACGTAGCATAGAAAACGTTTTCATCCACCATTCCTTCCCGGGTGCGGAGCGGGGAATTCGGTTCTGGAAAAGCGGGCGTGGTGAGGTCCCGATCCGGCCACCCTCGCGCCACACTGCAGCCTCCTGTGGTTGAAAAGACATGTTTCCTTTAAGTTACAGATAAGCATGTGTAAAGTGGCTAAACTGGGCTCTGGAATTTCCCTGGGAATAAATATATAACAGACGTGCAATTAATATACCGGTTGCTGCCTGCAAAATTAAGGGGGTTTAAGGGGCGCAAAATGAGTCTCCACCCCAGTAGAAAAAGTAGCAATGCAATGCTCTTCCTTCCACTAGACTGAGCTTGCATGCTGCTAAGGGTTTTGCAGCAAAAGAGCAGAGGCGCCTGCTTGCTTTTGCAGCAAAGTGCAAAGGGTTCAGGCGGTGCACCAGAAGTGTGCACAGGAGCCTTGCACGCACCAGCTGCAATCCTGCACGCGCAGCTCCCTCGGAGTATAAGTGCACGCTCCTGGAAGCAACGGGAAGCTGTTGTTGCCCCCCACCCCCCTTGCAAATTTTGCAGGCGTGGGATGCTAAAAGGTCGAAAGCCCCCTACCCTCCCATGCTAGAGTCCCGATCTGCCCATGGCCGAGCGCGTGCACTCTGACCCTCTGGCAGGAGTACTGGCGCCTGCCGAGGAAGCCCCCTGTGCCCTTGCAGGGAGGCGCGGGCTGGGCCTTGCACAGGGCAGCCCCGGGAGCAGGTGGGGGGCGGAGCTGGCGCCGTCGGGTGCCCGCTTCCCTCCTTGCAACGGGCGTCCTTGGCGAAACTCCTGCTCCTTGCGCAAAGCTGCTGCGCTCGGCTCTGCAAGGAAGGTTGCGCGCACCAGAGCAGCCGCTGGGCACCAGGGGCGCCTCGAGGGCCTCGACGCCTCTGTTTAAAACTGGGCACACAGATTAACTGGTCCTTGAGACATAATCCCCGCTGCAGAAAAACAGGAGCAATTGAACCCCACACGGTCAAATCAGTCGTCCCCACAGAAGAAATGCCAAACGAGTCCTCCTTCAACAAGCCGTCGGCCCAGTCGGAGCATGCCGGCCAGGGGGGTAAGGTGGGCACCTTCGGGAAATCCTCTGGCCTGGCGGCCGCAGGGACCACTGGCAATGCCGGGGGTCCGGCTCAGAGTCCGGCTGGCGCGGCCGCCCCGTCGGGGAAGAAGTCCCCCCGGCTGCCCAAGTGCGCGCGGTGCAGGAACCACGGCTACTCCTCGCCCCTGAAAGGGCACAAGCGCTTCTGCATGTGGAGAGACTGTCAGTGCAAGAAGTGCAGCCTGATCGCCGAGAGGCAGCGGGTGATGGCCGCCCAGGTGAGCAGAAACCTCCCGGGGGGGACGAGATGCGGGGAGACCCCCTTCCCGCCCCATAAGGATGCCCGGGCCGTTTGCGCGCAGCTCTGGCTTGCAATGCGGCAGGTGGAGTCCCAGGGAAGTGAGCGGGCGAGCCAGCTTTGCATTTAGAAAGACTCGGGTCCATCCCTGCTCCTCCTTCTCAGGAGTAAGGCCCACGGATAGCACTGGGCCTTTCTCCCTGGTACGGATTTGCAACTCCAAATACTTTTTTCCTGGATTGTTCAGACACTTTAGGGTGTGTGCGTCATGATTTCTAAAATTAAGGATCCAGTGACAGATCATCTAATGGAAAGGCTGCAATGGTATGCTGGTTTTCCTGGGAGTAAGCCATACTGAACACAGCCAAGCTTACTTCTGAGTAAGATGGTGCTAAAAAGCCCACCGTTCATTGCCAGATTTGAAGCTACCTTGATAATATCTGAAAATGCATCACATCCCGTTATATTAAAAGAAAAAATTATGTTACAGTTGTTAAAACAACAAATGGAGTTTGCTTATTTGTTAGTTAAAATAATATCCATCATGCGATTTCTCTCTGTCGTCTCTGAGTCTTTCTTCCCCGCCCTTGCATATCAGGATTTTGAGCTTATATTTTGTAGACGGTTATCCATGAAGAACTTATGAATAACGGCTCCATCTTATTTTGCTATATCTACTGATGAAAAAATATATATTAGAATTTGTGTATGTGATGTAAAAATAGAGGGGAAAGGGTTGAATGTTGTTAAGGGAAATCTCTAAACTTAAAAATCACATTGGATTTTGGGAAGATTTGTCATTTGCGTTCTAGAAAGGTATATGGCTACACTAAAAAGTGCACATAGAAGATGTTAAAAGTGTTCTGTTGTGCAAATGGTAGTTCATGTCCCGCAATTCTATATCCATTTACCTGGGAGAAGCTTCCACTGAAGCCCGTGGGACTTGATTCTAAGTAGGCACATGTAGGAATGCGCTGAGAGTCGAGGGGAAACTTCAACTTCCATGATGAAGACAATTGAAAGAAACAAAAACTCTCAATTTCAAGCGCTGTTTTTATTCAGCAGACATTTTAGGATTTGGGATTCTTGCAAGTAGGTTGGCTTTAATGGTTATATATGAGCAAAAATATTTCAATTTTTTTTCTCTGGCCTTGTGCCATTAACTCATTTAGAATACTTCAGGAATGAAAAGCACAAAAAAAGGGAAAACAACCCAAGGTGTTGAGTTGCAAATTGGTGTGTAAATACCACTCAAATCAATACATTGTTGACTTGTTCTTTCTCTTCCCATTATAAAGCTGTTCTCCCTCCATTTAAAATGCTATGTAATAACTAGACCTGATGCAAAATCGGTTGGAAAAGATCTGCTACAAATGTTTTCAAAGTTCCCAGTTTAAGAGCGTTTTGAAAGTTTCAGCCACCAGTCCTTAGATAACAAGTAGCCGACATTCAAATCGCAGTTAAACTAAGATATTTGAATTTCTGTGGGTTTCCCATTAACCTAAATAATAGGCATCATCTCTCTCTTAATAGTTCTTAATACATTTAAAAAATACCAGTGATTATACATACACACACACACACAATATTAAACCAGATCTCAGAATAGAGATGTAGGAATAGCCATCTTTTTCGGTAATAATACATTCGCCTATACTTTATTTCTAAGCTGGCTTGTGCTAGGACCTTAGTATGGATTATATTACTGTGATTTCTCTTTGCTCACTTGTTAAGGAGAAAAACAGAGACTGTCCCATATTTCCTTACGTATTCTTCCTTTCAAAAAGACACTCTTCCCAACATTTAATTCTGCTCTGCTCCAAAATCACCCATGCCATTTCTTTCAAGCATTCCAGAGGAAACACTGCTTGATTGTAAAACACACATAGCAAAAAAACCTCAAATCAGTTTACAAAGAGAAAAACAACAAAAAATTATATTTAAAACAATCTTGAGAGAGATTAAAAATAATCAAATCACGTTAATTAGTAATATAACTTGTTAACCTCAGTCCTAAAGCAAGCCCCCCACTGGATTAGGTCCTTTATTCAAGAAACCTCTACTGTTATTTTTTTTCTGCAGCTGTTCCTTTTCTTCTAGAGGAACTACGCAGATATCCGAGCAGAATCGGAGAACTCTGGATTTCAGTAGTAGTTTCCACCTTTTATTGGAGTGAATTTGATTCTCTCCACACACCCGGGCCTGAATTTGCCATAATTCTAGGTGCAATCCAGAATTCACTGAAGCAAAGGAAATCTTTTCCTTGTTGCCTTTGGTTAGGAGTCCTGAGTCCTGATGATGGTGATTTTATTTGCACCCTGCTCGTCTGACTGGATTGCCCCAGCCCCTCTGAGCAGCTTCCAACGTATACAAAAACATTATTATTTTTTTTAATTTCCCTATGTGAACTTCCAGTTTTGCATGCAACTTTCTGCATGCATGCAGACAAATATCATAAATGAGGAAAGGTGTATTTGTGTGTGTTGCCGCCCTTCCCCCAGCCTCCTTTTGTGCTGGTGCATGCAAACTGTTTAAAATGCCGTTCTGGTTTTGCTCTTGGCATTTCCCATCAAAGTTGCTGCCGTCATCGTTCTTTCAATCTGGAGAGGAAACACCATTTTGCCCCTTTTCTTGTGGGATGTGAAACACAAGAGCAGCCAAGTACAACATTCCTAGAGTGAACATGTTTACACATGGGGAGGAATGTTTGTCCAGCCAGCAGGTAAACTTCCTGTTTCCTTCTTGGCTGGGACAGACTTCCTCTGCATGTGACTAGAGGTGGGTGTGGCCTCACCTGTGCAGGTAACGACAAAAGCACAGGGCAGGGCAGCCATCTCTCTCTTTTTGACTACATGCATCGAAGAAGCAACATCTGCTTAGCCAAAGATGCTCTCTTGGTAAGAGAGGACAAAAGGTCTGTCTCCTTCTGAGATAGTTTCCAGGTGTATGTTACTTTTCTAAGCTAAGTCTGCCTTCTGGGATCCGATTGTGAACAGAATGTGAGTAAACTCTTTTTATACTTTCATAGAAGACTGTATCGTGTCTTATCTTTTATGAGGGAATAAGGGGAAAATACCAGAACAGTTATTATAGAGGCTTTAGCGAGCCTGAGCAAACGCATCCGCTGCAAGTTTTAAAAGGGGAATGTTACTCTGCTAAATTGTGAACTTGTTAACACAAGTTGGAAAGGTTATTATCAAACAGTATATCATCTCCTGCATCCCTGAACATTCCCACATCTCTTTCTCAGGTTGCCCTGCGAAGGCAGCAAGCTCAGGAAGAGGAGCTGGGCATCAGCCACCCCATCCCATTGCCCAGCGCCACGGAAATGTACGTGAAGAAAGAGAGCAACGCCAGCGGGGGCCCTTCCTGCCTCTTGTTGGAGAGTGCCAGCCCACCACTGCCCACCACGTCAGCTTCCGCGGTGCCAACCTCGTCCACAGGTAATCGCAATGCCAAAGGACCCGGCCCTCACCCCGTAAGATGGCAGTATTTAGAGGCTCTTCCAAGCCAAATAGGAAGCCATCGCCATTTTCATCCATTTAGTTTTTCATTCAGGAGCATAACCATGTGCTGCCTCACACCAGGTGAGATCATTTGTCCATCTACCCATGGCCGGATTAAGGTTTGACAAGGGAGGCCCTAAGCTCCTGAAGGTGATGGGGCTCTTTCTATGTCCATCTGTCCTTTGTCAAGAACAAATCATCACGGTTTCTTGTGATGAATACATGCTATATGGTAATTTCTGGATCGCATCTGAGGGATGCGGGTGACGCTGTGGTGTAAACCACAGAGCCTCTTGCCGATTGGAAGGTCGGCGGTTCGAATCCCCTCGATGGGATGAGCTCCCGTTGCTCGGTCCCAGCTCCTGCCAACCTAGCAGTTCGAAAGCACATCAAAGACCAAGGTACGGCTCCAGCGGGAAGGTAAACGGTGTTTCTGTGCGCTGCTCTGGTTCGCCAGAAGCAGATTAGTCATGCTGGCCACATGACCCGGAAAAACTGCGAACAAACATCGGCTCCCTCAGCCAGTAAAGTGAGATGAGCGCCACAACCCCAGAGTCGTTCACGATTGGACCTAACGGTCAGGGGTCCTTTACCTTTACCTTTAAGAGGTATCTCAAGCCATTTGCACATGTTGCTGTGCAACCAGTCCATGCAGAATGTAGGCACCCTATATATATAGAAAGGACAATCCAGTGATATTTGAGGGAGCAGGCAAGCAGTCGGGACCCATGACTTATATCACAGGAGCCTATACAACACAAAACATGGTTGCTGTATGTAGGTTTTATTTTATTTGGTTTTTTTATCTTATATTTTGGAAATGTACATCCAGGTTTTTTTCTCTTTAAATTTGTTGGGGCCCCCAAGAGAGTGGGGCCCTAAGCTAGAGCTTGTTTAGCTTATACATAAATCCGGCACTGCATCTACCCTGGTATTACAGACTCTGGCCGGCAGCTGCTCTCCGTATTCCCAACAGAGAGAGATCTTTTCCTGCTAGCTGACTATTTATTAAAGAGATGCCAGGGATCTGGGATCTTTCTTCATGTGCAGCATATGCTCTGCTTATGCGCGGCATCCTGTATCCAAACGAAGTCATCTGCAGTGTGTTTGTGCAGTTTGTGAGAGAGTGTGGCATGCACACCTCATATATTTCTCCCACAGGAGAATGCTCCCGGTTGTTATTAGACAGAAACAACGTTGTTTTTGGGGAAGGGGATAAATACGGTGTGGTCTCCACCATCCGGACCAGCAGGACATAGTTGATTTCCCACAGCAAGTATGAAGTGGGACACACACACACACACACACACGGGGCAGCACTCCTCGCTTTGATTTTGTGCTGCACCGTGCCGTCCATGTTGTATTGTGGCATGTTCCCAGGCAGCCATTTTGTGCCTGGAACCCTCAGCGATGTTTGCCAAATTGCGGAATGTGCCATCTGGTCAAAAAGGGTTCAGGAGGCTTACAGGGACTGCAAGATCTGTGTCGTGCTCTCTACTGTTGCTACACAGATATTGGGGGGCAGCTGCACATTATGCTTCAGGCAGGTGCCTTTTTACAGGTGTGCAGCTCAAATATGTGCATTTTTCCTCAGAGGTGGGCTCCGCTGGGTTCAAGGGAGCCTTGCTTCCGGAGAAATGCGGTAGCATAGCTGTCAACTTTTCCCTTTTCTTGCGAGGAATCCTATTCGGAATAAGGGAATTTCCCTTAAAAAAAGGGAAACGTTGACAGCTATGGTGCTTTAGGCAGCCTGAGAATATTGTGGGATTTGATGGGAAGGAGACTGTCGGCATCGAATTATTCACTGCCGCCGAACAAATATGAGCACCCGCAATTCTTGCTCAGTAGGTCTGTTGATTTCCACGGGGGTCAGAATTCCTTTCTGACATTTCCAGAGTAGCAGCGGCTTCAATTTCACCTTGTCGGGATCCCTGCGCCCCCCCCCCCTCCTTGCCGCCCTGAGGTCTAGCAGTTTTTCTTGCAAACTTCATCACACCGAACATAGTTTACAGGGAGAGGAATAGGATGTGAAGGAGCCACACAAATCATACAAGGTACCGGGGAAAAAAGTCTTTTTCTTACTGTATCCATTTTATTGGCAGGTCAGAAATATTACAGCGCATTGAGAGGCCAGAGACAATTTTTCTAGGCTCTGGTGACATGCAGTTCTTCAGGAAAATAAAAAAGCAGGCCGGGAAGCCGTGGTGCCTTGCCAGCATGCACATACCTCATTGTAGTCATGGTTATTTTAAAAGGAGTTTGCCTGAGTTGGGGGGAAGAATAGGAAAAAGCTGCAGTAGGGCCTGAACTTTAGGTCGGTGGGAAACGCTCTGGAATTGTGCATCCCTGTTCTCCAGAAACTTGCTCCCAAGCAATTGTGCTTGGAATTGCAGCCTTAACATGTGGGCAGTTTATGATGGTCAAGCGCCAAAATAAGGGCCACCACTTGCAGGAATTCAGGGTAAATCTGTTTAAACAGGTATGGATTAATATCCTTGTTGAACGATGGGGATGGGATGCCCGTGGAAGCCTCTAACCCACTTTCCTAGCTAATGCTAGAGGAAAATTTGAACCAAGCATTTTTGCATTGGGATAGTCTGCTGGACCTGAGGGTCATATTCGACGTGCGGCATTAATCTGTCACCTGGAAGAAGTGAGCATGTGGGTCCTTTTAAAGAGCAAAAGTAGTTGAACTGAGATACAGTGGACACTCAGGTTGCGAACGTGATCTGTGCGGGAAGCATGTTCGCAACCCGCAGTGCCATGTCTGCACACGCACAGGTTGCGATTTGGCACTTCTGTGCATGCACAAAGCGCGATTTAGCACTTCTGCGCAAGTGCCAAAACCCTGAAGTAATCCGTTCCACTACTTTGGGGTTCAGCGCGGTGCGCAACCCAAAATCATGCAATCCAAAGCGTTTGTAACCCGAGGTATGACTGTACTTGATGGAGACGAGGTGTGTGTGTGGCGGGGAATTAATGGTCTAATTCTTTGGCGATCCCTCGTAGCCGAGTAAGATTGTCTTCCATGAACATGGTTTTAACAGTCTGTAAATGACTGTGGAGGCCAATTCTGGATTCTCTCGTGGCCTACAAAGAATTGATAAATCACATGTGAAAGGTTTATACTTTCAAACACACCCCAAGTCTTCATTTCCAAGTACGCTATTTTGATTTGTTTGAATATATAATTTCATTAATTGGATCTATTTTTATCAATTAGTTGTATAATCTTACATTTCTAGAAACAAAGACTTTTCCATAGGAAAATATAGCAGTGGAGAATTCTTCCTTCCCCATCACTGGTAACTTGGGCCTTGTAAAAATCACACTCAAGCCCTGTGGGTGCTCCAATGGCCACAGACAACTTCCGGAACAACCATGTTCTATATTAACATTGGGCATTTAAAGGGCACGTGGTTCTAGGCCTCATGGAACTTGGTTGCCCCAGATATAAGGTAAAGGGACCCCTGACCATTAGGTCCAGTCGCGGCCGACTCTGGGGTTGTGGCGCTCATCTCGCTTTATTGGCCGAGGGAGCCGGCGTACAGCTTCCAGGCCATGTGGCCAGCATGACTAAGCCGCTTCTGGCGAACCAGAGCAGCGCACGGAAACGCCGTTTACCTTCCCACCGGAGCAGTACCCATTTATCTACTTGCACTTTGACGTGCTTTTGAACTGCTAGGTTGGCAGGAGCAGGGACCGAGCAATGGGAGCTCGCCCCGTCACGGGGATTCGAACCCCTGATCTTCTGATCGGCAAGTCCTGGGCTCTGTGGTTTAACCCACAGCGCCACTCTCATCCCTTGCCCCAGATATGCACATGGGGAATTAGTGGGTTGAAAATCAGACTTTTAACGTGATTATTAAGATGTCATTGAGAAGACTTGTCTCTCAGCCCTTTTCTTTCTTGCCATATTGACTCTGAACATGTGGTCCTCTGTGGATGTTCGGAAGTGGTACGTGTCGTCCCATCCCTCGGTCTTTTAATCAGCTCCTTGGAAACACCGATTCCAGAGTTCCTGGCTAAGGAGAACAAATGGAGTCTGCTAGACCTGAGCCTTAAAGCCACCGTACAGTTCGTCCAGGGTACAGTTTGTACAAAATAAATAACAAAAACAGAGAGAGTCTCACCCAGTCTCTCTCCAGTTTTCTTGAAATCCTACTTTGGAATCCAGCCCTGAGTTGCTGTTTTTTTTTTGAATATCTTATTATGAAAGGTGGGCATAGATAAATCTGAGCAGATCAAGAGACGGGTGACAAAAATGATGTACGGCTTGTAGAAAAAGAGACTGCGGGTTGATATAACCAGTCTATAAATATTTGAGAGGTAATAATAGGGAGGAGGGGAGGGATTATTTACAGTGTTTGAGGCAATAACAAAGAGCAGTGGCTTGAAACTGAAAAAAAACCCTAAAAGCACAAGGAAAATAATTTAATTAAAAGACACTTCCTTTCCTAACTAGAAATGCAATTAGGCAGTTGAATGGCCTGCATGGGGGAAAGCAAGTTCTTCAAGCATCATTGCTGGAGGGATTTAAGATAATTGCCTGGGGTGGTGCTGAAGCCAACTCTTTAGACTTGCAGAGGTTATATATTTCTGCTTACCACCCCGGCCAAAGGTAGCTGATTAGCCATATTCAACTTTGCTGTGCAATAGACCAAACTGGGCTGTGTCCGAATGAGGGTGAATGGATTGTCTGAGGGTCTGGAAGAAAAGCAGGAGCTGTGGGTGCTTGCTCTGGAGAAGATAAGTTGTAGAGGATAGCAAACTTATATACATTAAGGGTTGTCAGAGAAGATGGACCAGGCATGTTATGCGTTGCTGCAGGGGGAAGAATGAGCAGGGAAGCAAATTTCATCTAAACATTGGGTGGGGAACCAACTTAATGGTATGAGCTGTTCATCCAGTGGAACAGACTGCCTATGAAGATGATGGAGATACTCAAGGCTAGATGGCCACCAGTAAGAGATGCTGTGGTTGCATCCTTTATGGTTCTTCTTTGGTGATCCAAGTGAGATTGTCTTCCATAAACATGGTTTTAACAATGGGTCCGTAAGTGACTGTGGAGGCCAATTCTGGAACCACACGGTGGGGACATTGGTTTCCGGGTGGGAGTCGATCACAGTGTGGATTTGCCAAGTGTGTCTTCCTCTTAGCACATTTCTCCCTTGCGTCCTGAGTTTGAGTGTCTTCAAAACCCATGACAACTTTGGTCAAGGCTGTTCTCCAACTGGAGCGCTTGCAGGCCAGTGTTTCCCAATTGTTGGTGTTTATACTACATTTTAAAAGATTTGTCTAGAGACAGTCTTTGAACCTCTTTTGTTGACCACTAGAATTACACTTTCCATTCTTAAGTTTGGAATAGAGTAGTTGCTTTGGAAGATGATCATCAGACATCCGCACAATACGACCAGTCCAACGAAGTTGATGTTGAAGAATCATTGCTTCGACACTGGTGATCTTTGCCTCTTTCAGTACACTGACATTAGTTTGCCTGTCTTCCCAAGCGATGTGCAAAAAATTTCGGAGAACCCCTTGATGGAATCTTTCAAGGAGTTGGAGATGGCGTTTATACTATTTGTTCCAAATGTTCTGCATTTGTAAGCAATATTTTGCAATGGGGAAGACTTGGAATGACCTTAGGGCTGTGGGGCACTTTGCACATGCCACATGTCTGAAGCACATTCCCTCCTCCACACAGGGTTTGTTAAGAGTCCTGGGAGTGCTATCTCTACGGATTCCTTGAAGAGAAAGACGCGCTGTAATTGCATGATGCGCACACATCCACTGACAATGCCAAAGCTAGCTGGAGGTTTTTGCGATTGTAATGTCCAAACACAATCCCTTTTCAGCAATACTTGGGTGTGTGAAAAGGAAGTGCAGGGCTTTCCAAAGCTGGTTCTCAAGCTAATTATTTTTTTTTGGACTACAGTTCCCATAATCCCTGACCACTGGTCCTGCTAGCTAGGGATGGTGGGAGTAGTTCAGAAGCAGCTGGAGACCCAAGTATGGAAAGCCCTGGAGTGCTTTGCAGAGCTAAAGTCAATCTCTTACTTCGCCTCTTTGGGCTGGAGTCTGTGCACATCTTCCCATTGAACATAGAGGGGCTCACTTCTGAGTAGGCATGCCAGAGAAGCGAAAAAGGCAACAAGAACAAAGAAAAGGTTTTTCACCAGTTGCTGGAAAGTTTAGTTTCGTCCCTCTACACACTGTTTGTAGAACAGACGAGGTAACTACGAGGAGTAAGAGCTAGTAGCCGTTAATAGTGCCCAATATTTTAATTGGGCCTGAGAATTTTTTAATTGATTACATTGAGCTGATTAGTAGTGAATGTTGCCTCACTCACTGGCACCATTCTCAGAGTGCCAGGATCGGCCATATAATAATAATTTATAATAATAATTTATTATTTCTACCCCTCCCATATCACCTGGGAACGCTTTGCTAAAAAGGAAGAAAGCTGATTCTGTTTTAAATTGGTCGTGATTAATTCTGAGCAAAGGGAAAGCATAGAGAGATAAATCTATTTCTAGGATAGAGCATAAGTTTGATTGATGATCACATTTTAAACTAACTTGTTTTTAGTGTCACTTCCAAATGCAAAGTCTTTGCATTTGTAACTTGGGTCTCTCATTTGTGTTTTCTGTATCTTTGCATCCGTTTTTACTTTTTCTCATCAGCAGCTCTGAGCTGCAAAGCTCACCAATTGCCCCCGTCTGCTTTATTTCAGCTTTGAGCGGGATGTTCCCTGCCTTGCCATTTTCTGCTTTTTAGAAACCACCTGGGCTTCTTTCATCATGTTGCTGCTAATGAAGTGGCCTCTTGTGAGTTCCTATCAGTTGCCACCTCCCTTAGTTTATTTTTAGTGTGAGCTATAATGATTTTATCCTAGTCGTATTTTCTCCAAGGCCTTCGCTTGCAGATACTTGAACAGCTCATACTCCCCTCTCAATATTGCCTTTGATATTCCCTTAATGAAATTTGTTCCATTCTGATTGTAACCACACTGGTTTTGTTTCTCCCCCTGAAGGTTTTTTGGTTGTTGTAGGTTTTTTTTTTTTTGCTTTGGGATTGTAAGAGGCATTATTGCCAGGCTTTTCTGCTGCCTTAACTACAAATCTTCATTTCCAGAATATCCAGATGGTCTTGCACTCGTAGTCTATTAGATGACAACAACACCCTTAGGGTTCAGTTTACGTGTGGCTCTATCATTTATCTTCCCCACCATGTAGCACATTGTGTAACACACGCTAGTCCCCATATATTTTACTTTTGGGACAGGTTTTGATTTTGAGTGGGAAACTGGCTAGAAAGGAGAAGGCCACACTGGTACTTCTTGCCGGCAGATGACGGAACTAGGCATAACGTTTAGTTTTGGCATTGCATGGGCCAAACATCAAGGATTTTCTATCACTGCAGCAATGGCAGAACTAGGTTGAAAAGTACCCTTTCCTATTTCAGGCTTCTTCTTCTTCCTTGGCAATCACTCGTAGCCGAGTAAGATTGTCTTCCATAAACACGGTTTTAACAATGAGTCCGTAAGTGACTCTGGAGGCCAATTCTGGATCCACATGTCCTTCCACAGTGGGGACATTGGTTTCCAGGCGGGAGTTGATCACGGTGTGGATTTGCCAAGCATTACTTCCTCTTAGCACGTTTCTCCCTTGCGTCCTGAGTTCGAGTGTTTTCAAAGCCCATGACACCTTTGGTAAAGGCTGTTCTCCAATTGGAGCACTCACAGGCCAGTGTTTCCCAGTTGTCAGTGTTTCTACTACATTTTTTTTAGATTTGCCTTGAGAGTGTCTTTAAACCTCTTTTGTTGACCACCAGCATTGCACTTTCCATTTTTAAGTTTGGAATAGAGGAGTCGCGTTGGAAGATGATAATCAGGCAAGTCCAACGAAGTTGATGTTGAAGAATCATTGCTTCAACACCGGTGGTCTTTGCTTCTTCCAGTACACTGGTATTAGTTCCCCTGTCTTCCCAGGCAGGTAGAGCAGAAGAGCTGCCAATAATACAGACATATATTGGATTTGGAAACCCTTCTGGTTTCATGCATACCTCTTTTCCCCAGCCCTAGATTTTCATTGGAACCATTGTGGGGAGATTTAGGGAGAACTGGGTCTGTCCAGTGTGCCCAATCTTCCCCATCCCATGTGGCCCACGTTTGACATACAGACAGGACTACCCACTTGCCATCAACCCAAGATAGCAGCAATGACACCAGGTTTACTTTATTGGGCTTACGAGAGCCATGTGGAAACTGTTTTTAAATTCCCTGATGTGCCGGGTGTGTGTGTGCTAATCTGCAGTGCCTAATTGCTCAGTAATTAACGTTGTACGGCGATCCCTAATGGGAGAACTCTTGACACCTTGATATAATTAGTAGAAGCAATGATATAATGGGAAGCAGCTCATTCCTGGAGACGGGGACTGCAGTCGGCGGAGGTGCCAACTTATCGCTGATGGGCGGGGGGGAAAGGCTCTTCGTTTTTCCACTCTATTTAAAACACAACTGAGCGTTGTTCCCGGCAGAAGGGATAAACCTTGAGAAACACTTGAGCTGAAGCCATTGACGTCTTTCTAGATAAAGCCAGTGTCCGCCCACAGACGGCTCTCTTCTCTCTTGCCAATAGGCCTTGCATGGGTACCTGATAATAGTCACAGAAACAGCACTGCTATGGCCTGAATATCACATATTTTCTTTGGAGTTTCAAAGGAAGTTGTCATTGGTTGCTTTGCTTTGTTGGATGCTGACCAGGTTGGTCGTGGAGAGAAGAAACCATGATGGAGCAAGAACTAGCAAGTGCAAAAGTGCCTTTTTAAATAGGGACCTGGCCCAGGAAGGAGTGTCATGCCGTTTTATTCCATATAAGGAAAAGGTAAAGGATCCCTGGAGGGATGCGGGTGGCGCTGTGGGTTAAACCACAGAGCCTAGGGCTTGCCAATCAGAAGGTCGGCGGTTCAAATCCCCGCGATGAGCTCCCGTTGCTCAGTCCCTGCTCCTGCCAACCTATCAGTTTGAAAGCATGAAGTGCAAGTAGATAAATGGGTACCACTCTGGCGGGAAGGTAAATGGCGTTTCCGTGTGCTGCTCTAGTTCGCCAGAAGCGGCTTAGTCATGCTGGCCACATGACCCGGAATCTGTACGCCAGTTCCCTTGGCCAGTAAAGCGAGATGAGCGCTGCAACCCCAGAGGCGTCCGTGACTGGACCTAACGGTCAGGGGTCCCTGTACCTTTACTTTAAAGGACCCTTGGATGGTTAAGTCCAGTCGAATTTGACTACGGGGTACGCCACCCATCTCTGCTTCAGGCTAAGGGAGCCAGCATTTGTCCACAGACAGCTTTCCGGGTCATGTGGCCAGCAGGACTAAACCACTTCTGTCACAACGGGACATCGTGATGGAAACCCGAGAGCACAGAAACACCGATTACCTTCCCGCCACTGTGTTACCTATTTATGTACTTGCACTGGGATGCTTTCAAACTGCTAGGTTGGCAGGAGCAGGGTCCGAGCATTGGGAGCTCACCCTGTTGCGGGATTCAAACCGCTGGGCTTCTGATCGGCAAGCCCAAGAGGCTCAGTGGTTTAGACCCCAGCGCCACCTGCATCCCGGTATATATTCCATGCATTTATACCATAAGCCAAGACACTATATAAAACCAGCAACCTCTTACTTTGCTGCCTACAGGATAGTGTACATTGATTCTATTTTATTTCTCCACTAATGGAATTTTTGTCTTACGGCAACACCATGTCTTCATGTATTCATATTAGGCTACTAAGATTGAACAAGGAAAATCTTCTTCTGCATGCGCTTGCAGAATTGCAGATTTTTAACGTGGGACGTGTCTGGAGTGGATAATGTTAAGACGCAGCCCAGCCTGAGTTGAGCTTGGCAGGGAAAATATATTTTGATCGCCTTGCAGCTGACTTGCTAGCTGGACTGTCAGGTGTTTTGCAGGTGGGAGAGATATTTGGATCCTTTGCCCCGTGCACTGTTGCCCATGTGTCATTCTGTGTGCATTTTAAACATTTGAAAAGTCCCTGACCTTTAGCTTGAGGTGTGACAAAAACACACATTGGACCAGTAGCCCAAATGCGGATGTTCGACGCGAACAATTCTGGAAGGTGTCTTGTCCTGCCCCTAAAATTTGGCAGTGGGTACAAGTAACATTTCTGACTCCTGAGCAATGCGGCACACCCGATTGGGGCCCCCAGGATAAATCACACGCTTAAACAATTTACTGCCCACTTTTGTATGTAGGGAGAGTAGAGCTCTTAAAGGTCAAAAAAGCTTCCTTGATAACATAATGCAGTGAGCTGTAACTGCATCAAATCCGGGGGGTTGTAGAGCAGCCCAGGAGAAATAATTATGCCTGGTAATGGGTAATTACAGATAATGGCTCTTTTTGGGGGTGGGGAAAAACACACACACACCCAGCCTAGTCTGGAATGAATATTGCGTAGTACATTAACTTTATGGTAAGCTACAAGTTCAGCACTGAAACAGCACAAGTTGCAAGGAGAATTGGTTTTATTTTGTTTTATTTAAAGGCAAGGCTTATAGGTGGTGGTGATGGGGAGACACAAGCAGAACGCCAAGCTTCTGTGCCCCCCCCTTCCTCCCCATGCCGCCGTTGGGAAACGCAGCCTTGATTTTGCCTCCGGAAAATGCTGGCAGCGAGGGGCTCAGCAACAAGAATTGCTCTGTCATGATAGGTCTGGTGGGAGAAACACACATTGTTCCCCCGGTTTCTGATTATGACTTTAGGGAGTTGTTTCACAGCAGCCTCAATTCAAGGCTCTTGTCTGACCTCAGCGGCAGCCGGTTGCTGCAGCCCGAAGTACAGGCAGGTCTGTTATGGAGGGAGGGAGGATGCTTCAAAGCCGGGGGGGGGGGGGAGCATGCTGGGAAATGGTTGAGTCAAGATCAGTCGTCTTGGTACTCAGTCAGATTGCGGGGTTTGTTTGTTTTTTCTTATTTTGCAACTTTACCAAAGAGTCTTAGTGTTGGCAATTCTGAATTCAAAGGCTTCCATCTCAGATCTGGGGTTCTGTGAATTCCCATGCAAACAGTGCCTTAACATTGCCATCCAAATGTCCAGAACAGGAGACCAGCAGGAGCAGACACTCTGTCCCTTTTCCAGCTTAGCATAGAATTGAAGAGTTGGAAAGGGACCCCAGGGTCATCTAGTCCAACCTGCTGCAATGCAGGAATTGAAGCATCCATGATAGACGGCTGTCCAACCTCTGCTTGAAAAACTCCCAGGGAGGAGGGTCCACCAGCTCCCGAGGGAATCTGTTCTACAGTTGAACAGTTATCACCCTCGGAAAGCTGTTCCTGATGTTTATCCGGAATCTCCTTCCTTGTAACTTGAAGCCATGGGTTCGAGTCCTACCTCCCAGAGCAGGAGAAAACAAGCTTGCTCCATCTTCCATGAAGTGCTTCAAGATGGGTGTACTATCTCCTCCCTGTCTCCTCGTGTTTGCAATGGTAGCTGGCCAGCTCGGTCCTTCAGAGAAGTTGATTAATCTGATTTAGGGATTTCACACAAACTCGCATGAACTCCACACTCCATAGCACACACCACAACACACACGTAACTAGCTGTAAAGTAACATAACATGGTATGTAATAAAACTGTAATTTTAATCATCATATCAAAAAGCACAGTCCCTGATGGCAACATATCGTATCTTCTGTATGTATTAGTATCGTAAAGTCCAAGGATTGTCAAGTCGTAATGAGGCAATGCAATGACAATCCTAGACAGCATCTTAAAAAGCTGAGACATCACCTTTCTGACAAAGGTCCGTGTAGTTAAAGCTATGGTTTTCCCAGTAGTAATGTATGGAAGTGAGAGCTGGACCATAAAGAAGGCTGATCGCCAAAGAATTGATGCTTTTGAATTATGGTGCTGGAAGAGATCAAACCTCCATTCTGAAGGAAATCATCCCTGCGTGCTCACTATAAGGAAAGATCCTGAAGCTGAGGCTCCAAGACTTTGGCCACCTCATGAGAAGAGAAGACTCTCTGGAAAAGACCCTGATGCTGAGAAAGATGGAGGGCACAAGGAGAAGGGGACGATGAGATGGTTGGACAGTGTTCTCGAAGCTACCAGCATGAGTTTGACCAAACTGCGGGAGGCAGTGGAAGACAGAAGTGCCTGGCATGCTCTGGTCCATGGGGTAACAAAGAGTCGGACACAAGTAAACGACTAAACAACAATGAGGCAATAGTGGTGTTTGTTGACCATAGCACACACAGCAGCGATCCATGTGGGACATCGAGAAAAAACACCATTGCCCTCAGAACCTGATAACCTATTTAGGGATTACTAAGGTCTCCAGCAACTCCTTTGTTGCCATGGCCACAACTATTTTGACTCCAGACGATGCTTACAAGAGCCCAAGAGTTAACTATTTCCTCATGTCATTGAGCTATGTGTTTTTAGTTTGTTTTGGATCTTTGGCACTAATTGCAAACACCTCCCCTTTCATTCCCTCAAATTCCTGTTTTGGGGTTGATTTGTAACCCGTCTGCTGAGTGAGAGGCAGGATGGTCCTGAATGCCAGTTGCTGGAAACTTCTCCATTGGTTTACTTATTTTATAGCTGACCCCACAGCTAGACTTTCTCTAGGAATAGACACTCTCCTCTGAAACGAATTACTGCTCACTGCCGTAAGTTAATATGCCATATGGCCGAAAGGCTTTTGTAGAACATGGAGGATCAATAATGAGGCATTGATCTGGAATGAAAGAGACAGCTGATTTTCACATGTAGGAATGCAGTCGGGAAGGTAGCAAATGTTCTGCCTAAGGTTGTTAAAACAGGGAGAACTGAGTCACAATGTTAAAAACAGTTTATTCCCCCGACAGCTGAAATCTTTATTATTTTTTACTTTATTGACAAAATCAACAACACCAAAGACAGGCATAGGCAAACACGGCCCTCCAGATGTTTTGGGACTACAACTCCCATCATCCTTAGCTAACAGGATCAGTGGTCAGGGATGATGGGAATTGTAGTCT
The DNA here is from genome assembly GCF_964234715.1 of Podarcis melisellensis. Lineage (NCBI taxonomy): Eukaryota > Metazoa > Chordata > Lepidosauria > Squamata > Lacertidae > Podarcis > Podarcis melisellensis. Next base: position 13,639,471 of record NC_138534.1, on the reverse strand, counting down.
CAAAAAAATCTGGAGGGCCGAGTTTGCCTGTGCCTGACCGAAGATCTCCCTTCTCTTTCTGTGCAAATTTCATCACCCAGAACCCCTGAATTTTAAAGCTACATATCAATACATTAAATGAACAAATTAAACTTAAAGCTTCCCTCTGATCTCAGAAGCTTTAATATCTTTTACAGTTTTCTCCACACCTGTGACATCTGGGAACTGGTTTGTTTTCAGATGTGTTAGTCATTCAGTATATTTCTATGCTGCCCGGGATCATTATTAAAACTATGAAAAAGTATAAAGCTCAATAACACGCTGAAACCAGGGCTAAAAACCATACCAAGCCAACAGCAGGAAACGGACCCTATTTCGAATAGGCAACACTGATTAATGTCCCCAACTTCCCGGGTGAAGAGATGAGTCTTCATGTATCGGCGGCCTGGTGGGAGGGAGTTCCACTGGCAAGGCACTACCACAGAAAAGGCCCTGTCTGAGTTCACTGGCAGGCCCTCCAAAATGGCTTCTCTTGAGAGCTCAGGGCCTGGGATCTCTAGCACATGTATTTAACCTGACTATTTTGTGAAGCAACAGTTTTTAATCCCTTTTTGTTGTGTTGCAATTTATGCATTTCTGCATTTATCCCTCTATTGTCTATTTCTTTCCCAAACGGAGAGTTCTCCAGCTTTTTTCTGGAAAGGAAGAAGATTTAGATTGCTCATAATTTATGTTGCCTTGCTATGCACTTTTCAAGCCCTGCGCTAGCCTTGAAATACTATGCTGTCCTCACGCTGCATATAGTATCTTGATTTATGGCAAGCGAATTAGCCACAAGTTGCCTGGAGTGATATGTTTATTGATTGCAGAAGGCCTTTAATTTCAACTGTGGCATTTTTGTTGAAATATTTAATACATTGCAGTATTGACATTTTAGGAGTTAATGCATTACTAATATGGTGCTGCAGTTTGCCTCAAAACAGGAAGCAAAAAGAAGTTTCTCTCTCCTCCATGTTTTCTCAAAGGGCTTTCATCAAATTATATTAGAGTTTGGTGACGTCATGCCTGAACGTATGCAAAAAGAGATCAAACCCAACACAGAATTGCAAAGCAACAACCCCCAACCTGGGGTGTGCAGTATTAAAAAAAGTCGAAAATGGCATATAATCCCAACACCTTACTGAATGTGTTCATATAATTTATAACTGGGTCGGGAAACCTTTCTTCTCTTGAAGGCAGTGTTAGAAACTTAGGATATATAAGCTAGGTGCCAAATGGCTCCTTAAACCAGGGTTGTTGTTGTTTAGTCGTTTACTCGTGTCCGACTCTTTGTGACCCCTTGGACCAGAGCACGCCAGGCACTCCTGTCTTCCACTGCCTCCTGCAGTTGGTCAAACTCATGCTGGTAGCTTCGAGAACACTGTCCAACCATCTTGTCCTCTGTCGTCCCCTTCTCCTTGTGAAAGAACTCAGCCTAAGTTTTATATAAATAAATAGATGTTTAACTACATCAGTTAACAAATATGGATACATATGCTATAATGTTATTGTTTTAGTTAAATAAATTGTTTAAATTATTATTAAGGAAATGATTATTTTTCTCCTTCCAATAAAGTACAGCAGAAAAGTTGTCCAAATATAAACAGTTAACTTATTAAACCTCACCATAATTTCATAATTACCTGCCAATATACTTCTAATAGTACAGTGGTACCTCGGGTTACATATGCTTCAGGTTACAGACTCTGCTAACCCAGAAATAGTACCTCGGGTTAAGAACTTTGCTTCAGGATGAGAACAGAAATTGTGCTCAAGCAGCATGGCAGCAGCAGGAGGCCCCATTAACTAAAGTGGTGCTTCAGGTTAAGAACAGTTTTGGGTTAAGAACAGATCTCCGGAATGAATTAAGTACTTAACCCGAGGTACCACTGTATAACCAAATCAGTACTTTTTGATATAACTGTAAAAACTACTCTGAAATTTGATTATTCCAAAAACGAAACCTTCGTCTGGTTGTAAATATTAAGATTATACTAGCAAGAATGAGTCCTTCTTGATTTTAAAAAAGATTTAAATCAAGTCTTAATGACTAATGATTCAAATCATGATTTAAATTGTGATTTAAATCGATTTGATTTAAATCAAATCTAACCTGACTTGCATGAAGCCCCTCAGGTGTATTTGCCCTAGGTGGTAGGTTTTATGTGAACTGGTATTTGTAAACTTGAATCAGAACTAATATTAAGGATGCTTGCTGTTTTTATGTGTTACATGATTCTTTAAGGCATTGGGGTTAGTTTTCTGTGCCTGAACGTATAAACCCAGAGGAAGTGAACTGTCAACCCAAAGTGCTGATTTCTAGGATTGATGTTTGAGACTTGTTGTTTTCCCATCGTGCATTTCCTTGTTTGTATCAGATGGTGCCAGTCTTTGGAAATCCAGCTGAAATCAACAGATTTAACCCATCTATATATTAAAAAGCTAACTTTCTTACTGAGAAGCATTAGGGTAGAAGAATGATACACAATTTTGAAAAGAGGGGGCAGCAGTATTTTCCATTACATAGCAGCAGGGTTTTTCACCAGTGATGCTCATTGAGTGACAAGGAGCCAGACACTGTGCCTCAGCCTGGCCTGCCTCCCAGGGGTGTTGTGAGGATAAAACCAGGCTGCTGCTGCTGCTGCTGCTGTTGTTGTTGTTGTTGTTGTTGTTGTTGTTATTAAACGCCTTATAACTGCAGGTCTCAGGATGGTTCACAAGACAAAATCACAATATAAAAACACAAAATACTGAATCAAACTAAAAACAAAAACAACCCAATAACCACCCCCACAACACATTTCAAAAGGGCATTGGATGTCACATAAGTGCGCCGCTTTGAGCTCTTTCCAGTGGAGACAGGATAAGACCGCAACAATAATAAATAATACTGAGGAGTGCAGAATGATTGCCAGTGACCATGTTTCTAAGACCTTCCTTCCCTCCTCTTTCTTTCCTTCCTTCTTCCCTCCCTTCACTCACTCACCCTTCCTTCCTTCCTTCCTTCCTTCCTTCCTTCCCTCCTTCCTTCCTTCCTTCCTTCCTTCCTTCCTTCCTTCCTTCCTTCCTTCCCTCCCTCCCTCCCTCCCTCCCTCCCTCCCTCCCCCCCTTCCTTCCTTCCTTCCTTCCTTCCTTCCTTCCTTCCTTCCTTCCTTCCTTCCCTCCTCTCTCTTTCTTTCTTTCTTTCTTTCTTTCTTTCTTTCTTTCTTTCTTTCTTTCTTTCTTTCTTTCTTTCTTTCTTTCTTTCTTTCTTCCCTCTCTCCCTCCTTCCTTCCTTCCTTCCTTCCTTCCTTCCTTCCTTCCTTCCCTCCCTCCCTCCCTCCCTCCCTCCCTCCCTCCCTCATTCCTTCCCTCCTTCCTTCCCTCCTTCCTTCCTTTGACACCTGAAGGGGCACAGAGCAGGTCTGTTTCATCACATCCCTCTGATTCTGCCCTGTCTTTTGAGTCAACTTTCCCTCCCATCTGCTCCTGCCAAGCCTTTCTCTCGGCAAATTTGAAATATGCTTCAGAGATCAGAAGTGGTTTTTTGCCAGCTGCTCCTGCTGTTTCCTAACGGCTCTCTTTCCCTCCCTGCCCTGTTCTTTGCAGAGGGCCGGATGCTGATCCCGGACCTTCCTTCCCTGGCCAGCAGAGGTCACCTGGAGAGCGCCTCCGACTTGGTCGTGGACTCCACTTACTACAGCAGCTTCTACCAGCCCTCCCTGTATCCTTACTACAACAACCTCTACAACTACTCCCAGTACCAGATGGCTGTGGCCAGCGAAGCCACCCCTGGAGATATGGGGGGCCCGCTGGTGGGGTCCCCTGTTAAAAACAGCCTCCGGAGCCTCCCAGCGACCTATATGTCAAGCCAGTCAGGAAACCAGTGGCAGGTATGGTATGGATTGCTTACTTAGAGAAAGATGCATCCTGGCTGATAGGGAAAGAAAACGGAAATTGCAGGCAGTTCTGTTGTTGTTGTTGTTTAGTCGTGTCCGACTCTTCATGACCCCATGGACCAGAGCACACCAGGCACTCCTGTCTTCCACTGCCTCCTGCAGTTTGGTCAAACTCATGCTGGTAGCTTCAAGAACACTGTCCAACCACCTCGTCCTCTGCCGTCCCCTTCTCCTTGTGTCCTCCATCTTTCCCAACATCAGGGTCTTTTCCAGGGAGTCTTCTCTTCTCATGAGGTGGCCAAAGTATTGGAGCCTCATCTTCAGGATATGTCCTTCCAGTGAGCACTCAGGGCTGATTTCCTTCAGGATGGAGAGGTTTGATCTTCTTGCAGTCCATGGGACTCTCAAGAGTCTCCTCCAGCACCATAATTCAAAAGCATCAATTCTTCGGCGATCATCCTTCTTGATGGTCCAGCAGGCAGTTCTAGGGGTTGCTAAAAAATAAGTCAGAAGCAGGAAAAGTATGTTAAAGGGGTCAGAAACAACAGCTCTTTAGGATTCCAAATAACTCCCCTGTCAAATCATGGCTCTGGTTTCAGATTGGCTAAAAGCACTGGCAGAGAGCAGCCAGGCTGGCACCTCTCATTTCACACCAACTGCTCAGAAGGGTGCCTGCACATTTTGCTTCATAACTTTCTTTCTAGGAGGGCAAGAGCCGTACATTTTTAGAAAAACGGAAGCTCAAAATATAGAGCCTTCCACCCAGGGGTGTCGGTAAAGGTCTGCATGGGCGTCATGGCACCCATGGGTGCTGGGTTCGCAACCCTCAGTTTATACGATTTCAGATCTCTGATAAGCATCCAGGGTGACTTTGTATCTCAGGGTCCGTTTGCTATTTGTTGTTTTTTTTAGTTTACAAATAAACAAAGATTTGTTCAAGGTGTCATTTAAAGAAAACGCAGCCTGCCCCATATGCTCAGGGAAGAGGATTCACACATAAGCAATTACTACAAAGTGGCCTATAAATATCTACCATATTTGTTACAATATAAAATAGATAATGTGCATCTAACTCAAACCTATAAATAAGTAAGTAGCAGAGAGACAGGGAGATAGGAGATAATTTGTTGTTTTTTAAAGAGTCACATTATGTCAAAGTATTAAGTCAGCCGTGATATAATATTTATTGGGCTTGGTAACTTGTCAAACGCCTTTCACCAAAGGCAATGAGCAATCGCTCTGATTGTAGGGAAAGTTTTGTTTTCTTTATTCTTGGCTTATGGTCTACTAACTTTTCCTGTGGTTACAGGGGTAGGCAACCTAAGGCCCGGGGGCCCGATCTGGCCCAATCGCCTTCTCAATCTGGCCCGCGGACGGTCCAGGAATCAGCATGTTTTTACATGAGTAGAATGTGTGCTTTTATTTAAAATGCATCTCTGGGTTATTTGTGGGGCATAGAAATTCATTCATTCCCCCCCTGCCCAAATATAGTCCGACCCCCCACAAGGTCTGAGGGACAGTAGACCAGCCCTCTGCTGAAAAAGTTTGCTGACCCCTGGGTTAGTTGCCCAGTTTCCAAAAACCAAGTGGTAGGCTTAGAAATACATCTCTTTCCAATGTTTTCTGCCCATTCAGCTGCTGTCAAAAATAGGCGTTGTGGGATAACCTCTGTGCACAGGAATGCAGCCTTAGAGAAAACACGCACCTTTAAAACACATTCAACACATATTTAAAGCACAGAGCTACATTTCCCAGCACCCCAAACAAACTACAGTTCCCAGAATCCTTAAATTGGGGGGTGGGGGACATATGTGTGATGTGGATCTTCACCCAGTTCTGCAGTCAGGAATCCTTTAAATAAGCTTTAAAAAGCTTATCCAATTAGGAATTCTGGATCCTTCTGCTGAAAGTTTTATCCTTGAAGTTCAACTGTCAGGTCTCCCCTGCAGATGACCTTTATTATTGTGGAAGCTTTAATAAGTTTCTCTTCTAGCCAAGGACAGCGGGCAAAGAAAAGGGAGTCCGAAAGGTTCTGACATTAAACCTTGAATTACTAGCTGGCTATGAATTAAGATTCCGAAGCTTTATGTTTTAAATGTAACATGATAAAAAAAACCAACACAAATATAAATCATCATGTTCCCTTTTGGGTAGCTCTCTTTCAATTTCCTTCCTGCGGCAGTGATTAGGGAGAAGATGCAAAACAACTGCCACGGAAAGCGAAAATGAAAAATTAATTGGCTGTACCGAGAGATATATTACATTGTTAATTACAAGAGGTGTTGAGCTTGTTGACCTAAACAACTTGTGTGTGAAGGATTTTTAAAAAAACACCACCGGCATCCTTTTAAGCGCTTTGGAGTGTGGTCTCTGAAAGTAGTTACTCCCAGCGAAGAAAATGCTGCCCTCCTCACCTCTGCCCTCCTTAGAGTTCTCCAACAGGAGTCTCCAAAAATGTCTCCATCCTCTGTCCACAATGAGGGCTGCAATGGGTGAAAAGGGATATTGGCGTGACCAAAGGGGCTCCTCTGGAGACCTCTTTACCAGATTTGTGGAAATCTAGATGGTGACTTATGGGACGCGGGTGGCGCTGTGGGTTAAACCACAGAGCCTAGGGCTTGCCGATCAGAAGGTCGGCGGTTCGAATCCCTGCAACGGGATGAGCTCCTGTTGCTCGGTCCCTGCTCCTGCCAACCTAGCAGTTCGAAAGCACGTCAAAGTGCAAGTAGATAAATAGGTATCGCTCCGGTGGGAAGGAAAACGGGGTTTCTGTGCACTGTTCTGGTTTGCCAGAAGTGGCTTAGTCATGCTGGCCACATGACCGGGAAACTGTACGCCAGCTCCCTCGGCCAGCAAAGCGAAATGAGCGCCGCAATCCCAGGGACGTCCGCGACTTGAACCTAATGGTCAGGGGTCCCTTTACCTTTAGGCGGTGACTTATTTCCAGAGGTTAGAGTTGCTGTTAAGGGAGACACATTCAACCAATCGACCGCGATCAACAGGTGGACTATCAAGAAGGCTGATCGCCAAAAAATTAACGCTTTTGAATTCTGGTGCTGGAGGATACTCTTGAGAGTCCCAGGGACTGCAAGAAGATCAAACCGATCCATTCTGAAGGAAATCAGCCCTGAGTGCTCCCTGGAAGGACAGATCCTGAAGCTCAGGCTCCAATACTTTGGCCACCTCATGAGAAGAGAAGAATCCCTGGAAAAGACCCTGATGTTGGGAAAGATGGAGGGCACAAGGAGAAGGGGACGGCAGAGGACGAGTGTTCTTGAAGCTACCAGCATGAGTTTGACCAAACTGCGGGAGGCAGTGGAAGACAGGCGTGCCTGGCGTGCTCTGGTCCATGGGGTCACGAAGAGTCAGACACAACTAAACAACACAACAACTAACTTGCAAACCCTGGTTTGGACACGGTACAAAGTCAAGGATTGTGGCTTGCTGCTGCTCTTTCCAGAGGGAGGAATGAAGTTGGAAGGATCTCCTCACCCAGGGTTAGCCGTTAACCATGGTTCCCTCCAAAATACGAACCTGGCCCATGTCCTGAAAGGGCTTGCACCTAATTTTTATTTTTATGAAGTGTGCTTTTGTGTGAATAAAGGGGACAACAGAGAGTGCTTGAAGGCTAATTTGCCATTTGAATGCGAAACAGATTTTGCTTTTTAACCACCCTTGACCAGTCTAGGGGGAAAAAAGGCCTGTCCAAATTTAAGAAACTGAGCTATATAAGAAATCCAGCTATTGCAGGATTCTGTCACGAATCTAAAAATGCTCTGGGTTTGCAATGCCAACAGCGTAATCCTACATTGTATTTATAAGCTATAGCCTTCACAATACAGATTTATGCTAAAAGTAACCTAATGTTTCTGACAGCTCAAGTGTGACATGAATATAATCCATATTTCTTCGGGAAGCTAATCTAGGCTGTTTATTTTCCAATAGTGCTGATAGGGCCATATCTCTTGATGTCACGGCAGTTGAGATTCTGATGGTAACATATTGTTTGTGGGTCAACGCCTTTGTCTTAAACAGTAGGTTGGAACAGAATAGCAAAGGTTAATTAAGTTTGTCTATCACGGGGGGACAGATATAGATGGCGCTTGCGTTTTCCACCCTGAAATTCAAGGGAGACGGTGGGGAGGTCACCATTTATTTATTTCCCCCCGCTGGTAGGTCTCAGGATTAAAATTTGGTGGCTCCACGCAGTTCTTAGCAGTAATAATGCAGCATAATTTAACACAGGAAATTCCAACTTTTGAAGCTCTGAGTGACCCACCGTTTCAATGACTCTGGGGTGCCTAATTTATTTTATTTTATTTCTTTTGCTTGGCGGCTGCATTTACCCTCGGCCAGCCTTTCAGGGGCTGGATGCCAGTGGTGGCTGCTCCATATCCTTTTCCAAGCACACACATCATGGAATTTTAGAATTGTAGAGTTGGAAGGGGGGCCCCAGCGATCATCTAGTCCAACCCCCTTCGACTCAGGAATAGAACCTGCAACTTTGTCAATCCAGTGACTGGGAAAGGGGACTCTTTGCATATCTCATTGGGGTCCTGGACTAGGTGGACAGGTTGAAACGTCTCTGTCCACCTCCACACTGTGTCTCCGTAATTTTCTAGTTTTGACCAAATCAGTGAAGTCTTGCAGGGTGTGGGGGAGCGAGATTTGTGGAGACGGAGCTATCAGGCCTGCAGGCTGGGTGTTAGCTACCCCAAGTTAACCTATGAGAAAGGGCACTGCTTTGGGGTGTGGGAAAGCTGCCACGCATCGACTGCATCTGACTGTGATAATCCTCCGGACTCAGTTAATGAAGAATTGGGATTTTTCCAGAATCAGCAAAGGAGATGCCAGCCTTGCAACCTGCCCTACTATGAGAGAATGAGCGCAGGGACTAGCAATTCTCTCCACTCCCAGCATCAGGCGCATGTAATTATAATATAATATAATATTAATATAATATAATATAATATAATATAATATAATAATGTAATGTATACCCCGCCCATCTGGCTGGGTTTCCCCAGCAACTCTGGGTGGCTCCCAACAGAATATTAATAATAGTAGTAAAAAAAAGATATCAAACATTAAAAACTTCCCTAAACAGGGCTACCTTCAGATGTCCTCTAAAAGTCAGGTAGTTGTTTATTTCCTTGACATCTCATGGGAGGGCGTTCCACAGGGCAGGTGCCACCACCGAGAAGACCCTCTGCCTGGTTCCCTGTAGCTTTGCTTCTCGCAGTGAGGGAACCGCCAGAAGGTTCTCGGTGCTGGACCTCAGTGTCCGGGCAGAACGATGGGGGTGGAGACGCTCCTTCAGGTCTGCCGGGACAAGGCCGTTTAGGGCTTTAAAGGTCAGCACCAACACTTTGAATTGTGCCCGGAAATGTATTGGGAGCCAATGCAGGTCTTTCAGGACCGGTGTTATATGGTCTCGGCAGCCGCTCCCGGTTCCTAGTCTAGCTGCTGCATTCTGGATTAGTTGTAGTTTCCGGGTCACCTTCAAAGGCAGCCCCACATAGAGCGCATGGCATTATTCCAAGTGGGAGATAACCAGAGTATGCACCACTCTGGCGAGACAGTCTGCAGGCAGGGAGAATCTCAGCCTGTGTACCAGATGGAGCTGATAAACAGCTGCCCTGGACACAGAATTGACCTGCGCCTCCATGGACAGCTGTGAGTCCAAAACGACTCCCAGGCTGTGCATTTGTTCCTTCAGTTACCCCATTCAGGACCAGGGAGTCATGAACAACAGATGCATTTCCTTTGGGAGGCAAAGAACATGCAGCAAGACTAAGGCACACCTATACTGAGTGTGTGCACGTGTTTTAATGCCCCTGAGGGCATGCAACAAGTCCAGCTTTCCATTGGTCTCAGGTCCATCCTGGCTGTGGAACATGAACCTAGAAGAAGTCTATAACAAGGGCCATTGGGAAGATTTGCATCAGCGCACAGTTTCTCATTCTGAAAAGAGTCACAGTTACTCATTCCCTGCTCAGATCTTTTTGCCCTCTTCCCTTGCCACCAGATCAGTGGTGTATTTTTGGGGGCACACATACACCCCGTAGCACACGAGGGCAAGGATGCCCAGTGAGTTTTGGAGCTAAAAGACGCGACTCCCGTCATCTTCATTGGGCAAATGATCTTCCTGGTCCCCTTTGCAATGCAGAGCTAAGGTCAAGCATTTTTATGCCTCCCCTGTTCTTTACTGTTACTATAAAACAGGGTAGCTAAGCTCTATAAAAAGGAAACCTTGTGGCTCAGATTTACTGTGGTATATATTCTAAACAGTTTAATAAAACAAAGCCTAAAGCTTTCTAGATTTTCTCCAGTGGTTAATCCAGCGCATATTGTTTGCAGAGCCTAGCCTCCGTCTGTCGGTCGTACCGTGGTTCACAGACTTGGTGCGGGTAATAAGATTATAAAACATGTCTCTTGCTAGCCAGCGACCACATACTAATAATAATAGTTGTAATAATTCATTGGGTCCTGGGATTTTAGGTGGGTTTTTTTTTTTTTAAGGAATGGGTGAGATGAGAGGAAAACAAGAAGGCTTGAAAGGAAACAGGTCATTGCCCACATCCTCTGGAGAAGGAAAACAAACCAGACCTCCTTTCAGCACCAGCGGCTAGTGGGGGCCATTTAATAGATGCTAAAATTATATTGTCCTTGTCCAGTGATTATTTTTAGGGGATGGATGGTGGGGGAAAGTAAAGAGAGATCATGGCACGGAGAGCAGGCTTGAAAAACCAACCTGTGCAGAGAGTTATTGTGTAATGTGGAAGCATCGCAACAGAGGACAGGCTGTGTACATACATGGGGGGGGTGAACTTAAGGGTTGGGACTCTTGCCTTCAAGGCTAGCAAGTTCCTTTACTTAGCAGAGTTTACATTCCCCTTTTTACATGCACAGCAGACAGCTGGTTGCAGGCTCGTGTGAGCCTCTCACTATTATACAGTTCAGTCTGTCTCAGATTGAATTGTACGTTCCTGGTAAGTTCCCTTGAATCCCTCTTTAAAAGAATAAAGACGCCTTCAAAGAGCTCAGTGTGTTCCAGTTGTTCTTCAGCTGGTGTTCTTAGTCTTTGCTTTTCCATTTGTGTGGACTGTGCATGTCCAACTGCAAACATCAAATAAGCTTTGGCATGGACAAAATCCAGTTCAATCCAAAGGCCTCGGTTTGCTTCCATCCTTTTTCACCCACCAGTGTGGGATGTGATCCATGAGAGGCAGTCAAGTACAACATTCCTTGTAATGCTAGAGAAGACACACGAGGGAATGTTTGGTCCAGCCAGTCGAAACTTCCTGTTCCTCCTGGCTGGAGCATCCTTCCTTTTGCATGTGATAGAAGGCGTGACCTTACCTGTCCAGGTAACAAAAGGACGAGTCCTCCCTCTTTTCGACTTCCTTTTTTGTTTGACCAGCTTCTAGCTAGGACTGCTCTGCTAGCTCTCAGCTAGCAGAAGCACTGGGATCATTCCCCCATATGGGGTAGATCCACATGTACATATTTGTAACTAAGTCTGCCTTCATGGATCCAACTGTGAACTGATGTGAGTAAACCTCTTGTATTCACTTTGAATAAGATTGTGGCGTCTTTATTCTTTTTAAGAGGGATTCAAGGGAACCTACCAAGAATGTACAATTCAATCTGAGACAGACTGAATTGTATAATAGTCAGAGGCTCACATGAGCCTGCAACCAGCTGTCTGCTGTGCATGTTAAAAGGGGAATGTAAACTCTGCTAAGTAAAGGAACTTGCTAGCGCAAGTTAGGAAGGATATTAATAAGCAATATATCCTCTCCTGCCATCCTGAACATTCCCACAACCAGAATCCCTTTGTGGTGCTGTGACAACCAACCTGCTTTCTTGCCCTGTGGCCTGAACAGAATTTCTTGATGTACACAGCACCTTTTCTTTTGCCCCACAGGTAATTTTGGTCAAGCAAGCATTGCACATTTCAGAATCACTACTACCAAAGCTTGCAAAACCTTTGAGCTGTAATAATGCTGTCATTTGACCACAGTAGACAGGGAAACGTAATCAGTGCTTGGAATCAACTGCTTCGTTTTTAACCAAGTTTTCTGAATTAGTTAAAAAAAACTTTCCAGTTCAAAGTAGTTCCCGTAAATGCTAAGTGAATGGAACATGAATTTAGTTCGTTTTGGGGTGGAAGTTAAAACAATTTTTGGTTCATCTCTCCATGTGTTTCTTAAGCTTCAGAATCTTTGGGCCTCTAATCCTAAAGATCATAACGGTTGGGGGAAATAAAGTAAAACAATTCACATTCTTCTGTGTTTATGTTTTGATCTTTTTTTAGTCTTCTTAAGTATGTTTCATAAAGCAGCTTGTAACAATTCTGAATGTTGGAAATAAATTATCAAGGATCATTTGGATTAGGCATAGGCAAACTCGGCCCTCCATATGTTTTTGGGACTACAGCTCCCATCATCCCTAGTTAACAGGACCAGTGGTCAGGGATGATGGGAGTTGTAGTCCCAAAACATCTGGAGGGCCAAGTTTGCCTATGCCTGGTTTGGATGAGCTTCAATTGAACCTTGAACTGAAGGTGAATCAAACTGGTTCATTCCATAGAGGGACGACTGTGAACTGGAATTAGTTCCCTTTTGGGACGTCTTGAACTTGCACTAGTTCCTTTCCAAGCTCTGGGGAAAACAGCATCTCTTTCTAGCTTGAAAACCCTTTCAGAAAATTAGAACACCAACCCTGGCAATGACTTTTTGCAGGGAGCAAATTGAGTTTTCCAGGCACAAGGGGTTCTCAGACTGACGGTTTCAATTACAAATTGAGTGCAAGAAAAATACAGTGTTCCACCTGGTGACCAAAAGATTATGTTGGGGGGCATTAAAAGTAACTCCATTTTTGTTCTCCTGTTTCTGATTGGCTTAACAGGCGTTATTTTCTTCTTGTTTTTCTCTAACCAGGTGAAAAGCCCAGAAAACCGCCATGGTGTGAGTTCCCAGTACAGAATGCATTCTTACTATCCTTCCAGCTCCTACTTGGGGCAGAGCGTTGGGGCTCCTGCCTGTGTCCCCCAGATTTTCACCTTTGAGGAGAGCCCCTCTTTCTCTGAAACGAAAGCAAATGGTAAGCAGATAATCCAGCAGATCAAATTGTGGTCCAAAAACAAAGGCATCCCTTCGGCTGCCGTGGTATTTCCCCTTCCTACTAACCTGTTAAATTCCTCTTCTAATCAGGTATTTTTTTAAACAAGAAGTGGGTGGGGGGCTTTTAAAAGTACATTTATGCCTCCCCAAATGCGGCCTTGATTCTAGGCGGAGGAGAAGTGTGCCATGCGCCTTAGTAAACTGCAGAAAATGCCCTGTTTTCAATCATTATTGACCACTCGTTCAAACGATATTCCACATACTGATATTGTTCCCTAAGTTCACTCATCAATCAGCGGCGGACAAGCCGGGAGATGTAATTTACTGAGCTCCAGCGGTGTTTTCCAAGCTCTGACGGAGTGTTTTTCCATAGCTGGGGGACCTGCCGGCATGAGAAGCTCAGGTACAATTATGAAGGGTGTGAATTAAAAGACGTGGCGCACTTTTTTGATGGTTCTCCTAATAGCCCTTCCTCTTTGCCAACCCATGGATCATTTCAAACAAACGCTGCGCTTTTTCAGTCCGGGGCCAGATGAATCTCTTTGGTGCTGTCTGTGTGCGTGCTGCTCCCTAAAACAACACAACACAATGTGTTGCGTGGCAAGTCCCCCCCCCCCAGCGGAAATAAAGACACAATAATTAAGGTTAATAGGCTAAATAAGGCCACAACTTTATTGGTTACAGGCATGAGCAGTATTGGCTTAGGCATTGGTCCTAACCGACTATATCCGGCTTCAGCCCATCTGGGAAGGGTTAACCACCAGTAGGGGGAGTCCTGCTGATGCACATCAACTAGGAACTCCCCCGGGGTCACTGCTTGGGGGTATGCCTTAGGCCCTCACCTCCATAGGCTTCAGACAGGGCCATGCCCCCCAGAATCCTTTACCGGACTACCCTTCAATATGTGGGGCAGGTGATGGCCCTACCTCCCCTCTTCCACCTACAGAACAATACCAATGCCTAACTGCCAATACCAAGAAAGTTGTGATGATTTGCTACGAGGTAGGCAAAAACCAAGTGGCTGGTGCCAATTTGCCAAGTGGAAAAATTCCTACCAGGCCCCTCAACAGCGACCAAACGAGGTCCATAGCAAGGTCAAGGACGAAAACCTTAAAGGGCGGGACGGTGGGAAAAGCAGGAACAGCTGGCAGGCGGCAAAAGAGGGAGATCCCCAGCCCACGCCTGCCTTAAATAGGGCAGCCCTCGCCCCCCAAGCCAGCTGATTGGCTGGCCAGGGGGTGACGCAGCCAGGGATTCCCTCAATCGGGCGGAGGGGGCGTGAAGCCCGTAACACCGCCTCCTTTGCAGGGCGGAAGTGGCTTTCCCGTTCAGCTGGAAGAGCGGGGACCGCGGAACCCCATAGAAACCATTCACCGAAATGAAAGCGTTCGAAATACGCACCACCTCTCTCCCCCGGCCCTCTGTAACATCGCCTCTTGCTTGTCCGCAAGGAGGATGAGAGTATTTTTGCATGTGCAGAAACGAGCCTCTGTCTCTGCCCACCACAGAAATGTGGGCCTTGGATCATTGCCCAGAAAGAAGGGCAACCCCCAAAGTAAAAAATGCTCCCCACTCTTGAGACAGGGTTATGGGACATAGGGAGCTGCTCTCTTTCTGAGTCGGACCATTGGTCCATGCAGCGCAGTGTTGTCTACTCTGACTGGCAGCGACCTTCCAGGGACATTCCTGGCACCAGCTGAAGCAGTTGGGGATCAAAATGGGGACTTTGTGCATACGAAGCAAATTGCTCTGCCCCAGATCTGCAGGTCTCATAATAATAATATGATAATAATAATTTGTTATTTATACCCTGCCCATCTGGATGGGTTTCCCCAGCCACTCGGGGCGACTCCCAAAAGAATTTTAAAAACACGATAAATACATCAAACATAAAAAACCTCCCTAAACAGGGCTGCCTTCAGATGTCTTCTAAAAGTCAGATAGCTGTTTATTTCTTTGGCATCTGGTGGGAGGGCATTTCACAGGACGGGTGCCACTACCGAGAAGGCCCTCTGCCTGGTTCCCTGTAACTTGGCTTCTCACAGTGAGGGAACTGCCAGAAGACCTTCGGAGCTGGACCTCAGTGTCCGGGTAGAACGATGGGGGTGGAGATGCTCCTTCAGTTATACTGGGCCGAGGCCATTTAGGGCATTAAAGGTCAGCACCAACACTTTGATTTGTGCCCAGAAACATACTGGGAGCCAACTTCTCACAGGGAGGGAACTGCCAGAAGGCCCTCAGAGTTGGACCTCAGTGTCCAGGCTGAACAATGGGGGTGGAAACGCTCCTTCAGGTATTTTGCAATTTTGTGAAGTTCCTTGACATCTGACGGGAGGTGGGTGCCACCACCAAGAAGGCCTTCTGCCTGGTTCCTTGTAACTTCATTTCTCGCAGTGAGGGAACCACCAGAAGGCCCTCGGAACTGGACCTCAGTGTCTGGGCTGAACGATGGTGGTGGAAATGCTCCTTCAGGTATACTGGGCTGAGGCCATTTAGGGCTTTAAAGGTCAGCACCATCTTCTAAAAGTCAGATAGTGTTTATTTCCTTGACATCTGATGGGAGGGCGTTCCACAGGGCAGGCACCACCACCGAGAAGGCCCCTGCCTGATTCCCAGCAACCTCACTTCTCGCAGGGAGGGAACCACCAGAAGACCCTCGGCGCTGGACCTCAGTGTCTGGGCTGAACAATGGGGGTGAGTCGTCTGACTCACAGCACGTTCTCTCCTAAAAAGTCAGCTTGCCTAGCTAACTTGACTCCAGTGGGTGCAGAATTCGACCTGATCCTTGGGTGCATTGATATGAACATCACCGTGATTAATGACGTCCCTGCAGAAATAAGAGTTAAGTTTCACCCAGAGGCAGCTCAGGGCAGCAAAGAACACCTCTGCTGTTCCTTCATCTATGTGGGGGGAAATTCCTGAATAGGACTTCATCCGTCACTTTCGTTTTTCTTTAGCTGATGGCCAAACCCATCCCGTTTCCCAAACCTTGTTCCTGACTTGGGAGAGGGACAATAAGAAATATCTCTCAGTGGCCCCGATCGCATCCTTTATTTTATTTTTATTTTTGCTTCTCTTGCTCTCTTCCTATAGTAATACATTTGCCCAAAGATGTGTTTGTCGGAACAGCATGGGGCAGAAATACTGACCTGCAAACTGAAAAAGCAGTCAGTGTTCCAGCAGAAATACTTCTGAGCCCCTGCTATTCCTCAAGTGTTGCAGCCACTGTGGTTATTAGGCAGCAAGATTTCTTATCTGACAGAGGGAGACGAGAGGGAGGAATGTCCTTTAAACCACAGCTAATAACCAAAGTGTACGGCGTTTTCTTCATAATTCACAAAGTCTGTTACTTGCCTCCAAATCCTGAGGTGTAACTTTCGTTTTATGGCGGCTTCGCCAGTTCATATATTAGCACCGTTAGACCTACCGTTTCATTAATGTTGTTCTGCTGAGTTAACTGCCTGTTTATGCTCTCTCTGTGTGTGTTTGCGCTCATAGGGAGGAGATATAAGCCGCCCTCTGATTTATACTTTTCTTTTGTGAATAGCGGGAAGTTTGTGAGAAGCTTCTGACTTTATTTTTTCACGCAAGGTTCTATACTGTGCTATTATTATGTCTTGCAGCTTCCTAGGAAACAATGCTTTCTAATTACAGAACGATGGTGGCTCAGTCCCGAGTGGGGAATCTGGTGGTCCCATAGCCATGCCAACGGTCTTTCCACCCACGGCATATTTTTAGAGACAGGGGAGGCAAATAAAGATTTCAGAAACAAATGGTTTGGAAAATAATCTTAAAGGCTTAAATCCTGAAAATACCTCTTTGTGTAAGGCAGTAGCCGCCCCCCTCAGGTCAATTTCCCATTGGCTCGGCCAGTTCTTTCCCCTCCTCTCCCAAATACACGTGCCATCAGTGGTGATGGAAAGTCTTGCAGTGAGACTGACATTACATGCTCAAATCTGGTTCTGAGGATGACCCTTAATTTAGGGAACCTAACCAAACTTCCTTCCCTCCTTCCTTCCTTCCTTCCTTCCTTCCTTCCTTCCTTCCTTCCTTCCTTCCTTCCTTCCTTCCTTTCTTTCTTTCTTTCTTTCTTTCTTTCTTTCTTTCTATATAACAGTTTAAACCAATTCATGAACCAAGAACCTATACATTGACCACCATTAATGAAACATATGTTGTAGATCTTTTCCCACATTTTTTAATGCTATTTTTGTGATATACAAATGACATGAGAAAACTTGGTATACTTGCTTGTATAACATTATTCTTGTTTATAAAACCCAGTAAAAGGAAGCTTAGGGAACTTAATTTAGGGAAACATGGTTCCTAGTGCATCTGATGTCCTCATTAGGACATCAAGAGCCATGTTGTTTGCCATGATTTCATTATGAGTAAATGTGCTTCTTACAAGACTCTCCCGTCACTAATGCTGCTGTAAGATTGCGTGAAAAGGGGCAGGAGTGGCAAAGGAGACGAGATGATCAGTTTGAGGTTCACCCAGAATCAGGCCAGCGGCCAGTGAAGTTGATACGTTACCTGCCCTGTGACATTAGGATGACGGAAAGGATATAAGCCTTGATAATGAATAAATTAAAAGAGGAGTTTAAAAAATAAAATTTGCAGATTTAAGAAGGAGGGGGGGGGAGAGATGCATTGCAATTAAAAAAGAAAGAGGTGATCAAAATAATACTAACGAGACCACAGTCAGTTCATATTGAAAACACAGTGACCATCAATACATGAATCTTAGATTAAACTTATGACTTGTTGGGGTCCCTGCAGACTGGAGGCAGGCAAGTGTTGTCCACATCTTCAGAAACAGGGGAAAAGATAACCCAGGTAACTACCGACCGGTGAGCTTGACATCAATACCAGGGAAGGTCCTGGAACAGAAAATTCAACGGTTGGTCTATGAGCCCTTGGCAAAGGATACTGTGAGTACTAATACCCAACATAGGTTTCTCAAAATAAGTCCTGCCAGACCAATCTCATTTCTTTTTATGATGGAATTGCAAACTTGGTGGATCAAGGGAATGTTGTGGACATAGTGTATCTTGATTTCGGTAAGGCTTTTGACAAGGCTTTTGGAAGCTGGTCAAATGTGGGTTGAACAATGTTAGGTGGATTTGTAGCTGGTTGATTGACTGAACCCAAAGAGTTCTCATGAATGGTTCGTGCGTCATCCTGGAAAAAAGTGATTTTTGAAGAGGTGGGCAATCCCATCCAAATCAAGCTGAAATCTGATTATTGGATCAAAAGGCTTATTGACCAAGAGCAGCTTTAGACTTGCCACAACTTAGTTTCAGTTCGTTAAATCATACCCAGTCCATTACCAATGTTCAGCTGTGGTTCATGACCTCCCTGGCATCCCAGGTTTGATATGGAAAAGGAAGGTAGAGCTGCAGATCACACAACAATTTTCATATGGGTTTGATGGCATGATTTTGTTACTTAGAATCAGCAACCCTTCATGGCCTGGGAATGTGATGATCTGGGAATCAAGCTCATTTATGTGGGTCTCTGGGTGCTTGCAAGGGGACACGGGTGGCGCTGTGGGTTAAACCACAGAGCCTAGGACTTGCTGATCAGAAGGTCGGCGGTTCGAATCCCCATGACGGGGTGAGCTCCAGTTGCTCGGTCCCTGCTCCTGCCAGCCTAGCAGTTCGAAAGCACGTCAAAGTGCAAGTAGATAAATAGGTACCGCTCCGGCGGGAAGGTAAACGGCATTTCTGTGCGCTGCTCTGGTTTGCCCGAAGCGGCTTAGTCATGCTGGCCACATGACCCGGAAGCTGTACGCCGGCTCCCTCGGCCAGTAAAGCAAGATGAGCGCCGCAACCCCAGAGTCGGTCACGACTGGACCTAATGGTCAGGGGTCCCTTTACCTTTACCTGGGTGCTTGCCGTCACTTCTGCTTCATACCTGAGATCCCAGTCATGTTTCTGCTTTTCTCAGCATGCAATTCCCTCCCATTTGCTGTTAACTCAGTTCAGCATCTCTGTTAACCCAAAGGGATACACAAAAGAGGAAGGTCTAAAATCCCTTGGATTTCTTGCATGTCTGGATGGAAGTGTTGTTGCCTCAAGACAACAAAGCTGAATTGCTGTTAAGTCTTCTATGCTCTATAGAAGATGAAAGGGGTTGTTGCCTAAGGATAACCAATGTCCAAAGTGGCAATTCAAGTAGTTTGAGGCAGCTGTGCAATTTGTGCAGGCAGTTTTAAGACTGATGCACAAAATCACTTAGCCCGGCCTTAGTTGCTCTTAGCACATTTTGAATTCTGTTGTGCCTGTAGACTAGCTGAGTAAAAAAGCAGCGAAAAGACAATGGAAGTGTCTGTTGCAAAGGTACCTTAGAGATGGCATTTCTTAAGTTTGCTCTCCTTAGCACCCTGCTTGGTGCCCGGGGTTCTGGTAACCAGCAAGTTTATTTTCCAGTGCTTAGCTGCTGGGAGGCAGAGCTTAGGCCAAGAACAAGTTGAATAACCTTCAGGAAAGCTGTGCTGTCCTTCTGTCGGCCGCTGTCTTTGAAAATTGCCTGCAGAGTTAGTGAGCAGGAACAGTTAAGATTTACAAACAATGATGAAGCTTGTCATGCATCTTTCACCATTCATCATCTGGGTGCCGTGGCTGGGCGGTGAAGTGTTCTTCATAAAAACCAGCTCAGTGTGAAATACACCTCGCTGCAATGTTTACTGCTCTGAAACTCGTCAGAAGCCCTTTATAGTAAATCCAGATTGCGAGGTGACATTACAGTATATCATTGCACAGCACGGCGGGGTTTACACTAGGAATGAGTGCAGTTCACACCAGATGAGATGTCGAAATTGAGTTATGTAGGAATTTGGCTGTTATATGAGGATAGCTTTTGTTTTCTCAAGACTAAAAAGTTAGCTTTATATATATTTAGGTAATATATAATGTGCTTTAGTTTCCATATGTACATAGATGCCAGAGGGCCCGTACACCGTTGTCCTTGCTCAGATGTATCTGTAAGCAGGCATGCGCCTATGGAGTGGTGCGCATGTGTCTCTTCTATGTATCTGTATATGTGCATGCATTTTCTTTGGTGCTATGTTGTGTATTGTGTGCTTACTGGCTTTTCATTATGTGTGTAATTATATATCACCTGAAAAGCTACCTGGGGAACCAGTTGCCTAAGATCACAACTGCAGCTGGACCCCCAGTGCATAACCTAACATAACTTCATGCCTGGCGAGTCTCTGCTGGTACAATCTCATCTATAAAGAAATGGTTTTTTCCAGTGCAGCAAATCTTGGGATTCAGTCATTTTACTTCAAACGCAAGTGTGTGTTTTTTAGCTCCATTGTTCCCACCCAGACAAAAGCTTTCCGCTGTGTTTGAATGACTTGCCTTTTTTAATAGTCTCAGCTTCCTATTGAACAGGTGGTTAAAATCAAATTGGCTAGTCACATTCCATGATTTGCGCTCTCTCTCTCTCTCTCTCTCTCTCTCTCTCTCTCTCTCTCTCTCTCCCTCTCCCTTCCACATAAAGTATAGAAGTCAGGAAAGCTAGATTTTGGACTCTGTCCCAAACTCACCCTTATTATTTAACTAAGTACAGTGGTGCCTCGCAAGACGAAATTAATCCGTTCCGTAAGGCTCTTCGTATAGCGGTTTTTTCGTCTTGCCAGTGTGGTGTAGTGGTTAAGAGCGGTAGTCTCCTAATCTGGGGAACAGGGTTCGCGTCTCCGCTTCTCCATCTGCAGCTGCTGGGTGACCTTGGGCCAGTCACACTTCTCTGAAGTCTCTCAGCCCCACTCACCTCACAGAGTGTTTGTTGTGGGGGAGGAAGGGAAAGGAGAATGTTAGCCGCTTTGAGACTCCTTAAAGGGAGTGAAAGGCGGGATATCAAATCCAAACTCTTCTCTTCTTCTTGCGAAGCAAGCCCATTGACAGCTTAGCGGATTAGCGCTATTAGCGGTTTAGCGGCTTTTAGCAATCAGCTGTTAAGCGGCTTATCAGCGGATCAGCTGATAAGCAGCTTAGCGGCTTAGGAAAAGGGGGGGAAAGAGGAAAAAAACCGCAGGAACTCGCAAGACATTCTCGTCTTGCGAAGCAAGCCCATAGGGAAATTTGTTTCGCGAAGCGCCTCCAAAACGGAAAACCCTTTCGTCTAGCGGGTTTTCTGTCTTGCGAGGCGTTTGTCTTGCGGGGCACCACTGTACGGCCTGCCACCATCAGCAAGGATGTGAGCTTATAGGGAAGTAGACTTGGTTCACAATTTCCAAATGTGGGGCTGGCTTTGCATTGTGAATTCCTGGAGGGTTCTTTTCCCAACCACCAGTTCCCAGAATATGAAGGAGTGGTTTTTAAAACAAGCCTGAGAAAGAAAACCGAAGTGTCAACAGTGGGTGGCATTTTTTCCAGAGACCTTGCCTGCGGTGGGGTTGGAGAGTTGCTGCTGGACTCTTGCGTTCCCAACTCAGGTTCCAGGGAGATAGCCAAAGAAGACAGAAGGCTGAGAGGTGGAAAAGAAGTTGGGGGGGGGGGCAGAGCCGGGCAAGCCCTAGGAGAGAGACCCACAATTGCCCCCCTCTCTCATACACACCTGGGAGCTTGTGGTCTCACTCTTCTCCCTGCAGGTGCATGGGGCCTAATTCTTGCCGTTGCCCTCACTGAGCTCTTTCCATGGTGGTGAGAAGGTCCATCGGGTGGCTCTGTTGAGATGCCTCCTCGCTGGCTCTTTCTGTACCTGGTGGGACTGTGACAGGTGGAAGCATGGAGGAGCCTTGCTGCTCCGACCGCCACCTGCCAGGCAGGTGAGAGAGCAGAGGGGTTGGGTAAGGTGTAGAGCAGCGGTTCTCAACCTGTGGGTCCCCAGATGTTGTTGGACTACATCTCCCATCATCCCTGAGCTCTGGCCTTGCTAGCTAGGGATGATGGGAGTTGTAGTTCAACAACATCTGGGGACCCATAGGTTGAGAAAGGCTGTTGTAGTGGAACAGTAGGAATTTGGGAGGGAGCAGGGTGTATCTGATGGACCTTCAGTCAAACCATAGCTCTCAGCAGATGCTTAGCAATGCTGATCTCTGCTGCTGGGCCTCAAATGTGAGACCTTTGCTAGGCAATGACCCCGTGTAGCTACTGTTCTCTTTCTCTAGCCTGCCAAACTGCCGCTGATAGATAAAGAGAGCTGTTGGCATGCCGGTACCAGCACAGGTAAGCCTGTCTAGGAAACCAAGTTGGGTGCAAAATGTCAGCATCGCCCTTGAGCCAGTGTACCAACTGGACTCATGCACTACAGCCCCGACTGGGCTGGGCGAGCTGGGTAGCACTGCCAGAGACCTCCTTTACCACAGGAACTGGTCACAGTGCTGTGGACTCATAGCTTGGAGCTGAGAGCACCGGATTCACTGTCTCAATAATGCAGTCGTTGCGCAGCAGCGTTTTGCAGAGTCTTGCAGAGTATAAACCACTCGGGAGAGCAGCTCTGTAAAGTATCTTCTTTTATTCTATAACTACAGCTCTAATACAAACTATATACAGAGCTAAATATTCTGAGCATACATCAATGCTACTCTGAGTGCCTGCAGCTGCTCTTAGCAGCAATCTTATCTCTAAATACTATCTCTTGCACTCACTCTCCGACACACTGACTGACTGACTCTCTCACACACACAGAGACTCACTCACTTGACTAATTAAGTAGAGAGCAGTACATTGCTCCTCCTCTCTGTAGAGTCAGCAGAGACCTCAGGAGATGATCAGGAGATTCTTGGGTATGGGAGGGGTGAAATCTCCTCACAAAATGGCACTGAGCCTTTTTGGGTGACCATGCTCTGTCCAGGTCTTCCATCGCTATGTATTTTTTGCATTCATTCGAAACCTTTAAATACATTCATCAACACAGGGTCCATTTTCCCCCTTTATTTTTTGCAGTCATAAGACCAACAAACAAAGGAAACCCCAGAATCAGAGAGTCTTAAATAGCGTGTTTTAAATCCCAGGGTTAATTTTAAGGGCCACCACCAGAAAGTTGATGCCAGGCATACGTCCCTGGAGAGGGCGTTCCATAGCTGCGTAAAAGCCCTCTTGTGGGGACAAGTCTCCCTTCCGAACAGAGGTGGCATCTGGCAAAGGGCATCGGCCCCTTGGCTTAGATCGGTTGGTGTTCCCGTGTGCAGACGCTCAGGCACAGGAGAGTCCCCAGGCCAGAAGAGCATTGACACCCAAGAGATGAAAGCTGAATGAGCGTTCCAAAGGGTCTTGGCCTTAGATTACTGCAATGCGTAGGGCGGCCTCTGAAGATGGTTCGGAAACTTCAACTGGTGCAGAATTCAGCGGCCGGGTTGCTCACCAGAGCAAGACAGTCTGAACATATTGCACAAATCCTGGTCCAACTGCACTGGCTACCAATTAGTTTCTGGGCCCAATTCAAAGTGCTGGTTTTGACCTATAAAGCCTTAAACAGCTCAGGACCTCAATACCTGAAGGATCACCTCTTTCCATTTGACCCTACTCGGACCCTGAGATCATCTTCCGAGGCCCTCCTTCGTGTGCCCCCTCCTCAAGAGGTGCGGATGGCGGAAACGGGAGAACGGGGCCTTCTCTGCAGTGGCTCCCCATCTGTGGAATGCTCTCCCCAGGGAAGTTCGCCTGGCGCCTTCATTATACACCTTTAGACACCAGGCAAAAGCAGTCCCTTTTAACCAGGCCTTTGGCTGACTTATTCTATACCCTTTAAAATGTGGCTCTCTTGGGGGGGGGTTATTGGAATAATAATAATCATAATAATAATAATAGGGGGTTCTGGATTATGCAGAGGGTCTCTGGGACCAGTCTTGGATTGGCCCTCCATATATGTTTTGCATGCCATATGCATTTTACAGCTGCATTCCTGCATCTACATAGCCATGCCCAGAGTTTCCATTTCTTGGCTCCCTGGAGTACGACAGAGAGAAACACAGCCAAGGAAATGGCTTTTTAAATGCACGTTTTGCATCCCAGAGTCGTTGGCTACCTGTGGATACTTGCTATATGGATAGGTTTGTGTGTGTTTTTTTTGTACTGTATAGGACTATTCCAGAGACCTTCAGGCCAGTTGGCCCTGCATTTATCCCTCGTGGCAACCCTGGGAAATTGAAGGACCCAATGTGGAAATCTCCATTTGAGGAAACGTCCTGAAAAGATGAACCAGTAGCTGTTGCTCTTCTCTTGCAATTCAGGGTTCCAAGCTCCATTTAGAAGGGGACTGCTTTGAGGCACTGGATGCAACAACAACAACAACAAAAAGGTTTTTAAAACAAAGGCAAACTGGAATATCTGGGAAAGGGAAGAGTGTCTGGTTTGGAAAGCAGATTGTGGCTTCTGCTCCTCCTGCCCATCAAGGAGAATATCACTTGATAATAAGGAGCCTTCAAGGGATAAAGGTAAAGGGACCCCTGACCATTAGCTTCAGTCATGGCCGATAGGGATTGTGGAGCTCATCTCGCTTTATTGGCTGAGAGAGCCAGCGTACAGCTTCCGGGTCATGTGGCCAGCATGACTAAGCCGCTTCTGGCGAACCAGAACAGCGCACGGAAACGTTTACCTTCCCGCCGGAGCGGTACCTATTTATCTACTTGCACTTTGATGTGCTTTCAAACTGCTAGGTTGGCAGGAGCAGGGACCGAGCAACGGGAACTCACCCTGTTGCAGGGATTCGAACCGCCGACCTTCTGATCGGCAAGTCCGAGACTCTGGTTTAACCCACAGCGCCACCCGTATCCCTTCAAGGGATAGAGGATTGTAAAATGAGGTAAGATGAGGAAGCCAGCCTCCCAAATAAGAAGAACCTCCGGCAGCAGGTTCTAGCAACCGGCCAGCTTGCAGCATCCCTGAGTTGTCAATCACACCGTAATGTTTCTAGAAGCGAAAAGTCAATGCGTTGTTGTTTAATTTGACATGACTCTTGAGCTGTGGAAAAGCATAATCGCTGCAGGGGACAGTTAAGTAACTGTGCTCCATGTCAGCCTGTCTCGCTCCGACTGCCGCACTAAACGCTTTGCTGATGAGCGATAGATTTGGTTAAATACCAGGATAATTGCTGGCTATAGCACCCAGCACTCTTGTAATGCCTTGTAGTACATCAGTTGTAGTTTCCTCTCCGCCTCAGGCGCTGGAGGCTTATTCGCTAAAGAGGGCACTTATTTTCAATTACAATGTTCTCTTTTCCCCTTGTGTTTTTTTTTTTTTTAAGAAGCCATTGTTGCTGAGCCAAATGAGCTCTAATAAATTATATTTCTTCTCCCTGTAGACCTGTTGAAGGAGATCAGGCATGCAAATGCCAAAGCTTCTATTTTCTAAAGCTTGTAAGTAATTTTTTTGTGCATGTCGGCTTCACGTACCAGCAATATGCTCATATTACTGAGACAAAGGTTTTCATTTTAAAGACCTGCACATTGCAGCAGGCCTTCAGACTAACTTGCCTAGCTGGTATAAAGCCAAACACTTAATTCTTCATGCTGTAAGAATGAATTCTATTCATTTTCTTCCTTCTTAGCAAGCCATTGACATTTTTAGGAAAAGGTATATCTGTGCCATGTACGTGAATAGCCTCATATATTTATAATGACACCGTCATCTCAGCTTAGGCTGGAAAGTTAAACGCTAGAATTTCTTTTACAGTTGGTAATGGTCTCTTGGAGCTGAACTGGCTCAGTTTATTTCTGTTGAAATAACTGCTCATGTTAGCTATGCTCTGATTTTACTAAATGTGATTTTGCATTTTGAGGTGGGGCTTAGGCCTCAACTCACGCGTAGGGCTGGGCGATACATCGTTCCAAACTGGTCTGAAGCCCATATCGTGATACTGGTTTCATAATTTTTGACCTGGCCATATATTGTGAATCGTGATAAGTATCTGTGCGTGTGCAATGCAGAAATCACAGTGTGGGGAAAACAGTGAAGCCAGGCAATTCTCTCTCTCGATTCCTGCAGCCCCTCTTAAGTCTGCCAGCTCAAATCTCCCCTGCCTCACGCAAGGAGCAGCAAATCACGAGAGCAGCTGCCGGCAAAAATCACAAGGCAGGATTGCATATGCATAAAAAGGTAAAGGGACCCCTGACCATTAGGTCCAGTCGTGACCGACTCTGGGGTTGCGGCGCTCATCTTGCTTTATTGGCCGAGGGAGCCGATGTACAGCTTCCGGGTCATGTGGCCAGCATGACTAAGCTGCTTCTGGCAAACCAGAGCAGCGCACGGAAACGCCGTTTACCTTCCCGCCGGAGCGGTACCTATTTATCTACTTGCACTTTGACGTGCTTTCGAACTGCTAGGTTGGCAGGAGCAGGGACCGAGCAATGGGAGCTCACCCCGTCGCGGGGATTCAAATCGCCGACCTTCTGATCAGCAAGTCCTAGGCTCTGTGGTTTAACCCACAGCGCCACCTATGCATATGCATAGTTCCACCCTTATTTCAGACATCATAATATATCGCAATGTTTAGTTGGTGGATATATATTACAATGTTGAAAACCAGGTATCGCCCAGCTCTACTGATGTGTGCTGGTGTTTGCAGCAAATATGGTATACCCTCTCAGATACAACCTACATAAAGTGCCTTGTTTTGTTTTCATTCATGCCAATTGCTCTCAAAGAGTGAAAGCTGAACTTTCTTTCTTCGGACCCAAATGAGCAGGTGCGCTGTGTGAGTATCGTACTGCCAGCTAGATTGGCCACTAGGAGGCTAACAGTGTTCGAAACTCCCATTGTTCCAGGCGATTTTGCAATGGGATTTCTCTCTCTCTTTTTTAACTTTATTGCAAAACACAAAGACAGTACCTCGATGACAACTGAACATTAACTAACAAGACATCATCTGACATCACACACACTTTTGATTTCCGATTCACCTCATTGTGCTTTCTACATATTCTTTACCTTGAAGCATTTCCTGTTATATCCGTTACACATCCAGAAAATTTTCTACATTTATAGTTTTCCTTATTATTCAAGATTCAATCTAGACCTGTCAAGAGATTTGCGTTTTCACAATATTGTTTTAGATTTTCTTTAAATGTTATCCATTCTTTACACACTTTCTGGTGCCTTAAACTTTGCGACAGGGGATTTCATTAATGTGAGCAGTTTCTGAGCTCTGGGCGCAATACTGCACCTAAGATTTCAGATTGAAACTGCAGAGTGGAAGGAAAGGAGGCGCTTATTCTGCCTCCCCACTTCCAGCTACTCTGTTAAGACTGGAGAAGAGATTCTCTTAAGAATATTAGGGGGGTGGGCAGGGGAAGGACCAGACCATGTGCAAAATGAACATGATATTTTAGCTGCAGTTCATTCATTTTCAGCTTTATATTCTTGTTATAAAAAACACTCATTGTTGCGCCCATAACCTCGGTTTAAGGTCCCTTGAGCTCCTAGCTTTCCTCTCTCAGTTTCTAACACTGGAGGCTAAGATTCATTCTCTCCCAGCAGCGTTTTGCTCCAGAGACATTACTGGCAATAACAGAACCTGTTCCAGTGGATTCTTTCCAGGGCCAAATAGGAATACATACAATTGTTGGCAAGGAAATCAAGCAATGGTAGAAGTTTACACAGCTAACAGAGTTGAATTCCTTCATGGAACTGCGCCACCACTGCTAAGGTCTAGAGTACCTTACAATAGGAGCAGAAAAGCCTAGTTTCAAAGGGTTGGTTTTGAACCAGGGCAAGGCAGACCTTGTTTTTCAGCACTGTTCCTACTTTTGATCTTGAATCTCCTGCGCCCTTGCGACTCCCCAGTGTTTTTGCACCGGCCAATTCGGGTCATTGGGGCATATGCTGTTCAGGTTGGGGGGCAGCTATAGTTTCTCGTCAGTTTGTTGAAGCAATGCTTCTTCAACATCACCTTCACAGGACTGGTCATGTTGTGCAGATGCCTGATTATCGCTTTCCAAAGCAACTACTCTATTCCGAACTTAAAAATGGAAAGCGTAATGTTGGTGGTCAACAAAAGAGGTTCAAAGACTCTCTCAAGACAAATCTTTAAAAATGTGGTATAAACACCGACAACTGGGAAACACTGGCCTGCAAGCGCTCCTATTAGAGAACAGCCTTTACCAAAGGTGTCATGGGCTTTGAAGACACTCGAACTCAGGACACAAGGGAGAAATGTGCTAAGAGGAAGGCACGCTTGGCAAACCCTCACTGTGATCAACTCCCGCCCGGAAACCAATGTCCCCACTGTGGAAGGACGTGTGGATCCAGAAATGGCCTCTACAGTCACATATGGACTCAGTGTTAAAACCGTGTTCATGGAAGACAATCTTACTCGGCTACAAGGAATTGCCAAAGAAAGAAGAAAGAAAGACTTGGCAGATGGTCTTCCATCCCAGAGGACATTTCTGTACAGTGGTACCTCGGGTTAAGTACTTAATTCGTTGCGGGGTTCCGTTCTTAACCTGAAACTGTTCTTAACCTGAAGCACCACTTTAGATAATGGGGCCTCCTGCTGCCGCCGTGACGCCGGAACACAATTTCTGTTCTCATCCTGAAGCAAAGTTCAGGTACTATTTCCGGGTTAGCAGAGTCTGTAACCTGAAGCGTATGTAACCCGAGATACCACTGTAGCTCCAAAGCGATCATTGTGTTTTCTGTCCTAATATGGCAAATCCCTATCGATAACATTCCCTCTGTATCGCTGCATTATTACGCACTGGGGGGGGGGGAGAGCCAGTGTCCTTCCTTTCTTTTGCATGTGACATAACAAGCGTCAAATCTTGAGAGGCCAAGCTACTGCTGTTGACACATCTGGATTTGTAGACAAGGAACTCTAGGTGAATCTCCTGTTTGCTTTTCCCCAACATGTCAACCTCCCCCTATTTCTTTTTTCTTTCTGTTTTAAACAAGGGAAACAGGAAAGGTATTTGTTTCAAATAATAGCTTTCAGGAGATCTATTGTCCAGTGCGGAGAGAATTTAGTTTTTCTTAGCTAATTTTAGTTGTTCCATCACTTAACAGCAAGCTTTCTAGCTGACTACAAATACTGGCATGTACTGGGGAAGGATGATATGAGCTCTGATAGGGCAGATGGAACGGAGCCATCCATTCATCCGTCTCTCCTGTGCACTAAATGCCAAGAATGAAATCCAGTTTGAAAGTACACAGCGAATCAGTCAAGTGGCAGGCATTTGAGATAATCCTAATGGTTTTTTAACATTGTTGGTGAGAAGGGGAGATCAGCAGCAGCCAGAGATTCTGTTGTGAAATAATAGGCGTATTCAAGGCAGAACTGGGTGTTCAGATAAGCATGGCGCTACGGCTGAAAATGGCAGCTCAGTATACAGTGATTTTTGTAAAGTGTAGGGAAACAAATGAGCCTTGTCTCGTTGGTTTGCCCGTTGTCACCATGGTACGGATATGTTTCAGCATGCAATATAGACGGGGGAGAAAACTTAATATTGGCTGCCATTTTGGACAGCACCAATGTCTTTAAACTGTCCCACCCATCATGGCAGAGGTCTGTGCCGGTTGTGGTGTGTGGAAATTTTGTTCTCCCTTCTCATACTATATTGAGAAGATATGGCCCTGCAAATATGTATTTACAGTGTTACAAAGTACTGTGACCTGTTGGGGGGAAAAAGAAAATACCCGCGCATTTTCCACCATATGACTGGGTAAGAAGAAAATATATATATAATTTATCCCAATATTCAGAATGCTGTAATCAGATGGTCATTCGGAACATTTGGGGTCTGTGATCCATCAATGTGCTAAATAGATATTTCACCGGGATCACCGTAATGTAGGGTATAGTCAGCAGAGGAATATATTTGGAAAATCCTGGATTTTGATATAATTTATCTCGAACGGCTCACCAGTTTGGGGGTTCTCCGCATTTCTGCCCTACATTCCTGAAGCCCACTGGTGCCCTATTACGGCAGTCCCTTCTCCCTCGCCTCTGCCCCTAATTACAAAATCTGTATCCTACAAAGATAAGCAAAAATAATAGAACCTAAATTTAAAAAGAAAACAATATTTGTGCTAAACCAAAGTATTGACATGGTTTTCCGTTAAATTCTCAAATATTGGTTATTATTAGTGCGCTATTGCCCTTGAATATACAATAATATTCCTTGAGTTGGCATTAGAGTGCTTGTAATGAGCGCTCGAATTCATCATGCGAAAGGCTGGGCTGGATGAATCCCAAGCCAGAATTAAGATTGCCGGGATAAGTACAGACCCCCGGACAAATTAAGTTCACATCCAGAGGGTCCACTGTACCTTCCATTTGCCATCCCGGCCTGACCTTTTCCCATCAAAACAGACAAAATAGATATACGCACTCCTTTGTTATATCTGCTTCTATTAATCAACAAGCCCTTTCTCAAATAGGTAACACTCAGGGGAGAATGCAATGGACTCCCTTTGTCTTTTACATATTTGCACTTCCAAACTGGACCTACTCTGGCTTCCATCTGCTCCTTACGTATCTGCATTCAGAAAACTAACCTTAATCTATGTCCACATTTTATAGACCATCTTTTGGGCATGTCGGTGCTCTGTTTCTATTCCAGTACCAGCCTATACTTGACTACTTGGAAGTAAGCCCCATTGATGGCAGTGGCGGCACTTACTCCTAGATAAGTGGCAATAGGATTGCAGCCTTAATGTAGAAACGAGCCTTCGGATCCAGATTCCAAGCGAGTCTGCAGAATGGATGTGCCTTCTATTTCCTTCCCTGAATAAGAAGGTGAAAGAGCTTTAATAAATTGTCTGTAACACTTGAGAGCTTAAATCTTTAAAAAATTGCTTCTTATTAAGAGTCTAATGGTTTTTAAATGTAAACACAAAGAACATTTGCCTTCCAAGCATGACTATCCTAGTGGTTTCTCACATCAGTAGAAGCATATTACGCTTTCCAGGCCATTGACTTACAGAAGATCACTCAAGTCTAGGCAGTTCTTTGTATGGCATCTCAGTTCATTGATGACTTTTATTTTGGAGGTTATGTGTTTTGTTTTGTTTTTGCATTTTGGCCAAAATGTAACCAATATCATACAAGGAAGGAAGGGGGAAATACGCAAGTTCCAAACTAAATACTAATTATTAGCCGCTGAGTTGCATGTGCCCAGGTAAACATGCATATATTTATTTTGTAGTAAGACTGAGACAACAGTACAAGGCTTGGCACATTCCTGGGAGATCGGTATTCATAACTCAGTTCACTAGCTGTGGACTAAACTGGGTGGATTAGCGGGGCAATGCTTGATTTCTTTATTTTTCCATGAAGCAAGAAAACAGTAATGACCACTTTGAGTTGGGAGAAACGAGAATGAGATGGAACCAGCCTATGTGTTGTGGCATGGCTGTCTTTTGGGTGGTTTTGAGGCAGAGCCCTGCTCCACGCTTCAGCTGCTCATGCCTCCAATGCCTAAATTTCTTACAACTTCCATCAATTTTACAGATGTCACAAAGGTGAGGAACAAAGGACATCTCTGAACGAGCGGTGCCGTCTTGTAAGGTGACCAGAAGCAAAGGAGAACAGGGCTTTTGTACCTTAGTAGCTGAGGGGATGCAGGTGGCGCTGTGGGTTAAACCACAGAGCCTAGGACTTGCCGATCGGAAGGTCGGCGGTTCGAATCCCTGCAACGGGGTGAGTTCCTGTTGCTCGGTCCCTGCTCCTGCCAACCTAGCAATTCGAAAGCACGTCAAAGTGCAAGTAGATAAATAGGTACCGCTCCAGCGGGAAGGTAAACGGCGTTTCCGTGCGCTGCTCTGGTTCTCCAGAAGCGGCTTAGTCATGCTGGCCACATGACCTGGAAGCTGTATGCCGGCTCCCTTGGCCAATAAAGCGAGATGAGCACCACAACCCCAGAGTCGGTCACGACTGGACCTAATGGTCAGGGGTCCCTTTACCTTTAGCTGAGTGGAAGGGGCAATTTGGGGAGATGCAGCTTGTCATAGAGAAGAGTAAAGGTTCTTCTGCTCGAATTAGGGTTGCCGTCCACCCCTAGAAATAGGGGAGTGTGTGTGTTTGTGTGTCCCTTGTCTTTAGACTTCAACCAGGACAACTTTCCCCCCGTATTCGAGCACATCCCCGAGTGTGTATGTGTAAAGAGCTCCCATAATCCCTTGCCATCGGCCATGTTGGCTGGGAATGATGAAAGCTGGAGTCTATCAAGGTCTGGAGGGCCATGTCTGCATCCCTTCTTTAGAGTTTGTGCATGGTGTAAAATCTGAAGAGTCGGTTCAGTGGCGACTGAAGAGGCCAGAGGTTGGTGGTCTGGAAACCACTGGTCTTATCACTGGCAGGAGTAATGGATTGACCACGCTGATGCATTTGTACCATCCCAATCTTGCCCCTCCCGGCAGAGGCATGGGCAACACAGGAGATCAAGTGAGCACCTTAAAAAGATGGCAGAAGTCTCTTCTACCGGTAGCCTTTGGGTTCAGCAAATCAATTTGAGATTTCTCTCCATAGTTATCGAAACTGATGAAAGGGAGGGATCTCCCAATTGTGGCCCCTCCAGGGCTCAAAGCATTGGGGGATGGACGGACTTGTTTTCTTATCATGAATCAGAAGGAAGCTGTGTGTGGATGGGAGTCGCCAACGGAGGCAAGGACATTCCCTTCCTCTGGGACAGACTACGAGGAATCTCTCATTTGGAACAGTTTCCTTGCATCGTTTGCACTTGACCGTTGCCACTGAAATCGGTGGACATCACAGGGGCTTGCTCTGAGAATAAAAACAGCTTTCAACGCTTAGGAAATACTGTATTTTCTACAATGGGAACTTTGCCTGTTTTTCCGATAGTTGCCGGGTCGAGTTTCAACCGGTTGCAGTGCAGAAGTCTCTGCCTGAAAACAGAATTTGGGTCATTACCGCCATTCCTTACAAATTCATTTCTGATTCTGCCAGGTTGACCACATCTTTTTAAGCAACTTTATGCAATCTGGCCGCTGTCAATCAATGGAGTCAACGGGAGGTGAATTGTTCCACTTACCTTTTAAAAGGATCTTAGCTCGGTGTTGGCCCCCCACTAAACGATAAGTATTCAGAGTGGAATAAGTCCTGATGGTTAACGCGTTAAAGGCTCTCAGACCGCCTCTCCTGTGATTTAGCTTTTTCCAAAGGACTGGCGGTGCACTTGTCTAGCGATGCATTTTGCTAATTACACCATAGATTTCCCCGTTGATGAATAAGTGCTGAATTAACACAGGAGCTTTAATGTTTCGCTTTCCCTATTATTGTTGTACAAGGAGCCGTGCGGCAGATGCCGGCAGTTAGTTACACAAACATTAGTCTTAACGATTGGCCATTTGGATTTGGTGACAAACGGCAGCCTGGTGGAAATCTGAGCCTCAAACCAATCAGGAAGTTAATGAGGAGAGAAATTACCACGGCAGCTTCCCCTTAATTACATCCACGCCAGGCAGGAAAGGAGTGCAGTTGCGTGGATCTTGACTCATCAAAGGTGAGCAAGGTCAGAGACCCCTTTGCTTTGCTTTTTGTATCTAGTGGAGATGGAAATGTTGCCAGTATTTCTCGCACTGTATTAGTTTTCAAATTCTTCCAATATTTCATATCAATCTGTTTTTATTTTCCATTTTCCGGAGACGGGACACTTGTGGTTTCGTTCCTGCTTGCTTTTCTTTTTCCTTGCCCTCTGTTTGACAGAAGATCTACACCAGTTTTTGTCTGCTTCATATGTCATCACAGCAGCTGGATTCCTGTTCGATAATACTGTGGTACCTCAGGTTAAGTACTTAATTTGTTCCGGAGGTCCGTTCTTAACCTGAAACTGTTCTTAACCTGAAGTCCCACTTTAGCTAATGGGGCCTCCTGCTGCACGATTTCTGTTTTCATCCTGAAGCAAAGTTCTTAACCCAAGGTAATATTTCTGGGTTAGCGGAGTCTGTAACCTGAAGCGTATGTAACCCGAGGTACCACTGTAGCAGCCACTCCCCAGGGCAAACACTTGAAAAAGTCCTGCTGCAGCATTCATACGCTTAATTCCTGCTTCCCATCCTTTCCCTGACCATTGCACGCCCTTCTCATGGTGCCGCCTGAAGCAGGTTGCTCCACATTGCCACATGGCAGGGCCGGCTCTGGACTCCTCTATTTCTTTGCCCTGCACCCTTTTCATGTCAGGATGGGCAGCCACTGACACACGTCAATGTCTCCATGCATTTCCTTGGTCATTCCAACCATGATGGGAGTGGCAGAAATCTGCAAATGGATGGTGGTAGAGAAACTATTACTAGTGGTGCTCAACACATTGTGGTGAGGGTCATGTGTTTATTAATGTGTATCCCATCTTTTAATCCCAGTGCAGAGAGAAAAGGCCCCTTTCTGATTTCTCTGCACTTTCAGAAGATCTTCCTTTTGCTTTGTGCTAAAGTTTGGAAAAATTGAAAAGGACAGTAATAATAATAATAATAATAATAATAATAATAATAATAATAATAATAATAATATTATACCCCGCCCTCCCCAGCCGAGACCAGGCTCAGGGCGGCTAACAACCAATATAAAAACAAATTGATTGAAATACAACTTAAAAACAAGATTAAGATACAACATTAAAACATTAAAATGCAATCTCCACTAATGCAGGAATTTTGATGCCTGTTCATGTTTTCCATAGGGGAGTTGTTAGTTGGTGGAGAGGAGGAGAGTGGCTGGATCAGGCTCTGCTGCTCATAGCTGTCAACTTTTCCCTTTTCTTGCAAGGAATCCTATTCGGAATAAGGGAATTTTCCTTAAAAAGGGTAAACGTTGACAGCTATACTGCCACTGTCTCGGCCTCCCTGCTTCCCTCACCATCTTCTTTCTCCACAGGACTGTTGGCCTCCGTTAGCACCTGCCGGAAAACTTTTAATTGTGTTTGGATACCGATTTTATTATTGTCCCTGAAGTTTATTGCTCTAAGGCGATGTTGGTTTTATCATCCTGCTGCCGCTTACGAGAAGTTGTTCAAGTGTTTCTGCTTTCTTCTGTTGGATAGCTTAGGTCAACGTTACTTTTCTGCAACATGCCTTCTAAATGACTTGCAATGTTTTGTTTTGCTAAAAGCAGCAGGGTAGGAATAATCGGAATAAATAAATAATCATAATTGAACATTTTTTTCCTCATTCTGTTTATATGGGTGGGAAGAACCTCTTTAATTGAATCACGCTTTATATATACTCAAATACATCTTGATAATTATTATTATTATTATTATTATTATTATATATTTATATTCCCTCCTCACCGGCTAAAACCGGGCTCAGAGCAGCTAACATCAAACGTATAACACATTAACATAAAATCAGGCAATCAATTAAAATACATCCTAAAATCAGATCAGGAAGTTGAATTGAGGTTGGGTTGGGTTTTTTTTTAATGCTTTGCACAATTCACAACCTACTCCTTGTCCTCATTCCTTCTTAAGGAGAGGTATGGGGCTGGCAGTTATTACTATTAATATTTTGTTGTTGTTTAGTCGTTTAGTCGTGTCCGACTCTTCGTGACCCCATGGACCAGAGCATGCCAGGCACTCCTGTCTTCCACTGCCTCCCGCAGTTTGGTCAAACTCATGTCGGTAGCTTCGAGAACACTATCCAACCATCTCGTCTTCTGTCGTCCCCTTCTCCTTGTGCCCTCCATCTTTCCTAACATCTTTTCCAGGGAGTCTTCTCTTCTCATGAGGTGGCCAAAGTCTTGGAGCCTCAGCTTCACGATCTGTCCTTCCAGTGAGCACTCAGGGCTGATTTCCTTCAGAATGGATAGGTTTGATCTTCTTGCAGTCCGTGGGACTCTCAAGAGTCTTCTCCAGCACCATAATTCAAAAGCATCAATTCTTCGGCGATCAGCCTTCTTGATGGTCCAGCTCTCACTTCCATACATCACTACTGGGAAAACCATAGCTTTTACTATACGGACCTTTGTTGGCAAGGTGATGTCCCTACTTTTTAAGATGCTGTCTAGGTTTGACTAGTTAAATTTGTATACTGCCCTATATCCACAGGTCTCAGTTGCTAAGTGAGAGTCAACTTGTTTATTTTCTGATGGAAATTTTGTGATTATAATAGTTACAGGGCAAGCAGAAACCTTGTTCAACCTTCAGGTGCCGTGCTGCGAACAGCTTCATCTTCCTATCATGCAGCTGTTAAAAGTCAGAGGAGCGCTGCTGGCAGCAGAAAGGTGGCAACCCTTAGCAGGGGCAGACTTTGGTATTTCATCGATGCACAAATGTGGTGCCTCCGCCTGTCACGCTCCGTTCTGCCCACGCCGTGCCATCGTTGCGACGCCCTGTAGTGTCCCCTAGGCTCAGTGCCCAGAGTGGTAGAACTAGTCACGCAGTTCCGCCTCTGCCCTTATCCTATTCATCGTTGTCTGTGGATAATAATACAGTGGTACCTTAGGTACCTAAGGAACGCGGGTGGCGCTGTGGGTTAAACCACAGAGCCTAGGACTTGCCGATCAGACGTTCGGCGGTTCGAATCCCCGCGACGGGGTGAGCTCCCGTTGCTCAGTCCCTGCTCCTGCCAACCTAGCAGTTCGAAAGCACGTCAAAGTGCAAGTAGATAAATAGGTACCGCTCCAGTGGAAAGGTAAACGGCGTTTCCATGCGCTGTTCTGGTTTGCCAGAAGCGGCTTAGTTATGCTGGCCACATGACCCGGAAGCGGTACGCCGGCTCCTTTGGCCAATAAAGCGAGATTAGCACCGCATCCCCAGAGTCGGTCACGACTGGACCTAATTTACCTTTACCTTAGGTTACATACGCTTCAGGTTACAGACTCCGCTAACCCAGAAATGGTGCTTCAGGTTAAGAACTTTGCTTCAGGATGAGAACAGAAATCGGGCTCTGGCGGTGTGGCAGCAGCAGGAGGCCCCATTAGCTAAAGTGGTGCTTCAGGTTAAGAACAGTTTCAGGTTAAGAACAGAACCCCGCAACGAATTAAGTACTTTATCCGAGGTACCACTGTAATAAAAATTGTAAATTTTATTTATACCCCACCCTCCTCAGCCAAGACCAGGCTCACGGCGGCTAACACCAAATATAAAAACAATTGATTGAAATACAACTTTAAAAAATAAAATACAACATTAAGTGGCGTAAGGAGGAGCAGAGTGGCCGAGGTGGCAGACTGGGAAACAGTCTGACCAATATTTATGTATGCAACTACGGCGGCAAGGTTATTGATTGCCAAAAATTGGAAAAGCCTCTCCTCCTTGCAGAGGAGGCGTATTCAGCTCCCTGCTCCTGATTTCTTCTGCTGCCGCAGCCAAGCCTCCCAGCCGACCAATAGGGCTGGCTGGTGGGCGAAAGCACTCAGCTCCCAGTCTGTTCCTGCTTTCTTCGGATCTCCCGCCCTCCCTCCCTCTTAGGTCAGCTTCTTTTTGCGTATTGACCTTGCTATGGACTTCGGTTGATTGCCTTAGTTGCCCAAGGGGCCTGGTAGGACTTTTTTATCCATTTGGCAAATTGGCACCAGCCTCTTGGTTTTTTCTCCTACCTCGTAGCAATTCGTCACGACTTTCTGGCATTGGAGGTTAGGCATTGGAATATGTGTTCTGTGTTGGAGGATTGGGTATGCGCCATCATTTACCCCTCGTCTTTTGGGTATTCCGTTAAAAGAATCTGGCAGTCATGGATCCTGTCCGATGCCCTACTGGTGGCTAGGGCCATAGCACGACCCCCGGTGACATCAGGGGGAGCTTCCAGTTTTATTTGCATCAACAAGCTCCTCCCATTGGTTGTTACCCTGATATGACTCCCAGCTGTGCAGGGTGGAGTCTGGTATTGCTGTTTTATCCAATGGTGGCGCTGTGGGTTAAACCACAAAGCCTAGGACTTGCCGATCAGAAGGTCGGCGGTT
Organism: Podarcis melisellensis; assembly: GCF_964234715.1. Taxonomy (NCBI): domain Eukaryota; kingdom Metazoa; phylum Chordata; class Lepidosauria; order Squamata; family Lacertidae; genus Podarcis; species Podarcis melisellensis. The sequence continues at coordinate 13,601,643 of NC_138534.1, read as the reverse complement.
CGAATCCCCGTGATGGGGTGAGCTCCCATTGCTCGGTCCCTGCTCCTGCCAACCTAGCAATTCAAAAGCACATCAAAGTGCAAGTAGATAAATAGGTACCGCTCCAGTGGAAAGGTAAATGGTGTTTCCATGCGCTGCTCTGGTTCACCAGAAGCGGCTTAGTCATGCTGGCCACATGACCCGGAAGCTGTGCGCCGGCTCCCACGGCCAATAAAGCGAGATGAGCGCCGCAACCCCAGAGTCAGCCACGACTGGACCTATTGGTCAGGGGTCCCTTTATCTTTACCTTTAAGCCAATACCACTCACATGCTGTAACCAATAAAAGTTGTGGCCTAATTTTGCCCATTAACCTAAAATAATGCGTCTGTGTGTCTTATTATAATCCTATGCGGGTGGAGGGTCCTCTACTCAAAAGCAGCAGCGTCCCAACTAAAACAGACCAATTATCTAAAATAATGGAATACTTCCATATTGCCGAACTAACAGGGAGGATAAGAGGAGATATGGTACAAAAAGTGAATAAGGAGTGGGCTATCTTTAAGGAATACATCAAAAATTATGTGGGAAAAGTAGAATTTCTGACAGATACTGAGTGAATCCAGAAAATGATTAGAGTGAAAGGAGAGGAAAGTTAAGATAAAAGAATAGATTAAAGAAATAATGAAATGTGTTTAAGCTAGTTGGAAAAATAAAATAGCGTAACAAGAATGGCTGGAAGTCAAGTCGCTTGTTGGGTGTCTGTGTGGGGTAGGTGTGTAGGTATGTTGATATGTATAGTATAGGTAGGTATTATATAGAGCAATGTAGGTATGTTTTATGTTATGAAAATAAGGTAGTGTGTTGTGTACGTGTATTGTGTAAATGTACAGTGGTACCTCGGGTGAAGTACTTAATTCGTTCCGGAGATCCGTTCTTAACCTGAAACTGTTCTTAACCTGAAGCACCACTTTAGCTAATGGGGCCTCCTGCTGCCGCCGTGCCGCCCGAGCCCGATTTCTGTTCTTATCCTGAAGCAAAGTTCTTAACCTGAAGCACTATTTCTGGGTTAGCGGAGCCTGTAACCTGAAGCATATGTAATCTGAAGCGTATGTAACCTGAAGTGTATGTAACCTGAGGTACCACTGTATATGTAAATGTATATGTATGTGTTTTATATGTTAATAAAAAAAATAGAAACCACACGTGAGGCAGTTGGCAGGTGCCCCATCAGGGATTCTGCACCGTAATTTCACAGGGATGATTACGGAGCGAAGGGGGCGGGCTTCTTCTAGCCACGTTTTCATTTATTCCATAGAATGGTTCTCTTTTTAAAAAAACAAACAACAGTGGGTTCCCCAAAAAAAGGTGTTGTTTTGTATATCACTGAAATTTTTAGGGTCCCCCCCTATTAAAAATGGCACTTCATCCAGTCACACAGCAAACAGTAATTAATGTTGTGAGCTGCCTTGGGATCTACATAAATGAATAAAAATTAAGAATGCATAGATTAGTCTAGAACAGGGGTGTCCAACCGGTCAACCGCGATCAACTGGTTGATCCCCAGGAGGTTTGGGTCGATCACGGGCTCTTTTTCGTTTGGGGGGGCAGAGGATCCAGCCCCACCCCCTCGCCCCATCCTCCATTCGCACATGATCGCTTGAACGGAAGACGTAGTACTCGCTGTGAGGCTCTTTGATTCCTGATTGCTTTTCCGGAGAGTGACTTGCTCCTTTCTCCCTAAAGACAGCTTTACATTTTTGAACTGCCCCTCTAAAAAAAAGATCAACAACTTTGACTTTTCCCCCTAAAAAAAGGTCTACAACTGAACGTTGACCTGAACGTTGCCTGATGACATCTAGTCTACTCTAACATGTCAGTTTCTGTTTTGGTGAGGGGGGGGGATGTGTGGGAAAGTTCAGAGTGGCAGGAGAGGATATATTGTTTACTAATATCCTTCCTAACTTGCACTAGCAAGTTCCTTTACATGGCAGAGTTACAATCCCCTTTTACATGCACAGCAGATGGCTGGTTGCAGGCTCGTGCGAGCTTCTCACTATTATACAATCCAGTCTGTCTCAGATTGAATTGTACGTTCCTGGTAAGTTCCCTTGAATCCCTCTTAAAAGAATAAAGACTCCACAATCTTACTCAAAGTCAATAAAAGACGTTTACTTACATCAGTTCACAGTTGGATTCCTGAAGGCAGACTTAGTTACAAATATGTACATGTGGATCTACTCCATATGGGGGAATAATCCCAGTGCTTCTGCTAGCTGAGAAGCTAGCAGAGCAGTCCCAGCTAAAAGCTGGTCAAACGAAGAAGGAGGTAAAAAGGGTGCTGCGCGACTCGTCCTTTTGTTACCAGGACAGGTAAGGTCACGCCCACCTTCTATCACATGCAAAAGGAAGGATGCTCCAGCCAGGAGGAACAGGAAGTTTCGACTGGCTGGATCAAACATTCCCCTGCGTGTCTCCTCTAGCATTACAAGGAATGTTGTACTTGACTGCCTCTCATGGATCACATCCCACAGGATGAGCATGGCAGCAGTCACTTGCAGACATGTGCATGTGACGACAGATGAGATACATGGATGGGAACCCGCCTAGGAAAGGACGGCAGCTCATCACTCCATGCCTTTGGGTGTATTTGTGTAGACCGTCACTGATCTAGATCGCTTAACTATGTGTTCCCTTTTTTCTCCCCCCCCCCCCTTTATTCGTTGCTTCCTCAGTATTTTCACCACCCAGTAGTCAAGATTCTGGCTTGGTTTCCCTTTCCAGCAGCTCTCCCATCAGCAACGAAAGCACCAAAGCTGTGTTGGAGTGCGAGTCGACCTCCGATTCTGGGACCTTCACTGTTCATTCTGTCATGGAAGACGGTGAATGAGCAGCCCTGAAGAAGAAGCTCCTCCTTGGACGTCTTGGGAAAGTGCCTTCTTGTTGAGATGTGTTTGGTTTGTGATGATTGATGCCGATGTAACCGTTGAGAAAACATTGAGTTTATTCCCTTTGTATTGTTCCGCACAATGTGATTTGCAACCTCTTAGTTTAAGGACTCAAGTCTTTCCCATTAGGGGCTCCCTGGGAGGTCCTTGGGGTTAATCCTAGTATAAAAAAGATAATACTTTGCAGATAAACTGTGATCAAAGTTAAGTGAATGGCTAAGCTACTTATATAAGCAAGATTTCTACAGCGCACAAGAGTTAGTTCTTCAGCAAAGACAAGATAAAATTGTAAAAAGGGCTTTCAGTATGATGAAGATTTTAAGAAATTGGCATAAAGGTTGATAATTCTCTTATCACAAAATAATTCTTTCAGCTTTTATTTTTTAATGACAGTAAAACAGAATGTGCGAGTGAGTGTAATGTTCTAGGATTTACAAACCCCTTCATAAATGCTGCTTTCTATCTATTTGTAGGCTTCAAAAGTGGGGGGGGGGGGCGGAGTTTAAGTAAGAATGATACTTTCAACAAAAATCTGGTGAGTTACCTTCATGGTTGGATGTTTTTATGGAAGATGCTAGATTTTGGCTAGGCATTTATTCTGCTAACAGCATAAAATTAACATAAATTTAGTACTTTCTAGGTTAACCTGTTTGCTACAATCTTGACTTAAAGCATTGAAAAGTTACTACAGATTTTCGGTATTTGTTAAAAATTGCTTAGCATGTACTTTTCCTTGGGTTACAGAGGCCAAGCTGAAATGAAACTAGTCTTTAAAAAATTCATTGTTCTCTGTAGTTGCAGCGGTACCTGAAATAAAAACGTTATTGATGACCAAATTTTCTTGTGTATAGTTGGCAAGCTGTATTAAACAGGAAAAAAAGAAATTACTTGTATTTTCTTCACTCTGTGCTTTGAAAACATCTATTTGATTTCACCCCCATCTGTTGTAATCAATAACCTGACCATCTTGTTTTTTATTAAATGCACTTACTCTTAATTTCATCCACCAGTGGTTTTAGAGAGAATAATGTCGAGTTACCTATATGGGTTTGACATTATAAATCACTTCTCGGGGTTGGATTGTATAGCGGTATCGATTGATCCTGATATATCACAGAAATTTACTGTCACTTCTGTTTTCAATTAAAGATACAATCAGTCAGATAATGACTTAATTGGATTTTACAGAAGATTGAGTTTTATTGCCCAGTGCTTTACGAGTTTAGTTAAGGAAGATCATTTTATCACACTTGTCAGCCCAGCAGCCACTGCAGTTGGGTGCCCTTCTGCCGCAGCTCCTCGCTGTTGCCATTGTGACAGAAGAACAGGGGGAGCAGAGGGCAGGTAAAGAAAAATATCAGCTTGGAGATGCTGGACTGTGTCGTAAAAGAGGCTGCTGCTGCAGCAGCCGGGAGATGGAATCCGCGCCGCGTCCAACGCCCCCGCCCCGTGTTGTGATTTCTAAATAGTTGTTGAGATATAATGCCATAATTATTGGGGAAGCTTGCAGCTTGCCCCTGCCCGCCAACATAGGTAGCAAGACAAAGGATATTTTGGAAATGTGTGTTTTCTACACTGCGACTGTGACGCTCTAATGTCAGTGAGCAATAGGAATGGAAATTTAACCGCACAGACACAGTCCCCGCACAATACTGGCCAGGCTGAGCTCTTTTATCTTTGCAACGTTTCCCATGTTTAACTGAGATTACGTGTTGGATCCTTCATTTGCTTCAAAGGCTTATTGCTGAAGTCTTGGGAGGGTGGTCTTTTTTGTGGTGGGGGGTGGGAAATTTGTGTGTGTGTGTTCATGCACACACATGCAACATACCTTCACTTGCAAGCAAATCTGTGTGGACCGTAGCCCTTTCCAAATAATCTATCTTTGTGTCTTGAGCTGTTTTGGTGTTTCTCCCCACCCTATCACAAAAGAGAATCTGCAGTATATTGAAGGAAGAAGCTGAATGAGGTTTCTGCAGTAAGCAAAACACCAGGTTTTATATAAATTCCAGACTTGCATCAGCATGAAAATGTGTCCAGTTTAGGCCACAAAAACATTTCCCCTTAATCCATTCTGTTAAAATAGTCCTTTACGTATGTTACCACAGCTTCTCGCCTGCAATCCGTACAAGTAGAAAGATTTGATTGAATTTGTTCCTATTTTTATAAACTACGTTATTACCCATTCTGTTTCTTTGGGGCTAAAGGCAAACTGCCTTCACATCATTTAACCTAGCCATTGCCAGCGAAGTAGGTAATTAGACTCCCATTGCACAAATGGAGAACTGAGGCTAACAGCTATTGCCATTCAAGGCAACTTATTTAATACATTTATATGACGCTTAATCACTAGCCTTTCAAAGCAGTGTACATAAAAATAAGCCATGCAGAGGATAAAACAATAAAAATCCATCATAAAACCAAACACTACCTTAAAGTACCTGCTGGAATAAGCATAGCCAAGCGAGTGGGTTTATTTTGTAAATGTATATACTGCTTTTCTGTGGAAAGCAGTGTATGGTAAAAACAGCATTTTAAAAAACCAGCAAGAGAGAAAGAAAGAAGCAGGGAAATAGGTTGAGTAACAGTGTACCTGGATGTGCAAGATTACTAGAACGGGTCGAGATGACACTATCTAAATTGTAAATCTAAATGCGATACACCTCACTAACCTCATATAAACGGGTGAGAGCGCACTCTGGTTAATATCAGCGCTGACTAGCATTAGCAGCTGTGCAAAGTAAGCCATATATACATGGACAATAATGTGTTGTGGAACAGTCTGGGTACAGTGATACCTTGGTTCTCAAACTTAATCTGTTCCAGAAGTCTGTTCCAAAACCAAAGTGTTCCAAAACCAAGGAGCGCTTTCCCATAGAAAGTAATGCAAAACGGATTACTCCGTTCCAGACTTTTAAAAGCAACCCCTGAAACAGCAATTTAACATGAGTTTTACTATCTAACGAGACCACTGATCCATAAAATGAAAGCAATAAACAATGTACTGCAGTCACAGAATCAATCCGTGGCTGATCTGGGTTCCACACAAAAACAAAAAGGCAAAATAAATAGCAGAAACAGACAGACCTCGGTGTAACACTCAAAACGGAAGTGTGTCATTCAAAACGGAAGGGTAATACTCAAAACAGAATGTTCGGCTTCCGAAAAAAGTTCGCAAACTGGAACACTTACTTCCGGATTTGCAGTGTTTGGGTTCCAAGTTGTTTGAATACCAAAGTGTTTGAGAACCGAGGTACCACGATACAGTGGTACCTCAGATTAAGTACTTAATTCGTTCCGAAGGTCCGTACCTAACCTGAAACTGTTCTTAACCTGAAGCACCACTTTAGCTAATGGGGCCTGCCGCCGCGCGGCCGGAACACGATTTCTGTTCTCATCCTGAAGCAAAGTTCTTAACCTGAGGTACTATTTCTGGGTTAGCGGAGTCTGTAACCTGAAGCATATGTAACCCAAGGTACCACTGTGCTTCAGGTTACAGATGCTTTAGGTTACAGACTCTGCTAACCCAGAAATAGTACCTCGGGTTTGCTTCAGGATGAGAAATCATGCTCCGGCGGCGTGGCAGCAGCAGGAGGCCCCATTACCTAAAGTGGTGCTTCAGGTTAAGAACAGTTTCAGGTTAAGAACGGACCTCTGGAACTAATTAAGTACTTAACCCAAGGTACCACTGTATTAGGAAAAGAAAAGAAAAGCTTCAGTGATCTAACTCCTTGAGTAGAGCGTTACACTGATGTAGGACACTGGAGCATGCAGGAAGAAGCATCTTTTGGGGTCTCCTTTTCACACGCTCTAAAGCAGTTGAGTCGAGAGTTATCGCCTCTCTTTCCTGGTTGGGCTGGCTCTGGAACCTCAGCAGGGCCAGAATAAATTTTGCCATTGGTGCAACTCCATGCTTCGGAGCAAGACACAATAAGCTGCTGGATTTCTTTCGGTTGTGCAATGAAAGTCGATGCTTCAACTGCTAGCAACCACTGTTAGTTGTGGCTTGTCCAAATTAACTAGCGCTGCATGTGCCAACATGTGGTTTAAACCCTTAACTGAATTAATTATTTTCACATGGAAAATAATAATGCTGGAGAAGTACTGTACAAAGTTGTCATTGCAGCTCTAAAATAGTGGCACGGCAAGAGGTAGCACAGCTGTGTTTATACCACTTTATACCATTCCTGTTACATTCATTTTTATCTCAGACCATTTTCATATACCGTATTTTTTGCTCTATAAGACTCACTTTTTCCCTCCTAAAAAGTAAGGGGAAATGTGTGTGCGTCTTATGGAGCAAATGCAGGCTGCGCAGCTATCCCAGAAGCCAGAACAGCAAGAGGGATTGCTACTTTCACTGAGCAGCGATCCCTCTTGCTGTTCTGGCTTCTGAGATTCTTTTTTTCTTCTTGTTTTCCTCCTCCAAAAACTAGGTGCGTCTTGTGGTCTGGTGCATCTTATAGAGGGAAAAATACGGTATATGAGAGCCACACGGACTGTTCTTGCCATGTGTGATTGTTGCCAATACATAGAGGTTCTAGACAATACAGGTTGTAGGTTCAACAGAAAGAGGGCCAGTTTTAAAGAGACCGGTATAAACCTCAGGCCTGTGTGTAGGTAATTAGCTCTAGGTTACTTGGGGATCACTTAAAAGATGAGGTGACTTTGTCCCCCTGCCCCACTCCACAGGTGAGTTATCCAGCCATAGCCATGCAGCTGATGTTCCCCTGGAAAGGAAGACACAGCCCATCAGAAGAATGAGTTATTAAATCAAGATGGGAAAAGGAAGTATTTTTAAAATCACAACCAAAATTAGACAATCCAGACTTGAATCTGCAACAATGGCTGTACAATCCTATACATGTCTTCTCAGAAGTGAGTTCAATGGAACTTCCAGGTCTGTGGGTGGCGCACTGCAGCCTGCATCTCACACCCTGAAAAAATCAAAATTCTTCATTTTTGGAGTATATTAAACATTAATTTTGCCCTCTATTGTCTTGCACTTGGGAAACAAAAGTTTTATGGGCATCTTAAAATGCTTCGACTGAAAATTGCCACTGGTGTCTATGAGAAATTGGTGGTATTCCACTATTGTTACATTTTGAATGCCCCTTTTTTCCTGCTCCACATTTCTATAGAATGAAAAATAATTTGTCCGATTGCGTTAGAAGAGGCAACTACTTCTCTTTTTTTGGGGGGGTGACAGAGTGTGTTTATTAATTACACTTTTCACTAGTGCCAGATTCTGGTATCTGCGTCAGTTGATTCTCTTTGCATTTACTTGAAAGTTGGTCTGATAGATTTAAATGGAACTTTCCCGCAAGTAGCTGTTCAGTTATGATCAGCTTACGTTTTAAGAAAATGAAAATTGTGCATATTTTGAAAAGGCAAACATAATTCCAAAACACAAACGCCGATTTGCATCAGTCATGCAGAAAAAAATACAGATGGAGAAGAACCTTGCTAGTAAAACGTTGCTGTGAGTTCCTTTGCAAACAGGGATCTTCAGCCGGCTATATCTTGTCAAGGGACTAACTTGCTCAAGTGTCTTATTAGAGCTTTTCTCCTGCGCTGCAAAAACTGACCTCCCCACCGCTAATGTTTTAAGTTTCCCTACACAAATACAAACCAAGGATGAGCAATACAAACGTGCGGCATTTGAAGTGGCCTTAGGCTGCCCCTGCGCATGTACAGAGTGCTGCGTAGCCACGGCCCCAGCCGCCTGGGTTTAGGGCAGGCAATGTCCCCACCCTGTTGACGCGTGGCTTATGCAGTAGCCTTCAAAGGACATCTCCTTTACTGGCCAGCCTGATCTGCAGCCGACGCGCAAGAGGCGACCGGTGCGTTTGGGTTTGGTTGCATCTTCGGCCCAAATCTCTTGCGCTTACGCTTAGCAGCGGTCCGGAAACGGGCCTGCAACGCCTGCTTCTCATTGCGCCAAGTTCCTCGCGCGTTCCGACCGGTTTTGCCGGTTTCCCCTTGGTGCGCCCAGAGCAGGGAGGCTGCAGAGCTGCGCGTCTCCTCTCCAGGAGAAACCTTTCTCCCGGGACTCTCCAATTAGCTCCCTTGCACGCTTTGCAGAAGGCAGTGGAGAGGCGAGCTGCCTCGCCTGTCAGGGGGGCGAGCGGGGAGGGGCGCGCGCACCAAAGACCAGCTCGACCCCGAGACTTTGGAAAACTGAAACTTCCCTTTCGCCCCCGGTCTCAGGTTCCAGGGAATCTCTCCCCACCCGTCTCCCGCTTTTACGCAATTTGCAAAAGTTCCCTGGCCGCCTCCTGCTGCTGCGTCTCCGAATTCAACGCCGTCTTGCCACCTCGGGGCTCGCCAGTCCTGAACTTGTCATTGATTTCTTAGCGCCAATACGTCTTGCAAGTGACGGGGGAGGTGAGGAGGGCGTAGATCGTTCTCTCTCCATCCCACCGCCCTCCCTTCCGGGCCTCTAGAGCTCTATATATTTCCCATTCTTCCACCCCCTCCTCCTGGGCAAATATATGGCTTCATATGACCGATCAAGCCCAAAACGTCTACTCATCAGTCATATCCCACGGCCTGTTTATAAAAGTATAACGAGACGCACAAATACTGCTCGCAGCAGACTGTCTCTTTAGCAGGTTGGTCCAAAAAGGTTAGAGTGGAGGAACCTGGAAGGGGCGGGAGGTGCAATGCGTTCCCCGGGGAAAGCGCCTGAAGGAGGATGGGGGCGGAGACAGGGCGGAACTGGGTGCAGAGGGGAAAGGTCAGCCCGGCTTGGGGTTGGTGGCGAGCCAAAGGAACGGGTCGTCCTCCTACCTGGTCCTGCCACCACGGGTGTTTTTCGTGTCCTCTTGAAACCGTAAGCACCTCGAGTACATTCTCAAACAAACAAACACCAACGGATTTTAACGCGGGGGGATTGTTAACCAGTTTTTCGTTTGGAAGTCCCGTTAAAAAATTAAAAAAATTGTGACTATCTGAACAGTTTCTCTCTTGGGCTGGATTACGCGCAGCCTTCTCCAAATCTTGATTTCCTTGCACCTCTGCGGCTGAAATCCTGTGCGCTGAGTAAGACCTTATTGGACACAGCGAAAATGTTGTTCTCTAAACCACCCCATTAAAAAAAAAGTCAGTTGGACTGGGCTAATGGCCCTCATCCTATAATCACGCCGAGACTTCCTCCGATTCGCCTCTTGAGATCCTAATACGGAGTTGTAACCTGTTTAAAAAGCAATAAGCAACAATGCAAATATTTAACAAAAAGAAAAGGGAAGCCCTGCTTTTTGTAGAAACTGATCCAGCCTTGTATTTTTTGCATGCTAGAAACAAGTAATTTCCCTGTATATTAAAGCGGGCGTGGGCGGCGAGTTAACCTGAACAAGAAACGTTTCACCAAATATTTATGAATGGCTCGTGAGCAGTGACCTTTATTAATTCTATTCATTTTCCGAAGGTTTCCACGGCTGTTTACTATGCAGCTGGGGCTCATTCGTTCTCCAGATTATATAAACTCGGCTGTGTGAATTTTTTTTCCCATACAAAAAACCCTAAATAGAAAATAAAAATAAACGCAGCCTTTACAGTTCAATGCGTGGCTCATTTCCAGCTCAGAGGGGGTCCGATCCCACCGAAGTCCTGCTCGGGAACGAGGAGGCTACTTGCTTTGTGCCCCGAAAGTCAAACGCCCCCCAGGGACGGGCAAGCTGCGGGGCAGCCATTTCCAGCTCAGGACATTCTTGCCCCAGAGCTCCAGACCGGACTAACGCGCAGCCCTTTCCAAACTTTGCAGGGAGAGAAGCATTTGTTCCATTTCTTCCAGCCCAGTCTTTGAAAAACAACAACTGCAGCTTGAGAAACGGCCAATTGATTTCCTCTGGTCAGAATCGTGTAAACCGGTTCTATGGCAAAACTAGAACGTTCTGGCGTCTCCTGGAACGATGTAAGAGTCCCGATCCTAACGTCCTTATACTGAGGAGTAATTTTCCAGGGAAGTGAATTCTCTGTCAAATAAATGGGGCAAATAATGCTCAAATCGCACCGACAGGACAATGGCCCGTATATTTGCTTGGAAATAAACCCTGAGGTTGTAAGTGGGACTTGTATTCCTAAAGTGTCTGATGCATAGCTGTCAACTTATTTTTTAAGGGAAATTCCCTTATTTCGAATAGGATTCCTTGCAAGAAAAGGGAAAAGTTGACAGCTATGGTCCGATGTCAGAGAACATACGCAATATCAGGTTAATAATAATAATAATAATAATTTATTATTTGTACCCGCCCATGTGGCTGGGTCTCCCCAGCCACTCTGGGCTGCTTCCAACAAAGATTAAAAATGTCACATATTAAAAACTTCCCTGAACATGTCTTCAGATGTCTTCTAAATGTCAGGTAGTAGTTTATCTCTTTGATATCTGTTGGGAGGGCGTTCCACAGGGCGGGTGCCACTACCAAGAAGGCCCTCTGCCTGGTTCCCTGTAGCTTTGCTTCTCGCAGGGAGGGAACCGCCAGAAGGCCCAGGGTGCTGGACCTCAGTGTCCGGGCAGAACGATGGGGATGGAGATGCTCCTTCAGGTATACTGGACCTAGGCCGTTTAGGGCTTTAAATGTCAACACCAACACTTTGAATTGTGCTTGGAAACATACTGGGAGCCAATGTAGGTCTTTCAAGACCGGTGTTATATGGTCTCAGCTGCCGCTCCCAGTCACCAGTTTAGCTGCCGCATTCTGGATTAGTTGTGGTTTCCGGGCCACCTTCAAAGGTAGCCCCACGTAGAGCGCATTGCAGTAGTCCAAGCTCATGCACCAGGACACCTGAATCCCGGGTATGTTTATTCCGAATTTGGTGAGGTTCAGTCAAAGTTATCAGTCAAAATGCCTAGGCTTTTCCTGAACGTTGCGTTTACTTCTCTCCAGCGCACCCACCGTCCTGGGTTTATTTATTATTTATTATTATTTTTAGCACCCTCTAAAGTTGACGGTTGAATCGAAATGTTTGGTGGTGGTGATAAGCGAACTCCGAATACATGCTCCGCCCTGTACTGTGGCCTTTTAAAGACGACAGAGCACCTGCCCCGTTCCTCGGAAGTAAATCGCGCCTCCCCTGTGGGGTCAGCTTGCAGCGTAACATCCTGCGGGCTCTGCGCCCCACCGATTTCTCTGAGCCTGAGAGCGCGTCTCACGTTGCGCACGGGGTTCTGAGAGTTCTGTACGTTCGTGAGATTTTAGTCAGTGGGGCTTGTTGCGGCCAAGGGTGTGTTTGACTGCATAGCGCTCTCACCAGTAAAGGACCTCTTCTGAAAACGCTGATAGATCCTTTCTCCCCCTTCGAAGCGCGTCTGTTCATTGGCTCGACTTGGGTGGAGACACCGCCGCTTCTTTAAGTGGCGTAGCGGGAAAGTGGCGTAGCTCTCCAACAAAATGAACTTTTGACCAAGGCAGCTGCTATGGATTCAGTAACCGCCCTGAGACCTTCTATTAGTCACGCAACAAAGAAACTTGCGGATCAGGCGCAATAAACAGTGGCAGCGTATTAGCCAGGCGTGCAAAATGTAACCTGCTTCTTCTTCTACTGAGCTAATTTGGTGGGTTTCTCCCCTAGGAAAGTTGATTGAACTGGCACGCGGACAGTTGGGCAACTGGTACCGCGGAGTTGAAGCCACCCTCCCCGGCTGCCCTGCCCAGCTCCCCCCCCCCGTCGTGTGCTTCTCTGAGGTTTCCTACATCCTCTAAAATAATCGCCACACAACAATATCTCAATGAGATGTGAAGTCAGCCCAAAACGCCCTCGTTGCCGTTCGGAACAAGCCGTCGGTTATGCCTGGAGGAGATCAGTTAGAGCGGGGCAAAGATCGGGAGGGGATCTCGGGCGGATTCCTGCGCCCCTTCCCCTCGCCTCGGCTTCGTGGCAGCTCTTTCCCATCCATCCTTCAACGGAGGACCCCTGGGCTCGCCAAATCTCTCTCTCTCCCCGCGACGTGATTGGGACCATATGTTTGGCGCATTCATCTCCTTTCAAGCTATTCTTCGGGGCGCTAACTGCGAACACGTTTTCGTCGCCTTGAAATTTCCTCCTCTCTCCTTCTGATTTTCTTCCCCCCAATTAAAAGCTTAACAGCCCTGGAAACGGAGTTCATGTGGTGAAGTTTACCGCGGGCCCCGCTTCTGAAAAGCTTTCTGCTGCGATCCCATTATGTGCTTGACTAAACCTTTTCTGCGCGCAGCAATGGGACTCGCTCTCGTCAGGTGTTGGGTTACAATAGACTCTCAGGCAGGGGACGTCGGAGCAACATAAATACGAACCTGGCCCTGTGGGGAGATGTTGTCAAATACGAGGGGCTGGGAGGGAGAGAGAGGGGGACCCCGACGCCATTCCCACCCGAAGGGGACAGCCAGGCATCCAACGGCCCGAGGGCCGTGAGCTGGACCCCAATGAAAGGGCACCCCCCTCCCCGCGCGTAACATGCCTTTGAAGCCCCCTCGGGAGCTAAGGTAGGGGAGAGGCCAGGCCGGCTCTCCAGGGGCCGCCAGATCATCTCCCTCCCTCTCTTTCCCCCTGCGATGCAGCTCAGCAACTGCGTCGGGGGGCGCCTGTCTTGCCGGAAAGATCCGCCGCTTCCAACAGAAGCGCCGTCGAAAGGAGCGCGGTGAGGGTCGCCAGCGCGCAGGATTTCAGCTGGATCGGGGCCAGTGAAATATCCTGCAGGGAGCCAGAGATGTGTTTCATTCATCCATCCATTCGCTCCGTGGTCCCCTGTCTCTCAGCCACACTGCTTCTCTTTATTACACTCGCAAGAAATATTTCTTTCTTTGCTAAATTGATTCCTTTCCCTTCTCGTCTTAAAGAAGCCGGATATATAATGAGGAACTTTTGCTGCAGTATTGTATTTTGTTTAAAAAAAATTGTTTGGACGCCCGTTTGTGATTTGTGGAGGAGGATGCTCCTGCCTATATCTTTCCACAGTAATTTTTAAAAACACGATTTAGAGCGCTCCTCAAGCCACTTATCGACACATTTGCAGGCGTTATTTTTGGGTTATTGAACTTAAATTGATCTCCTTTCAGGCGTCTCCCCGTTCCGTGGGATTTTAAGTCTTCACCTTCTCGCTCAACCAGGCCGCGGGCACCTGCTTCGCCACGGTGAGAACAGGTTCCCGGGCCAGGTGGGTCTAGGGGCCTGATCCTGCCTTGTTTCCTGCTTGGACGGCCTGCACAAAATAGATCCCCCGGCGCCGGCCTTTACCAGACCTTGTTAACTTTCCTAACGGTGGCATTTCGAAATAAAAGTTTAAATAAAACGCTCCCACTCTGTTCTGGAGGCGTTTGGCAGAGAGAATAACACAACCATTCGCTTAATAAATAACAAAGGCTGATATTCGGAGGCAGCCGGAACGTGGAGCAAAACCAAACAAACCGGCAGCCAGCGAACAAGATAAAGAGACCGGGAGCGTTTGCTCTTCTCTTCCGTTTGGTAAGAAAACCGGCTGGTGTATTTACCTGAACAAATCAAGCGTTTCCACAATAGCGCATTTTATTTTATTTTATTTTAAATCCGATACAAAGATATATAGTCCTGCGGAATTATTTCCATAACCTTGTCACGTGCGCGCGGTCACTGTATTTAGATTTTTGTAGAATCCCACAGCCTTTCTAGCCGCGCGTTTTGAGAAATTGACTATTAACCAGTTGCTGGTTTTTTAAAAAAAATAAAATAATGAGCGCTAATTTTATTTCGGACAGGAGGTATTTTGTTAAGGACACGGGCGCTGGTCCGGCGAACCTTTAAAAATAAGCTCTTTTAACCTGCAGGTCAGTTTGGAGTCGGCAGGATTGTGCCAGAGTGGCTGGTTCAAGGATGCAGCGCGTAAGATACAAGAATCCTGCACCGGGTGGATGTTGGCTCCCGCTCTTCCTCAGGAAAGCATTGTTCCCTGCCATGTACTCCTTATTTCCAACCCCCATCAGATAATATCGTGCCAATTTAAAGCATCCCTCTCCTTTCTTTCCAACGGAGGGGATAGCACTCAGAGGGGCTGGTCTGGGCCTAAGGCCCCCTCCCAATAGGCACTTGGACATTTGTAGCAAGGCGGTTGCTGGTGAAAAACAGACGGCCCAGAGGAAAGGGTTAAGCCTCGAAGCTGCCCTCCGGCTTTAGGCAGCTCCTAACCAATCCCTAGTCCTCAAAGTTTGAGAGGAGGGGGCGGAACGGAGCCAATCGCTTCCCAGCAACTCATCCGCGCGAGGCTTGCCGGGGGGCGCCGCTTATTTCCTAGCCGGAATCCTCTGGGTACAGACGGGCGCGCCAGACGCGTCAGCCTGCAATCTTGCGGGCAGATCGCGCTGCTGCCAAGAGCGCGCCGGTCAAAAAGCGGCATCCAGAGATCGTGTGGGATTGCGGAGCTCCTTTTGGGCTGTGTCTGGTGCTTGGCTCGCGCGTGAAGGAGCGAGAGACAGAGAACTGGCGTCGGGGAAAACTCAAGGCAGCTGCAATCTCCGCTCCGCTTAGCTGCTGCTGAGCCAGTCAGCAGATCCCGTTGCGCGCAGACGGTGGGAAGGAAAAGGCGCCCTGAACGTCGCCCAGGAACACCCCGCGCTCCCCAGGACGCACCGGGGCCCCTCGCGCGCCCTTCCCACCTCTCGAGCTCCCTCTCCCTCGACCTCTCGAGAAAGGAAGGGCCGCTTCCCGGAGGGCAGAGCAGGGGGCGCCGCGCCTTGACAGGAAGGAGGGGCGCCGCTGACCTCTGCGCCTGCGGAGGGAAGGAGCTGCAAGGGGCGGAGTGGTTGCCTGGTCGACGAGAGCAAGAAGCGCAGCCGCGGAGGAGGAGCGTCGAGGAAGAGGCGGGCAAGCCCGGAGCCCGTCTGCCAGCGGTACTCCAGCTCCGCCTCGAAGGCGCGCACAGGCGAGACCGTTGTGCGTGAGGATGCGGCGGGCGAGCGGCGGGCAGAGGCCGTAGGGGTTGTCCCGGGACTGCCGTCGAGGCTGCGCTCCCTGGCTTGCGCACGCGCCCACCTTCCCGCCGCCGTGCCCGCGCTCCTGGGCCCTGTCAGCGCGCCATGAACGGCTACGGCTCACCCTACTTGTACATGGGCGGCCCGGTGGCGCCTCCGGCGAGGGCGCCTCTGCAGCGGACGCCCAAGTGCGCGCGCTGCCGCAACCACGGCGTGCTGTCGTGGCTGAAGGGCCACAAGCGCTACTGCCGCTTCAAGGACTGCACGTGCGAGAAGTGCATCCTCATCATCGAGCGGCAGCGCGTCATGGCCGCGCAAGTAGCGCTGCGCAGGCAGCAGGCCAACGAGAGCCTGGAGAGCCTCATCCCCGACGCCCTGCGCGCTCTGCCCGCCGCTGCCGCCGCCGCGCCCGGCTCGGCTGGGGCCACGACCACGGGACACCCCGGAGTAGGAGCAGCAGCAGGAGCCGCTGCAGCCGCCGTCGCCCCCTCGGAGGGACCCCCAGGCACACCGCATCGCCCGCCGATGGAGCTGGCCGCCGCAGCCCTCCGCTGGGCTTCGGAGCAACCCGCCGCCGTCCAGCCGTCGCAGCTGCCCAAAGCAGGTAAGTGGGAGTGCGGGGGGGGAGGGGGCAAGGCGCCCAGAGGCAACTAGTGGCGCATCGGGCCCCACAAGCAGCAGGGCGAGGGGCTTCAACTAGGCTGCTTTGACTTCTCCACGGGGTTCATCGGCTTCGGGGGCGAACCACATCTCAGCCCCGGAACTCGGGGAGGCGGCAGGGCCCGGAATTTACTCTAAGGAAGCAGGCAGTTCCCGCAGACATAGACGGGGGACAAGGTGGTGAGGACAGAGGCTCATTCCGAAGTGGACCTGTAGGCAGCCGTCGTAACTTCGCTGAAATAAAAAACAAATCCGGTTGAAATCTAGTGGAGACTTAGTTGCAAGTCGCTCTCTGGCTTAAACTGTATGCCTACGGCGTCGGGGCCCGATCCTTAGGCAAAGGCTAAAGGGGTACTGTATTGTAATGAATCGGGAGATTCCCGCGCGCCCAAGTGGGCTCACGCAGGGCCGCAACTTTCCCCGGGCCGTTGAAAACTTCGCGGGGGGTGGGGAGTGGGGAGGTTTCTCTCTGGTGTGCGGCGGCCTCTTTCTTCTGCCGTCGGGAAGGAAAGGGGAAGAGCAAAGCGGGGGCGGGGGAACGGTCTCCATCGGGAAGTGGGTGCTGCGCTGGGGAGGAAACGCATCTTCCCCCGCCTCCTACATGGGAGGCAACTAGAAGCGCCGGCATGGGGGCCTTTGGTCCCCCGACGACTTTCCTTGGCGGGGCGGCGTGTCCCGTTGTCCGGGGAGCGGACAAGAGTGCTCGCCTGCTGTCATACATTCAAGACGCGCAGTGAGGACAGGCGGAGGCGGGACAGGCCCTTCTTTTCCCAACCGGGACCGGATTTTGGGGTGGAAAGCTGCTGTGCGCGAGGCCAGGACGGGAGGGGAAGGGACCCGGCCTCGGTCTCTGCTTCGCCGTCACCCGCGGACGCTCCTCTTTTCCCAAGGGCGCCAGTTCTTTTCTGGACAACAAGGAGGAAGCTGAGAGACAACCACCCCGATGGGCCGTCTGTGAGCTTAAGGAAAGAAGCGATATCCACACAGTACAACATTGCGCGTGTTTACCCAGAAGTAAGCGCTGTTGGGTCTAGTGATGCTTACTCCCAGGTCACCAAGCATGAGGCGCCTCAGCCCCCCTGCCGTCGAGGGGCGCTGAAGGAGCCGGACAGCGCCTCCACAGCGATTCTACCTCCCTGAATAAAGGTTGTGATCAGGTCTCGTTCACCTGCCTCCCAGGACCCGGCGACATCTTCCTCCGGCCATTTGGAACCTGATATTTCAGAATATTTCGATTCCCCCCCTCCCACGACATCTCTCAGAGACCTCGGTATGGTTTGTAACAGATCCGCGGTACAGATGAGGTGTCCCTATCAGTCCAGGGTGAACTCTAGACTCGCCGACTGGGGAGTAAGTATTCGTGAGCTCTGTGGGGCCTCCCCTTCGAATAACAACTCGATCTTGCTCGATCCTGCCGCGATCTTGACTGCAGAGGCTGACCCTCCCTTTGCTCTGCGCGCTTCGCCCTGTGAAGCGGAATCCCGGGGGACCTATCCCAAGGTGACTGGAGTCAAGGATCCAGGGGATCCATAAATACTGAGCCAGGGATAGGGACCTTCTGGCCCAGGGAGCCCATCCGTAACTTTGCTGGTCCTCGGGGGCCAAGCAGCTGCTGTTTGCGGGTTCGTTTAATAAATAAATAAAACCAGCCCGACCCCCTCTCGGTCCAGTCTGCTTCTTCCCAGTGCTTAACAGTAATTCCCAATTGGTGGTCCGTGAGCCCCGGCGAGTCCGCATAACCCACCGGGGGGGGGGCATGGTGCGAGTCACGTAACAAAAACTACCATAGAAATATCACCCTTTTCAAAAGTAGGGACTCGATGGCTTGGCTTTGGAAAGACCGCAGCACTTAGCTAGTCGGAAACGACCGGCGAGGAGATGCTGTTTTGGGATGAAGAGGAGGAGACTGCAATATACATTCCTGTCGATCCAGGGAATCTAATAGTTAGAAGAAGTGGAGGAAATATCAAAGAGCGTAACCAGAGACACTGAGCTGTGAAATGCGGGTTAGTGATCGTTCGAAGCCATTATTTTTAGCGTGAGAAACGGACGGTTATCTTGTTTGGCTGTAGTGGCCTGAGCTGCTGTGCTCTGGAAGAAGATCCCGTGTAATGTAAGCAGGTTCGGTCCTTAAAACGGATCCTGAGTAAAAAAGGCCCCTTGGACTTGGGGAGCCAGGTGTGCGCTTAGAATCACAATTTTTTCTGCCCTGTTTATGCAGCCCGAGTAGGCTTTTACTCACCGCCAGATTTTTCTGCTGCAGAAACTTGGTGGAATCAGGAAAGATTCAGGCCACAAGTCCCCGACCTGTGTCAAATCGGCGAGGAGACTGCGACGAATAGAGAGTCCTAAAAATATACAACATTCTGGTGAAATTGGAGACCCTTCGGCGCTCGGTCTGGCTGATTCGGCTGCAGCAGCAGCAGTCCTGCGGCGCTGCAATAAAGGCTTGTAACGAGCTAATAAGGGTAGCAGGGAAAATCCCCACAGGACCTCACAGCTCCCTGGGAGTGGATTTATGGGGTTTATCTGCCATCTCGGCAGCTGTTTCTGCGCGGAACCTGCGCCATCACCTCTGCAGCCCATTCTAGGAAATTCAGAGAGACTCACAAGCCGCCCTGGTCCCCCCTGTTCCACCAGGAAACGACTATTGCCCTGTTTTCCTTTTGTCAAATGTGATTTTGCTGTGTGCGCGCGGGTGTGTGGAGAGAGCCGGCTCCCCGCAAGATCAAGGCCCCTCTCGCGACTTTTATCAGGTTTCAAAGTACTCTGCTAGCTTGCAGGGGACTTAGTAGAAATAACCTTTGCTGCTTAATTGGAAAATGAAAGAGGAGGCGGGGAAACGAGTGTATAAACCCCGGAGTATATTCGTTGTAGACAGTTTTCTTCTTGGTGATGTCCTCTGTCTCCAAACTCACACTCACCTTCATAATTATGAATTAAACGTTTAACCCTCCTAATCTTTATTTCTTTAAATAACTTTATCTGGTGCGTTTCCAGGACAGCTAACAGCTGACCATCACTCCCCACTAACCAATGCAACAGTCATAACAAAACGATTACAATTTTTTAAAGTAACCAAACATTTAAAATTTCTCAGAGTCTGGATTACAAAAAAAGGCTAATAAAAAGCTCGCTTAAGCAGAATCCTCTTCCCTCGACAGTGGGAACAGCGAGTCTCTCCCGTAGCCAGGAGTCCTACTCTTGAGGTGCCGGCACGAAAAAGGCCCTCTTGGGCATCTAGACCAAACGTTTAAGGCTTGGAGAGCATATCCAGTTCCGAAGAGCGCCAGGAAGGGTTGACAAACGACGGGAGCGCTTCTGAAATAGGCTTCGTATGCCCTCAGCCCCGTGTTCTGCTGGCTATCATACCTGCTGCATTCTGGGCCGACTGGAATTGTTGTAAAACTGTCAATTTAGTTTTGTCCCCCCCTAAAATAGGTAATTAAACTCTTCCCTCTCTTAGCCCATCAAACAATTAGGAAGCCGCCAATGTGCGTTTATTTTTTATGTGATAAGGGGTAGGAAGTGGAAGAAACAAAAATTGTATCAACAGTATCCTCTCCTCGGGAGAGGCCTATTAAACTTGGTGGGTCTGACTTCCGAGTAAACATGCAGAGGAACAGGATGCGCAGTGGCTCTGAGCTCCAGGTGCGGGGATTTAAAATAGAACCGTGCAGATTTCGCATGAAGATCTGTGGGTGGCATCTAACACTAGTCTTGCTCAGAGAAGACCCCCTGAAGACAATGGACTTCTCCGGAGTTCCGTTGCACTTGGAAGCAAAGGTTTGAGGCGCGCCGCCGGATCTTGCCCTGCGCTTTGGATGTTCCTCGTTTAAGTCAACTTATAGTATACCTCGATCCCCAACGACGCCCGTTGAGTGGGAAACGAGCGCTTTTTGACTTTAAGAAGTGGGCCTGATCCGGAACTGGCTTCGAGGTGGCGGGTCTCGGGGCCTCCCTGCCTCCTCTTAGGCCTGGCGACCTTAAACTCAGACGTTCCTCGCTTTCCAAGACTCTTTCGAAATGAAGCGAGGTTATTTTCGTGTAACAACAGTTCAGGAGTACGCTGCGTCGCGTTCCTTCTCAAGGTTAGACGTTGTTGAGTACGTGTGCGGAGTTAGCACACGGAATGCTGGTTTTTGGACAACTGCCGTGGCCCTTTCGTGGCGGATTGTGTCAGGAAACTTTTTGGGAATTTTCCTTCTCCCATTAAAGCTGGCGGCGACTCTATTTCTCCGAAAGGAGAGACTCGCAGATTCGTTTGACTATCCAGCGCACCAGCCCCTTGGGAACGAGACCCTTTCCTCGAAGGAGCGCGGAAAGGGGCTGCGGACACAGCGGGACGGTCTCCCAGCTCGACCCCTTCCTCGAAGACTTTCCGCCCGGACCTTGGGTACCTGCGCGCATTTCGGCCTCTGGAAAGCGTGGCTGGGATGGGATACATACAATATAAAGAATAGTGTGGCGTGCCCTCTCCACCCCATACAAACACCGGGTCGTCTTAGACGAGGCTGCTTCTGTGCGTAAGAGAGGGAGAGGTTTCAGAACTCGAATACAACCCTGGAGCCGTCGACCTTGCTCCGAGGGGGCCTGGACGGCGGCGCTGCGTAAAGGCGCTTAGATTAGGAAGGGCGAGGCAGACGAAGGGGAAGTTGGTGCCCAGGATCCTTACTATTCGGGGCAGAGGTGGGGAGAATTAATGTAGGTCGCCGCGTCTCCGGGGTATTTAGATATTTCGGGGCCAAAGAGAATATTGCAACACACGGCGAAACCTCGACTGTTGGTTTTTTGGGGGGAGGAGGGACGCGCGACTTAGTCCTCTTCGGTTTCCACTTTTATAAGCGATGCACTGGGAAGAAGTTGGGGATTTATTTATTTTTAATTTCCGAAAATCCGAATGAATGTTGTTTTCTGGATAGGATTGCAGACTTGCGTGCCCAGCGCATCGCGTTCCACACTCCAGTTCCAAAGGGTTCTTTGGAATGAATAGTCACCATTCCCTATGGATCCAGAATAAATATTCCCACTTGATTCCAGCCCCACTTTTGGAAATGCGCGCTACTCAATAAGCATGAATTTAAAGATTTGTGTGATGCTTAGAACAATTCTCTTAATTTGTAACAGCTTGGTGACAATTTGTTGAAAATTACGGAAAATCAATAAAAAAGAATTGGCATAAAATAGAATAATAGAATTGTAGAGTTGGAAGGGAATCCGAGGGTAATTTAGTCCAACCCCCTAAAATGCAGGGAACTTTTTGCCAAATAGGCTCGAACCCACGAACCTGAGATTTGTGGGATTTTTACAATGCAGTCAAACCAACGATGCATGTTTGCTACATAGGCGCACGAGAGGAACTGAAGCTCAGAGTCTTGTAAGTTCCCTCTGAGAGACGCTCCCACAGTGCCCTGTTAGGGGAAGGCGTATCCATTCCTATAATCTCCTCACCTGGCTGGGCACTTCTTCTCTGCCCTTTGCCCTTTCAACTTCATCTCAGCAATGTAGAACATCTGGATGTCCGAGCTGCATTGCTCAGACACCATTTTAAACCAGACTCAACTATGTCTTTGTAACCTGGTTACCATTTTAAGCTTGCCTGAACAAAGCTGCTTTACCTGTTACTCTTCAACAAGTATTCCGAGTGAGTAAATGTTATTTTTACCTTTTGCAAGGCAGTTTGCGTGGTTATTGTTTTAAGAAAATGGGAATCCAGTCTGCCTTAAAATAATCCTGGATTACTTAAACCAACAGGCTAAAACTGTTACTGGCCTATCTAAGCTTCCTCATTCTAAGATGCAAAGGGATACGTTCTGCTGAATTTACAAACGTGAGAAAGGAACGATAATACACTACCTAAATATATATATATATACCCTCTCCTAGTTTCTATAAACATCCCATCAATATTAAGCAGTGCCGGATTTGCGTATAAGTTAAACAAGCTATAGCTTAGGGCTCCACTCTCTTGGGACCCCCAAAAAATGTAAAGGAAAGAAACACATGGATGTATTGGATCAAAAACTTTGATAAAATGCATATTTTGTTATGTGCAAATGGCTTTAGATACCTTTTAGGTCCATAAATTACCATATAGCATATATTCAACACAAAAAATCGCGACCATTTGTTGTTGACAAAGGACAGCTGGACATAAAAAGGGCCCCATTCCCTTCTGTAGCTGAGGGCCTCACCAAACCTAAATCCGGCCCTGATATTAAGAGTCAAATGGTCTACCTACGGACTGAGCTTTTCCTTCTCCAGTTTTGCCTCCGAATCTGCAAGCATTTTGACTGCAGCTAGTAGGACAGAGTCGGTCACGACTGGACCTCATGGTCAGGGGTCCCTTTACCTTTACCTTCCGTAGGACTTTAGGGGGAAAGCGTTAAGAGTGTTCTTGGGGGTTTCATTCCCGACTCTTTTTCCCCTTCCCGAGTAAATGTGCTTAGCAGGTTCGCAGCCTTAAAGTTTTCAGTAAGCAAAGCGAGGCTGCATTTCTAAGCCCTCGCACTGCGGAGTAAGGCTGCAGTTCTAGGAGAAAGTCTGATCGACAGGGCTTACTTCTGAGTAAAAATGTAGAGGGTTGCCTTGTACGATCAATGGGGTTCACTCCCGCTTAACATATTTAGGATTGCTCTCCCTAAGGCTGCAATTATCCGGTCCCAGTTTGCTTGGGACGAAGACCTCTTGATTTAAATGGGATTTCTCACTGAGAAATTGTCAGTTGTCAAATTGTCAATTGTCAACAAGGTAGCCGACAAGCGGCTAAGGTGTGGGGAGAATGAAATAGCGAGACCTGTAGATAGAAAGAAAACTTGCTACCTGCATATTTCGCCTTAGCGCGATTCCTGCTGCTCCAGTCCGGTTCTAAACGATGTGTGCAAAGTTCTGGAGTACGAATCTACACGTACATAACTCAGACACATGGCTGTTTTAAAGATTTTCTTCTCTATTATATGTGGTTCCTGCTTCTAAGTCCTCCGCTGAGTATTTTAGGACCCATGATATATTGATTCCCTTCTTTCTGCGATGGGACCCACAATTCTCCCCCACCCCTCCAGTATTTTGGTGCTGACTTTAAATAAAAATTTAATAAAACAGAAGAAGAAGAAGAAAACAGTTTAATCGAAGGGGGTTGATTTGTGCTTGCACAGACGTCTCAATGTAGTCGCTCTCCCTGAAAAGGGAGAGGTATGTTTAAACATTTAAATTCAATCCAAAAGTCTTAGAAGAGGGAGAAGGATTCCAGAGATTGCTTGCATCCTTCTTCAGATATGTGTTTACTATTTTTATTCTATTTTTTTCCAGCGAGAATGAATGGAAATATAATACTTAAACGATTTTTACGTGTTCTGAGGTTTTATATTTGTTATATTCTTGTCCTGAACATCCATCTAAAGATTTAAAACAATGTAATAAATCCTTTATTGTGGAGTGGTAGAGGCTTTCTGTTGCCCTGGTTTGGTTTATATAACAAAACATCATCTGCAGCACCCCTTGTTCTGTGGGCTTAAAGAGAAGGAGCGAAATTCAGAAGAAAGTTGTGCTCTTGCAAGTGACGTTCCGTTCAGTGCCTTGCTTTTACAAAAAAAGTGTCAGTGCTGTAATTAGAATTATTCTTGGACAATTTTTTTGTTTTACAATTAAGCCAATTTTGTCCTGCGTAAGTTCTTTGAAACTGAAGGCCTGTGAAATCAACAGCTGGGCAATTCCTTCATTCGAACCAACCAAAATATCATAAAAGTGTGGCAAGCTTTCAAATTCTTCAGAAATCTTCATTGGGCAAGATGTTAACACAAAGCAGGGAGTCAGGAGGAGTGTATGTGTACAAAAAATTAAGCAGATGTTGCAGCCACGAAGTCAGCTTCTGGACTCATTTGCCTTATGGGCCGATTGAAGGCTGAATAAATCTCTTTTT
Organism: Podarcis melisellensis; assembly: GCF_964234715.1. Taxonomy (NCBI): domain Eukaryota; kingdom Metazoa; phylum Chordata; class Lepidosauria; order Squamata; family Lacertidae; genus Podarcis; species Podarcis melisellensis. The sequence goes on along the minus strand of NC_138534.1, from coordinate 13,577,223 downwards.
TCCCTCCTGGAAATTTAAGGATATCTGAGCAAGTGCTCCCCACCCCCCGCCCACAGGTACTACTGATAACAGGTTACACATTCAGGATTCTGGGCTAAAGAAGCAATGACTACCATCTTCCTCCAACAGATCGCAAGGCAGAATTCATAACATGTAATGCCGACATCTGCTTAAATGAAAGCTGGTCCCTTAACTTACTTAAACAGTATCTTACTTAAACAGTATGGATAGCATCTGTCTCTGGGGAAAAAATAGAATTGCTTCGATGAGTTATCATTATAAACTCTGCAGCTGAAAGAAAACCTTAGTCATTTTTCTTTCTTTTTTTAGTCCCAACAAAATCAGTTGGCAATTTGGTTGGTCATGGTAAAATGACTTGGGGATTTTCCCAAATAAAAGTAGCACTTTAATCCCTCTTCTAATGTAACCTTCCTCTTCTTCTGCTTAAGTGATTTGGTGGGTTTCTCCCAGAGAAAAGCTTGTTTATTTGCAGTGCAGAGGACTGGCAACTAGTGTCCCATGAGATGACATCATGTTGTGGAAAAAGTGGTGGTATTTTGTCCCTGCCTGCCCCACTACCCATCGGTGTGGGACTACAACCAGTGGCGGACCTTGGCATTTCAAATGCCAGTGGCGCCATGTACAGCACAAAAATCTGGCACCCCTGCCTCTCGTCTCCTGCAGCACCCCAGAAGCTTTGCACCTGGTGCAACCAAACCGGCCATGCTCCCTTAGATCCACCTTTGCTATACTTCCCTTGGCCATTGGCCATGCTTTCTGGGACTGAACGGTCCCCAGCCCTGCATTCGTGAGTCCCTAAGCATCCTCTGAGATTTGTGTCCTGCATTCCAGGCAACACAACCCTGGAGGGCTTCATTGGCCCCTCCTTCACTTTGGAAACGTGGGATGTGATACCTAAGTAGCAGTCAAGTACCACATCCCTTGTTTTCCTAGAGTGGACATGCAGGGGAAAGTTTGGTCCAGCCAGTCAAAACTTCCTGTTTCCTCCTGGCTGGGACATACTTCTTTTGCATGTGACTAGACGCGGGTGGTGCTGTGGGTTAAACCACAGAGCCTAGGGCTTGCCGATCAGAAGGTCGGTAGTTTGAATCCCTGCGATGGGGTGAGCTTCCGTTGCTTGGTCCCTGCTCCTGCCAAACTAGCAGTTCAAAAGCACGAAGTGCAAGTAGATAAACGGTGTTTCCGTGTGCTGCTCTGGTTCACCAGAAGAGGCTTAGTCATGCTGGCCACATGACCCGGAAGCTATACGCCAGCTCCCTCAGCCAATAAAGCGAGGTGAGCGCCGCAACCCCAGAGTCGACCATGACCGGACCTAATGGTCAAGGGTCCCTTTACCTTTCAGAGGTGGGCGTGACCTTACCTGTCCAGGTAACAAAAGTACAGGGCACGCTGCACTCTCTCCCTTTTTGACTTCCTCTGTTGTTGTAGCAGTTTTCTACCTAGATATGCTAAAAATCCCAGGACCCTGGGATTACTCTCATATGGGATAGATCAGGCTTCCTTAACCTCAGCCTTCCAGATGTTTTAAGACTACAATTCCCATCATCCCTGACCACTGGTCCTGCTAGCTAGGGATCATGGGAGTTGTAGGCCAAAAACATCTGGAGGGCCGAGGTTGAGGAAGCCTGGGATAGATCCACATGTATATACTTTATAACTAAGCCTGCCTTCTGGGATCCAACTGTGAACAGAATGTGAGTAAACTACTTTTATATACTTTATACAAGATTGTGGTGTGTTTATTCTTTTAAGAGGGATGAAAGGGAACTTACCAGGAACAATACAATTCAATACAGTGGTACCTCGGGATGCGAACGGGATCTGTTCTGGAGCCCCGTTCACACCCTGAAGCGAACGCAACCTGCGCCTGTGCGTGTGCATGTTGCGTTTCGCCGCTTCCGCACATGTGGTGACTTCATTTTGACTACCTGCACATGTGCGCGTGGTGAAACCTGGAAGTAATGTGCTCCGTTACTTCCGGGTCACTGCGAGCGCAACCCGAAAATACTTAACTTGAAGCACATTTATCCCGAGGTATGACTGTACTGAATTGTATGATAGTGAGAGGCTCACATAAGCCTGCAACCAGCTACCTGCTGTGCACTTAAAAAGGGGAATGTAAACTCTGCTCAGTAAAGGAACTTGCTAGTGCAAGTTAGGAAGGATATCAATAAACAATATATCCTCTCCTGCCTCCCTGAACATTCCCACAGGAAAAAGTACTGCTGAAGTCCAGAGGTGGTTCGGCATATCCAGCTGTTTTGGGGAGGGACGTGGCCTGAGAACAGAAGCTCCTCTGAGCTGCAAGAAGCTTATAAATCTGATGGATAGAAGCACAATTGACTCGCACTCCCTGCCTCCCTGATAAATGAACTCCCCAGTTTAAAAGATTACAGTAATCATGGGAGGACAGTGTAAATCGAATCTGATAGCAATAACTTTTGGGGAAGGTCAGGCTCAAGTGAAATGTTACCAGGCAGCAGGCATTTTGTTTGCAAAATACAATCAAAGAGCATTGATGAGAAATTCTTCCCTGCCAGCTAGTCAGCACTTTCTGCTTAACGGCTTTGAGGTGAGGGGAGGGGGAAATCTTCATCCATCAAATGTCCTGGAGAACTCCCTCCAACTAGACTGTTGTTTCTTGAAAAGAGGAGCCGCTCTGGAGGTCTGCCTCTCTGAGGCAGATTCAGAACCATCAAAGTATTACGTGACTTTGGCACGTGGCGTCAAATCTGCACAGGCTGTTTTATGGGTGAGTGTGAATATATCCATATTCTAAACTACAATAGGAAGCTGCATAGAAGGTGAGTCCCTGAACGGTGGAAAGCAACAATGAAGGCTGCAAATTGTTTACCAGAAAAGCGACAGCCAATACAAACAAAATGAATAAATTCATTTGGGATAAATTCAGCTATTCATTCAGCCAGAAATCGTTTGTGCTTCATTGGCAGATCCAGGAGTATGCACAGTGTCAAAGAACTGTCACCTCAATGAGAAACAACAATTTGAGGCTGACATGCGTAAAATGTTAAAAGAAAGAAAGCGATCAAGTGCAATGTTTTAAAATAAAAAGTGATAGTGGAAATCAGTAGATGTCTTTGCTCTTTCTGTTGCTCATAAATAACATTGCACAATGTTTTATTGTTAGGGTCTAATCTGTCCAAGTTATTATTAACATGATTTTAGCTAAAGGAGATGCTCCACTACTTTTGAGGAAACTGCTTGTGGACTTGACTCCAAACCTGCCTCAAGTCCAATAACAAACTTGCTATTTTTCAAGCGTTCAGTTTTAGAAAATGCAAAACTGAAGTGTGCCGGCACAGCCATTAGAGGCATGTGTGGAATCCCAGGTGCAAAGCAGTTTCATTTCATAAAAAACAAAATATATTTTAATCAGCTTGACCTCTAAGCAAAGTTAGGTTTCAACTTATACTCTGGATGACTTCTAGTTTCAATGAAGAATTAACTAGGATACGGTTTGATATATGCAAGGCAACATAAAAATGAATAACGGAGCAATAAATCGTAACTAAACATTAAGTCCTTCAGCTAGAACTGCTATCCAGAGAGTTAAGGTGTATAGATTTATCAGGTATAAGACAGAATAGAATCATATAGGCATGCAAATGCTTTCAGTCACTATGTAAGTTCCCAACTTGACCTGTAGGAACTTCCTTGATTTCCCTGTAAATAATGGCAAAAATGCCCCTTGTTTTCTAGGCGTGTGTCTGAGTGGTTTTGCATTTGCCCTGTGCTAAGTTGGAACAAATGGCAATCAAGTTTTCTGTGGATTGTCCCTTGTTCCGATTTACACACGGGACTCATGGAAGTGTGGAATACGCACTTTCTTTCGGAAACATCTATATGAAAGTGTTTTATGCAACATGGAAACTTGCAGAGTGCATTCTGAATACTGACTGGCTCTAATAAAAACTGTTACCGGTATTTTATTTTACCAACCTTGTAAATCTTAACTAATCTTATCAAAACTATTTCTGGTACGTAAGACACTCTCTCTCTCTCTCTCTCTCTCTCTCTCTCTCTCTCTCTCTCTCTCTCTCTCTCACACACACACACACACACACACACACACACACACAATGCATTGGCCTGCAGGGGTGCAGCAAATGGTTTGTAAAAAGTAAAGGTAAAGGGACCCCTGACCATTAGGTCCAGTTGCGGATGACTCTGGGGTTGCGGCGCTCATCTCGCTTTATTGGCCAAGGGAGCTGGCGTACAGCTTCTGGGTCATGTGGCCAGCATGACTAAGCCGCTTCTGGTGAACCAGAGCAGCGCACGGAAACGCTGTTTACCTTCCTGCCAGAGCGGTACCTATTTATCTGCTTGCACTTTGACGTGCTTTCAAACTGCTAGGTTGGCAGGAGCAGGGACCGAGCAACGGGAGCTCACCCCGTTGTGGGGATTCAAACCGCTGACCTTCTGATTGGCAAGCCCTAGGCTCTGTGGTTTAACCCACAGCGCCACCCGCATCCCTAATCACGCCCCACTTAATATCAAAGCACTGGATGTGTAATTTCAAGGACAGCCAAAATATTAGCAGAATTTTTAACATAAAGCATTTCTTTCAAACCACACTGAAAATGTTCCAGACCTAATAATGATTCACCATTGTGATTCATAGTTTTATGAGTCTTCACCCTCCAGTCCCCAGAAATTTGGTGGTTGGGAGAGTCCCAGGGTACATGAGCTTAAATAAGAGTACATATTTTACAAACTTGGAAATAAACATTTTTGTGCTGGGGTAGGTATAGAGTTCAGTGTGTTAGAACATAAGGCATGAGTGTTCACAGGTTCTTTGCTGCTGCTGCCTGGTTATTTAAACTGAGTTTTGCCTCGAGATATGAGCTCCACAGAATTTGCCTAAATGAAGGAAAGTTGGAGAGGAGAAAAAGAGAACATCCCCTTTGTCAAGCTCATTCTGCACGTCTGTGGTTTTTGTCATGGAAAGGCAGGCCCAGACAGAGGGGGGGGGGCATATGGGCCACTTGGCCCGGGCCTCCGATTCCAAAGGGGGCCTCCGCCAGCATATTTATCTATATATTCCATTTTGTCTTTATATGCTGATACAGTTCAAGCCTTGAACCAAAATTATTTGTCAGCATAACTTTTATGAAAATTATTCATACTTATTTATAAGACTTCAGTTATCCCCAGGGTAAAAAAAAAGGGGGGGGGCTGGCTCTGCAAGGCCCTGTGGAAAGGTGTGGCTTGTTGTTCCTTTATTATCAAATGAAGGAAAAGGACAGGATTAGCATATAGTAGTAACTTATGTAGTCAATATATTCAGGCTGGTCAGATGCAGGAGAGAGAGAGAGAGAGAGAGAGAGAAGGAAGGACTGCTGTACCTTTAAGAGCTGTGTGCAGGTGAGTTAGCCAGACCAGGTAAGTTAGGGGTTTCCCCTGCATGCAAAGACAGACTTTGGCTGTTTGAGTGGACGAGACCAAGAATGGGTCTAAGGGTCAAGAAGGCGGTTTCTGCACATGCTGTAGAGCAGTGGTTCTCAACCTGTGAGTCCCCAGATGTTGTTGGACTACAACTCCCATCATCCCTGAGCTCTGGCCTTGCTAGCTAGGGGTGATGGGAGTTGTAGTGCAACAACATCTGGGGACCCATGGCTTGAGAAAGGCTGCTGTAGAGGGAAGTGAGGGGCAGATGGGGCTCATCCACCTGGGAAGGGAGGCCATCTAGGAGAAGGAAAACTCTGGTCCTAAACCTCTGCTACCTTGTGGGACATCTTCGGGAGAAGAAAAGGCTAAGGAGTAAGCCCAACACAAATCCTGAGTTGAGCCCCTAAGACATTCGGACGGCGCCTTGTATGACTCCTTCCAACAACTCCTGCAGCCAAGCTGGTGCCCTATACGGCCTAGGACCCTTGTACCTACGGGGCTGCCTCTCCTGGTATGTCCCACGGAGGACCTTACGGTCTTCAAATAGTGCCACTGTATTCTGCTCTGGTCAGACCTCACCTGGAGTACTGTGTCCAGTTCTGGGCACCACAGTTCAAGAAGGACACTGACAAACTGGAACGTGTCCAGAGGAGGGCAACCAAAATGGTCAAAGGCCTGGAAACGATGCCTTATGAGGAATGGCTAAGGGAGCTGGGCATGTTTAGCCTGGAGAAGAGGAGGTTAAGGGGTAATATGATAGCCATGTTCAAATATATAAAAGGATGTCACATAGAGGAGGGAGAAAGGTTGTTTTCTGCTGCTCCAGAGAAGCGGACATGGAGCAATGGATCCAAACTACAAGAAAGAAAATTCCACCTAACCTTAGGAAGAACTTCCTGACAGTAAGAGCTGTTCTACAGTGGAATTTGCTGCCAAGGAGTGTGGTGGAGTCTCCTTCTTTGGAAGTCTTTAAGCAGAGGCTTGACAACCATATGTCAGGAGTGCTCTGATGGTGTTTCCTGCTTGGCAGGGGGTTGGACTCGATGGCCCTTGTGGTCTCTTCCAACTCTATGATTCTATGATTCTAAATAAAAATATCTTGGAGGTCCCGGGCCACAGAGAGGTTAGGCTGGCATCAACCAGAGCCAGGGCTTTTTCGGCTGTGGTCCCGATCTGGTGGAACGCTCTGTCACAAGAGACTAGGGCCCTGTGGGACTTGACATCTTTCCACAGGGCCTGCAAGACAGAGCTGTTCCCCCAGGCCTTTGGCCAAGGCACAGTCTGACCCCTTCCTTTGGTAATCCTCACAGAATTCTAGCCCAATGGTTGCCATTACAGTGGTACCTCTAATTAAGTACTTAATTCGTTCCAGAGGTCCGTTCTTAACCTGAAACTGTTCTTAACCTGAAGCACCACTTTAGCTAATGGGGCCTCCCACTGCTGCCACGCCGCTGGAGCACGATTTTTGTTCTCATCCTGAAGCAAAGTTCTTAAACTGAAGCACTATTTCTGGGTTAGTGGCGTCTGTAACCTGAAGTGTATGTAACCCGAGGTACCACTGTAATTTGATTTTGAATTGATTTTAGAATGCATTTCAATTGATTGATTGTGATTTTATGTGAACTGTGTTGCTTTTATTGTTGTTGGCCACTCTGAACCCGGCTTCGGCTGGGGAGGGCGGGATATAAATAAATAAATTATTATTATTATTATTATTATTATTATTATTATTATTATTATTATTTATTATCTTGCTCTGCTTTCTTTTGGATCCCAGAGCCTCCATGCACATTGCCCAGGCTTGCACCCCGGGGAGGTCACTTCAGTGTTGCTAACACACAGCGGTTTAACTTCACACCCGGAAGTGCACTCCAATGTTTCTCGAGACAGATGAATGCCAACAAGAAGATGGGGGATTTCAGCAGGTTTCACTCAGAGTGCAGGCTACTGCAATATCCTTTTCTGCACTGCTTGGGAGGTACAGAAGCTGTGTCCTCCCTCCCTATATTGTGGGTGTGGCTTTTTTGGCCATGTACCACAAATATCTCCTGCCAACCTAGCAGTTCGAAAGCACGTCAAAGTGCAAGTAGATAAATAGGTACCATTCCGGCGGGAAGGTAAACGGCGTTTCCGTGCGCTGCTCTGGTTCACCAGAAGCGGCTTAGTTATGCTGGCCACATGACCTGGAAGCTGTACACCGGCTCCCTCGGCCAATAAAGTGAGATGAGCGCCGCAACCCCAGAGTTGGCCACAACTGGACCTAATGGTCAGGGGTCCCTTTACCTTTTTACCACAAATATATGGGTGAAGCTGAATGGAGCAGAAAACAGAGTCAAAGAGATGGTTAAGTGTGGTGAGGTTAAGATATACAACAGTTTAAAACTGAGACCGATGGCATGAAGGTTTTCCATATTCTTAGACTCCTGATCAGTGGCCTGATTTTTCAAATTTCTCTTCCAGTGTGGCTGACAAGGGGGTACTTCATTTTGACGTTATCTTGAGCAGCAAATCAGTCTTGCAATTGGGTACATCTCAGCCCTTTGATTCTATGAAAGGGTACTGCCATAGCGCGAGGGGTTTTGGTCTGAAATAATTGTTTTTTAAAAAATTGTTTTTTATTGCTGTTTCATTTAATACAAACAAACAAACAAACAAACAAACAAACAAACAAACAAAATACAGTAAAACTCAACACTTATTTACTCATATTCTTTCCCCACACTATGCTGATCATTGACTTCCTTCCTTCCCTTCAACAGGTTTTCTTATGTCAGTTACTTTCCCACACTTTCTTATTGTATCCAATCCTATCTACATCGTAAGATTTATTTCAGTCCTGCCAGAGTCTTCAAATTCCTACAGTTATTATTTATGTACTCCATAAATTTACTCCAATCCTTTTGGAATTTTGCTTCCTCCTGATTTTGGATTCTGCAAGTCAGTTTTGCTAGTTCCGCATAATCTGCAATAATTGTTTTAGGGAGACACAGAGACAGACAGAATAGCTTTGTTATGTCAATCTCCAGTGCTTTTTTCCCTGGGGGTACGCATACCCCTAAACATTTTGTGAATTTTGTACTTTGGTTGATTTACTGTATCTATTTCCCCCGATCTGAACTATAAAATGGTCCATCTCTGATTTGCTGTGCTCATAACAACCCTCAAGGTAGCAGATATGGGGAAGGACCCAGAGTCGATGAACCGGCAGTCTGACTTTATTATCAAGCGCCTCCTTTAATACTTACTGGAACTTCCCCTTCCTTTTAAGAGCTGTTCCTGGCATAACAAATCTGCCCTCTGTTTTACAGACATGACCGAAGATCGACTGGGAGATGCCAGCGGAGTGGACAGTGCCGAGACCTACAGTGACAAAGACGCCGACCAAAGGAGCACCCCAGACTTGACAAAAGCCAAGAGCGGTTTCGCTCCAGAGAGCCCAGAGATTGTGTCCGTGGATGAAGGAGGCTACGCCGTCCAGAAAAACAGCGGCAGCGCCGACAGCAGGCCTGAGAGCCCCAAGTACCAGCCAGAGCCAAACCACCTCCTGATCGAAGGTCCGTCAGGGACAGTTTCTCTGCCTTTTGGCTTGAAAGCCAACCGGCCACCCCTTGAGGTGTTAAAAAAGATATTTCCCAACCAAAAGCCAACAGTGCTTGAATTAATCTTGAAGGGCTGTGGGGGTGACTTGGTGAGTGCGGTTGAGGTTCTTCTCTCAAGCAGGTCCTCCATAGCTGGGGGGGACCGAACTTCTGCAGAATCAGAAGGTCTGGTTTTGCCTTCAAATGGTCACCTCTTTGAACACACGTTGGGTTCGTATCCCATTTCTTCCTCCAAGTGGTCTGTAGGGTCTGCCTTCAGAGTTCCAGACACACTGAGGTTTTCTGCTGACGCTAGTAATGTTGTGCCCAATCCACTGGCTGTCCCCTTACAGCACCCGTTCCCACAGCCACCTCGGTACCCGCTGATGCTGAGGAATACTTTGGCAAGAAACCAATCCAGCCCGTTTCTGCCCAACGATGTCACTTTGTGGAACACCATGACGCTCCAGCAGCAGTACCAGCTGAGGTCTCAGTATGTCAGCCCTTTCTCCACCAATACCACCAGCGTCTTCCGAAGTTCTCCAGTGCTTCCTACGCGGCCGTCAGAAGATCCCAGGATCTCCATCCCTGACGATGGATGCCCAATTGTCTCCAAGCAGCCTATTTATACAGAAGACGACTATGATGAAAGATCGGACTCCTCAGACTCTAGAATACTAAACACATCCTCTTAGAACGACAATTTACAATGATATTTAGCAATGTGGCAGAACTACTGGTTATCAAGAGGAGGGAATGACGGCCCTTGTTACTGTATTATAAAAAAAGGCGATTTTGCTTGTTACTATCCTTTAGCAATAAAGACATAACTTATTTTATTTCTTGCACTTCACTGGAAAATGCCAAATAGCTACCACTTCATGGCTTTAGTGCTGAATGTTTATTGCAGAAAAAAGGGGGGGAAAGATTAATTTTAAGCATAGATATGAGGAACCAGGGATTGCAGAACATTTTAGAGTGGAGCAAATAAGCCTTGCCTTGCAGACAGTTGGGAATGTTGATATTGTACTTGAATGCAGTGTTTGAGAAGAGGACTCCTCAGGACATAAGATATCAAAAGCAAATAATTCATTGGCAAATGGACTTAAGAAGGACCTTGTTGACTTTATGACAACAATCATCCTGGTTTTAAAACCAAGATTCATGAAAGACTGGCCAAGAGTCTGCCGCTCCCGTGCAATGGAAGTGTGCACACTTTTTGGAGACACCTTCAACACGATTCACATGGCTTAGATAGAAACCTGTATAATGTCAATGGAAAGTCAAATACAGCTGTGAGTTGCATGAAAATGTCTTGTGAGAAATGAGCTCATGATTAACATTTGTTGGGGTATTGTAGCATGCTAAGGATTCTAGGGGGGGAAATAAACTTGGATGATGATCTCAATTTTTTTATTTTTATAAACCATGTCATTTATATTTGGGAGAGAGATGGCACGTGTGGACAGCATATAAACGAGTCTGGTTTTATTGACAGACCATTCTGAGCTGAAGTTTCAGCCTGCTGAACTGAGAACTGGGTGCGTACATAAACTGATAGGGTCAAATGAGAAGAGATGTGGAGACAAAGGACTGGGGTCTAGCTGAGTGTGGTAGAGAATTCACAATGTCGTCACTATGTTTGCATTGCTGCAGTTTAATATCTTGGCGGCCTTTAATACCAGTAAGTTTATGTAGTTACAATGCAGGGTTTCTAAGGGAAGTTTCACACGTCTGCCTGAATTGTTAAAAACCCCTCGTGCCATTCTTTTATTATCTGATTTTCTTGTGGGCTCTGCTTGTCTGAAATTACCCACCACTCCAGATGTGGGAGTCTCCCTTTAGTGTATCAGATAAAGCCTTGCAAAACTGACAAGATAAGGGCAGAAGGGACCTTCTGTGCAACCACAAGTCTAAACTACAGATGATGCTACCCAACTGCAATGTGGGGAGAAAAGAGGGCTTGTGTGTATGGCAAAGGAGCCAGCCTCTCCCTTCTTTTCCTTTGCTGCCATGATGCCTTGGACCTTTACACATCGTTCTCTTATAAGCAGTGGCGTAGCGTGGGTTGTCAGCACCCGGGGCAAGGCAAGTAATTTGTGCCCCCTAACCCGTGGATTTGCACCCCCTAACCCTAACCCCCAGATGTTGCGCCCGGTGCGGCCGGCCCCCCTGCACCCCCATGCTACGCCACTGCTTATAAGTACTTTATAGAGTAGGGGGTGGAAGTAGCCATATGACGCAGGGCAGCCGGGAGCAGTAGATAGTTGGGTCTGCCTTGGTCAGGAGATCTTGTGTTTCCTGGGGGCACCTGGCAGGTTACTTCAGGTGACCGTTGATACCGATACCATGGACAAGATCTACTTGGAGACTGATCCAACTAGGCAATTCTCATGGGGAGATCTCAAATGGCCTATTAATCTGTCTTATTGTCGGAGGGGACTCCAACTTTTGAAATGTGACATGTCCTTCCTCAATATAAGGTGATTTGGGCACAGTCAAATGAGGTCACTAAGTTATTCCCTCTTGGTTTGTGAAGTCAGGGGACTAGGAAGTGGCAGCTCTCTATCCTTAAAGGTAAAGGTAAAAGGACCCCTGACCATTAGGTCCAGTCATGACCGACTCTGGGGTTGCGGCGCTCATCTCGCTTTATTGGCCGTGGGAGCCAGCATACAGCTTCCAGGTCATGTGGCCAGCATGACTAAGCCACTTCTGGTGAACCAGAGCAGCGCACGGAAACGCCGTTTATCTTCTCGCTGGAGCGGTACCTATTTATCTATTTGCACTTTGACGTGCTTTCGAACTGCTACGTTGGCAGGTGCCAGGGTCCAAGCAACGGGAGCTCACCCCATTACGGGGATTCGAACCACCGACCTTCTGATCGGCAAGTCCTAGGCTCTGTGGTTTAACCCACAGCGCCACCCACGTCCCTTCTGTATCCTTAGAACCATACAATATTCAGCATTTGAGTCTGGGGGCCAGAGAACCAACCCCAAGTGTTTTCCATGGCATCTTTGCTTCTTGGAACCTTCTGATGATAGCAACTTTCTCAGGACTAAAGAGTTGATTTAAATTCAAGTGAAACCAATCAAGCATACTGAGGCGTAGCAAGGTCAGGTGGTACCCAGTGTGGAATTTTTTTTTTGTCACCCCCCCAACCTGTGACTCACAAGCCTACAGCGAGCTGGGGGAAGGGAGTTTTGCCGCTTTGCTGGCGGCCCTGATGGGCCACTGCTCACTGTAGGTTTGGGAGTCACGGGCAGTGGGTGTGCCAAATGTCACCCCCCTTCAGGGAAGACACCCGTCCTATCCCCTACCTGCCTGCCTGCCTCCTCCAGCCAGAAGCGGGGGCAATGGTGCCCTGGCGGCCCCCCCGTGACTCCCAAGCATACCCCAAGCCGTTAGGGGGAGGAGCCAGGCAGCTCGTTCTCTTGCTTGCCTGCCTGCATGCCTGCCTCCTCCAGTGGGGAGTGGGGGCAAAGGCGCACACGCCACACCAAATGTCACCCCATCTTGTTTTGTTGTCATTCAGCCCTGTTGCCAGAACACTGCAGGGCACTTTTGCTGCGCTGTTTCACTGGTGCACTTGCAACTGCTCAGTGCAGGAATTCAGCACCAACATGCCTTGGCTGGCAGCTGTTGCGGCAGATGAGCTTCCGGTGGCAAATGCGTGCTGCATCAGAATGCCGTCCCTTTGCTGCAAGGGTATGGTTACCAGATTTTTTCAATGAATCTGGGGACACTTTTTTTGGAAGCTGAGTAGCAACAGTCAGTAGTGGGGATGGTGAGGCAAAAGACCCTGGGCCCAAGCACATATGCATATTGTATAAAGGTGCAGAGCCCTTCTTTCGCACCCTGTGAAACATAAATGTGCTGTTTTTTTTAAACTGGGCAACGGCCAGCTATCTGCGACTCCTGAGCCTCCCCTGATCAGTCAAAACAAAGGGGGAAGGGGGCAGAAGATCTATACCACCGGACATCCCCGGTTCCCCTTCAGCAGTGGCAGCCTCAGCAGCCTGTTGCGCCCATGACACATCATATGGGGACTTCCGGAGAGGAAAACTGGTGGATGGCCCAGCAGCTAGCAGCTCCTGAAGCCAGCCAGAGCCAACTGCGCTACCAGGCTGGCTCTGGGCTGCTGAGGCTGCCACGTTTCCCGGGGACAGATTTGCAAATCTAGGGACATCCTGGGGATGGAATTTGTCCGGGGACAGATTTGCAAATCCGGGGACTGTCCCCAGAAACCGGGGATGTCTGGTAACCCTATGCAAGGGACTAACACAGACTAACCCGTTGCCCGGTCCCTGCTCCTGCCAACCTAGCAGTTCGAAAGCACGTCAAAGTGCAAGTAGATAAATAGGTACTGCTCTGGCGGGAAGGTAAACGGCGTTTCTGTGCGCTGCTCTGGTACACCAGAAGCAGCTTAGTCATGCTGGCCACATGACCCGGAAGCTGTACGCCGGCTCCCTCAGCCAATAAAGAGAGATGAGTGCCGCAACCCCAGAGTCAGTTACAACTGGACCTAATGGTAAGGGGTCCCTTTCCCTTTAACTTGTTGGAAGTGTTCCTCTGTAATGCAGCAGTGTTGCTGTAAAGAGCGCATCCACTGGGTTGCATGCTTGCTGGCTCCTAGCCATGACTGGAATGTTCCTGGGGGGAAGTGCAATGTATCTCACGACTGTCTTCTGCAGCACAGTAAGGGACCACGCTCTATGGCTATATAAACCTCCCTACTGTCATGAGGGGAAATTCCCCATTCATTTGCTTAGGTTCATCCTCATGAGCATGACAGTAGCCTAAATGTCAATATTGTGCAATGGAACCTACTTAAAGGAACTTTTTGTTTCTAAAGAATTTTAAACAAATCTCCGCATGAAATTCTCCCACCACAAAAAACAACGATGTATGAATGGTAATAAAATCAATGTGAATTTGCATAAAATAATCAGAGAAAAAATATGAGCACAGGAAATAAAATTACGGTCCTACCTGCAAATAAAGCTTGTTATTAGGCCTATGATAAATAAGGCATGGCCTGGTGAATGCTTTTGTTAATTAAAATACGATGCTAAGCAAGGGGCTGGCATAAGGTTTTAACATATGTAAAGATTTGGGGGTTTTGCCACTGATAAGCAATATCCCTGACATACTTGGCGACTGGGCCCCAGATAAGCAGGTTTTTCTGCTTATGCTACTTTTTATACCATATGGGATGCCTTAAAACCAGCACATGACACATAGTTTGGATTAGTCCGTTTATATTTTGCCTTATCAACAAAGTGTGGCTTTGACTCATAAAATATTCCATTTCAGAAGACTTCAACAGACAGTGATGAAAACAATAAACACAGATTAATCCCTATAATAAAAATGTCCTTCATATTAGTCTATACAAATCTCTCACACATGCTGGCAAAAGCTTGCATCTCACCTTCTCTGGAGCCAGGGGCAGAATTATTTGTAAGTGCAGTTTGGATCTTTGCAAATTAATGACCAAACAAACCAAAAGCGCTGCCTCCAACTCTTTCAGATGCTGAAATGAGAAACAACCACAGCCATTTCGCCACATAAAGTTGTGCTGCCTGATTCCTTTCTGACAAGGTTCCCAATTACCCTTTACAGATGGTGGCGGTGATCTGAAGGTGGCGTCACTAAGCAGCACATATTGGGGCAATTGTTGTTGTTTAGTCATTTTGTTGTGTCCGACTCTTCATTACCACATGGACCAGAGCACACCAGGCACTCCTGTCTTCCACTGCCTCCCACAGTTTGGTCAGACTCATGTTTGTAGCTTGGAGAACACTGTCCAACCATCTCATCCTCTGTCGTCCCCTTCTCCTTGTGCCCTCCATCTTTCCCAACATCAGGGTCTTTTCCAGGGAGTCTTCTCTTCTCATGAGGTGGCCAAAGTCTTGGAGCCTCAGCTTCAGGATCTGTCCTTCCAGTGAGCACTCAGGGCTGATTTCCTTCAGAATGGAGAGGTTTGATCTTCTTGCAGTCCATGGGACTCTCAAGAGTCTCCTCCAGCACCATAATTCAAAAGCATCAATACTTTGGCGATCAGCCTTCTTTATGGTCCAGCTCTCACTTCCATACATCACTACTGGTAGAACTGTAGCTTGAACTATATGGACCTTTGTTGGCAAGGTGATGTCTCTGCTTTTTAAGATGCTGTCTAGGTTTGTCATTGCTTTTCTCCCAAGAAGCAGGCATCTTTTAATTTCGTGGCTGCTGTCACTATTGGGGCAATACAAACTGGCAAAGATTTGGGGCAGGAAAGCAGCACAGGACCCTGAATCTGGGCTGGGAAGCATCCAAAATTGCCAAAAACATACTGGTTTAAGCACAGTTTTTTTGCTCCTAAAATGTGTTCATCGTAATGCAAAGTTTGGCCCTCAGAGTCCTCCATCTCTGCGTTTCAGCTGCTCCTTCTCATTTGCCTCATGCATGAGAGCTGCACAGAGAGCTAGTGAGAATGAAAGTGCCCTTTCCTGTTGTCTTTTAGCTGAGATGCCCAGTGCTGTGGGAGGTAGGATTGAAAGAGACTTTTGCCTCTTTCTCAGTGCCTGTGGGAGGGAGTCAGGAGTAGGCAGAACCTTGACTCAACTCTAGAGAATCCCCTTGTTAAAAATTAGCTTGGGGAAGCAACCTTGCTCAGTCACAAGGTGAAGATGGTCTTGGGTTCAGTGCCCCTGGCATCTCTAGTTTAAGAAGGACCAGTTAGAACAGGTACAGGCAAACTCGGCCCTCCAGATGTTTTGGGACTACAACTCCCATCATCCCTAGCTAATAGGACCAGTGGTCAAGGATGATGGTGAGGATATTTCACCCCTCCCATTGCAAGAATCTGCTGATGTTTCAGAAAGGAGGGGGCGGATTTTGCTCATTACTTATTCAGCTCCAGCCTGACTTCAAAGGGAGTCTGAGTGTTATCTGTGTATAGATAAGGTCGCTGCTCATGCAGCTGTAACACTCAGTGCAGTCCAGCGTCTCCATTTAGTCTGTAGTTAGTTTGTATAGTAGCTGTAGAGAATAAAAGAAGTTATTCTACAGAAGCTGTTGTTCGTGTGGTTCATGCTCTGCTGTGCTCCGCTGACTACTGGAAGTGAGTTTGGTGCTCACAGCTCTGAGTTGTGAGTCCACAGCACTTAGACCTGCTTCCTGCGTGGAAGGTCTCTGGAAGTGCTTTCCAGCTCGCCTGGCCCAGTCGGGGCTGAAGAGGTTGAGCCCAGTCGGTGGCATTGGCTCAAAGGCGAAGCTGACAGATGGGAACTGTAGTCTCAAACATCTGGAGGGCTGAGTTTGCCTATGCCTGAAGTATAAGGAGTTAAGAGAGATTTGATGCTTGAGATGTTGAGAACAACTCAGAGGAGGCAACACCAAGCTAGATGGACAAATAGTTTGACTGGAAAGAGCAAATTCCCACATTTCTCACTCTCCTTCTTCCAGGACCTGCCACTTGGTGCGTCTGGCTTTCCTATCTGACCACAAGCCTCAGAGCAAGTCCTCCCAAGACGCCCCCAGGGGCACCTCCAGAACATCTGTTGCATTCATGGTAAACACGTTCGGTTTGCATTTGTCTCAACATTTCTGAAAAATGAGTTTGATTCCTCCCATCCCATTACACTGTTTCAGTGATTCATACTTTATATGCCTTTGCTTGGCAGACGTGAGAGGAGAAATAAGATGGATGCTAAATTTATATGTTAATTTTAATACTGAAGCCATCCCGTGTTTGAAAAATAAGATCAATTCTTCAATTTCATTTCTTATGGCGTGCTGGAGATTGTCATTACGGGGAAATAAAATTATTTCTGAATGCAAGCTACCCCAAACTCCAATTCTAGCGGACACATAACTCCCTCAAATATTCTCCCCTTCCTTATAATATAACATAACTCCCCTTCCTTATAATGTACTTACTTCCTTATAACCTTCCTTATAATGTACTTACTTGATATGGCGTGTTAGCATTATCCCAGGACTCTTGGCCATTGGGAAATATTGTGACTGGCACCTTGACCTTTATATGGGCGAGGTATTTATTTGTTTCTCTGGCTCTGGAAGGTGTTTGTTGTGCTGAGACTTGGGAAGGACCATGACTTGACATCTGCTTGAAGGATGATGGGTCAGAGGCAATGCGACAGTCCCTGCCAATGCTGTGATAAGTGAATGTCAATTGTTTCCATAACGACTATGGAGGCTATAAGCTATATCCAAAAACTGACTTGCTTATTGCTTGGCCCTGAAAGTTTTATGACTTGATCTTGAGTTGTGAGTGCTTGGTTATGGAGGAGAGGGACTTTTCCCCAGCAACCAGTCCAATGTTTCTCAAATGTGCTGATGAATGATGGCTGAATGTGGCTTAAGGTTACAGCATCCTGTTAATGCAACATTCCAATCTGAAGCCACATTCAGTCAAGAGGGTCCTCAAGTTTAAAGGTAAAACAGTAAGGGACTCTTGGATGGTTAAGTCCAGTCAAAGGCGACTATGGGGTTGCAGCACTCATCTTGCTTTCAGGCTGAGGGAGCCGGCGTTTGTCCAGACAGCTTTCCGGGTCATGTGGGCAGCAGGACTAAACTGCTTCTGGTGCAACGAGACACCGTGATAGAAACCAGAGCGCACGGAAATGCTGTTTAACTTCCCGCCACTGTGGTACCTATTTATCTACATGCACTGTTTTGCCTTTGAACTTTAGGTTGGCAGAAGCTGAGGCAGAGCAATGGGAACTCACCCCATCACAGGGATTCGAACCGCTGACCTTCTGATCAGCAAACCAAAGAGACTCGGTGGCCACCTGTGTCCCCCCTGGGCGGATCGCTGCAGCGCCCCTGTGCGGCGCCTGTGAGATGTGAAACACAAGAGCAGTCAAGTACAACATTCCTAGAGTGAACATGTTTACACATGGGGAGGAATGTTTGTCCAGCCAGCAGGTAAACTTCCTGTTTCCTTCTGGGCTGGGACAGACTTTCTCTGCATGTGCCTAGAGGTAGGCGTGGCCTCACCTGTGCAGGTAATGACAAAAGCATAGGGCAAGGCAGCCATCTCTTTCTCTTTGACCACATGCATTGAAGAAGCAACATCTGCTTAGCCAAAGATGCTCTCTTGGCCTCCAGCCAAGAGAGGACAAAGGAACTGTCTCTTTATGAGTTAGTTTCCAGGTGTACATTACTTTTCTAAGCTAAGTCTGCCTTCTGGGATCCGATTGTGAGTGAGTAAACGCTTTTTATACTTTTATAGAAGACTATGTCGTGTCTTATCTTTTATGAGGTAATAAGGGGAAAATACCAGAATAGTTATTATAGAGGCTTTAGTGAGCCTGAGCAAACTCATCAGCTGTGAGTTTAGAAAGGGGAATGTTACTCTGCTAAATTGTGAACTTGTTTACACAAGTTGGGAAGGCTGTAATCAAACAATATATCCTCTCCTGCATCCCTGAACATTCCCACAATTTCCAACTTCCTTAAATGACTGTGCCCTAGAAGAGCTGATCATGGAGCCAACTGTGAGGGACAGTGACTCTAGACTTAATCTTGTGGCGCCCAGGACCTGGTGCAAGATCTAAGGGTTGTTGAACCCCTTGGAAGCAGTGAAAGTGGGAGTCTTCCCTTTCTTAGCTGAGCACCTGCCTCCTGATTAACCAAGACGGAAGAAACCACAACCACCACAATTCAGGGGTAACTCAAAGTGTAGGCCTCTATTCTTAAACACGAGACTGTGCATGCTTACAGAGGAATGCCCTCAGACGTCAACTGGTCTCCCTACAAGTACGTTGGCTGGAGTCTTATGAAGCCTTGGCCCAAACTTCAGACCAGGGCTTGCAATAGGAGTCTTTGCTCCTTTCTTGAACCTTCCTGCTGCTAAGCCCTCACAAAACCAGCCTGAGCAGCAGCACAGACGTCCCACCCTAAACATAAAATTGTTGGGGGTGGCTGCAGTGGCGTAGCGTGGGTTGTCAGCACCCGGGACAAGGCAAGTAATTTGCGCCCCCAAACCCGTGGATTTTAGGATTTTAGCAGGGGGCAGAGAGCTGCGAGTGCGAGCGCCCCCCCAGATGTTGCGCCCGGTGCGGCCGGCCCCCCCTGCACCCCCCACCATGCTACGCCACTGGGTGGCTGTCCTTCTAATGTTGTGTTATGCCATGATCCTGATGGCAGCTATTTGTGTTATGCCACACCAGCACATAGCAGCAAGTGCCCCCATGTGCCCCCAGTTGAAATAGACTATGACCACTGTGTAACTATAGCATTTTACTGGTGCCCTCAAAATCTGCAATGTGCCCATTGATCCAAAGATGTTGGCAACCGCTGCATTAGGGGATGTGTGTACGGGAACGACAACATTCAGGAAGGATCGCCACATGTGCGGTCTTGAGTGCAGAAGGAAACCTGCCTCTAGGCAGATGGTGGGTGATAAATATTCTTAGGATGTATTAAGTATGGATAGATGAAAGTGTCTGTGCTGGTCCAGGGGGGCGGGTTACCGTGCGCCGTGGTCCGTGTCCAGTCCAAGGCTGAAGCGGGGTCCAAGGCAGGGAGTCGGGCCTGGTCAGGAACTCTGTCAGAAAGCAGGACAGGGTGCCGGCAGGAACAGGTAACCAACGATGTTGCTCCCGCAACCTGGGACTGGGTGGGTTGGCCTTTATCTCCTCTGAGGCATAGGGTGGCACCAGTCCACAGGTGACTCACCTCTCCTGGCCTGGAGGTGAGCACTCCTCCTGCGAGAACTTAGTTTCCTCTGCCTCTCTGCCCTGAGCCTCTGCGGCTCAGGAGAGGCTGGAGGGTTACTGGACCCAGAGGCAACCTCACCTTCCCCTGACAGGGCTGGGAGAGGAGCACCTGCAGGCAATGGGTCCTCCATCACCTTCGGAGCCAGAGCGGATTCAGCTGGTGTCTGCTCCTGAGGATCCGGCACAGGTGAGGCCCCTTCAGGTTCAAGCCCCTGCCCCGGCTCAGCCAGCCCTGGAGGCGGGGACTCCTGTGCAGGCTAGGATTCCTCAGGTTCAGCCTCTGAATCAGATTCCCAAGCCATCACAGTGTCTCTGAGCAGCTGCAGAATTGCTTTCCTTCACCCTACAGAGAGTCCTCAAACAGGAGAGATCAGAGCAATACTCGGTGCTATTTTCAGACAGATATTTCATGTTTCATAAGACCATAAGAATAGCTTGCTAGATCAGGCAAATGGCCTGTCTACTTCAGCACCCTGTTCTCACAGTGACCAACCAGATGCTTATTATGGGAAACTCACAAGTAGAACATGAGCACAAGAGAAACATCCTCCCCTGTGGTTTCCAGCAACTGGTATTTTTCCAGCATTCGGCCCTGATTATAAGGAATTCAACATTGTACTTTCTATCATATGTGGTGGACCTGCCCCAAGGTGAAAGACTTCTGGGAGAAGATCTATAATGAATTGAAAAAAATGCTGAAATATACATTTATTAAGAAACCAGAGGCCTTTCTTCTTGGAATAACAGGTTTAGAATTGCCCAAGAAAGATGCCAAATTATTTTTGTATGCCACAACTGCTGTTTGAATTTTATTAGCTAAGAATTGGAAAACACAAGAAATACCAACAATGGAAGACTGGCAGATGAAGATGATGGACTTTTTGGAGCTAGCCGACCTAACCGGAAGAGTCTGTGATCAGAAGGAGGAGGATTACCAGGAAGAATGGATGAAATTTAAAGATTATTTAGTTAAATATGTTAAGTTAAATTAATTGGAAAAGCTTGCAAATACCAGATAGGCTTGGGATTTAAATATGTAATGTGATAAATTAGTATGTTGAAATTTAGATTAGGAAAGAAAGAAAGATGTTAAGTGACTAAGTTAATTTTATGAGAATATAGGTTTTGGAAAACTGTTAAAATGATATACACTGAAATTCAACCAAGGGGATACGAGGGAGTCGATTAACAATATTAATAAGATTAGTTTTAATAAGGTTAGGATTTATGGTTGTTTGTTTATTTGTTTGTGTTTAAAAATTTGTGGAAAACCAATAATTTTTTTTGAATATATATATATGGAATTCAACATTATTTATTCCAGATAATGAGTTCTGGATATTGTGGTCGCTCGAAACCTTGCTTCACAATTTGTATTCTTTCACAATACTAAAGTGAAACTGACATGCTCCCAAACTTGCTCTTTTGGACACTGAAGATTACAGTCCCAGAAAGAAATAATGTGTGCTTGAGAATGCTGGGTAAAAATTCTGCTACAGAATCCCCATCCAAAATCTGGAATAGAAAGAATACCTTACTACGTCCCTGGCGAAGTTTGAAAAGAATACCAAACACAAATGAATGCAACATAGACCTAAAATAAATCCCAGCTTGGGTACATTAAATGGACTTGATTTGGGCAAACTGAAAAACCTTAGGCAAAAAGCTACAATCATCTGGAAGTGAAAACATTTTGTTCTTCTAGGACAAACAGAAGGAAACTCTGCTGCACTTTCTATGAATAATCTTGAGACAATGGCTCCACCTAGTGATCACACAATAATGGCAGCAGTTTCTGCTACTATTTAACCAGAGCAGCTGAAGTCACAGAGGAATAAGGGTATGTTACTGGGGAAGATGGGTGGCTCTGTGGCGCTGTGGGCTAAACCACAGAGCCTAGGACTTTTTCCGATCAGAAGGTTGGTGGTTCGAATCCCCACGACGGGGTGAGCTCCTGTTGCTCGGTCCCTGCTCCTGCCAACCTAGCAGTTCGAAAGCACATCAAAGTGCACGTGGATAAATAGGTACCGCTCTGGCGGGAAGGTAAACGGCGTTTCTGTGCACTGCTCTGGTTCACCAGAAGCGGCTTAGTCATGCTGGCCACATGACCTGGAAGCTGTACGCCGGCTCCCTCAGCCAATAAAGCGAGATGAGCGCCGCAACCCCAGAGTCGGCCACGACTGGACCTAATGGTCAGGGGTCCCTTTACCTTTACTTTATTGGGGAAGATAGAGCTTCAAATATACTTCAGATACAGTATGAGCGCTTTACTTTTTATGTGCAGATGTTTTTCCCCTGCCTACGCCACTAATATCCCCTAAGCTATGGCAGTTAGAGTGTAGATCACAAATGGATTGCTAGAAACACCCTTGAATAAATAGCCAGTGGAAAGAATTCAGAAACTCCTCAACTTGGCAGCAAGCAGTTTACGTATTCCTGAGATATTCCTGACATTCTTTTCCCCCTACAACAGAATAATGTGGGACTTCTACACTGTGAAAGTGGATAAGGCAGAGATTTGGATGTGGTGTGGCACATCAGAATGCAATTCTCGATGAGGCCCAACCAAAAGGTTTATCTGTGGCTAATGCACAGGGTGGTTTAAAATAAAATAAAATGATCAACCACACCCTAGGGCCAACCACAACCTTGCTCACCACCAAATGAACATAAGTAAACAGCAAAGAACCTGCACAAGCAATGCTGACACCAAACCCTACATGTTGTTGTTGTTTCGTCGTTTAGTCGTGTCCGACTCTTTGTGACCCCATGGACCAGAGCATGCCAGGCACTCCTGTCTTCCACTGCCTCCTGCAGCATGGTCAAACTCATGCTGGTAGCTTCGAGAACACTGTCCAACCCTCTCGTCCTCTGTCGTCCCCTTCTCCTTGTGCCCTCCATCTTTCCCAACATCAGGGTCTTTTCCAGGGAGTCTTCTCTTCTCATGAGGTGGCCAAAGTATTGGAGCCTCAGCTTCAGGATCTCTCCTTCCAGTGAGCAGTCAGGGCTGATTTCCTTCAGAATGGATAGGTTTGATCTTCTTGCAGTCCATGGGACTCTCAAGAGTCTCCTCCAGCACCATAATTCAAAAGCATCAATTCTTCAGTGATCAGCCTTCTTTATGGTCCAGCTCTCACTTCCATACATCACTACTGGGAAGACCATAGCTTTAACTATACGGACCTTTGTTGGCAAGGTGATATCTCTGCTTTTAAAGATACTGTCTAGGTTTGTCCCTACATATATTAAGTAAAATAGAAACATTGTCACCTAACCCCACCCCCACTCATCTCTCCCCCCTCCACCTCTTCCCCCCCTTTCTTTCTAATGTCTCAACAAATGAAACTGATTTGTAAAAATGTTACATGGGAAAAAATACGAGAGAGAGGCATTGCACACACTTTTGTAAATCAAGAAAATCTTTAATAAAAATAATTTTTTTAAAAAAAATTCTCTCTTTAGTCCCTGCTGGAACTGAAGGGGATATACATAGGATTCTTTGGAGCCTCCTCTCCAGGCATTGACCACACCCAGATCAGTTTAGTCCCCCCCCAATTTTTTTTGGTTTTCACAACATTATAAACAAACAAACAAACACATAAGACAAACAAACATAAATCATAGCCTTATTGAAAATTACACTTATTAACATTGTTAAGTGACTTCCTCGCTTCCTCTTGGTTGAATTTCATTGCATATCCCTTTAAAGGTTTTCCAAATCACAGTTCTTATAAAATTTAACTTAAACATTAACATCTTTAGACCTTCACATTACGAAATTAAACATATTAATTCATCACTTAACATAAATAAAATCCTAAGCCAATTAAGTATCTGCAAGCTGTTTTCAGTTAATTTAACTAAGTAATCATTAAATTTAATCCACTCTTCCTGATACTCCTCCTCCTTCTGGGCGTGGAGTCTTCCGGTTAGGTCGGCTAGCTCTGAAAATTCCATCATCTTCATCTGCCATTCTTCAGTTTAGTTTAGATCAGTTTAGTTTCAGCAAGGTTCAGAATAATAGAATCATAGCGTTGGAAGGGACCCAGTCCAACCCTGTGCAATGTAGAAATCTCACCTAGATCATACATAACAGGTGTCTGCTTAAAAACCTCCAGGAAGGAGAGTCCACAGCCTCCCAAGGAGGTCTGTTTTGTTCCTTGCTGCAAATAGTGGTACCTCGGGTTAAGTACTTAATTCGTTCCGGACATCCGTACTTAACCTGAAACTCTTCTTATCCTGAAGCACCACTTTAGCTAATGGGGCCTCCTGCTGCTGCCGCGCTGCTGCCCCCCAATTTCTGTTCTCATCCTGAAGCAAAGTTCTTAACCTGAAGCACTATTTCTGGATTAGCGGAGTCTGTAACCTGAAGCGTATGTAACCCGAGGTACCACTGTACAGTGTTTCTGGTGCGGATTGTTTCGATGACAAGTGGTTCTCTTAAAGTTTTCTATGCGGCTATTGCATATTATGATTTCGTTATGGCCAATGGAGACTAAAGACTAATAAACTGTTCCGACTCCAGGGCTACTCTGGTGGTAACACTAATAGTAGTGTTTGCCTTTTTCTGGGATCTAGACCAGAGGTCAGCAACCTGAGGCCCATGGGCCAGAAGTGGCCCATGAGGGTCGCTTAACCGCCCCCAAACCAAGCTGCCCACTCGGTGAGTCCCCCGTGCTGTGCTAAACTGGCACAGCACGGTGCGGGTATTCTCTTCCACGGCTCTAGAAATCACTTCTGTGCATGCCCAGAAGCTGAAAATCGTGTTTGCACATGCCCAGATGCTGGAAATCGTGTCTGCGCATGTCCACAGTGCCGAAAATCTCTTCTGCGCATGCCCAGATGCTGAAAATCGCTTCAGCGCAGGCGTGATTTCCAGCGTTTGGGCATGCACAGACACGGTTTTTGGCGTTGCACTGTGCCAGTCAGGCCCACAGAGGATCTCCACGGGAGTGATCTGGCCAATGCCCGGTAAGAATTGCTGACCCCTGATCTAGACCATCGTTGTGCTTTTCAACAGTTGTTAGCAAAATATTTAAACTTTACGATGAGTCAATACGTAGATAGTGAGGTTGCCAACTTTTTGTACTAGCAGTACTCCTGTGCCTTTAACAACTACTTTGCATGGAGACGCATATAATGTGAAGCTTTTCCCAGCACATAAAACAAAGAGGCGTGAAAAGTTTTCCTTGCTAATACAGTGGTACCTCGGGTTAAGTACTTAATTTGTTCCGGAGGTCCGTTCTTAACCTGAAACTGTTCTTAACCTTGTTAGAAGGATGTTGGAATGAAGTTATTTGGTTTTAGCAGAAATGTTATAGAGGATTAAGAAAAAATAGACTGTTAATTGGTGAAAGGAGGGAAAGAAAAGTTACATTATATTAAGATAAATTATAGGACAAAAACTGGGAAAGATGGAAAGGATTTGCTGAAACAGCTAACCAAACTAGAATACAAAAAAGGGAGGTGTGAGGAGGTCAAGGAAACAAGCAAATGAAAGATAAGTTATGGGAAGGTTCGTTGTGGTTTTTTTTAATTGACTTTATTTTTCTGTTTTTTTCTCTTTTTCTTTTTTTTTCTTCTCTCTCTTTTTCCTTATTGTGATATGTTGTCTTGTTTCTGTTTAATTTGGTGTTTTCTTGTTTTTTTCTTTTTGTAACCTTTAAAACTTTAATAAATATTATTAATAAAAAAAGAAACTGTTCTTAACCTGAAGCACCACTTTAGCTAATGGGGCCTCCTGCTGCCACCATGCCACTGGAGCATGACTTCTGTTCTCATCCTGAAGCAAAGTTCTTAACCCAAGGTAATATTTCTGGGGTAGCAGAGTCTGTAAGCTGAAGCGTATGTAACCTGAAGCGTATGTAACCCGAGGTACCACTGTATTGACAAGTATTGAAGGCACAGCAGAAGTCATTAAAAATGTACCCATACATTTTGGGGGCTCTTTTATGAGTCTATCCTTTATCACCCAGTAATTTATTTCCCAACTTACAGAGGATGCCCATGCTTTTCTTTAAAGGCTAAGAGCAATTTGCAATAATCTCTCTGCCCTATTATTCTGAACCAGGGAAATAGAGACACAGTTCCCTAGGAAGGGATCCTCCTGGAAGATCAGACATAAATCAGAACTGATTATTTGGAAATGCCACAGCCCAGGTTCACATAAAGGAAACTTGCATTCAAAGAAAATACAACTGACATTTGAGTTCATCTGGAACTTGTTATCCTCTAGAAATGAGACTGATAAAGGACTTGGAATTTCCAGGGGGTGTTTGCAGGCTGGCACTAGCTCTAGACATATGAAGGTGTTTGTGTGAGGACAGGAAGCACAAGGACTTGTGCTTCCTGTTCTCTTCACTTCTCTGGAATGAATGAATGTAGTGGAATTTTACATCTGCCTGCAAGGCAGGATACAGAATTGGGGAATCCTCTGTATAGAGGAATGCTGGATTCTTCTCTGTAAAGCAAAGCCTCTTGACAAACATGTCCATTTAACAAAGTTTGGCTGGAAAGAAAAGGTGGCAACTCAGGTAACTAATATATATGCTAGACAAAGAAATACATGGGTGGCGCTGTGGGTTAAACCACAGAGCCTAGGACTTGCCGATCAGATCGTCAGCGGTTCGAATCCCCATGACAGAGTGAGCTCCCGTTACTTGGTCCCTGCTCCTGCCAACCTAGCAGTTCAAAAGGACGTCAAAGTGCAAGTAGATAAATAGGTACCACTCTGGTGGGAAGGTAAACAGTGTTTCCGTGCGCTGCTCTGGTTCTCCAGAAGCGGCTTAGTCATGCTGGCCACATGACCCAGAGGCTGTACGCCGGCTCCCTTGGCCAATAAAGCGAGATGAGCACCGCAACCCCAGAGTCGGTCACGACTGGACCTAATGGTCAGGGGTCCCTTTACCTTTTAAGATTATATTACACATACTGAGAAAGGATATAAGCATATAATTAGTGTTCATGGAGGGAAGATGGGTATTTGCTTACTCCAGTGTTTTTTTCTGGGGGACACAGGGGTACACATACCCCTAAACATTTTGTGAATCTAAGTTTGGCCTCATTGAGGGGCAGTATTTCAATATGAGTAGGAAAATGAGAGTACCCCTAAACAATTATTTTTTTAGAAAAAAAAATCACTGGCTTATTCTAAAACAAGGGAGTCCATCTCCTTCTCCAATGGATCTCCTCTAAGCCTTCCACCTTTCAGTCTCTCTTATTCCTTCTGAATCCTTAACTCATCAGGAACCTGGGATCTGTGGGCTGCAGGCATGGTGCAAAGCTTGCCAAATTGAGATATTATATTTAATAACAGTATTCACACTTATTTATTGCAATATTCATTGGACTCTCCTTCAGTGGAGGTTTTTAAGCAAATATCTGTCATGGATGTTTTGGTTGAGATCCCTGCCCTTCCCACTCTATGATTCTATTTAAGTGCACAAGTTTATCTGGTTACTTTAAAATAGTGCTGAATATTTATTTATTTTTAAAGAAATATTTATTAAAGTTTTACAAAAACATAAGTACAAAAATACATGAAAAATAAAAATAAAAATAAAAATGCAACATACAAAAGACAAAAAGAAAATAAGAAAAAATTAAAAACAAATCCATTTTTTATAACTTTAAACTCATTTGCTTGTTTCCTTGACCTCCTCTCACCTCCCCTTTTTGTATCCCATTTACATAATCAAATCAGCAAATCCTTACCCTCTTCATTCATCTTAACTCTATATCTTAACATATTATAACTCTATATTTCTATCCATTATCAATTCATTTTTGCATATTCTTATTAACTTTGTTGCTAATGCCACTTATTTTCAATCCAACATCATTTTAACATTCATTAATTTTACAGTGTTTCTGCAGATAGTCTTTAAATTTCTTCCAGTCTTCCTCCACCAACTCTTCTCCCTGGTCTCGGATTCTGCCAGTCATTTCCGCCAATTCCATATAGTCCATCACCTTCATCTGCCACTCTTCCAGGGTGGGTAGATCTTGTGTCTTCCAATACTTTGCAATAAGTATTCTTGCTGTTGTTGTTGCATAAAAATAGTGCTGAATATTTAATAGTGAGTATGCACTTTCTTAACTTGGCAATGTCACTTGAAATACCAGGAGTTTATAGTAAACTAAGACAGCTTTAATGAAGCAGTTAGCTATGTGACATGGATTTTCTCCCTATATTAGCAGCAGCACCAAGGTCTAAATAAATAGGGGTCTTATCAAATAAATAGGGGTCTTTGATGGTTCCAATGCTTTGTGAGCAGAATATGTTAGGCAGCCATCCTAACCGCCCTTCCCTGGCAGAAGGCAGCACGGGGAATTCCACTGAGCAACTGCGGAATATTTGCACAGCTAAGCTGCCTTCCTCCTACTCCTCCACTGCTACTCTCTCTATTCCAGTATATTTTGGTTTGGAATAATAAATAAGGATGGAAGAATTTCTAACTCCATCTAGTGGAAGAAACATGTAGAATGCAGCTGAGATCATCTCCTTGCTTTGCTTTTGTATATAAGATTTTTAAAAAAGAAGGTAAAGGACCCCATGACAGTTAAGTCCAGTCAAAGGCAACTATGGGGTGTGGCCATCTTGCTTTCAGCCCAAGGGAGCCGGCGTTTGTCCGCAGACAGCTGGCACAATGGGACACCGTTACGGGAACCAGAGCACACGGAAATGCCATTTACCTTCCCGCCGCAGTGGTACCTATTTATCTACTTGCACTGGCGTGCTTTCAAACTGCTAGGTCGGCAGAAGCTGGGACAGAGCAATGGGAGCTCATTCCGTTGCAGGGATTCGAACTGCCGACCTTCTGATCAGCAAGCCCAAGAGGCTCAGTGGTTTAGACCACAGCACCACCCGCTCCCCAAGCTTGTATATATATATATAATATATAATATATATATAAGCTTGTAACTGTATGGTTTCCAGAATTGCCTTAAATGTCAATACCTCAAGCTGAGGTTTTAGGATATTTTATTAGTACATCCCTGGAAGGATGCCCAGAGAATTCCTCATCCTTTTTGTTTTGCTCTTATATTACTTGAGCTAAGCTATTCAAGATTAGCTTTAAAATAAATAAATGAAAAGGTTTGCATAGTCAGGAAGCCAAGGAGTTCCTATTTTGAGCATGTGCCCTTTCAGATGTCTGGATTGTTAATATCAGATTTTTGCTGCTCGTATTTTGTTAGCTAAAAAGTGGCAAAACCAAGAATTACCAACAATAGATTTTTCGGAGCTTGCCGACCTAACCGGAAGAGTCCGCAACCAGAAGGACTCTTCATTCTCCTCATGTAAAAACACCCTGATTCCTGGACCGTCTGTGGGCCGGATTTAGAAGGCGATTGGGCCAGATCCGGCCCCCAGGCCTTAGTTTGCCTACCCATGCTCTAGGTGAATCAATGTTGCTCAGGAATGTAACAAGAAAGCAAGCCATCATTACATTAAGTAGCTTGAAGGTCTTTTTTCTGAAATATATCGGCTTCTTTTTGACGTGGTGCAGTCCATCCTTACCAACTCCACTTTCCACAAGTTTGTTTTGCTGCCCATGTAGATAAGACCTCAGTTTCCTCCAGTCCAGTCAGCAAAGAGGTGCCACAGACATCCGATGTCAGCAATAGGCCTTCAGCTTGTGTCTTCAGAACATGCAAATGTAAACAGAGGAGAGCTCTGAAAGGTAATGGAAACCTGGACACTTGAGGTCACTGTTGCTCTGTGGAAATAACCCTGGAGCATTGATCTGACCCTGGGGGGGTGGGAGGAATGCGGTCCGGAGTGGAGAAGTTGAGCCTTCCACTGTACCTCTTCATCTTGAATTCTTTTTCTGCTGAGACCCCATCATAGCTTGAGGAGATACACCAGGTTGCCGTTCATCACAATCACTTGCTGATCCATCATTTCTGTAGCAATAACAAATGCGTCCCCCATGAAATGCACACGGGATCACATCTGGTTTTGCCTAGGCGTTATTTATGACAGCTCAGATGTTGACTTGGTGCAACAGCCAAGGGAGCTGGATGGGCCACATGGTGGGTAATCTACTGCAGGTTCTGTCAGTGGATACGCCTTTAAAAGCCATTTCCTTTGAATGATCACAGGTAGCCTGTCTCTTTGAATCATGGCCATGAGAGTCGGTGTCCGTTTTTGCCTTGCAGCGCTGCCACAGTGATGGCATCAATCAGGGGCACCTTACCCATAGGTGCGAGGGGTGTGGGGCACCTGGGCGCCGGGCTCTCAGGGGACCAGGCCGAGAGTCCGCGGCCCGAGAGTTGACTCCACGGAAGAGCCCGCGCATCGGTTGGAGTGCTGCGACGGGCTCTTCTGCTGCGGGCAGCTCTGTGCCATGAGTTCGGGGGTGACCGAGCCAGTGAGATGCTGAGGCGGCCGGACGGCTCTGCCCTCCTGCATGCCTGGGACTGGGCAACTGGTGAGGGGCACCAGGCGGACCTTTGCACCCCTGCACCACGTAGGCTTAAGACCCTCAAATTTGCACCCTCAAATTTGCACGGCCTCATTCGAATGTCTGCTACCTCCTTCCACATCCCGTCTTAAGACACTTACAAGATACAAACTCACGGCTTCACCACCAACCAACTTTTTATCTTGCTCCCCAGCCCCACTAGTTCTCCAGTTCTGTTTACCATCTGGACTCAAAAGGAGTTCTGAAAATCTGCCTGTGCTATTTTGTTTCATTCTGACTCGCCTAATAAAAGCCCTAATATGGATTTGGGAATTTTTCTTCCAAAAGCACAAACACCAATAATTTTCACACTTCCTTATGCACCAAGTTTTCAGCAAGGTTATGGAATTGAAAACAGTAGCTAAAATAGCAAGGACCGGTTATTGCTGGGAAGCCTTCCCCCGAACTGAACTTCCGATTTGACTGCTTTAACTATTTTCTAACTGTTTCATTGCATTTTTCAATGAAGGGTCTTTTAATGCCCCAATGGATATATTCCTGTTCATTTTAATCATGTATTGATTTCATAGTTGTAAACTGCTTAAAAGCATATAAGCAGTTTATAAAGTACAGTGGTACCTCTAGATATGAACGGGATCCATTCCAGAGCCCCGTTCGCATCTAGAGGTAAACGTAACTAGCGACGGCACGTCTGTGCACACGCACGTCGCTTTTCGCCGCTTCTGCGCATGCGCAAGCGGCGAAACCCAGAAGTAACGTGCTCTGAGGAACACAACTCGAACGCGCTCAACTCAAAGCATATTTAACCCGAGGTATGACTGTAAGTAAGTAAGTAAGTAAAGTGATGGGTGTGTGTGTTAAACTTAACCTGAATAATTTCTTCTTTTCGGCCCTTTGGTAAAGTCGCAGGAGCAAGGTCAACAAATGAAGCTGGTAATCCTAGGAAAAGTTGCATTTTTTTTTGGAGGGGTGGGGCTCCTGTTCCTTTAATCATTGCCCTCCGCAAAGATGTCAGCAACAGAAACTCAGCGAGAAGTAATAAATAAACAAGGCAAAGCCAGTTTGTGCTTACAAAGAACTTAGTCCAGCGCTTCCCTCCCGAAACGTTATGATGGGAACTGGCCAGCGGGTGTTTGTACCTTTCTTTCAAAGTCATCTGTTTTCCTCATCTGCTGCACATCCCTTAAACTTTCGTGCCAAAGCGTTCAGTGCTTGCAGGAGAGGCCTTCTCCGCAGGACATCTCAGGAGGGAACAGGGAATATTTCCTTCTTGGAAAGTGATACATTTGCAAGTAAACACACCCTTCAGGTCTCTGGGTGTAGCGAATGGAGCTCTAAACACCCAGGGCTGTTTCAAGTCTTCCAAACTACACGTGTTGGCAATCCATCAAGCTCCAGCTACTAATTAACATAGCAGGGACTACAATCCTGGGCCGAGAAGCCACTTTCTTCAGCTGGCCTGGCCCTTGAGATCAACATCTCTCCTGATACACCTTCTCCACCTTTGTCCACACTCCCAAGAGGGAAGATGCAGCGAAAGGCACTGACAGTCCCTCTCTGCTATTCCTTAAGGGACTGGTTTTCCATCATGGGGGATTGGCAAGGAAAGCAGCCACCTTTGGGGAGCTGCCAGGAATAAACCCTTTGGTTACTTGCTTGCTCAGCCTCTGTCCCTAATGGATGTCCAAAAAACACAGCCCTGCAAACTGCCATGGAAAGGAAAAGAATCAGAAGGTGGACTCACCTGAATCCGTGCTGCAAAGGCAACATCATTTACCCAACTGTCGCCTTCTCCCCAGACCAACATACAGAATCCAGATCACTGAGCGCTGCAAACAGACACTGTCACACGTTGCCTTTGGAGCAAACGGCTCCAATTCATCCTTCACACATTAGATTTGTATATATGAAAAACTCCTGGCAAAAGCATTCTCCAGGGAGTGTTAGTAATCCTGTAGCTGAATTTTAAATGTTAATTCATTCTTTCCAAAGCACTCAAGGTAAGGGAAATCTATGACGGATTTCCCAATTCTTCTTCTTCTTCTTCTTCTTCTTCTTCTTCTTCTTCTTCTTCTTCTTCTTCTTCTTCTTCTTCTTCTTCTTCTTCTTCTTCTTCTTCTTCTTCTTCTCCATCACCAACATCACCACCACCACCACCATCATCATCATCGTATTATTATTATTATTATTATTATTATTATTATTATTATTATTATTAATGTGCCAATTAATGCCAGAATAGGCTTCTATGCAGTTTAATAGAATAAAATATCAACATCCCTAATTATAATATGCAATGAAACAATCCCAACACAGTAATTAGGACTCAGGTAGAGAGATTGAGGGAATATGCGTGTGTGTGTGTGTGTGTAAAAGGTGCATCTTCAAAAGTCAGCAGAATGCCATTACAGAGGCAGCTTCTCCTAGTTCAGCATTCTGTAGCATTGGTGCCACCAGGGAAAAGGCCCTGCCACCTCATCATAAGACAAAGACCATCAGGCCATGACAGGACTAGCCAACTCTTTAGTGGGAGCTCTAAATTAGATTGGACCATTAACACTGAGCAGAGGCAGGGCTTTTAAAAAAACCACTTCTTCCATCAACCACCCCCAGAAGCTCCTATTACCTTTATAATGCAAAACATATTGAAAGGGAAGTCAGCTCCAGACACTTGTTAATTGAATTGTTTTATGAATTGAGCTGCTATAAGCAACTCCAAGCACTGGGAAAGAGAGGACAGAAAAGTTTTGAATGAATGAATGAATGTTCTGTTTCACTTCACTGAGGCTAGTGTGTCTTCCACAGTCTGCACAAAGGCTTTGCAACCTTTATCTCATTCATCCTGAGTTCCTGAGGAAGCACGTTGAGCAAACTCAGCAGAGTACTCACGGCAGAGTTACTTTAAAAAGCCATATGCTAAAAATGGCTGGGCTGGAAATTTATTGCACCAGAGACTTGCCAAACTACTTAAGACATTTGTGGAGATTATAAGGAACTACATTTATTGCTGACTTGACATATTGCCTGGTTCAGCGCTCAGAAACCGAAGTTCTAATACTCACATGGAGAGCAGGCTGGCCCTAAGCAAGAGGCTGGCAGGGAATCAGCGGAAGACGTTAAATGCGAGCAAATAAAAGATCAGCATTGTTGATGAGCCCATCGGATGCTGTCAGCTATTGGAGCAGAGCTGCATGACCAGAAGGATCATGCCTTGCAGCTCTTGAGAGCCAGTGTGGTGTAGTGGTTAAGAGCGGTAGACTCGTAATCTGGTGAACTGGGTTCGCTTCCCCCGCTCCTCCACATGCAGCTGCTGGGTGACCTTGGGCTAGTCACACTTCTTTGAAGTCTCTCAGCGCCACTCACCTCTCAGAGTGTTTGTTGTGGGGGAGGAAGGGAAAGGAGAATGTTAGCCGCTTTGAGACTCCTTCAGGTAGTGATAAAGCGGGATATCAAATCCAAACTCCTCCTCCTCCTCCTCCTCCTCCTCCTCCTCCTCCTCCTCCTCCTCTTCTTCTTCTTCTTCTTCTTGCGTGGGTATTCCGTTTCAGACTGTGTGTGGGGGAAATCACAGCTAATAATAATAATAATAATAATAATAATAATAATAATAGTTTATGAACAAACATCTATGAATAAAGAAAGTAGCATGTGTGGGAATGCTGTAGATACTAGCCAAGGCTATATTGATTTAAATAGTATCCTTCCTAACTCAAGCTTGTGAGCCAGCAGCAGAGTGCATTCCCCAATATATATCAGGAAGCTATTGGGTAGATTTGTTTGAATCTCTTTACTTAAGCAATCCAATCTGGCATTGTTCAGATTGGCGTATATTCCTGGTAAGACCCCTTTTATCCCTCTTAAAAAGAATAAAGATACAGTGGTACCTCGGGTTAAGTACTTAATTCGTTCCGGAGATCCGTTCTTAACCTGAAACTGTTCTTAACCTGAAACACCCCCCTGCGTGTCCACTCTGGGCAAACAGGAAGTGTTGTACTTGACATCCCACAGCATGTCAGAGCAGTGGCGTAGTGTGGAGGGTGCAGGGGGGGGCCAGCCGCACCGGGCGCAACATCTGGGGGGGGCGCGCTTGCACTCGCAGCTCTCTGCCCCTACTAAAATCCACGGGTTAGGGGGCGCAAATTATTTGCCTTGCCCCGGGTGCTGACAACCCACACTACGCCACTGTGTCAGAGAGAAGGCTAGGCCAGAACTCTTCTCTCTGACATGCCCATTTTCGATATTCATTTTCCTGTATTCATTTGAATACAGAGAAACTTCCCTGCAAACTTCCTTGCAAAGTGGAGATGGGGTTCAGCGTTCGTAGCAACGCTGGGCACCGAAATCTTGTATTCTGAGGCTCCACATGTCCATGCTCTCTTCTGCATTCGGGAAGATTCACAGACAGTCCAGTTCACACCCTTCTTTGGTCCCACTAACTAAGCCTACTTCTGGTGGAACAGGCGTAGTCATTCAACACCATCGTCATTTGATAAAGTAATTACTATTTCTTGGTATTAAACAGAAAATAAATTTCCATTCAGCTTTTCCATACTTCATTCTTCAAAAGTATAAGAAATCCATGGAGGGAAAGATAGATAGATGATAGATGATAGATAGATAGATAGATAGATGATAGATAGATAGATAGATAGATAGATGATAGATAGATAGATAGATAGATTATAGATAGATGATAGATAGATAGATGATGGATGATAGATAGATAGATAGATAGATAGTAGATAGATAGATAGATAGATAGATGATAGATAGATAGATAGATAGATAGATAGATATAGATAGATAGATATAGATGATAGATAGATATAGATTATAGATAGATAGATGATAGATAGATATAGATAGATGATAGATAGATAGATGATAGATAGATAGATAGATAGATAGATAGATGATAGATAGATATAGATAGATGATAGATAGATATAGATAGATGATAGATAGATAGATGATAGATAGATAGATAGATAGATGATAGATAGATGATAGATAGATAGATAGATAGATGATAGATAGATAGATAGATATAGATAGATGATAGATAGATAGATAGATAGATATAGATAGATAGATAGATGATAGATAGATAGATAGATAGATATAGATGATAGATATAGATAGATGAAAGATAATTTATTACGGTCAAAGACCAGCTCACATAACACAATAAAAACAACGCTCATAAAGGGTTAGGGTATTACACAGAAAATTAATTTCCATTCAGCTTTTCCATACTTCATTCTTTAAAAGGATAAGAAATCCATGGAGGGAAAGATCTAGATAATAGATATAGATAGATAGATAGATAGATAGATAGATAGATAGATGATAGATAGATAGATAGATAGATAGATAGATAGATAGATGATAGATAGATAGATGATAGATAGATATAGATAGATGATAGATAGATAGATAGATAGATAGATAGATAGATAGATATAGATAGATTAGATAGATGATAGATAGATAGATAGATAGATAGATAGATAGATAGATAGATAGATAGATAGATGGATGATAGATAGATAGATGATAGATAATAGATAGATAGATAATTTATTAGGGTCAAAGACCAGCTCACATAACACAATAAAAACAGCGTTCTAAAGGGTTAGGGTATTACACAGAAAATCAAGGTCCATTCAGCTTGTCCATACTTTTTCTTTCTTCTACTGATTGCATCTTTTGGACCTTCCAATGTACAGCAGGGATGGGGAGTCTGTGGTCCTCCAGAAGCGGAAAGACTCTAAGAACTCAACCAGCATGATCAGGCATGATAGGCGCTGGTGTCCAAAGGATCACCATCCTTGATATATGGAGAGACACCCCCCTCTACTCCACATATGAGATGAACCACAGAAAAAGCTCCC